>NC_089846.1:64606590-65206590 GCF_035609145.1 Eleutherodactylus coqui
CCTGATCAATCTGTAAGAGATAGTCAGGGGACCTATGGTTGACAGTTTGTTCAGTAGGCCAGTGGTATCCTGGAAGTAGCTGGTATCATTTCTCACCAGTGGTTTGAGGACACCTTCTAACTATCCTGAGATTCCTTCAGTGACGGTTCCCACACCTGAGATAATTGGCCTCCCTGAGTTGCCAGCTTTGTTTATTTTGGGAAGCATATAGAATATTCCAACCCCGGAGTTCTCAGGTATCAAGTCCAAAGGTTTTGTGGCATCCATAAAACTTTTGGACCATCTGAAAGCTATATTCCTGGACCCTCCTCTCATGTGTTACAGGCAACTGCTAAGTTTGAGGAACCTTATGATCAGGATTGCATTGCCCTCCGACACACAAAGGAACTTAAGGAGCTGCAAGACCTGCTCACATGTCACATGACTGCGGACAGGATACAAATCCCCAACAAACAGCAGGACTATAAGATCCCGGGGACATGTTCCACGTCCAATGTCGTTACCTGATCCTGTGCAGTATGTTGGAGAAACGGGACGAAAATACTATAATATGCGAGGGGGTGCTGATAAGTCTTTGGCTTTACCCAGAAAGAAATGAGATAGGAGGATGAAACTTTACATTTATTCCACATACTCTTCACTGATGCCAACACACTTCTTACATCGATATTCCAAGTTCTGTAAGCCTTGCAAAAAGAAGGATTTCGGTTGTGCCTCAAACCAGTCATCTGTAGCAGCCATGGCATCAGAAATGGTGTGAAATTTGGTACCCTTGAGGTGTTTCTTCAGGTTTGGAAACAGATGATAGTCGGAGGGAGCTAGATCTGGTGAATAAGGTGGTTGTTCAACCAGCTGGAAGCCTAGCTCCACCAATTTTTCCGTGGTCGCTTGTGCAATGTGAGCGGAGGCATTGTCTTGCAGGAACAAGATTACTTTGGACAGCTTGCTACGCCTTTTGGCCTTCAGAGCTGCCTTCAATTGGACCAAAAGTTCAATGTAATACCTTGCATTGATGGTGGAACCATTTTGAAGGTAGTCCACTATCAGCGCGCCCTCCTTATCCCAGAGCACAGACGCCATCACCTTAGTGGCTGATTTTTGACCCCTGAATTTCTTTGGGCGAGGAGAACCACTGTGCCTCCACTCTTTTGACTGCTTCCTGGTTTCAGGGTCATGCAAATAAATCCAGGTCTCATCCATAGTGACCCGTCGATCCAGGAAGTTCTTATCGGTCTGGAAACACTGACAAATGGACCGGGAAGTTTTCACTCGCATGCTTTTCTGATCTGTGGTCAAACATTTAGGGACCCACTTTGTAGAAAGCTTCTTCATGTTCAAATGTTCATGGATAATGTCAAACACGTTCACGAGAAATCCCCATGATGTCTGCTATTCCTGCAGCTGAAATTCGCCAATTCTCCAGTATGCGGTTGTGTGCAGCATCGACTATCTCCGGAGCAACAACCTCTCTCGGTCGTCCAGGACGTTCCTCATCATTGGTGCTGAAGTGGCCCGTTTTAAATTTGGCAACCCAGTTCTTAACTGTAGAACATGAAGGGCGTTGATCCCCCAATGTCTGCGACATATCACCATGAATATCCTTCACCGACTTTCCTTGCAGAAAAAAGAATTGTATCACTCATCTGCTCTCATTTGCGGTGAATTTTGCCTTAGACTCCGCCATTTTGTTTTCCCGCGTGCCCAGATCACTGTTGCCATAAGCTACAAACACAAAACATATATTAGATACATAAAGGCTTTCATGTGATGTAACATTCGTTACCATAGAAACACAAAAAGACTTATCAGCAGCCCCTCGTGTGTGTGTGTGTGTATATATATATATATATATATATATATATATATATATATATATAATATATATATATATATATATATATATATATATATATATATAATATATACACACTCACACTCACACTCGCATGGTAGGATCAGTAAAGTTGCCAAGAAAAGCAACCAAGATGGCTTCCTAGGATCCTTGTCCGTAAACCCAATTCACATAGGCATATTTTCTGCTCATAATCTGTCCATGTTTTTTACTGAGTGAATACGGAAAACGCACAGACCCAATGAATTCATTAGTGTATATAGACGTGCAATTTTTTTTTTTTTTTTTTTTTTTTTTTTTTATGGGAACCAATGTTGTGGGTAAAAAAAAAAATAGAAATGTAGCATGTCCTCCTTTGGTCCATATTCAGACTAAAAATCGCTCATTAACCCCTTAGTGACGGCGCTATCGTAAAACTACGTCCTGCTGTTGCAGGACGTGTATGGAGGGAGGTAGCGCCGCTATCTCCCTCCATACAGCGTGGGCGTCAGCTGTTTATTACAGCTGACACCCGCGGGCAATAGCCGCGATCGGCCCTTTAAATCCCCTGAACGCTGTTTGGGGGTCCCGCACGGCCCCCCCGCGGTGAGATCGGGGGAGCCGTGCAGGTGTCATGGCAGCCGGGGGCCTAATGAATGGCCCCAGGGCTGCCTTAGCAGACTGCCACACAGGGTGGCTTGATAGACTGCCTGTAAAAAAAAGCAGTATGACGTAATGCTATAGCATTACGTCATACTGCAGGAGCGATCAAAGCATTGCATGTTAAAGTCCCCCAGGGGGACTTCAAAAGTAAAGTAAGAAAAAAGATCAATAAAGTTTTTTAAATTGTGCAGCAAACACACATTAGCATCCGGGTTCCCTTTTTTACAAAAATTTTTTTTGCATCTTGTTTTCTGTGGGTTGTGACAAAACTGACATCACTTGGGCCTTCTTGCATTTTCTTTGCTCCCATGAAAAACAGATGACTCACTGATTCAACACAGACCTTCAAAAATCCAGCAAATATGCAACAAAAGCACAAGTAACACGCATATACACAGGGGAAATGGTGCGGTTTTTACCAACCAAAATTGCTTACATCTGTGTGAATGAGCCTGAAGTGTTGCAGGTTGTTCTTCACCTTCACTAGTACTGTGCATCTCGTCATATTACTGCTAATCTTTTCCTACAGATTCCTACCCACTGCGCAAGAAGCGTATGCGTCTCTTTCCTTCCGTGGGCGATCTTGATGGCCCAGGTAGGTACTATTATTGGGGTTATCATCATGAACTGCATATGAGGAGGAGCGGGTGGTACAGGGAGTGACAGAAGAGTTTGAATTTCTGCAACTCTGACCTCTTTTTGCAGATCCACATGGGATAGAAAGTAAAAGGAGGCAAGCCAGACCTGACTACAGAGACTACTGGAATCTCCTTGACGGTATGGTCCTTATATGCACGCATGTAGTCACCTTCATGCAATATAATACTGCTCATGTTAGGCCAAAAAATGTTGCCTGTTGTATGAGTAGTATGTTTCTAACTCTTTAAGAATATATCCTTTTGTTTATTTTTCATTTTTTCCTCCCTACTTTAAAAAAATTCTAACTCTTATTTATCCATGACGTCGCTGTATGAGGGCTTGTTTTTTGCAGGATGAGTTGCATTTTTCAATGGTATTATTTAATGTACCATAGAATTTATTTATTTTTTTTTTTAAAACGTTTTTCATAATTCTGCCATTTTTGGGAGGATCTTATTTATAGGGTGTACGAATGTTAACTTTATACTATGGGTCAGTACGATTACTCTGATACCAAATTTATATGATGGTGGGGTTTTTTGGTTTTTTTGCTGTACTACTTTTAAAAATATATAATGGCTTTGGAAAAAAAATCTAATTATTTTCTGCCGTCATCCTCTGGCAGCCATAACGTTTTTATTTTTCCGTTGACATAATTTTGTGAGGGCTAGTTTTCTGTGGAGCATCCCATAGTTTTTATTCTATTCTATTTTGGAGTACATATGACTTTGTAATAGCTTTTTATTACATATTTCTTGTAGCCAAAAAAGTGCAATTGTGGCTTTTCGGATTTTTCTTCAGGACCTCCGAACATCAATGGGGGCATTTGTATGCCACTCTCAGAATTGACTGTAGCATTTAAAAGGTTAATGGCTCCAATCAGCGACGGTGCTAATCGGAGTTGTTGCAGGTGGGTGTCTGCTGTAAGAAACAGCCGACACCCGCTTCGTATGGAGCAAGATCGACCCTCCGCTCCCCCCAAACCTCTATGACATAATTGTATATCCTGGAGTGTTAACTGTTATAACAAATGGGAATTGACTAAACACCAGAATCCATACAGAGACAGCCGTTTCAGGGCTTTTGCCCCTCATCAGTGTGCAGTAGGTTTCTGGCTTGGATAGTGAGAGGCCTGTGATGTTGGTGGGGAAGGGTATCATCTCTCCTCGCTCACCTCCTAGGTCTTCTCCTTAAGGATAGATGATACCCTTCCCGACCGGGCTTAAAACAAATGACAGGCTAGCTGGGGGGGTTATTTCAGTGATGGGAAAAGTTCGGCATAGCCTCACACCTCTAAGAAGTGTTCTGCTGCACCGTGAGCAGAGGGCCATACTTTGCCCACAGTCCTTTAGCACTTACATATGCTGCACTTCAAAACACTGCCTTGATAGTTCTATATAAATAATGCATTGAGTGCCCAATTACTGTCTACGCTGGGACTGTATATTTCTGCAAAATGCAGTGCAGGAGTTCTACAGCCCTCTGCTGGCAGCAGCCAGTATAGCCAGAAATATCCAACATTTCCTCCAGCTGTTGGAACTAATTGGGAGTGGACACCTGGGATGGAGGAACAGAACCCAATTTAAGATTTTTTTTTTTTTGGATGGATACACAACATTATGGATGCCTGCTTTAACCCCTTAGGCCTCATGTCCACAGGCTTAAAATCCGTAGCGGTTTTCCCGCACGCCAATCCGCGCCCTATAGAGATGCATTGGACACCCGCAGTTAGTTAAATACCTGCGGATGTCACTTTTTCCTTCAGGCGCGGATTCGCGCGCGGGAAAAAAAAAACGCGACATGCTCCATTTTAGTTCGGGTCTCCCGCGGGGACGGCTCCTGCAGGCTTCTATTGAAGCCTATGAAAGCCGTCCGGATCCGCGGAACACCCGTACCAGAATTAAAACTCACCTGTCCGGACGCTGCAGATCTTCCCTCTGTCGCGGCCAGATCTTCTTTCTTCAGACCGGCGCATGGGCGCGGCACGCTGCCGGCGTGCCGAGCACATCCGCTGGGCCGAAGAAAGAAGATTCGGCCACAACGGAGGGAGAATCCGCAGTGTCCGGACAGGTGAGTTTATTCTTATTTTTAGCCTCATGTCCGCGGGGCAGGAGGAACCCGCTGTGGGATTCTCCATGAAGAATCCGCGGCGGGCCTGATTTTCCCCGTGGACATGAGGCCTTAATGACACAGACTATTTTGGGCCTAAGGAGGTGACGTAACTGTTGAAAAGCCATAACTTTTTAAAATATTTCCTTCAACGTAGCCAGATGAAGGCTTGTTCTTTGCATGGTGAACTCTAGTTTTTATTGGTACCATTATGGGGTATATTTTACTGTATCGTGTAACTTTTGTATTATATTTTTAGACAGCACAGAGAAAAAACACATCAATTCTGTCATTGCTTCTTAGGGTTTAGTATGGTGATCACTGTGCGATATAAATTACAGGCCAACTTTTTTCTGCAGTTTGGTACAATTATGACAATACCGAAATTACAGATATACAATTTTATTTTTAAGTTCTTTCCCTTAACAACGCAAACTTTTTTTTTTTTTTATTAGAAAATATACAGCTGTGTATATATATATTTTTAATTGTATTGCATCATTCAAAGAGCCAGACTTTTTATTTTATTTTTCCATGAATAAAGCTGTGCAAGGGCTTGTTTTTTTTTTTGTGTAACGAGCTGTAGTTTTTATTGGTACCATTTTGGGATACTTATGTCTTTTTGAGCACTTTTTATTGGGATGTAAAATAAAGCAGGTACCATATAACGGTTAGGCCTCATGTCCACGGGAAAAATCAGGCCCGCCGCGGATTCTTCATGCAGAATCCCGCAGCGGGTCCCTCCTTTCCCGCAGACATAAGGCCTAAAAAGATCTACTTACCTGTCCGGACGCTGCGGATCTTCCCTCCGTCGCGACCAGATCTTCTCTTTCTTAGGCCCGGCGGATGTGCTCGGCCCGACAGCAGCGTGCCGTGCACCCTTTTTTTTTTTTTCTTTTGAACTCCTGCTCTCCCGCGCCGGAGAGCAGCGATTCAGCTGCAGGTGTGCCGCATATCCAGGCGGCTTCCATAGGCTTCAATAAAAGCCTGCGGGAGCTGTCCCCGCGGGAGGCCCGCACTAAAATGGAGCATGCTGCGCACACGCAATCCACGCCTCAAGGGAAAATGACATCCGCAGGTATCCCTATGGGGGCGCGGATCACGCATGCGGGACACCCGCTGCGGATCTGTCCCCGTGGACACAATCTTTCCATCTTGCTCCTACCACAGTAAACATCTTCCCGCCCCCCCCCCCCCCCATTTGTGCCCCACCACAAGAAATAATGCCCCCAGTATATGCCCGCCTTTGTGCGCCTACCAAAGGGAAATTATGCCCCACATAGTAATATTTCACCTTTGTTGTTTGTTCCACCCACAAGGCAGGTATAGCTGAAAAATAATACCAGCCTCAAAGAAATAGTGCACCCCTGATCCCTCTCAAAGCAAGACGTTATTTGCATGGGACAGTTTGGGTGCAGTAAAAACTTCACAGAGAACTGATCCGCAAAACCGTGTGCATGTCTGCCATGGCTGTGGTAGAAAAGAACGCAGCCATGGCAAAAATGCACACGGTTTTGCCTAAGTAGTTTTTATCACATCTAAACTCCTCCTTGCAAATACATACTATTAGTGCCCCCTCTGAACCCTTTTAAAATAATAGCCTCTCTGTGCCTCCCCCAGGAAAAGATGCCCCTTCTGTTTAATAAAGTCCTACCATTCCACCTCCCTTTTCAAAGCAAGAGCCTCTCTGTGCCCCCCCTCTCCAAAGTAAAACTTTGTCCTCTGAGCTCCCTGAAGATATAGCCGCCACACCTCTATCCTACAGAGTAATTATCAGATCAGACCTCAATCAGCATTCACACTACTGTGTCAATCAATGCATCTCTGCAAACAGCATGGCCCAACTCCTCCCCCCAGACATTCTCTGGGGCTTCAAACATATTATGACTGGGAGTCTGAGGGGAGGAGTTGGACCATGCTGTTTAGAGACAAGAAGCCTGACACAACATGCTGACTGAGGTCTGATTTGATAATTGCTCTGCAAGATGTAAGTGTGGGAACATGGGTGGGGAGTAAAACTAAAGTGATGAGCGGAGACTTTGGGCCCACCTGGTTTAGGGGCCCAGTTGCAGTTGTTACCACTGGAACCTCTATAGCTTATGCCACTTTCCTAACATTAAATTCCATATAATGTTGTTGTAGAATATGTTGAATATTTCTTTTATATTCTCATCTTTTGCTTTTTTTTTGTTTATCTTTTAAGAGCCCTCTATTGACGAAGAACTTTTCCCTATGAACCTATTCGGCCCCAATGAACCTAGACACCATGAAATGCCTGATGATGAGAATGATAACCTAGCCTCATGGATATCTCCGGATTTCAATGATATAGACGAACCAATTTCCTTCGACAACTTATTGCCTACTACGGGAAATGAAGCTACAGCCAGCTTGGTAGGGCTCAGCCTTGCCCTCACTGGGGAACGGCAGTTCCCTGATTATGCTTACCCTGGAAACTCAAGAATGGGTGGCTGCTGACCTCTGTTGAAGAGTTAGAAAGCTTTCATGGACTGACTTTTCTATCCTGCACTTAATTTTGAGAACCCAATGGGATTTGATCTGACACATCCTAAATGGAGGGAAGAGCGTTGTACAACTTTGCCTTGGTCTTCAGAGAATATTTTTCAAGTGTAATGTAAATATACAAGTCAATGGTATATCTACTAACCAAGATGAGTTACAGCATTAACATCCCACTACAGTAAGGGTGCTTCTACACGGGACGATCTGTCGAACGAGCATCACTGACTGGAGACTGAGCGGGTCGGGGGATCATTCCGGTCTGCCTGCCTCTATTCAAAGTAAGCAAGTAGTCGTTCATAAGTGAATGACTGACTGTCTGTTTATATGGAATGATACATCGGTCAGTTTTCTGCGCACAGAAACTAAACAACTTCTCGTTTGTCGTTCGATCGTTGCTGCACGATTATCATTCCGTGTAAAAAGTATCTTAAGAAAATTGGATGATTTATTGGACTTAGTGAGTATAAACCACTCTACAATGCTTGCATAAGTTTTATCTTCCATGGTAGGTGACTATAATGGTGAAGGAGGACAATGGGGATGCACTTTATTTACAGTTAACCCTACTCTGTCTAACAATATGGCTACAAAATGGTCACCGCTGCAGCCGGTAGGGTTGTAGAAAATAAATGGCTTTATATCGGGAACTGGGGTTTTGTATTCAAAATCTTGTCTGTGATGTAATTGGGCATTGAAAAGGAAAAGAAGCAGCAAGTCAAAGCACTAAGTTTTAATGTAGAGATTAATAAAAATCATATTTTTAAAAAATATCTTGTGTGATCTGAAGTTAGTCACTGAGCAGAAGAAAAGCTACGAGTGGCGAAGATCTGTGAAAAAAATAAAAGTTGCTATACAACCCCTATTACAGTTGGTTATGGGTTCAGTTCTTTCACATTACATATGTTTTCTAAGTATCCATGACCAGGCGATTAATTTCATCTTCGTGATACCGATACACTCAGGTGCAGACGTTGACCAAGACTAAATCATTACTTAATGTATGTGGAGAGCTGCAGCAGGAGTGGTGAGCACACACAGGTCCGCAAGCCAAAGCGCACATTCCCGGGCTTCCAAATTCTGGTTGTATGGTTAGTTCTCTTATACCATGGCGCTTAAATAGAATTCTGGCCTGGCCTAAGATAGTCTTGTATTCCTCCATTCCAGAGCAATGAACATGGAGAGATGCCACACCGTGATCTGGAGAAAGTGCCCATAAGTGGAGCTCGTGATGTCCATTATGGCTGCAGAGTGAGTCTAGATCCACCTTTAGGCTCTGTAATTTAGCAGAAGGAGGCACGGCTTGGAGGAGGATGCAGCCATTTTGAACAATGTCTGAATAGACAGCAGCAACCATAATTGCTATAGACACCAAAGAGAGAGCAGGGTCCAGGTAGTGCACGGCCGGGTGACTGAGCAGGTGGAGCATCACGCTACTGGCGAGGAGGAGCGATGAAGGAGCAAGGGAGCAGAACATGCGTAGAACCAGATACCACCTGAGCTGATATTCCTGCAGTCCCGATAGACACAGACCTGGTTTAATCAGATGAATAAAGAAGAAATAATATCATATGACTGAATGGTAGCTGGCAAAACACAATATATTTAATATCTTCACAGTCTTACAGGGCTTGTACCAGAATCTCCTTTTATTACTTATCCCTAAGGCAGGTAATAAAAGTCTCATTGGTGTGGGTCTTGCTGCTAAGGTCTTCACTGATCTCGCATACAGGGGTCTCATGTCCTACCTACTCCTCACCCCCCGCAGTGAAGAGTAGATTGAATGGAGCAGTGGTGCTGCTCTATTCATTTTCAATGGGACTGTCTGAGATGGCTGAGTACAAGCGCTCAACCATTTCAATCAGTCAGTCCCATTGAAATAAATGGAGCCGTGGCTGTGCATGTTTGGCCACTGTTTGGTTGATTCTGCTCCAGATCTTAGTGTGGGTGGGTGACGAGACCCCACAGTGACAGAAAGAAGGGTGTATGGGACCCCCATGCTAGGATGACTAAGTGATAAAGAGGTTGTACTAGAATCACCTTTTAACTCTTTCCAATCCACTGTCTGAAGTCTGAAGACACTATGATTTAAGGCTGTACAGCTCCGATGTTGGAAGACGTCCGTCGGGGTTCTCTTACTGTATATTGCCAGCCTCTCTGATGTCGGAGCCTATCCAACATGTCACCTCATGCAGTACTGGCTTTAGCCAGCATATAGCGCCGTTGTATAACAGCAGAAAAATAGTAAGCCCCCTAGGAAAACCAGGATACAAATTGGATTGGAAAGGGTTAATTTGAAGTTCCTGAGTCTCAATGTAAAATCTGTACCATGGTTCCCCACGTGCCAATATTACTGTTGTCTTCTCGTGTGGCAGAAGGGCATTTAGGACCCCTCCAGAGGCCAGATGGGACTGCTACATGTGCATCCCCTCTAGCCACTCCCTTAATATACAGAGTTATCCATTCAAACCTCCCATGTTTCAATAAATATGATAAAATTATGACAAGCGATGAATTGAAATTTGCATTGGATAAAAGAGACTCAATTTTTATGGTCTCATTTATCAACCCCATCTAATACCGTAGCAAAATTGCCTTTGTTGCCCATAGCAACCCATCACATGGCAGCTTTAACTTTTTAGAGCAGTATAAGAAAAGAGCTATCCTGTGATGGGTTGCTAAGGGCAACAAAGACAGATTTACTGCTAGATCTGATAAATAAGGCCTTTTGTCTTATAAATTTTGTCTTATTTTGAAGTTTTCGCTCATTACACAGCACTACAGCGGAATGAAGGAGAATGGTGGCTCCGCGACAGACAGCGGTGCGGTGCGCCGAAACAAAACCAAGAATTTCAGTGCAAAGGAATTACCCACAAGTGTACGGGGGAGATGCACCTGATGGGAAGCCTTTAGGGTGTGCTTTCAGAAGGTTCTCGCAACTGGAAGTGTTCTAAAACAGTCTGGGGGAGCTCAAAGGGTTTCCGTGAGAAAACTGTAACAATTCGAGTGAATTTTAGAGAAGTACAAGAAATCACTTCGCCAAGATAGTTCAATGACAATGACACTGCATCAGCGGCTTCGAATGTATCCTTATAAAGTGCAAATTGTCCAACGGTTGAAGCCAGACAACAAGCCGTGTAGACAGAAATTTGCTACCAAAACACTTGATCGTATCACCAATGCACTTTATTAGAAAGATCTTGATGAGGCTACATTTCATCTGTCATGATATGTCAATTGTCATAATGTGTAGATATGGGGAACCAAAAATCTCTGTCTGAGATAGCCCAAAATTAAACGTTGGCTGGGGTATAATGAAGGACAGGATTACAGTCCCTTTTTTTGTGAATGTACCATAACTGTCCCCAGATATCCTGACATGTTGGGACAGTTCCTGTATCCCCAAGAAGCCGATCTGCAACCTTAAATCATCTTCCAGCAGGATGGGGCTCCTCCACATTGGAGTATGCATGCTTTGAATTCTCTCAATAACACCTTTCCAGATCACTGGATTGGATGCAACAAACTAATGTAGTGACCGCCCCGTTCACATAAACTCGAGGGGGGAAAAAATCTGGTGAAGGGCCGTGTATTTGCAACTACAGAGAATGATACAATTACTACTATAACAGTGGGCATGTGGGGAATGTGGCAAGCAGTTAAGTACAGGCTGGATATTGTTTGTGCTTACAGTGGGGCACATATAGAAGGTTATTAGTGTGTGAAAAAGAGCCCTTTGCATAGCTCTTACCTTTCCTGTTTCATTTTTATTTTCCTACCGTTAATACTTTCTACTCTGCAAACTAATAACGTGTGGAAGATTTAAGTGGATGCTATACGCACTCATTGTCAAAAAAGAATCAAGCCCGTAGTAGGAGTTGTCGGAATCTAATGAAACTTTTTTATATACGTTGATATAAGTAATTACAATATCGGAGCAAGATGATAATTTATAGCAGAAAACTGACCCCTTGAATGGAGGTTCTAGTACCCTCTTGTACTACCTCTAGCATGAATGTAAGATGTGACACATGCAGGCATGGAGGCTCTAATACACTGTTGTACTGCCTCTAGCATGGATGTAAGTTGTGATACGGATGGGAATTAGCCTCTAGTACCCTGTTGTACCACCTCTAGCATGGATGTAAGATGTGATACGGCGGGCATGGAGGCTCTAGTACCCTGTTGTACCGCCTCTAGCTTGGATACAAGATGTGATACGAGGGGGCATGGAGGCTCTAGTAGCCTGTTGTACCAGCTCTAGCTGAGATACAAGATGTGATACAGGTGGACATGGAGGCATACAGGTTCGTATGGTATCCTGCAGCATATCAGTCCACATTTGCTCTAACAGCCTCTACATCATGCAAACTCGTTGACTGTCAAAGTTGGGATCCCAGATGTTCTTATGCATGTTCTGTTGGTGACAGATCTGGGAACCCGGTAGGCCACAGAAGTGTGGCAATGTTGTACAGACATTCCTGTGACACCCCTTTGTGTGCGGACGACTATTATCCTGCTGTAAAATTCCTCTTGGTAGCCGCCATGAACCGAATACATGTGGCTACAGGATGTCCTGAACACATCGCTGAGCTGTCATTGTACCACTATTAGGGGTGACCGACTGTTGTATGCAATGGCCCCCCCAGACCATCACACCAGCAGTGGGGACAGTGTGCTGCTTCACAGCAAAGACAGGATTAAGACACTCACCCCTAGGTCTCCAGACACCAACACAACTGTTGTCCGTGCCCAAACTAAATTTGAAGACAACCTGGTTCCACTCTGTAGCAGTCCAGTTTCATCATGCACGACACCACTGATAACCGAGCTGACTGTTGGTAGTTGTCGAAGGCAGTATATGTAATTGGCGCCATGAGAACAAATGTCCTTCAGCCAAGTGCTTGGAAATGGTTCCGATAGGCACAGAGTCCTGTAATGATGGTGCTACTTGTCTCTGGATGGCAGAGAACACACAACAGTTGGAGCTGCTCGTGCTTGTTGGACGATCAGACGATCCTCTCTACTGGTGGTCTGTTGAGGGTGTCCTGAGCCCAGTCGCCTTGTGTACATACCCTCATGCATCCATCGGTCCCAACACCTCCTAACAGTCTAGTCAAAATGACCCAGGTGGCGGGCAGTTTGTCAATACGACCATCCAGTTTCTCACATTCCAACAACGCTCTCCTATCAAACTCTGTTAACTGGGTGAAATCTCTACTCTGCATCGTAGAGGCGTCTAGTGGTCAACAAAATCTACACAAGCGGAAAAAGAGGTCACTACACACAAGGAGCCTCCGAGAGACTTTATATAGGGCTTCAGGTTCATCTAATCACCACAATTCTAATCATTTGCATATCTGTCTGCGTAACTGCAGGACGAGATTTGCAGCAAAACAACAACTACCTCAACGGGCTTAAAGGGGCTGTCCAGCGGCAGCAAGTGGGGTTATGCACTTATGTATGGCCATATTAATGCACTTTGTAATATACATCGTCCATTAAATATGAGCCATACTGAAGTTATACACTTACCTGCTCCGGTGCTGGCGTCCCCGTCTCCATGGCGCCGACTAACGCTGCCTTCTCCTTCCATTAGACGCGCTTGCGCTGTGCGGTCTTCTGTTCTGTTGAATGGGGTGTGCTCGCGTCGGAGAGCTGGTCTGCGCATGCGCAGAAGACCTCGGCGGCGCGAGCACGCCGGAGCGGCCCCATTCAACAGAACAGAAGACCGCACAGCGCAAGCGCGTCTAATGGAAGGAGAAGGCAGTGTTAGTCGGCGCCATGGAGACGGGGACGCCAGCACTGGAGGAGGTAAGTGTATAACTTCTGTATGCCTCATATTTAATGCACAATGTATATTACAAAGTGCATTAATATGGCCATACAGAAGTGTATAACCCCACTTGCTATCGCGGGACAACCCCTTTAATTTTATTAATTTTTTTTACAAAGGGTATACATTTTCAAGAACTTTTCTGCATCCTTCCAAAACTTGTGAGATGCAGACATTGCATTACCACAAGACTCCAGACTCCAAGTGTATTTTTTTAGTCATGAAATTACTATCAGGGTGCATTCCCCCATGGCAGATCGACTGAAAATCAGTTCCATACATCTGCATTAAGGACAAATAAAATAATGGGGATATCTCTGCACTAAGGACTTAAAATTCTGCAAGCCTTTTCAACTTAATGTGATAATTGCAGATATTTCTCCAACAAAGCTGCTGTGTGTGATTGTACTTTAGACTGTTTGCCACCAATGGCCTTGCCCAAGATGAAGAAATCTATGTAGCAGACCAGCTGATCTGGAGTAATTTACATTTTAGGGTTTGTGAATACAAGAAGAATCCCTGTAGGGTAGATTATACTTTAGAAGCTGCTTTGTTCAGAAGGTGGATCAGAGACCTTTATCTCATGATCGGGACGCAAACACAAAGCCAGTGTATTTTTTAGATATTAGAAGAATTGCGTATTTGCACTCTGGTTATCAGTAGCACGATTGGTAAATGTCGCTCCTAGTAATGTTTACATTTACACAGGTCATTACGAGCAGCAGCCAGTATTCCCATTGCTGGCAACAAACAGTCCTGATGCAAATGGCCATCAGATCCTCAGGAACGTCTTTAGAGGCCGATGCCCCATCTTAAGTCATTTGGGGCTGGAAAAACCCTTTAAATATCACATATGGCTAACATACTGTATGGCTAGTCTGCAGTGTGTACTACCTAGTTTGTATTAGGGCTGTGCCAAATAGACGTTTCAGGAGCTTGTTTCACTAATTATACACATTTCATGTATCAGATAGCAGGCAGTAGAAAACCAGCCATAGCCACGATGATCTTTGATCAAGGTGAGTTCACAAAGATCAGAATTTCGGCTGGGGAATGCTAGCAAGGTACAGTACAAACAATCCCCATTCAATTACAGTAAAAAAAGATTCCCAGTGAGAGATAGTCATGCTGGCAGATTTACTCCATGATGTGTGATTTTAACAGAAGAATGATGACAGAAGCCGGTTTTACCTCTGCATCAGTGAAAAGCATGCAACGCTTTTTCTTCCATCCAAAAGCCAAGCAGAAAGCGGGTGGATCCTATTCTAGTCAATGGGGTCCATCCATAGATAGAAGAACCGTTCCGCCATGGGGATTCTCCTTCCCTACTTCTTGAACGGAGCAGGAAAGCAGAATCCCTACCATGGATGTGAAACCACCCAATTCAAATCTTTTCCCCAATGTATAATTGCCCCAAGTCGGCTAAACATCCCCTTAAAAAAATGATTTATAACAACTTCATGTACTATTCACTATGACCAGTGCGCACAATCACATTGCATAGTACACGTCACAGGTACAATTAATGGTCACTTGGGTACCATTTTTTTTAACGCATAAAATAGTTTTACGCATAAAATTGCAGTTGATTTTTACTCGTGGACAGAGAAGAATCATTTAACAGCATGTCAATGGACGGACATTGCTGCAGAATTCGCGGAGGGTGTCTGACCGTGAATTTTGCAGCAATAATCCGTCCATGGGCATTTAGCCTTAGGGTGACTACCCACTACAGTTTTTTTTTCACTGCGAAATTCGCAGCGTTTTTTTTTTTTTGCATGGGTCTATGGGACTTGTAATGTTAAAATCGCGATCGCGCAAAATCACGATTTTGCGGTAAATTGCGATTTTGTGCGAACGCGATTTTAACATTACAAGTCCCATAGACCCCTGCAGAAAAAAAAACGCTGCGAATTTCGCAGTGAAAATAAAACTGTAGTGGGTAGTCACCCTTAGACATAGAAGTAAATTATAAAATTCTGCAGTCCCCACTAAAAGGAGTTTAGAAGCTTACTGCATATTGTGTTTGCATAAGGGCCAATGCATAAACAATATGCAGTTAGCTCCCTCTACTGGTGGCTGCAGGTTCTAGCCAAGTTTGCAACTGAGCAAACTCTGAGCTATTAAAATTAATGGGGCTTTTCAGACCAGCGATGGACCATTGGTCCGTGCACAAAAAAAACTATAACGCAGCAAGTTCTATTCTGGTCTGATTCACTGACGAAAGTAGAACATCTAATGTCCACTCTCCTACACATTGGATAGCAAATGAGAGCATATTTCGTCATAGGCATACCGCCTGCTGCAAGCAAGCGTACCAGATGGTTTGTGGGGGTCTTAATCCACCTGTTTAACATGTCCCAGAAATGGTCTTACCTTGAAAAGCTCCAGTAACCGCCATATAAATGACATTGAACAGCAGGCCGAGGACTCCAGCCACGAAGATGAGAGCAGGACGGTGAGCGTGGTGCGGATGCACGAGATGTCCAAGTGACCCTAGGGTGAGAGACAGACAAAGGGAGGATAGGAAGAGTGGGGAAAGTAGTGAAAAGAAAGTGGGGAGCCGGGCCTTGGCATGCGGGGGTAAAGAGGGTAAGTGGGCAAGGATGACACTGGGACATAGAGCAATGACAAGTGAGATGGTGTGAGCGGAATCGGCCAGTGTGAGCAGCGAGTCTGACAGTCGGCTAAGTATAATCTGGGTTAGAAAGACCGCAAAGGAGATTGCAAGGAGCAGAGTGTGTGACACCATTGTAGAGACTACATGGAAGAAGAAGTAGGAGGGAGAATTAAAAGAAATTATTAAGAAAATAGACACATATATGAAAAAAGTTACCGGAATACAAACAGGCAAATCCTATAACAAAACACAGTAAGGCGGTGTTCATACCGGACGTTTGGAGCTTATGTGGCAGGATCGGGATAACTTCTGCTTCAGGTATAGGAAAAATTTCCCATTGCCTTCTGCTCCAGGTGTTACATTATATGTATATGAAAAATTTCCCATTGCCATGTATGTAATCCATGTATGTATGCGTTAAAAAAACGCAAGTGCGTAGGAGCCCTTACATGAGACAACTATCATAAAAATAGTTGCTTGCCAAAGTGAACATAAGCAACAGTAGTTTTGCACAAATACATCAACCAGGAGGCGAGGGAGAATTCATTCACTGGGCGCTAATAACTTCGCATCAGCTCACCTAAAAATAGTCGCTAGTTGATTAATTATTGTCTGGCATAAACAGATAATCGTTATCTCTCAACCATCAGCCAACAAGTTTGCAGGGAGTTGTGCGTTTCTTAGGTGTGCGCTTTCAGCCAAATGCGGATTGGCTCCTGCCCTTTTTTGAACAATCTGTCCGCCCACTGAGCGCTTAGTGGTTCCCTTAAGGGACCTTTATACGGGCCGATAATCACTCAAATAATCGCTCAAATGAGTGATTATGAGCGACTGTCAGCCTGTCTACACACAGCCCCCAACAGGGTGTTGCGGATAGCGAGCACAGGAATATGCGTAAAGAACAGTTAGTATATAGAGAAGCTAATCCCGTTATACTGTACGATTCTGAGCACTTCCTGAGCTACCTATGGATGACTCTCGTAGGCAAATAAAGTACCTGTACGACTTAACAGACGCTATAAGAGGGTTCTATGGCAAATATTTGCGTTACACAATTATAGATGAACACTAAGTTTAACTGAAGGCTACATATTTGGGCCGGCATGAAGTGTCTGATATAAAGGCTTGCGTCTCTATAGCACATTTCACTTAGTTCTCTACCCATGAGCCACTCCCCTTACTATATATATATATATATATATATATATATATATATATATATATAGTAACTACTGCATTGTTCTACTGTGCAATAACAGGCCTGTTATGTGCTACTATAGTCTTTGTCAGTGTGCACACTTACTGCTGATGGTCAGCCTCACTTACGGTTGTTAGTTTGGGAGAGTATGGTTGCTGTACAGTTGCTCTTAGTAACTAATCTCCAGTTGTTTCAACCAATTACACACATGTTCCAGGGATCAGCATTTGTAGTGGTCATTCTTCCTGCATTTTGTGGCTGCTTGCCACAAACTGCAGGCCACTTGCCCTTTTCCCTTCAGCAAGTACCAAGCAGTTCTTCAATGTCTCTCTTTCTCTACTGCAGAAGGTATCAGTCCCTCCGCGCTGTGCCCCATTGTGCAAGTTTTATGGTGGTGGGCTCTGCATGGCAGACCTGTACGCCCCTCACACAGTCTGCTCACCAGCACTTTTCCCGTACAGCAACTCTTCCCTCACTGCTTGTGATGCAGCTTATCTCTTGCAAAGTTTCTTGTGACTTCAGGACCTGTGAAGGGGGCAGACTCCCTCCTATTCACTATCCGCTATGCTTAGAGGACTGATTCTGGGCTGGTGACATTATGAGGGCCGGGTTTATCAGCGCAACATCAGGGGGGGGGGCAAGCCCCTTCTTCTAGTACCCCATAGAGCCTGTGTTAACCCCAGTGTGGGTAGCCCCTTTAACAGGCAATGAGCAAGAAGTCACGCAGTAGTCACTAGTCGTTCAGTTTCAGCTTACTGAAAGGGAAAGACTACTGAGCAGGTTCTCGCTCCGTGTAAGCAGGAGCCACTCAATCTTTGAGTGACTGCCTGTTTGCAGTGAATGGAGGCTCCAGAAGCAATAGTCGCTTTAATGGTTGTAGGGCACTTATGCGTCCATTAGTCGTCCCATGTAGAAGGTACCTTAACTCTTCATAAAGAGGTTTTGCAGCAGCTGAGGTGTATATTATAAGGAATAATGTACCCTGGCTATAAATACTATGTCACCTCAGAGTCTTGCCAACTGTTGGCGTGTACTCAGCCTGTGGTTTTGGACTCCTTATTGTATGGCTACATTCACATGGCAGAGCGCAAAATCACGATGAGAAACTTGGCCTGATATCGCAGTTGCCAACGTGCGTTTTTTATGCCGATGCAAGGCGTTTTTCATTCAATTTACATGTTCATACAATGCAATTTTTTTTGCACCTATACGGAATAATGGAGGATTCTGTTCAAGAATCCCCCTAAAAAGACATAAAGCGACCTTTCAATCATGCACTATCGGTGCAAGTGGGAAAAAAAAAAAAAAAAAAAAAAATCGCTCATGTAAATAAACCCATTGAAATCACTGGGTTATTTGCTATGTGAGTTCTGTCCATATTGCAACACAGGAAAATGATTAAGGTGCATGCACCCTCATTGTGATAAATCTGGCGTAGTCTAAGCTTGCACTATTAGGCCTTAGGGCTCCCACACACTTGTGTTTGCGGTTTTTGTTAACGCAATTGTCAATAGGACTTTCTAATGTTAAAATCGCAATGCAACTTGTGTTTTTGGTGCATTGCGTTGCATTTTTAACATTAGAAAGTTCCATTGACAATCGCGTTAACAAAAACCGCAAACGCAAGTGTGTGGGAGCCCTTAAACAGATAGGCGAGATTTAGTCCCGTTATGCAGCTGTGAAAATCACGACTGCATAACGGAACAAAATGAAACCATTAACGTCAATGGTTTCATTTTCACTAGCGGTATTCTCGCCCATTAATAGTATTGCCAAGAAAAGATAGGACAGGACCTTTCTTTTTGCTTTTTTTCTTATCAAATTCGCGGGCAATAGCGCAGAGTTTGAATAGTCCAAGAAAAAACAAAAAAATCGTTCATGCGCCACTACGTTCCCTAGTAGTAAGCATAGTTGCGCATAAGCCCATGTGAAGAAGCCCTGAAGAAGGACTGTATTTGCGCTAAACACAGCAAATAGAACCCATTAATTTCAATGGGTTCGTTCTCATGAGCGCAGGATAAAGTAGGACCTGCTCTATTTTCCTGCGTTTTGCGCAACAAAGGCCCCATAGAAATCTATGGCAGGTGTGCAGATACGCAGGAAAAAGAGAATAAATCTGGACCTTATTGGGCTAATTAGCCATTTAATCTACAGAAAGGGTGCATTGTGCACGAGTGTAAACTGGCCTTGCATGCGCAAAAAGTACAATACTATGCACAGACATGTGCGCAAATCTACCTCCTCAAACCTCATTCATGCGCAAGTACGCTGCATTACACGAATGTTTTTGCGCATAAGCTTGCGTCAAGCCGTCCTTAGTAAATAAGCTCCATAGTGCATTAGAAAGTTGCACAACTTTTCCTTGGCACTCCGGAGTTGAGGACGATGCATTGGTGAACATACTGGAAGCGCGGAGTCACATTTGTGGTCTGAGACATGAATGCGGGAGCCATTAGAGGTGAATGAAATTGCGGTTCCAGCATTTGAATTGCAGGTAAGTTATCTCATGTCCCATGTACTAACACCAAATATCCCACCTCCACAGCCCTCAGCTTCTCCCCCTGGTACTGCCCATGCATGGCTATCTGTGGGATGCAGCAGATTCTTGGAAGCAATGAAATGCAAAAATTAAGAACAGTGAAAGTGGCAAGGCATGCTGCGACAAGTAGTCCTCCAGCGGCCGGAGAGCAGGTTGCTAGGATGCCTGTAGAAAGAGCATGCAAGCACATTCCTGAGTGCGGCACTGTTGGGGGAGACTAGAGGGGGCTTTACACCAGCAGCTGATCCCTGCCGGCTGCTACTTGTCGCTGTCCCCATTTCTGTACTTTTCCTCCATGCACTGCTGTCTCCCAGGGTTGCTGAGAATCCTTCCCCATTCTCTTACCTTTCTCGCCTTCTCCCACTCTCTGCTTCTTCCTTGTGTCTGAGGTGCCCCCCTCCATGGATCATGTGCTGGTCACACTCCCCCTGGGTCACTGTCTGCAGGGCTCCTCCACCCCTTGCTCCCTGAGCCACTACTTCTGCCACCTTGGGTCTTTCCTCCCAGCTCTTGTGACATATGCCTGGTTTTCTCCTTCCCATTGCTGTATTAATCATATCTCCCCCTCTTTTCAGCCCCTTTTCTCCCCTCCCCGCCCATGCAATCCCTTCTCCCTCAGCTGACCCTGGACTACAACAATGGCCATTTATATACAGCTATAGGGAGAGGAAAACATATGATAATATCTAATAGCTTAATGCCAAAGGGGAAAAACAACTACGTGACCCCAAACTAGCAATAAAGTCTCACGACCTGCATCTACATTACTGATAAATTACCAGGAGATACATTTTATGGAGTCTACAACTCCTGGGATATCAATTCCAGCGGTTTATAATATTATGACTATGTCTATCCTTGTATTCAGACAAGCATCACATAGTCACATATAATGAACATCTGCCGGATGTTTCAGAAATACAAGGGATTTGTCATTTACTGGAAATGTATTGCACATACGTGCACCTTTATATATGTCAAACATCTTACAGGTGCCCTAATAACACCAAGCTAGGGAGGACAGTCAGGGGCTGGAAGATTTTAGCCTGGGGGCAAGCACACAGTGGGGGCCCATAAGTAGTGGCCCAACACTAACATACATTATATATATATACACACACACACACACACACACACACACACACACCTACCTAACATATACAGGCAGCAGAGGTAGCTGGATTTTAAATCCATCCAACATTCAAAGATGTCGACTGATGGTGTTTTCTTGTTCAAATCTAGAGATGAGCGAGCCTACTCACTAAGGACAATTACTCGATTGAGCATTGTCCTTAGCGAGTACCTGCCCGCTCGGAAGGAAAGGTTCGGCTGCTGGCGCAGGTGAGTTGCGGCAGTGAGCAGGGGGGTGCCGGGGGGGGGGGGGGGGGGAGAGAGAGATCTCCCCTCCGTTCCTCTCCCCCGCTGCTCCCCATTTCTTCCGAGCGGGCAGGTACTCGCTAAGGGCAATGCTCGATCAAGTAAGTGTCCTTAGCGAGTATGCTCGCTCATCTCTATTCAAATCACAAGCACAAAATGCTAAACGTACCAGAATCTAGAACATACCAGACGCTGCTAACCTCAACTCCCCTCCAGTTTACCCCCCCCCCCCCCCCGCTGCACCCTCGCCCTCCCGAGCAAGCACCAACAACCAATCACAGCACTCTATTGCCGGAGCCGGGGTTCTCAAACCTGGCCTCCGGCAATAGACTTGGGAGTGCCGAGGAAGCCCGGATCAGCGGCAGAGACCAGTGGCCGCGACCCGGACTGCAGCGGCTAGGGGAGTATTGCTTTTTTTTTTTCTTATTAGCATTCTTGGCTGCATTTTCAGCCGAGCTGAAAACGTAGCCAAAACGCTGGCATAAAGTATGCCAGCGCTGCTGAAATGGGGCGGAATCTGCAGTAACGTTTCTGCAAACGCCCTGTGTGAGGGAGGCCTTACTGTCACCCAGGGCTGTCCCTGTAGTATGCTTGCACTCTCCCCGCTCCCCTCCAGCCTTCTGGTGGTGATAAGATACAATAATACCGCAGAGATGTGGGGCCATTCTCATCTGGAAAGGAAGCAGCATCCTGCCCTCCCTCCCTAATTTTGCAATTTTTAATGGGGGATTGTCGCCCGCATTAGACAGGTGAGCAGGTAAACTTGGGGGGAATTTGGTGGTGGTAAACTCGTGTCTGTAAGACAGAGTTTACAGGAAGTGTTATGGTTATTATAGGTCAAATTTCTCCCCATAGTTGGTAACCCCGTTAAATAAACCCCGCGGTCTTTTTATCCAATATTAGTGTCTGTCGGTTATTCATAAGAGTTTGGTAAGGTTTTAAAAAAGCATCATTAAATTGCTGTGATTGATTAATCCAGCGCCGGCTTTCATTGGTTAATCCAGCGCTGCGTCAACCAGAGTATCAGCTTCCTGGAGGCGGGGTATTCAAGCCCTGCTTCCAGGAAGAACTGCTCTGTCGGCCTGAAGGAGGACGAGGCAGCCTGCAGCAGCGACCAGTACGAGGACCAGAACTCCAGCAGTAAGTGAGTATTTTTTTTTTACATGTAGCTTAGCTAGGGCTTATTTTTGGGGGACGCTTATTTTAAGCCTCCCCCGAAAATTGGGGTAGGTCTTGCTATCAGGGAAACACAGTATTTAGAGGGGAAAGGTAGCATCATATTATGTCTATCAGGAGACAAAAAGGTGCTAAAGGTCACATTATATATAATGGGGGCTAAGACCACTCTCACACCGCTTTTTTTTAACAGCGTTTTGGCGGGCGTTTGGAATGCCCACCAAAAACGCTGTACTGAGCCTCCATTGATTTCAATGGGTTTACACAGACAAGCGTTTTAGCAAGTAGCTTCCAACACCACGCTAAATGAACGCGGTTTGTTATATTTTAGTGCATTGCAGCACTTTTTAAATGCACCACATCACCCATTGCAATGATGGAATGCATTAAAAATGCCGTCAAACGTGGTTGAAAACGCAGTTCCAAAGCATGAAAAAACACTGCATTTAAATATCTGGAAAAGGGGGCATTATTGCTAACAGGCAATAGAGGCCTTATTACTGGCTAGAAGCAAAATGGGGTATTATTACTGAGTGGGAACATAAAGAAGGCATTATTGCTAAGTGGGGGCACTTTGATTGTATGAGGGTTACTATCAGCAGTACTTACTATGTGGTGTTTACAGGGGGCACAAAAATGGAATATTGCTATTGTGTGGAGCACCACAGATGGCATGATTACCATCTGGGGCACTATAAAAGAGGGGATTATGTAGTGGTGTGGATAACGTAATGATGGTGCTGGAAAAGCTAATAGCCAAAGATTCTGCATAGAAAAGTTGTGGCTGGGTGTAATCGTCATGGTGGTCTGAGCTAGATGGAGAAGGAAAGAGAAAGTGAATGGCTCCAGTCAGAGAGGAGGTCACTTGGCATAAATTATGCCAGAAATGTACGCCATTTCAGACCTAGAGTACATTTCTAAGAAGGAGCAAGAAGCTGCCAGGTTGCACATAATGCATGAAGAGGCATGCCCTTCTTCATGTATTCAGTGCCCTGGGAAAAACCGTACTAAGCCCGGCGACAGAGATGCTGTGCTTAGTAAATTTCCCCTAACACTTTTGTGGATGGATGAGACCAAAATAGAGCTTTTTGGTTTAAATAAGAAGCGTTATGCTAGGAGTAAAAAAAAACAAACCACAGTATTACAGCATAAAAACCTCACGGCATCTGTGAAATACAGGGGTGGTCGTATCATGGTTTGGGGCAGTTTTGCTGCATCTGGGCCAAGATAGCTTGCCATCATTGATGGAACAACGAATTCTGAATTATACCAACAAATTTTATAGGAAAATGTCAGGACATCTGAGTTGAATCTCAAGACAACGACCCAAAGTCAAAATCCTGGCCTTAATCCTATAGAAACGTTGTGGAAGGACCCAAAGTGATCAGTTCATGGGAGAAAACCCACCAACGTAGCAGAGTTAAAGCTGTCTTCTACGGAGGATTGGGCTAAAATTCCTCCAAGCCGATGTGCAGGACTAATCAATAATAACCGGAAACGCTTAGATGCAGTTATTGCTGCACAAGGGCATCACAGCAGATACTGATAGCAAAGGTTCACATACTTTTGCCACTTATAGACGTGATATTAGATCTTTTTCCTCAATAAATAAATGACCAAGTCCGATATTTTATACTCATTTGTTTGATTTGGTTCTCCTTATCTACTTTTAGGACTTGTGTGAATATCTGAGATAGTTTTAGGTCAAATAAAAGCAGAAATATAGAAAAATTTTAAGGGTTCACAAACTTTCAAGCACCACTTTATACTGATTCCTACTTGTAATATTCTGCAGCCACATTTCATGGATGTGAGCAATAATATGATCACCATGCAGCGCTGGAAATACTACTACAAGATGGATTACGGTGCCCCTCGCTGTGAGCTTACAGGGGTATTTCATGTCACCTTGGAGCTTTGTGCTCGCGGTATTAGAAGCTCTCGGACTTTTCTGCAAGTTTTTATCATTTTTAGACTACAGCAGCAGAACACGCACACTGCAGTAATGTCACACCCCGCCCTCACAACACATTTGTGGGGAGGACTGTACAAAGTATGAAAATGGACAAAAACCCATCATAGAGATGGTTGAGGGAAATGCTGTTCTGCTCTATGAGCGAATCGCCAAGATTTAACCCAAACTTTTTCATTCCCGTTTTGAATGTGCCATAACATTTAAAAACATTTTCCTTGTTGCCATAGCTACACGAGGGTGTGATTTTTTGCGTGACAAGCTTTATTTTTTAATGACACCACTTTGGCGTACACATAATGTGTTGTAAAACATTTATTACATTTTTTATTTATTTTTTGAGTGGGGATGCAGGGGGTAAACGTTAAAAAAACTCAGAAATTCCACCATTGTTTTTTGGCTTCTGTTCTATTGCTGTTGACCGTGCAGTAAAAAACATATGACAAGGTTTCTATTTGTTTTTAGTCTGCAAAAGTAGTAACATATAAAAAAAACCTTTGGAAAATAAAATAAAATCGTTTATCTGTCACCATATTACGAGCCCAGAACATTTATATCTTTTTATCCAAAGAGTTGTGGAAGCACTTATTTTTTGTGGGACAGCCTGTAATTTTTATTGGTTACATTTTGGGCTACTAATGACTTTTTGCTCACTTTTTGTTCCACTTTTTGGGAGGTAGGAGTAGCAAAAATGTAGTTTTTTATGGCATTCACTGTGCGGTATAAGTGACCTTTATCCTTCATTCTGGGGGTCAATATGATTTATAGTGATAATACCACATTTGTTGTTTACATTTTTAAAAATTGAATTAGCATCACTGCATCCCAAGACCCAGAGCTTATTTATTTTCCCACCTTCGGAACTAAAATCTTGTCTTCTTCCAGGAACACTTTTCATTCATACTATTTTGGCGTACATGTGACTTTTTGATTGCTATTTATTGCATTTTTTGCAATGTGAACGGATTGAAAAAGCAATTCTGACTTTAATTGTTAAATGAAAATTACAGTGGGATAGCGCCTTGTGCAAATGGCAGTAGATACAAATACTTGATATCAGACAAATGATTAGGGTAACTTACCTGGTGTGGACGGCCCTCCAGGAAGACTGTCACCACACCTGAAGTCCAAGTCTGCAAAAAGATACGAGTCTTGTGTACATGGGCATCCAGAGGTGATAGAAGACCCGCAGGACAGATCCGAAAATGGCAGTTTTTGGTCAAAGCAACAGAGGAAAGAGTAGAAAAAAATCCTGCGCTCAACGAGAAACGTATTTGGATGGATTCAACCAAAACAACCGTAGTTTTATAAAAGGATATATATTTAAACCCTTAATGCTGCAGGGCGTACATTTATGTCCGGCATCATTGAGGTAGGTATGAAGGGAGATCACGGGGTGATCTCCCTCCATACAACGCTGGCGCCCGCTGTTTCTTACAGCCGACACCCGGTGGCAACAGCTACAATAAGCGGCATGACTCATCGGAGCTGTTAACCTTTTAAATGTCGCTGTCAATTCTGACAGCGGCATTTAAATCCCCCGAACGACATTCAGGGGTCCTATACGCCCCCCCCCCCCCATCCTCGCAATGAGATCGCTGGGAACCGCCCGGGTGTCATGGCAGCCGAGGGCCTTCTGAAAGGCCCCAAGGCTGTCTTGGCAGAATGCCTATTAAGCCATGCCCAAGGAGTAGCTTGATAGGCTGCCAGCCTGATCGCAGTATGAGGTAATGCTATCGCATTACATTATACTGCAGGATCGATCAAGGCATTGCAAGTTGTTGTCACACTCTAGGGCCTAAAATAAAATATATATATAAAAAGACCAATAAAGTTTTACTAATTATTAAAAAAATAAAAAAGGTAATAAAAGTTCGAAAACCCCAGTGCTCTTGCTAATCGCAATATGACACTTTCATTGTTTTCCGTTCGATTGCAGCGCTTTCCAGAACGCTGCACTAATCGCAGTAAAAAAACGCCTGTGTAAGGGAGGCCTAAGGAATGCATCCTTTTGAACAATCCCCCTTCGATTCCCAACTTTATAGTAATTGGCACCTCAGGACCAGCATGGCCTTTGACATACGGTTGCTGAAAGCAAGACACCTAACCCCTCAAACACACCAGTGCCATTAAAGTGCCAATATTGCATATTGATACTAATCTAATGAATTTCCATTGTTTACACCACCGGGCAGTATGATTTTTTTGTAAAATACTAAATATATCCCTTTATACAACTAAGGTTCCCATCCAAATACGTTTTTTGTTGAGCATGGGATTTTTTTTTCTACCCTTTCTTCTATTCATTTTTAAATTGTACTAGCTTACCCGTCGCGCGTTGCTGCAACATCAGAAGAAAGGAAAATCAAGGAAACTCATTCTGATAACATTGAATTTACATTGTGTCATTTTTATTTAAACCTAGTTTACCCGTCGCGCGTTGCTGCGAAGACATACATCCATACATTCGTTTTTATATATCTAGTGTAGTAATGCATAAAGGACAGACAGACATTTTTATATATATATAGATGACATCAGGAAGTGAGAGAATTAGATTCTGTACGTAAAATTTGGACGCTAATTCTTTGGCGCTTAGAATTGAATAATCGAGTTAGGACCCTTGAACTTTTCCTATTTATGACATAATCAATGCTCGTGCCAAATTTCAAGTTTTTTATGACATTGGGAAGTGAGAAAATTAGATTCCGTACGTAAAATTTGGACGCTAATTCTTTGGTGCTTAGAATTGAATAATCGAGATGGGACCCATTAGCTTTTCCTATTTATGACATAATCAATGCTCGTGCCAAATTTCAAGTTTCTATGACATTGGGAAGTGAGAGAATTAGATTCCGTACGTAAAATTTGGATGCTAATTCTTTGGCGCTTAGAATTGAGTAATCGAGTTGGAACCCATTAACTTTTCCTATTTATGACATAATCAATGCTCGTGCCAAATTTCAAGTTTCTATGACATTGGGAAGTGAGAGAATTAGATTCCGTACGTAAAATTTGGACGCTAATTCTTTGGCGCTTAGAATTGAATAATTGGGTTGGGACCCATTAGCTTTTCCTATTTATGACATAATCCATGCTCATGCCAAATTTCATGTTTCTACGACATCGCGAAGTGAGAGAATTAGTGGCAGTGATGGAAATCAAAGATCTACGTGGGGGGGCGTAACTGTCGACGACGCTCGCAAGCGCGCCATTTATCATAGGATAGTTGTACTATGCCTATAATCTTCCCAGGAGTGTACTCAACAACTTCCCAAAGTTTATGGCGATCGGATGAATGGTGTAGTAGCGCATAAAGGACAAACAGACAGACAGACACACATACATACAGACATACATTCAATTTTATATATATAGATTTTATGTTGTTCACCATGTCTGGTAGATAACCAAAATATTTTAATAGTTCAGGTCATTACTAGTGCAGGAATACCTATTATATTTTTTTATTTTACAGTGGATTTTTTTTCAAAAAGTATTTTTATTACATATTTTCAAGGTGGTAAACATACGTTTATCCAAAAATGAGTACAGTTAAAACGTTGTAGATTAGTGTCGCCAGCTGCGAATAAACGTACTTCCGTATCAAGAAATCAAATATGTTTCCATTTTTTTCCCCCTCCCCCCTTGGACAGTAATTACAGTGGATTTTTAAACTAAACTTTATTGAACTTTCTTTTGACACAATTTTTTTAGTCCCGGAAAGGGACTTAAAGATGAAATCATTTATTCTCTAGCCCAGTACACTGCATTACTTCTGTGCTCCAAATCTGCTCTTCTCAGTGGCAACGCTCTAGTGATCGCTGCTAACATCATGGATGGGCGGAGCTTCCTCTAGTGCTTCCTTGCGATTATTCTTCAGTGCTATGAATGCTCTGATCTCTTGGCAGTGTTGTGCGCCTGTTTTCTGACCTGTCTCCTTCGCTACTTCACCTCTGTCCTCTCTGATGGTGTAGTTTAGTGCGGCCATCTGACCACTTGGCAGTGTACCTCAGCTGCTCAATAAGAGGGGAGACAGGCACCACTCACCCGTCTTACACAAGCTCCTCCATATAGCAATTTGTCGATTTTGCATGCCGCTGTAAAGGCATATGACTAATGAACCAATCCTGAACCTGTTCACACCAGCCCTTGCTGCTCTACACTGCAGGGAAGTGATGTTTTTATATGGCCGCCTGCTGTGATATTTTAAAAAATAACTTTGCCCCCTTTTTTGAGATTTGCATTATAGCTTGGTGCTGTATAACGAAGGACCCCTGCATGCCATGGGCACTGTGCAAAATATACAGCAGCTGTGTAGGTTCAAACTAGCAAAACAGACCAGCCCAATGTCATAACATAAAACAAGTGCAGGAATCTCCTGTCCAAGTCCTGGGCTAATCCAGCACTAGTTGTGGACTTCTATGTACCGCACACCAACTTTTCTAGTATCCTATGCGGTTTCTATGAATATCCATTGACCCCCACTGCAATGTGATGGCTACAGTGCAAAAAAAGAGATGCAATTTCCACTGAAAACAATGGAGCAAGAGCCAAAGAAAATAGGCAAATTGATCTGGCACTGCAACAACCAACAGCTAAGGGGGTCCAGCAAAATCCAGGGAGAAGATGCAGGTACTGGTGCATCTGGTCTCCACTAGAAATATGGGTGGAGACATGGGTTGGGAGTCCTCGGTTAGAGGGTACGCCTAGGTGATGGCCAGAGTTGTGGACTGGCTGGCACATACACCTTCCCACATGCACCACTCATTCCCTTGCCAGGTCACACATCTCCCAGCCGAACTCCCTGCTTTCAGCGTCCCTGTCCCCCCCGCCGACACAGCAGCATCAGCAGGTGGCCCCGCTGTAACTGTGTTCGCTGGAGTCCCTGCTGCTTTGTGTGGAGACACTGACAGGGAAGGACGGAGTATGCAGCCGCTGGCGACAGCCAGAAGGGAGGATGGATAAATGCAGCCTCAGCTCCTGCATCTCCCTGTGACATGAGGGGAGGACAGAGTATGCAGCCTTAGCTCCCACATCCCACTGTGACATGTCCCCTCTCTCCCATCCGGTGGGGGAGAAGCTGCTGTGTGCAGAGGGGAGGAGAGTGACAGATGCGGAAGCTGAGGGGGCGTTAACAATGTGTTACCTGTCACTCTGCAGGTCTCCACCCATATTTATGGTGGAGACAAGATGCACCAGTACCAAAGATGCAGTCAGGAATCAGCATGTAGAATGGAAAGGAAACATGGAAGGGACTGTACAGAAGTGTAGGATCAGTGGCAAATCTATGAGGTTCATTCAAGTTCTAAGGTCTCCCTAGAAAGCTAAACATATTAAACATGTGGACATAAGAACATATGGTGCCATCCCCTGTCCATATGACCGCTCCACGCCACCCCTTAAAGGTCCGGAGTCTCCTCCCGCGACTGCCCATGTGCGTAGTTCTTAGGTCATGTGACTTTTTAACAGGTGTATGTTGTCAGGTGTTGGGAATGCTGTCTAACCATTGTGAGGCGGTTACTTCCCGCCCACCTATGTCTATTTTGTTATAAAATGAGTGGTGTAATGGCATACTAGCATACTACAACAATGGGCGTAGTAGTCCTTGTGCTCCTGTAGTGTCGTGTGGTAGCTTAGCACAGTTATTGTAGATGATGGGCAGTACTTCAGGAAGCAGACTTTAGAAGAAAACAATTTCAAACTTTATTGGGAGATTACTTTGGCTCCTGAGCAGTTACACAATTCCCATTACGGGGACATTATATGGATCACAAAGTCCATGTGCACAATTCACTATGGATTCCATTAGCTGACTTTTACTGAAAAAGGGTTAACTGATGACTGTCTTTTCCTTTCTTTAGTTTCCTGCTCTGTTTGCTCTCCTTTCTCCTCTAAACAGTTCTTGGTGTTCATGTACTCACTTAGATGTTCTGGCTTCCCACTGCACTGGCTGTCAGACAAGATAGTCTCCTGTTCCTCCTCAATCTCCTTCAGACTCTTCTCAGCTGGCTAGACTGACCTACCCTACCCACTCTCTGTCTTTTATACTCTCCCCACTAACCAATCCTGAGCTAAGAGAAATCTCTGTACCCAATCCCAGGCTAGCTAGAGGTGACTGACAAATGTTAGAGCAGGTTTGGGTGAATTTTTGTTTCAAAGTATTTTTATTTAGGTTTTTTTTAACAATACTGTTTGTTCTGTAATTTCCCCACGCAGGGGGCTTCTTAAAATATGATTATACGTAATAAACTTTTCTTTGAAAAAAAGGTTTAAGAATATTGATTTTCTTAGTTGAAACTATGAGCATTTGTAAATACGATTAACATGTGCAATAAACATTTACGATTCCACATTGGTTGGTAGTGTCTATTCTGTTGACTTGTTTGTGAGTTATTCCTTCTCATCTTTCCTCCATCTCAGCTGTGTTTCCGTATGATCTAGAGTCTTTTTGAGTATTTGTTAGCATTTGTTTTCCTGCTTTCAAGTCTGCTTTGTTCCTTCTTTTGATTTTTTGCAATGATAATATGTATCTATGGTGTTTTATTTATCGTCTCTCTTTAGAGTAGTGGTGTGTTTCAATCTCTGTGGTCTGACCTCTTTAAGCGCTAAGGGGTCTAGCCGGACCTGGTATATCCAGATATTCCGCCCAGGGCCCCCAGGTCTTTAGGTATAGCTCCATTTTATCCTCTCTCATGGCCGACAATTTTTCATAGAGCATCATTCTTGATATCCTAGCGAGAATTGGTTCTAGAGCGAGAGTGGGTTTCATCCATTGGGATGCAATATAGATTTTAGTCGCCATGCATATCTGTTGAGAAAGTTTATGTTGCTGATTGTTATAGCCTAAAGGTTTGTCGGCCAGAAGACAGACAGACAGTGCTGGGCGGAACATCCTACCCAGGACCCTGGTGATCAGTCTGGATATTTCTCTCCATAGTCGTGCGACCCGTGGACAAGTCCACCATGTGTGGGTCATTGTGCCCAAGTTGTCGCATCCCCTAAAGCAGTTCGGGGAAGTCAATGGAGAGTATTTGGGTTTTATTGTAGGTACTATATATGTCCTGTGTAGGATTTTAACTGAGGATTCGGCTAGGGTTACCTGGTGGCTCCCTTTTGCTATGAAGGAGCAGCAGTGGTGCCAACGGGGCAGGGAGAGGGAGATGCCCAGGTCCGTTTCCCAGCGCTGCATGAACGGGAGTTTAGTTTCTGCGCAAGGTTTGTTCATGCTAGCATAGAGTAGCGATATTAGGCCGGATTGAAGTGGGGCCCTTAAGCATGACCCTTCAAATGGTGTGGGGGTGATAGGGGGGGTTGGTAGGGCTTAGCAACGAGCGGATTAAGCTGTGGATTTGTTTCAGTTCCAGCCATAGGTGATCTGGGATTTTATATTTCTCAATTAGTTGTTGAGGGGAGAGGAATTTACCGCTTGCTGTATACTTGTGAACAAATGTAAGGGGATTGGTTTTCCACCATTGGTAGTTTTCTTCTCGTAAGCTTAGAGGGAAGGCTTGATTGGGGATAATCGGTAACAACGGAGGAGTGTGTGACATCAAGGTATATTTAAATCTATTTTTCCTCCATATTAAGAATTGGTGATGGGTTAGTGGGGCCAGTTGCCGAATATTTGCGGCTTTCCAATTTCTATCCCAAAAAATGGTCTCTAAACCTACTGGCGTCAAGAGGGTAGTTTCTATATCTACCCACAAGGGTCTTTTGTTACCTGCAAACATAGGGGGAATTTGTGCTATTTGGGCTGCTATGTAGTACTTTTTTAGGTTTAGAACAGACAGGCCTCGGCTTCTTTTATGGTAATACATTATTTTTTGCTTGATTCTGGGCTTTTTTCCTTTCCATATAAAGTAAGATATAGTATTTTGCATTTCCTGTAAGTCTCTTGCAGGTATTTCTATCGGGAGGCATCTGAATGGGTATAAAAGACGGGGCAGAATGTTCATTTTCACTGAATTGATCCGTCCTATCCATGAGATGGTGTATTGTGCCCAATTCTTTAGGTCAGATTTTAGGGAAGTGAATAGGGGCGGATAGTTCCATTTGTATAGATTGTCTAAGCTATGGGTGAGTTTAATGCCAAGATAGGTAATGTAATGTGGAGACGCCTTAAATCCAAAGTTGAATTCTATCAGTTTTTGGGAATGGGCAGGTGTGTTGTGAAAAAGGGCCTCTGTTTTTTCCATGTTGACGACTAGACCTGAGACCTCCGCAAAAGAGTCTAGTATTTTTTTAAGTTAGGTAAAGAAGTGAGTGGTTTCGTTAGGGTGAGGAGGATGTCGTCCGTAAAAAGGTTAACTTTATATTCTTTCTTTCCTACCGTTAGACCTGATATATTCGGATTTTTTCTAATGATCTGGGCGAGGGGCTCCATCACTAACGCGAAGAGAGCTGGGGACAGGGGGCAGCCCTGCCGAGTTCCCCTCTGTACCGATATTTTGTTTTCTATAGAGGTGGGGAGTTTTAGCTCTGCTGAGGGGGTTGAATATAATGCGCGTAAAGCTGTAGTGAAGTTTCCTTGAATGCCTGCCTTTTTTTAATACTTTGAATAGGTAATCCCATGAGAGGCTGTCAAAGGCCTTTTCAATATCTAGGGCCAGGGTTAGTAGTGGGGTTTTGTGTGAGTTAGCCGTGTGGATAAAATTTAGGACTCTTCTTATGTTGTCTGGCGCCTGTTGGGAGGGAATGAAGCCCACTTGATCCTTATGCATCAGGGACGGGAGGTAATTATTTAGCCGTTTTGCCAGGATGCTGGTCAGTATTTTATAATCTATGTTTAGGAGGGAGATTGGTCTATAGTTTTTAGGTGATGTGTGGTCTTTATTTGGCTTGGGGATGATTGTTATGTGTGCTTTTAAGAACTTGCCGGGGATCGTTTTTCCTAGTAAAATATCGTTATAGAAACGTGCTAGAAGTGGTGCAAGAAGTGTGTTGAATTTTTTGTAATATAGGGCCGTCAGTCCGTCTGGGCCTGGCGCTTTCCCTGGTTTTAGAAGTTTGATGGATTCCTCTATTTCTTCTATTGAGATATATTGTCCTAGGTCTTCATTTTGGTTTCTGAGAGTTGTGGGAGATATATGTTTTGCAGGAAGTCCTGAGGGGCAGATGGAGTTTTTTGAGGTTTATATTTATATAGTTTATTATAGAAGTCTAGGAATGTGTGGGCGATTTTATCAGGGTTCGAGGTGCATGATCCCTTACTAGTTCTGATAGAATGAACGGAGTTGATTCTTTCTTTCTTTCTTAGGCAAGCCGCTAGTAGTTTGTCAGGTTTGTTGGCTGATTTAAAGTAAATTGATTGGGTCCATTGCAAGGCTTTTTCCGCCTGGGATGTACATAGGAGGTCAATTTGCAGTTTAGTGAGGTTTGGGTGAATTTTGCACAGTCCTACAGTGCTAGGTAGCACAGACATATCTAATTAACACATTTAAAGTCATAAACACATAATTTCACACACACACACACACACACACACATATATATATACATACACACACACACACACACACACACACACACACACACACACATTTCACATGAGGTAGCAATAGTAATGCTGTGGGCCCCCATCTCTGGGGTATCACACACACGAGGTAGTACTACACATGCACACTGGACATCCACATACAGTAGTTTAGTTTCCTGGCCTTGCTGTAGGCAGTCACATATAACATTGCACGTGATCTCACAAGTTATGAAGGCTGCCATGTGTAAGAAGAGTATAATGCTTACTCTAGCGCAGCGGCACACAGAAGCCACATGTTCATTAATTAAATCATACATTCATTGCCAAGTATAGGATCGGATCCCATCCAATGAAATAAATTGTATTGAGTGCACTGAATATTTCCAGCCGCTTTAGGCACATGAGATCATTATAGAAAATAAGAAGAGGGGAATGCATGTTGGATTCTTTCTGATAGTGATATATGACAAGAGGATGATACTGCATGCAAACCCATCTACAGCCACCACTAGAGGGAATATGCTGCATACGGTTTTATCATGGAGTTCATTGAATGTCCAAGGAAATACTACTGATGACTTACCCTTAGGATCGGTCTTCAGTAGTTGATCATCTGGGGTTTGCCGCTTTGGACCCGTGCCGATCAGCTGATCGGGCACCCACTGTCAGTGTCACATTACACAGGAGTATGGAGCAGACGCAGATGGCTCAGACCCCCGTGAAATAGCCAGTGCTTGCAACTGCAGCTCTCACTGACTGATGAGAACTGCACCTGAAATTGCCAGCAGCGGCCATTACACAGAGCAGTATCTTCTACTCCGTACCATTGTACTGTGGTGATGACTGTAGGCACCTGATCAGCTGGTGTCCCACGCAACGAAACTCAGCCGATCAACTGTTGAAGACCTATTCCTAGGACAGGTCAATAGTACTTCCTTGGATAACCCCTTTAACTCCATAGCTACACAAGGGTTGTGGAATCCAATGTCAGAAAATATGAAGGACTGACCGCTAGAAAAAGTATCGAAGGGGTTATGTCAAGATAGACTGTCCATAGGGTAGGTGATAAAAGTCAGATCGGAGGGGGTCTCACAGCTGAGACCCCCACAGCTTCCGAAAATGAGGATCCTGGGTCCCACTTGGAGATGAGCGAACGTACTCGTCCGAGCTTGATACTCGTTCGAGTATTAGCATGTTCGAGATGCTCGTTACTCGAGACGAGTACCACGCGATGTTCGAGTTACTTTCACTTTCATCTCTGAGACGTTAGCGCGCTTTTCTGGCCAATAGAAAGACAGGGAAGGCATTACAACTTCCCCCTGCGACGTTCAGGCCCTATACCACCCCCCTGCAGTGAGTGGCTGGCGAGATCAGGTGTCACCCGAGTATAAAAATCGGCCCCTCCCGCGGCTCGCCACAGATTTATTCTGACATAGTTCAGGGAAAGTGCTGCTGGTGCTGGAGCTGCTATAGGGAGAGCGTTAGGAGTTATTTTAGGCTTCAAGAACCCCAACGGTCCTTCTTATGGCCACATCTAACCGTGTGCAGTAGTGTGGAGGCTGCTTTTTGCAGTGTTGCACTTTTTTTTTTTTTTTTTGTATATCGGCTGTGCAGAGCATTGCGTCCTGCAGTAATTTTACATTGTCCAGGGCCAGTAGTGGTGAGGCAGGGACAGAAGACATATTTAGTGTATATAGGCAGTGGGCCTTCCCAAAAACATTTGGGAAAAAAAATCTATTTGGGCTGCCTGTGACCGTCCTCAGTGTACAGGGTCTCTGCTGGGGGTAGTTGTCCTAATTCATACGCAGCCAGCTAAGTGTTACAGCAGGCTTGCGCAAAATTCTTTCCTGGCTCTGCTGTGCGTTCCGTAAGCGAAGTCAGCCTCCAACCACAGGCCAATAAGCGGCACATTTAATTACAGCGTTCTGTTTCTGCACTACTGGTAATACAGCATGCTGAGGGGTAGGGGTAGGCCTAGAGGACGTGGACGCGGCCGAGGACGCGGAGGCCCAAGTCAGGGTGTGGGCACAGGCCGAGCCTGTGCGGTGGCCAGGGGTAGAGGCAGGGCCAGACCGAATAATCCACCAACTGTTTCCCAAAGCGCCTCCTCGCGCCATGCCACCCTGCAGAGGCCAAGGTGCTCTAAGGTGTGGCAGTTTTTCACAGAGACGCCTGACGACCGACGAACAGTGGTGTGCAACCTTTGTTGCGCCTCCGGTTTGTACCACTGCCTCTCCCCCTGTGCCCCAACCTGCCACTGAGATCCAACCCCCCTCTGAGGACACAGGCACGAGTGCCTACCGGCCTGCACCCGCACCCTCACCTCCGCTGTCCTCGGCCCCAGCCAGCAATGTCTCTCAGCACAGCGTCCAGACGTCGCTAGTGCAACTGTTTGAGCGCAAGCGCAAGTACGCCGCCACGCACCCGCACGCTCAAGCGTTAAACGTGCACATAGCCAAATTGATAAGCCTGGAGATGCTGCCGTATAGGCTTGTGGAAACGGAGGCTTTCAAAAGCATGATGGCGGCGGCGGCCCCGCGCTACTCCGTTCCCAGTCGCCACTACTTTTCCTGATGTGCCGTCCCAGCCCTGCACGACCACGTCTCCCGCAACATTGTACGCGCCCTCACCAACGCGGTTACTGCCAAGGTCCACTTAACAACGGACACGTGGACAAGCACAGGCGGGCAGGGCCACTATATCTCCCTGACGGCACATTGGGTGAATTTAGTGGAGGCTGGGACAGAGTCAGAGCCTGGGACCGCTCACGTCCTACCCACCCCCAGAATTGCGGGCCCCAGCTCAGTGCCGGTATCTGCGGCGGTGTATGCTTCCTCCACTAAACCACCCTCCTCCTCCTCCTCCAACGCAACCTCTGTCTCGCAATCAAGATGTGTCAGCAGCAGCAGCAGCAGCACGTCGCCAGCAGTCGGTGTCGCGCGGCATGGCAGCACAGCGGTGGGCAAGCGTCAGCAGGCCGTGCTGAAACTACTCAGCTTAGGAGAGAAGAGGCACACGGCCCATGAACTGCTGCAGGGTCTGACAGAGCAGACCGTCCGCTGGCTTGCGCCGCTGAGCCTCCAACCGGGCATGGTCGTGTGTGACAACGGTCGTAACCTGGTGGTGGCTCTGCAGCTCGGCAGCCTCACGCACGTGCCATGCCTGGCCCATGTCTTTAATTTGGTGGTTCAGCGCTTTCTGAAAAGCTACCCACACTTGTCATACCTGCTCGGAAAGGTGCGCCGGGTCAGCGCACATTTCCGCAAGTCCAAGACGGACGCTGCCACCCTGCGGACCCTGCAACATCGGTTTAATCTGCCAGTGCACCGACTGCTGTACGACGTGCCCACACGGTGGAACTCTACGCTCCACATGTTGGCCAGACTCTATGAGCAGCGTAGAGCTATATTGGAATACCAACTCCAACATGGGCGGCGTAGTGGGAGTCAGCCTCCTCAATTATTTACAGAAGAGTGGGCCTGGTTGGCAGCCATCTTCCAGGTCCTTGGAAACTTTGAGGAGTCTACCCAGATGGTGAGTGGCGATGCTGCAATCATTAGCGTCACCATTCCTCTGCTATGCCTCTTGAGAAGTTCCCTGCAAAGCATAAAGGCAGACGCTTTGCACTTGGAAACGGAGGCAGGGGAAGACAGTATGTCGCTGGATAGTCAGAGCACCCTCATGTCTATATCTCAGCGCATTGAGGAGGAGGGGGAGGAGCATGAGGAGGAGGGGGAAGAGACAGCTTGGGCCACTGCTGAGGGTACCCATGCTGCTTGCCTGTCATCCTTTCAGCGTGTATGGCCGGAGGAGGAGGAGGAGGATCCTGAAAGTGATCTTCCTAGTGAGGACAGCCATGTGTTGCGTACAGGTACCCTGGCACACATGGCTGACTTCATGTTAGGATGCCTTTCTCGAGACCCTCGCGTTACACGCATTCTGGCCACTACGGATTACTGGGTGTACACACTGCTCGACCCACGGTATAAGGAGAACCTTTCCACTCTCATACCCGAAGAGGAAAGGGGTTCGAGCGTGATGCTATACCACAGGACCCTGGGGGACAAACTGATGGTAACATTCCCATCCGACAGCGCTAGTGGCAGAAGGTGCAGTTCCGAGGGCCAGGTAGCAGGGGATGCGCAGAGATCAGGCAGCATGTACAGCGCAGGCAGGGGAACATCCTCCAAGGCCTTTGCCAGCTTTCTGGCTCCCCAGCAAGACTGTGTCACCGGTCCCCAGTCAAGGCTGAGTTGGCGGGAGCACTGTAAAAGGATGGTGAGGGAGTACGTAGCCGATCGCACGACTGTCCTCGGTGACGCCTCTGCCCCCTACAACTACTGGGTGTCGAAGCTGGACACGTGGCCTGAACTCGCGCTGTATGCCCTGGAGGTGCTTGCTTGTCCTGCGGCTAGCGTCTTGTCAGAGAGGGTGTTTAGTGCGGCTGGGGGAATCATCACGGATAAGCGTACCTGCCTGTCAACCGACAGTGCTGACAGGCTTACACTCATCAAGATGAACAAAGCCTGGATTTCCCCAGACTTCTCTTCTCCACCAGCGGACAGCAGCGATACCTAAGCAATACGTAGGCTGTACCCGCGTATGGAAGCATCGTTCTCTATCACCATCAAAAACGGGGACCTTTTTGCTTCATCAATCTGTGTATTCTATTCATCCTCCTCCTCCTGAAACCTCACGTAATCACGCCGAACGGGCAATTTTTCTTAGGCCCTCAAGGCTCAGTCATATAATTTTTGTAAACAATTTTTATACGTTTCAATGCTCATTAAAGCGTTGAAACTTTCACCTGAACCAATTTTTATTTTAACTGGGCTGCCTCCAGGCCTAGTTACCAATTAAGCCACATTAACCAAAGCGATTAATGGGTTTCACCTGCCCTCTTGGTTGGGCATGGGCAATTTTTCTGACGTACATTAGTACTGTTGGTACACCAATTTTTTGGGGCCCTCGCCTACAGTGTAATCCAATAAATTTTTTGCCCACCTGCATTAAAGCTGATGTTACATCAGCTGTGATGGGCAATGCAATGGGATATATTTATGTACCGCCGGTGGCTTCCTGGCACCCACCCATGCTGTGGGTCCACAGGGAGTTGTAACTGCATGTGTCCACTTCTAAAGAACCCCAGTCTGACTGGGGCATGCAGTGTGGGCCGAAGCCCACCTGCATTTAATCGGACGTTACCTCAGCTGTGATGGGCACTGCAATGGGATACATTTATGTACAGCCGGTGGGTTCCAGGGAGCCACCCATGCTGTGGGTGCACACGGAATTCTCATTGCGGAGTTGTACCTGCCTGTGACTATTTATAAAAAACCGCGGTCTGACTGGGGCATGCAGACACCTTGACAGAATGAATAGTGTGTGGCACATAGGTTCCCCATTGCTATGCCCATGTGTGCAGCTCCTGATGGCGGTGACACAGGATTATATTTCTCATTGCTTCTGTACAGCATTGTGGGCTATTGCCCCGCCCCTTTTAAAGAGGGTCGCTGCCTAGCCATGCCAACCCTCTGCAGTGTGTGCCTGCAGTTCCTCCTCATGGCAGACGCACTTATAAATAGACATGAGAGTGGTGTGGCATGAGTGCAGCTGAAGGCTGCGCAGGGACACTTTGGTGTGCGCTGTGGACACTGGGTCGTGCGGGGGGGTTGGGCAGCATGTAACCCAGGAGAAGTGGCAGCGGAGTGTCATGCAGGCAGTGATTGTGCTTTGTTGGAGGTAGTGTGGTGCTTAGCTAAGGTATGCATTGCTAATGAGGGCTTTTCAGAAGTAAAAGTTGTTGGGAGGGGGGGGGGGGCACTCTTGCCGCTATTGTGGCTTAATAGTGGGACCTGGGAACTTGAGATGCAGCCCAACATGTAGCCCCTCGCCTGCCCTATCCGCTGCTGTGTCGTTCCCATCACTTTCTTGAATTGCCCAGATTTTCACAAATGAAAACCTTAGCGAGCATCGGCGATATACAAAAATGCTCGGGTCGCCCATTGACTTCAATGGGGTTCGTTACTCGAAACGAACCCTCGAGCATCGCGATAATTTCGGCCCGAGTAACGAGCACCCGAGCATTTTGGTGCTCGCTCATCTCTAGTCCCACTTCCTCTTTTCTGTAGGCTTGCTGCACTCCCTGCAGTGAGGAGGCGTGATGGGTGCATGGATGCGGTGCTGCTCCATTCATTTGCTATGGGACTGCTGGAGATAGTTGAGTACAAGCGCTTAAGAATTTTTGTCAACCCCACTGAAATGAATGGAGCAGCCATCAGTCCAGTTAATCTGATATCACTGCAGTGATAGAAGAGGCTGTCATGGGAACCCCATTCTCAGGATCAGTGAGACGCCCACTGATCAGACTTTTGTCACCTGGCCTACAGATAGACTTTTAATCACCTCTTCTGCTTCAACCTTTAAAAACTTAATCAGCACAGAATTTTAGACCTACAGTATTTAAGTTGCATCCATTTTAATGTGAAGCCTGACCTTTAGGGATATTAATTAATTTCCAATTGCCGAGTCCGCTGTCAGTACTGACTGCTCCGTCCACATTAGTATTGCAGGTATTGAATTCAATGGGAGCTGTGCCTGCAATACCAATCCAGACCGCTGCAATGTAGACACAGTTATCTGCTTCCGGCTCTGTCCAACACGGCCAGCCAACCTCCACCAATCAACTATTCTTGACCTATCCTGAGGATAAGCCCTCAATAGTAAAGTCCTGGAATCCCCCATTAAGTGGCAATAGGAGTGCCACAGGGTGATATATTTTGTAACTGCTTGAGGATGGTGAGACATGAATATGAAGAAGGTGCCTAGAAATAATCTCTGGCTATCTATAAAACTCATAGATGGGGGACTCTCCCTTTGTACTGAAGGAAAATCTGTTATCCTGTCATTCCCATCAGCTTTTTCTTTTACTCATAGGTCAAAGGGAAAAGTCTTACAAATGAACATAATCATCAACTTGTCTATTTCTGGTCTTGGAAGAATGAACTCTGCTAATTTATTCATCTCATGTTCACGCGGAAGCTTAATCCATTATTGAATGGAAGGTTCAATCTGAATGCAAAATCTGGCAACCGGCCTCATAGCAACAACCAAGATCTCCTCAATCAAGGCTCATTAGGCTCAGAATATACCGAATGGCCACTTTATTAGAGCCCCTTGCCCCTTCATGATTGGAACTTCCCCGTATGCAAATTAGATATGTGACCCCGGAGTGCAGAAGAAAATCACGTGATAAGTTTTCCATGGATCAGTTTCAGTGTGAATCCACATCAGATGGGGAAATTCAGCAGAGTAACTTCCATTGATCCATGGGGATCCCAAGCGGTTGACCCTTGCTGATCCTTGTTGAGGAGTTGTCCTGAGGGTAGGTCATCAACAGAAGAGAAATTGAGAAAACCTCCTTAAGGCTGCATTCCCACGAACGAATATCGGCTCGGTTTTCACGCCGAGTCGATATACGTCGTCCTCATGTGCAGGGGGGAGGATGGATGAGCCAGGAGCAGGAACTGAGCTCCCGCCCCCTCTCCACTATTTGCAATGAAAAGAGGTGGGACGGGGCGGGGCTAAGTGGGGCGATTTAGCCCCGCCCCGTTCCACCTCTCCCCATTGCAAATAGTGCAGAGGGGCGGAGAGGAGGCAGAGAGGGGGCGGGAGCTCAGTTCCTGCTCCTGGCTCTTCCATCCTCCCCCCCCTGCACATGAGGACGACGTATATGGGCTCAGCGTGAAAACCGAGCCGATATACGTTCGTGTGAATGCAGCCTTAGGGCTTGACTTGCACATGGTTTTCAATAGTTTTTGATGCAGTTTTTGAGCCAAACACAGGAATGACTACAAAACAGAAAAGTATCAGTTCTTCCTTTAGGGCTTATTTTCAAGCATTTATGCTGTGTAATATGCTGTTAATAGAACCCATAGATTTCAATGGGTTAAATCACACGAGCTTTCTGCACGCGCATTTTGGTCATGTAAAATAAAAACCGCAGCATGTCCTATTTCCGTATGTATTGCGCATGAAAATAGCACATATTAAACTAAACTTAATTGCCTATTGAAATCAATGGGAGCACGCTTGTGGGGTTTTTAGCGCACACAGTAAAATATGCACACAAGCGTGTAAAAACGCAATTCCTATCACGTAAATACGCGGCACAAAGGTGTACATAAATAAGCGTATGTGAATTCGACCCAAGGGCTCCTTCACACGGGTGCTGCAATTTCCTGGCACCCGCGTCACGGCTGCTCATGTGAATGAGCCCTAAAGCAAAGCTAAACTACCACTTTGGGCCTCATTAGATCTCACTGCTGGTTATGTTAACGGACAGCGGGATGTGTCTAGAATTAATCAGCTGACATGATAAGCGTCACTTCCAGTACTGTGAAGTAGATGCCACTTTCACTGCAAACAGAAGTCATCATGTTTAAACTGTCTGATGATATCACCTACCCCAGAAGGCCAAGAGGCAGCTGTCACTTAAGGTGGCTTTACACGGGAGAACCATCATCTGAAGAGCGTGTAAGCAAGTTGTTCAGTCTAATCCTGGCCACCATGATGGTGAGGAGTGAGAATTCATTCACTAGTCACTTTGTTACACCTCACCTAAACCTAGTCAGCGGTTGATTAAGATCATCTGGTAGAATCAGGTAATTGTTCTTTTTCAACAACTCGCCAACAACTTTGCAGGGAGGCGGGTTCTTTTTTGGCGTACGCCTCCCACTGAATGCTGATTGCCTCCCAGCTTTCCCCCCCCCCCCCCCCTAATATTTTGCTCTCTCACTTAACGCTCATTGGTTTCCAAAAACACATAAATACGTGTGAGAGATCCCCAACTGAACAGTTCCTTCTGGTGTTCAAAAGAACACCCCCTGCTGTGGTCTCTGGCTGGTTTTGGAAGATATGTTGACCACTGCAGGCTCTGACTGTTTTTGGTTTTCAAAACAAAGATCTGGTACCGTGTTAGCCAGTAGAGCAAAATGTGATTGTTCTCAGCAAGAGAAACGACGTAATCTTGTAGATATGATACCTTTTAATGGCTAACAAAAATACATGATGTTATAATAGCGAGCTTTCGTACCAACGCAGGGTACTTCTTCCGGCTTAAATGGATTGGATCTGAAGAGGCATGCATATTTATACACACTTATAACATACATACTTATGACAAGGCACAGATATGGATGTGATTGGTTCGCACTTAAAAGGAGTTCTGCAAAACAGAAAACAAACTTTTTTTGTCTAGGCACTGATAGCGGAGTGAAAGTTTTATGGCCCCTAAATTACTGTTGGAGGGGGGGAAAAGGTCAACAGGCTCGAATTGTTATAAGAGATACACAAACATTTTTAGCTAAATACTGATAAGGGAGTGAAAGTTTATGGTGCCTGAATTACTGCTGATGGGGGTCTTATCTGTGCAATCAAGTCTCACACTTCCCATTCACGCATAAATCCTGGGGAATAATTTAACCCAGTATTCAGCGTGTCAAAGGTTGTTATCAATTTATATTCCCAAATTCTTCTGTGGTTTTGTGACTTGAAACCACCCTTCAATATCAAAACTCTCATATCTCCTATGTCATGTCCATGGTTAGAGAAGTGCTCGGCCACAGGTAATTCTCTTCTTCTGTGTTCAATCGTGTGGCGATGAGATCTCATCCTGGCTTTGAGTTTCTGTCCTGTTTCTCCAACATAAAGACCCCCAACAGGACATTTACTGCACATGATCAGGTACACAACATTGGACGAGGAACATGTGAATGTCCCCTGGATCTTATAGTCCTGCTGTGTGTTGGGAATCCGTATCCTGTCCGCAGTCAGTACATGTGAGCAGGTCTTACAGCTCCTTACATTACAGGGATAAGTTCCTTTTTGTTTGTCAGAGGGTAATGCACTCCTGATTATAAAGTTCCTCAAGTTAGGGGGTTGCCTGTAACACAGAAGCGGAGGGTCCGGGAATATGGTTTTCAGACGAACCAATCACATCCATATCTGTGCCTTGTCATAAGTATGTATGTTATAAGTGTGTATAAATATGCATGCCTCTTCAGATCCAATCCATTTAAGCCGGAAGAAGTACCCTGCGTTGGTACGAAAGCTCGCTATTATAACATCATGTATTTTTGTTAGCCATTAAAAGGTATCATATCTACAAGATTACGTCGTTTCTCTTGCTGAGAACAATCACATTTTGGTTTTCAAAGACTCGTTCGCTGCTGCGGTTACTTGCCATTTTAGTCTTTAACAAACAGAGGAAACAAGAAAAAAAAAAGCCCTTGCAGGCGAGAACAAGAGGCAGCGGCACCAACTGCTCAATTGAAGACCACTCGCACATATTTATGTGCAGTCAGAGGACCCGGCGACCAATAAGCGTGCGTTGGGGAGGGGTTGAAATTTCAAATACACGCCGCCAAAGAACCTCATGTTCTCTGAGAGGCCGATGACCGATATTTGAGCACATGTTCATGTTTCAACAATGCATCCAGTGCAAAATTGAAAAAGTGCACATCAATCGCTCTGTGTAAGAGCACACAAACAGTCATTCGTACACTTTAGAGACTATTCAGACCATAGCTGTTACACGTAAAACCATCCTTAACTCGCACGGTATGAGGTTGATTGTTGGGTTCTATTAAGGCTAGTTTCACACAGGTGACCATGATAATCGCTGCGAGAAAAATCGCTGCCACTTATGATTTTCTCACGTTTTTTTCGCAGGATTTTGCAGCACGAGTCAATAGGACTTTCTAATCTTAAAAACGCATTGCATGAAAATCACAAGTTTGTGCTTTGCGATGCAATAAAAAGAAGGCTCCATAGGAAAACATGGCAAATTAATAATAAATAAATAAATAATAGATAGGGCATGCTACAATTTTTTTCAGAAGTGAAAAGCTTGCAAACCATTGTAAATCATTGGTTTCATAATTCTACATTTCTACTCACTCTTGCATCGCACGATTTTATCGCCCGTGTAAAACCACTCTTAGCCAACATTTAATAACTGAACATGAATAACCCATAGGGGCCTCCCTTGTGCCATAATAATAATGATCAGCAGTATAATGACTTTTGTTTGGTCTATAGCAGTGTTTCTCAACTCCAGTCCTCAGGGACCCCCACCAGGTCATGTTTTCAGATTATCCTATGGTAAGAACACCTGTGGCACCGACAAGAATTACATCACCTGTGCAATACTTAGGAAATCCTGAAGACATGACCTTTTAAGGCCCCCAGATGTTATAGTAATAATATATGTATTCTATTGTATAGATAGCTTTTCGAATGAAGCAGAGGGTGTTTGAGGATCAGGACATTCGTAGGGATACCAAAATGCTGGTTTATAAAGTCATTGTCCTTCCAACCTTGTTATATGCCAGCAAACCGTGGACCATCTACAAACATCACTCTCAAGTTATGGAATGATTCCATCAGTATTGATTTCAAAAAATCCTGCAAATCTCTTGATAAGTCGGGCGGACAAATGTCAGCGTTCTGGAAGAAGCAAAGACCACTAGCATTGAAGACATGGACCAGCCACGTTGTGTGAATGCCCGACTACCATCTCTCAAAGCAATTACTATACTCTCAACTGAAGAACGGAAAATGGAATATTGTTGGACAGCAAAAGAGATTTTGGCTTACAAAGAGATGGGCTTACAGCTAACCTTAAAAACTTTTTTGTACATGTCTTATGGGGCTTAGGTCCATAGCCTCTATGGTGGCTTTGCATTTTTTTGACTGCTAAGTCTTTAAGGTGCCTGTCCTTTTTCTCCCCCCACGTGGATATCCAGTCCGTGGGCCATTTTTTTCTGTGAGTGCCGTGGTTCTCTCTCTTTACAACCTTAAAAACTTTGGCATAGACATAGAGAACTGAGAAGACCTGGACCCTGATTGCTCATTTTGGGGGGTCAAGAGGCACAAATGGATGGCAAAAGGGAGAAACATATTAAGAGGAAGGCACGTCAAGTCAACTCTTGTTGGGACCATCTTCCCCTTGGAAACTGATGTCCCCACTGTGAAAGAGCCTGCGGATCAAGAATAGGTCTCTATAGTCCCTTACGGACCCATTGCTAAGCCCCTATACTTGTAAGGCAATCATGCTTGGCCACGAATGATAGCCCATGATTCTATTCTTTCATATGTTTCTCACATCAGCCTATGCAAACACATATCTTCCTACTTAGTAAATAACAGCATATAAATGGTTAACTTGTGCAATGTTATACACTAGTACGTATTAGAGTCTTCTTCTCTATCTCCTATGCATGGTTCTCAGGTCTTACACCACCCTCTCACAGATCTTTCTCACGAGAGCGCTCTGGGGGCCCCACCTTCATATTTTAGAGACAATGAACACCGTATAAGTTTTGCTTTTTAGAAATCACATGCTGCAGTAGTAACACACACCTTAAGGCGTTAACATATGCTAATCATTAAAAACTAAGCCAATCATGAGTTCTTATGACTTTAGGGGTATGTATTTCTATTGCTACATCATTTGGAGTATATATGCACTATGATGATATTAATAAATCAGAAGCGTACTAACGTTGATACAAGCACTGTGCCAGTCACAGTGACTCTGCATGCATGCACTTCTCAATAGCAGTACAGTGGGATTTTAATTTTTCCCTTAACACTGAGGACTGCAGTTGAGAAACACTGGTCTACTGTACTAAACTGTTCACATTAGATCAATGAGAATTTATCCTAGAAGCTGCAAACTCCAATTGGTGTGGGATACTTGGGTGGAGGGCTCTAACACTGACAAGTTAAAGTACCCTTCTACAGGACAGTGTAACTATCTTTTTTTTTTTAATTCACGGCTCTGTTTCATAGCGGGGTTGCATATGAAATTGCTAACCCATACGCAATGTATTGCATATGGACAGTATTTGCGTACACTGCCTATACAAAAGTATAAGGCTCATGCTGTGTTGTATGCCGAGAAATAGAGCATTCTGCCATCTATTTCCCATTCATCTCTAGATGCAGTGTCTAAACACACGTGCATGGATCAATGAAAGTTCATTGACTTATTGACTCCTTTCCCCGCGTATTATGCGTCCATGCATCGCATGCGTAATTTGCAGTTAAAACCCGCCTGTGGCCGTGAGCCCTAAGAAATCATAGCAGCTCTGTGATTGGTTGCGATGTGCAACAAAGACAGATTTTCTTACAGACAGCTATCATAACAGTGTGGTGCCCGCCGACTTTTCTGTGGCCGTCCTGTAGATGTTACATGGTGAGGAATGTGAGGCATAATGTGTAGTTACATAATATATAAACATGGGGGGCAGATTTGCTTTGATAACAAACCTCATCAGGCTAAGGCAGTTTTCACACAGGCGAGAAAAATTGCACAAAATTTCACATCATCTAGAGCCACACAAGTGGCATGAAACGACCACTCTCTATCTCTCTCACACACACACACACTATAAGGTACACTTTTTCATCTGCTGAGGTCCCACGACGCCAGTTTCATGAAGTGGCAAAATCGTCTTCTGCTGTACCTGTGAAATCCTGGTATGTCCTCTGATATACAACAGCGAACAGGAACGCCGAGCTGCACCAGCAGAGAGCCTGAGACAAAGAGTTGACGAAAGTGAAGAACAGCAAGCTGTGTCTCCTGTGCATTAATATCTCTGTAGATTGCAGCCGCTCCCTGGAACGGGCTTACTACTTGTATATCTCATGCATCTGTTCACCCCCTGTGTTAAAAGTTTATGCTCCTCTGGTCTGGTCTACATGGTCAACTTCTATAGGGAGAGGTAGCAAGTCTTCTGAAAGTCCTGCCACTTAGGTTACGGTGCGGTGTGCTACCTCAAGAACTACTGGCCTACGGTATTAGATTCAACATTATAGTGGATCGCACTTACTTCACTCCATATTCAACTTATTCACTTTAATGTTCAGCAGCTTATTTGCATTTTCATTAGCACAATAACATCCACCAATTTGTGGACTTTTTACTGTCCTTTCTGGATTCTGCTTGAGTAAGAAGATGCTTGTTGCTGCTAGTTCACCTCCAAAATGCATTGCAGCTTTTTGGAGCTGATGTATGCACTCGCACTACCTTGTCAATAAATGGCTTGGCTACTCCTGTTGGCACTTGGACTGTTTCTTGCTAGGTCTTTGGAGACAAATCGGACCAAAAGGGGTAGTGGGGAAGCTTGTTTGACCACTCCCCCTTAGAGGTAAGCTATAGTTTTCCTTCTGAAGATGATGCCATATAGTATTTGATGGTATAGCCCTGAGCGCTGGTTTATTCTTTCCTCTAAAATTTCCTACACTATAAGCAAATGGTGTATTAGACATGATATGCAGAATTCCTCGCCAATATCCTTAGCTGACCCCACTCTTGGAAAAGCCTTTCATAACAGAGTCTGCAGAGTATAATGGCACTATCTGCAATAGTCTAAGGCCGTGCAGAGGTTAATAGATATCCATGGCTGGCTAGGAAAAAAAGAGATTAAAATATCACTATTATTTTATCCCACTTATTAAAATGGGACCAACATGCCCTAAATTAAGGGAGCTGCATTGCTTTTTACACAACCGCTACTGAGCGGTACCTGCACTGCTTTCTGCCTTCGCCGATTGCAAAGGACTCCAATCTAGTATAGAACAGAGACGCCATGAGACATATAAGAAATCATTTTATTTGACAATAGGAAGAAAACCCTTTTAAAACACAGCACATAATTGTAGGGTGTATATAAGGGGTGACCATATAGGTAAGAAGAGGTGTGCAAAGCAACATGTAGTGTTTGAGTATCGGGCTTGTATTGCACATGATTTCAGGTTTACATTTCCCCTATCGCACCTTTGGAGGGTCATTTTATTTAGCATTTCCAATATCTGAATAATGGGGCAGCTATCGATAAAAGGAGATGGTTAAAAACAGATGTGTGCTCCTATAATAGATCCGTACACACAGATTTGCATAAATAGCGATTTGTACAATAAATTACAAATAAAATTACTTGTGTAAACGTGCCGGCGTCTTCCGCTGTACCTGTCCATTATGCTCTATGGAGGCCGCCACTGTCAGTCCATGGTTTTGTGAATGCAGTTTGTACAAGGACATAGCAATGTCCTAGGAGGCCGGCTGCTAGCGCCTTAGGAAAAGTACAAAGGAAACGGCAGCGTCCGCAGGGTGTAAGCAACACATACTGCTTGAGGGGGGTCACTTCTTGCTTCATAGCAAGTTATGGGGAAGAGGAAGGATGTCATTTCATGGAAAACTAAAATTTGTATATGTAGGAAGGTAGATAGCATTCAATCATGTCTGTTGAAGATCAAAAAGCAGAAAGCTGCTGTTTAAAAGGAGCATTTCACCCTAAAACGTGCCCTACAAGTAATACACGTCCTCTAGTCAGTTAAGAAAGTACAACTATCCTTTTTAAAAACTTGTGAAATGTCAGAAGTTTTGATCTGTGGGGGAGTCTGAGTGCCGAGACCCCCACCGAGTGCTAAAACGAATGAGCAGAAGCGCTCATCTGATTGCTGTGCCTGTTCAGCTGTCACTGTGCATGGGGTTCGGAATCAATAGAGCCTGCACTCTGTTGGCGGAAATAGCTGAATGGGTGCAGCGCGGAGATGAGGGTTGCTAATCCATGGTGGGGTTCTCACCATCCAGATCCCCACAAATAAAAACTTCTAACATATCACATATGAACAGTTTGTGAAAAGTTTAGTTACCCCTTAAAAAGAGTAGTCTCATCTCAGACTTTCATGGCCGTGTATCTTGCCATAAAACAGGCACGGTCCCAATAGCTGAGCAGTGTTACCCGCATAGCAGCTGTATGCAATGTTAAAGAGGGCGATTGGGAGTTATGGAAACCGCATAAGAAAATCTACTCCCCTCTTTCTCTGCTCAGTACAGAGGAGTCAGAAAAACTTCTTAAAAACTTCCTTTGTGAAAGATTTCCAAAAGGAAGTTTGTCTTTTCTAGAGCTGAAATCCAGCCTCATACTTGAGCAGATAGAGATCCTGGATGGCAACATGAACCCAGGCTTAGGGTGCCTGCACATGGGCTGTATCTGCCAGGGGCTTTCCACAGTGGCAAAATGTTAATCTAACTGGGGTGGATGTGTGGGGGCTTTCAACTTTTACATTACAAAAGGTTGAATGCAGCTGTCAATATGTGCAGCATTAATGGACATGCTGTATCTATAGAACCTGCAACGCATTTCAAATACACTGCTGATTCTGCACAAGGTTTTTCTGCTCCATTGGACGAGATTATTTTTTTAAATCTCATCCATGGGACCTGTACTGTAAAAGTGGGAATTTTTGCAGCACATTTCATGGCAGAAATTCCACACCATTTACAGCCTTGTTTGAACTCACACTTAAGGCCGGCTCCACACTGGCGAGAGCGATATCGGGCCGTGATTTACAGCCCGATATCACCCTCGGAATTCACGTTAAACCCCTGTATGAGAGTCGTTCTCATGTGAAAACAGCCTTGTGTCACTGCGAGGAATCCCTTGACCCACACCGCAGCTGAAGGGATTCCCTGCCAAGGTTGTCACAGCCGCAGCTAAGGAGCACAGAGTTCTCTCTTCACTTTCAATGGAGTCTGCGTTGTTGGCGCCGGCCCTATTGAAAACAATGGGGATATCACCAAAAGATAGAGCAGAATAGATAGACTAGATTTTCACACATCATCACGCAAGTGAAAACATTGGTTTCATAATTCTGCGTTTTCAGTGTGAAACCGGCCTGAAGGGGATGCACAGGATTAGAAAAAACAAGACCGCTTTCCTCAAGAAACTGATCTGCAATACCAGACAAACTAAGTGGTGCAGACACATTCACTTGAAGACTAGACAAGAGTGATGAGGTTTCTGAAAGAGGGCAACCTTGGCTTTTATAACCTTACACAGTCCGGAGGAGGGCAAGTGTCGCTGCATTATTGACTGACAATTGCTGCGTCTGGCATGTTGCTCATCAGAGAGATTTCGCAGAAGAATCTGCTAGAAAGCGGCGATGCAACTGGAGATCTCATTCACCGCTATGAGGGAAATGCTCTTAAACTTGTGCAGGTCATTCGTTTGTAGCCACAGTCTACAATAAACGTCCACATGTCTCAATTTGGAAGCATAGTTAATCATGTTCTCATAAAGCATATACTGATGGACAAAAAATCTGTATGGTTTCAACACAAACATGTAATGTGCTAACACAAATCCAACGACATATGCGAGATCAAGGTAATGCACTATGTGCTTGAACGAAACGTGCAAGGTCTTAGCCAAACCATCATGGTGGGTGTAGAGTTATACATAAAAGATGTGCCTCTCCACACATGATGGGGCAAGACAGGACAAACCACATATAGTCTAAGTGCATATTTATCTTACCAGGGCCAGGAATGGAATGAGACGGGAAACATTGGTATGGAAAGTCATCCTTTGGCTCCAGAACAAAATACAATTTGGAACATTTACAAAACTGATGTAACCAAGCATATAATATGTATACTGTATAATAGAACAAGTCGCATGGGGTTGTTTCACTGCAGAAAATCCAGCCCCAATTGGTGAAATTACAGCATTCTGCATAACTATTGCCCAGTCTTCAGAGAGAGCGATGATAGAGTTGATCCACTTGGCTTGCCAAGTTGCAAGTTTACCAGTCCATAGCATACAAGACTTGTGTTACCAAGAGTGAAGTACAAGATGCGTGACAGTCACTGAACGTATTCCAATGATGATCAAATTTGGAATTTGCAAATACACTCTTTGTATAGAGAAAAAAAAAACAAAACACCACAAGCACCTAGAAGGAGTTGTCACTTCGCTACAAAACTCAGCATGCAATTACATCTCAGGCAGGTATGCAAAGGATAAGTTGTGGCGTGATTAGATGAATGGTCTCTTCACCTGAGGCCCTAGAAATGGTTCCAACCTTAGCCTACAGAAAGGCTCACAGAGGCTACTTGTGTGTGGTGACCTCTTCTTCCTCTTTGTAGAGATGTTGACCAGTAGACGTGCCTCTAAGTTGCAATCAAAGAAGTTTCATCTAGTTATCAGAGTTTGAGAGGGGCATATTATTAGAATGCAAGAAGCTGGATGATCATATTGACGAATTGCCCAACATCTAGGCTATTCTGACCAGACGGTTAGGGAGGTGTCGGGATCAGTGAATGCGGAAGGGCAACTGCATCCAGGCTGCCCTCAACAGATGACCAGTAGGTAGGATCATCTGACAAACATGAGCAGCTCCAACTGTTTCAATGTCCACCATCCAGAGACAGTTGGAGCAGAGGCGGCCCAACAGGGTACTAGAGCCTCCCTTCAGATGTTCTGTAATAAATGATCCTTTTGCTCTGAAATCGTAATCACTTACTTATAGCAATGCTACAATCACACATGGACTGTTTCATTTGATTCGGACAACTCCTTCTAGGTGCTTGATTTCTTTTGACAATGAGTGTAATTTCACTCCTTTCTGTTCAGAAGCACACCAGTATAAGTGATCTCCAAACTGGGGCAAAGCTATGTGTCACAGGCCGTCAGGGCATGCTAGGAGTTGTAGTTTGCCAACAGCTAGAGTGCACTGCTCTCTGAAACCGGATTATGTTTGACTACCAAGCTTTACAACCAATAAACATAAAAGGCTGCAAAATCTCAAGTAGCCATTTGGGAGGGGATTGAAAACAATTAAAAATTCTAGTATAGAGAAAGAATTGGGAGTCCATTTCAATGGCTGCAAATCCTTCACTGAAGTGTTAAAAAAAAAATCCTATTTGTTCCCTGATTGACAAGGCTATTGCCTGAATGTTACATTCGTGTGTCCATCGCTGTTTACCTGGATGTATGGAAATAAAGGAATATTGCATTTTCTTTTTTTAAAAAGGGACCTCACATCCACCAGCATGTTATAGATATTCAACGGAGGTTGACTAAAAAACCCGTGCTCATATAGTTTTGCATTCACGATTCTCGGTCAGCTTCTTCAGGGGGAGGTCGGACTGGGTATGGAAAGAGTTTGGGCAAAAAATCACAAGGTTACCACTCACCATCACAGTTTTCTGCAGCCCTATGTAACTAACAGCTATGTCTGAAAACGTGACCAAGACGGTATCCCGGGTATTGTGGTAGATGCTGGGTCCTCAGAACAAAAGATGGTGGAGGGAAAAAAACAAACCATGCTTTGGGAGTCAAACGCAGTTTTGGGAAAAGTACTAAGACATAGTACTAAAAACCTCAAAAGAATGGAATAAATAGGATATTAATCCATCAGTCACTGATCCAGCCCTAGTAACATCACATGGCTTGAAGCAAGCAGACTGATTATTCACTACAGTAAGGAAGTTTCCACCCCTATATGCATAAACCCCTATATCACCCTATAATGTCCCAGCCATAGAGAATAAAGTTTGTTTTTCGGTAGAGTACAGGCAGCCTGTTTGATTCCCCAGAGGCAGATGCTATTGTGGAGTAATGTAGTGAAGTCTGTACCCATACGTGTAACTCAGGCAGTGGCATGTATATAAGGTAAGGCCGAAAACCCCATTGTAATGTATAATGTAGATGAGTGGATGTTCCACTGAGTGTGGGCAATGGTGAGGGTCAGTTTATTTGTCCGCAGCAGCCCTCGTCTGCAGATTTCCCCAGTAACAGTCCAGTGTGTTAAGAGAGACCGGCCACTTCCCTTTCTCCAGGAACCCGTAAAGTAACCTCTTGTGTCTCAAAGAACCCAATCTGGGGAACGTCAGCTTGAAGCCAAGGAGCTTTTTGTTTACTCTGTGCAAATTCCATTACCTGCAGGAACGGTCTGCCCTTATTGCCATCATATGGGGAAGCAAATTTAGGATCAGTTGAACGCTCTCAAAAGGGAACCCGTGTAATGTGATCCTATAGGGCCCCCATTTCTTAAGGCGAGATGAATGGGGTTGTAAAAAGGATTCAGGGTATGAAGAAAAGGTAACCCAATGCACGGGAAGAATCAATCCTACAAAAGGAGGAAAAAAAAGGCATTCGTTAAACCACAGCAACCAGAACACTCTACTGTAACAGAATGAAGCCTGCGGTTGAAGGTATTTAATGTAGGAGATACCTTATAGCGTTATAACGTTCAGGGATGAGTCTGGCTCGGTGGAGGCTTCACGTAGTAAATCCTCCAACTCCGTGTTGCAATATGTTCCATGAGAATCTGTATAACGGTGCAGAAAAGGAAGAAAAGCTTAATTCAAAATGCAGACTATTGCCCCATTTACACATGCCTATCCAGTTTCCATGGGTTTCTCGGGTAGAATACTATTAGTGATTAGACATCAAGTTGTCACAATTTTTCTCCGAGGCACGCCTTGGTTCAGAAGTAACCCGTAAAATACTACAGGCGGTGTATTCAGAATCCAAGACACCACTGATAAGGAATAATGTTAAAGTGATGCTTCAGCCCTGAACAAAGATGGCCGCACCTCTTCTCTGACTACTTGATAGACTAATGCACAGTGTGTAAGACACTACATGCTGCTGTGATTGGCCAGGCAGAGCAGTGGGTAATGCCTTAGACTACCAATCATAATAGTACACAGCGTGCCCCAGGTAGTCAGAAGCAGGTGCGGCTATCTTAGCTTGTCCAGGCCCGGAGGGTCGCTTTAACTACATGAGGCCTTAAAGGAAATCTGCCAGATGCTTTGGGGCCACTAAACTACCAGCATACAATAATGTAGCAATAGTTGAGCTTTCTAAAGATACCCTTGTGATAATTGGTTGTTTTAATGTTAGCTAGGAAAGCGTACAACTTACTGAAGATGGGTCCAATGCTCAACTGCAGCAGCATCGAGAACATACAGGTCGCACATATAAAGCAAAAACATTACAACTTGCTTAAATAGTCGAAAAACCCACCACCAACTGCACTGCTGCGTGGAAGATCAACACTAGATGCTCCTTCCACCACGGGCCTGATGAAGACCCCCTAGAGTGTTGAAACGGGTTTGATTTGTATCATCTACGGTTCAATAAATTGTTGGCATCCGGAGCTCGTAGGGTCAGTTGTTCCTACTATTCATAAACTCATAAAGCAGGGGTAGAGATGTTTGGGACAACCTCTTCCCTGGTTCATTATGGCTTGAAGCTGGTGGTACCTACAAGTGGGTGCATTCCCAAACATCAGGCGTTGGTTGGAGTTGTGCCCAGTCTAGCACAACCTAGTCGGGTGGGAGGAAAAATAGCTTTTGCATTTTTTAATGGTTTCAGTACACCGCTCTATGATCAGCACCCTGGTCTTCACTTCTTTCCTGGAGTACTAATATTAGTTACTTGCTTCTATCGGCATGCACAGTGAAGCGAAGTGTACTGCCCTTGTCATTATATGCACAATGTGCCTGATGCCGCTGTCTGGCAAGTTATGGCTTCTTTATCCAGCAAATACCAAAATGGTTGATTTTCAAAGGGGCATCTTTAGAAAACCATACCTGGCTACATAATAGCATTCTGGTGGCTTAGCAGCCCCCAAAAAGGTGCTGACAGATTCCCTTTAATGGGGGGGGGGGGGGGATGTGCTTGAGACTACCTACATGCAAAATGAGAGGTGGAAGTACTTACGCAGGAGTATTGGGCTAGGGCTCTAGTTTTCCCAAAGGCAGTCTCCTCACATCATGACAAACATGTCACCCAGCTTCCGATTATACACAGGGCACATTTTATGCCACCTCTAGATTACATAGATTCCACCCAGATTATCCACATGTATATCTCAAGTGCCGTCGAGGCTGGGATATTTTTCCACCTCCTGTAGCAATGCCCCACAACACGAGGATTCTGGAAAGTGGTTACGTTCACCAATGAGGAGATGGGCATCCCTCTTCCAGTAAGCCCAAAGTGTTGCTTTCCGTCTCCTGCCCTCTGAGCCTCTAAAGACGTCTATAGAATTTTTTCCAGAATGCCTTTACTATGCCAGAGAAGTAGTTGCCAAGTACTGGCCTGCTCTCCAAGTCAGACTGGAAGGTACTGGAGAATTCTATGCGGTCCTATAAGTAGTAGGGTTATCGAAACAGAAAACTATTCTCCAAGGGTTAACTGCAGATATTCTCCTCCCAAGGTATGCCCTGTTCTATACTGGATGACTCACTGCTTACCATATAATTAGGTGTATTTGATGTACGACTCACCTTTTTTTCCCCGCTTGTAGCGTTGTCCAGGTTAGGCTACAACCTTAAAAAGGGGTTTCCCAGGCAAATACTATTGATGGCCTATCCCCAAGATAGCTCATCAATAGGTGATCAGTAGGGATCCACCACTTGGGGTCTCCAACCATCAGCTGTTTCTATTGATTTTAATGGGAGTAACGCCCTCCATTACACTTCCTGCCTTGAACACTGATGCGGACATTTGGTTCCATTGCTTCGATAACGAACCGGGCGATCACCTAATTGCCAAGAATCTCAAGCAGCAGATCCCTGCCAATCAATAGGTCCTCAATAGTAAAACATGAGAAAACCCCTTAAATGGAATCTTAGATGAATACAAATCTATATTCCTGTGGCTTTATTCTGTATACTTCTGTAGGCCTAGTGTGTTATGGTTTCCATTTAGTTTGTGGTTGGTATGTTTTTTACTGACATAGTTTAGGGTTATGTCCTAATAACTACTTGATCACACTTGTATGCAGTAGAATTGGGCAACTTTTTTTTTTTATTAATATAAGACTCTATCTGGCTCATTTTTTATGAAAATGAATGGTAGTCTTTTGGCAGGCATAGGACATGTAAAGAGCTATGCACAGATCTGAAACGCCATCTTTGCATAATCATGATTGGCTTATACACAAAAACCACACACACGCACACACGCCTTTTTGCTGGGATTAGCATGTCGCCCCGAGAGCCGCACTAACCGCAGTACAATGTCGCCATTGATTTGAATGAGGCCTCACAGACATGCGCTCAAAAATAGATGCTGCGATTGTTGTGCGCTGTCTGTTCTATTTTCGCATGTTTTAATGCACCTCATCAACCATCACAATAATGGGGTGCATTAAAAAACGCTGTCAAACGCTGTCATGTGCATTTAAAAACGGCCACTCGAAACTCGTGATGAAAATGCTGCAATTTCAAGCTGCGTTTCCTGAAGGTATGGGTGAGAGCGGTTTAAGTATTCCTTGATAAAAGTTTATTGCAAATTTTTAAAAATAAATAGCGGTCCAAAAATTTGTGCCAGTATTTAAGAATAACTGCATTTTTAACAAACTTTTGACAGGTCAGAGAGATATGTCAAAAGGTTCTGCTGTGGAGACCCCTGCTGATTGCTTAAACGAGCGGGCTGCAGTCCTCACCCGAGCACTGTGCCGCTTCAGCTGTCTTCACTGCCCGTCAGCTCCCCATGGCAGTTTAACATGGCCGCATATTTGTTATAGAAGTATAGGCATCTGTCAGCAAGCAACAAACAGCCAAAAGGCGCACAGAACTTAGGCAAGTGCTGCAACCCCCTAATTTGAGCGACCAGCGGAGGCCTCAGCAGCACTACCGCATTCAGCAAAACTCTTGGCATGTCGCTCTGATAGGCAAAAGTTTGTAAAAAGTGCAGTTCCTCTTTAAACGAGCACTGTAGGATGCAAAACTAAAATGCAATTATATGTAGTGCAGGTCCAATGAGGCAAACATAAGATGGGGATTCTCTTTTGTGCTCTTTGATAATGCCCTACTGCGTTTCTGGAAGTGTTTTAGACCGGGTTCATATGTAGCCAATTTGCTAAGGATTTTCCGCAGCTGGAAAAATCCACAGCAAATCTGCGCCATTTAGTGTGGATCCGCAGCAGATTTTAGTCCATCTATTTGAGTGCAACTTAAAGTGTATAATATACTGCAGATCCGCAGCAAATCAGCTTCTTAGGGCTCATGTCCACGGGCAGGTCGGATTCCGCCTGCGGAAGCCTGCAGCGGGATACGACCCTGTCCGCAGCCGAGCACCCTGCTTACTAGTCCGGGTCTTTTTTTTGCTACTGCACGTGTGTGGAAGCACCAGCCGGCACACAACAGCACATGCGCCGTAGAATATATACTATACGGGCCGTTGATCAGATGGCTTCCATTGACTTCAATGGAAGCCGTCCGTGTGGGATCCGCACTGAAATGGAGCATGCTGCGATTTTTTTCCCAGACCAAATTCTTCCCTGTCGGCGGCTTGATTTGCAAATCTTCTGCGGGTGCCCTGCGCAGATTCCACAAATCAAACCTGCCCATGGGCATTGTGCCTCAGGCAAGATTCCCCTTTCCATTAAAAAAAAAAAAAAAAAAAAAAAAAAAAAAAAAAAAAAAGAGAAACTGTTTCCTTCATAGATAAGAACAAAAAAAAAAGAATTTAAAAAAAAAGGCACGCTGGATCTATCAACTGATTGAAACCAGTGGTACTTAATGGAACCCATTGACTATTATGGGTTCTGATCTGTTTCCATGCTGCTCTATTTATTCTGGCATTTATGATGAAAACCCTGACAGAAAACCTAAACGAGAATGTGAACAGAGCCATAATATGCAATTGGTCATCCCTCTTACTAAATATTTGCATTCTCCACAAGTAGACAAAAATGACCTTGCATCTAAGACCATGCACGATACCCACCCTTATTATCACAGCATGTTGGTGCTTTTCCAAATTCAGCCTCAAGTCCATTGGCAAGGGCAGGACTTCCTGGCGCGGCCACTCCTGTCACTGAAGACCCTTTATTCTCCTGAACTCCCTTTCCTCCATCCACTGTATTTGGATTTTCCACCCTTGTAACCAAAAATACTTTATGGCCTCTACCCGGGCTGGACACCGCAACTGGTGCAGGGGAATTCTGTGCAGGCGGCGTTGCTGGCTTTTCTGTTGCCTCTTTTATCTCTTCATCCTCTGTATCAGAGTCAGAATCCTGACCTTGGGGGTCTGGGGCAGGAGTAATCTCTTCCACTTGGTCCTCTGAGGGAGGTTTGCTATTCTCATTGGTAGTGCTGGAGTCCTCAGTAGCATGGCTAATCTCTTCTGGGGCAGTGCTTGTGTCCTCCTCCTCAGCAGCGCTGGCAATCTCCGCCATTGATGCAGAGTTCTGGAGACGCTCTTCCTTTTCTTTGGCCAAGACAAAGTTTCTCCTACAGCCATTCTGAATTTCTGTTAGTAAAGCCTTTTGCGTTTCTATAAAGCTCTTTACCTGATAACATAAGTGAAATAGTCATTAAAAGCAATGGCAGAACATTAAAAGACAGACTAACAGGCGAATGCTGAGACAACCTGTTTTGTTGAGTGTGGCTGACACCATGAATTTGGACAGACCCCTTAAGTTGCCCCCACCCCACCCACACACAATCTAGTGTATTTGGAGGTGTTCTGATTCTCAAAGTTGTCAGATGTCGATCAAAAAGGATCAGGCATGTTGAATTTCAATATGCCCAATCCTTCGTTTTTAAGGGACATAAACTGGCACCAGAGATGTCTGGCAGCAGCTTATTCCTCATGCCCTACCAAAACACATAACTATATTACAGATCGGCTCCTGCTGCAATGCCTAGAATCAGAGATTACATTTTTAAACTGCCAAGTTTAAAGTTGATGCGAAGATAGTCAATGATTGTAGCATCTAAGTGGAGGGGGCTCTGTTGGCCAATCAGCTCGAAAGTGACGTGATGACAAGGTAGTGCCAGTTAGAAGCCTAACAATGGTCTCCGGGTGTGCCATGTACAGATGTCCATTACGCCTTACATTATAAGTGCAAGGTATGCACAGACAACTTTATTCAGTGTGCAGCTGGATGTGTTCAGATCGTCATCACTGTCCTGATAAGGAGTTTTTTACACCATCGAACCCCACTTAAGTACTATTTCGTACTCCTGGAGAACCCATTGCAGTTAGGTTGACCGGGGCAGAAATATAGTAACATTTCCACACGGAAAATCTGCAACATTTATAGTACAAGCCATATGGATGAAATTTATGAAATCTTGTCCGCATAAGGTGAAAAAAAAAAATAAAAAATCTGCACAAAATCAATAGCTGCAATGACATGTGTGGATTTTAAACCAGCAACATGTCAAATCTATGCTGTGCATTTTCAGTGCAGACACCTCAAATGAGGGAATGAAATCCGCACCAATTGATGTGGATTCTCTGCTGCTGAAAATCCCCAACAAACCCGCTGTATGTGAATGCAGTTAGAAGATTTTTATTTTTTTTTGTGGAGATAAAAAAAATTAGATAGATACTAAAAACAGAAAGTGCTAGAAAAATGTCATCACAATGTTAACTTTTCACCCTTTAAACAGAAAAAAAAGGAGGAAGAGGAGTAATTGACATAAGGGACAACTCTTACGGCCTCTTTCTTAGGTTCTCTATCCAAATCCATCCTGAGAAGAGACTGGTTGACACGAAGAGCTAACGACAGAGCCATCAGTCCTCCTGTCTTGATTTCATTTTCCCTCAAGTCGAGGCGCAATAAACGAGGAGATTCAGCTACGAACTCTGCTACAGCCACTGCACCTGGAAATAGAGTAAGGAATATACTATATAACACCAGAGTAGGTCTATACCCACTTCATCCACCAACACCACAGTGACAGGTATATACACCAATAAGGGGACCATGGGGTTTATAAAGGAGACAATGCGCCTGCCATGGTGTTTCAAGAGAGGTGGTGTGATAGGTATGCCCTTCCATGTGCGACCATCTTATGGACAGGAGCGTCCTCTGTAGCTTCAGCAATCAAGAACACAAGACATTGCCAATAACTCTTTAAAGGATTGTCTGCCCTCTTTTCCACTGATGATCTATCCTATGGATTGGATATCAGTAGTTGATGGATGGGGTCTACAACTAGGGATTCCCATCCAACAGCTGATAGTCCAGCCCACTGATGTTGTCATCAGCAGACTGGGAGGAAGTGTGGGTGCTGGCTTCACTCCCATAGAAATCAATGGGAGAGGTGCACTGCTACTCCATTTCCTGCTCAGGACTCCAAGGTATGCTGACGACAGCGGGCCAGATAATCAGCTGATGGACGGGGGTTCAAAGAGGCAGATCCATGTCTATAAACTACTGATGACCTCTCCAGAGGATAGGTCATTGGTGGAAAAGAGGGTGGACAACCCCTTCAAGTGACACAAAATTGGTACATTTCATCAAGAATGTGGATAAACCCTTTAAGGATATGTTCACATGTAGCAGAATTAGTGTGGATTTTCTCGTGAGGAAAATCTGCACCAATTCCACATCACAATCCGTGTCAAAACATGCACCACTGGTGTGGCTTTTGGAGCACGTCCACATTAAAGTCTGTGGCACAGCTTCTGATGCGGACCTGTGTGCTAGGCACAACACTTCACATTGCAAATTCTGTTCTCATGTGTGAATTGCACGAAAAGAGTACCTGCTTCAGTTTCCCCGTCTTGCACCATCAGTGCAAGAGGAGGAGAAAAAAAAACAAAAAAACACGCCCATGTAAAATTAACCCATTGAACACAGTGTTAAAACGACATGCAAGCTTCTGTGTATTGTTCAAATGCACAGAACGCATATGGTTTGCTCGGTTGTGTAAATATGGACTAAGTGGTATAATAATGCAGTACAACTGCTGCAGTTTTACACAAAGTTATACAAGTTAATATATAGCTAAACTTTGCACTTTTTGCCAGTGTATACCAACCTTCACAGGTGAGTTTAGCACATGCCAGGCCAAGTCGGAGGACACTGCGGTTTCCAATGAGACCGTTTTTAAGATGGCGGACGCCTTCATTGCCAATTGCATTATGACCGAGGTTTAGAGTCTCTAATGTCAGAGTATGAGGCTAAAACAAAAGGAACACAATCTCTGGATTAATACAAGAATACCACAGAACAGACTCACTGAAACTACAAAAGACAACTGGGACAAAAGACAAGTGATACAAGAATTTTAGTCCTATTATTTTGGCAAAATTCTTACCAAGCACATGCTCATGTAGACCATGCCGGCGTGAGTCAACTGATTGTTCCAGAGAACAAGAGTTACCAGTCCCTGACGCTGCTCCTTCAGTCCTTCACAGATATAAGCCAGACCTGGAAATTGGGAAAGTCAATAGTTAGAGGTCACCGATGTTTGCGATATGCGAATAGACTCAAGAACAGGGCAGCAGACATCAGAGCAAGTCATTTCACGTAAGATATATCATAAGATCATTAAACTTAAGACAACTGATCAGCAGGGCTGTGGTGTCAGAGTTGGCAGAAATGTATCGTTTCAGTCTTATTTGTACAGAAGGAGTTGTCAGAATCGAATGGCACTTTGTACGCGATTGTGACGTTGATATAAGTAAGTGATTACAACATCAGCGCAAAATGATAATTTCTTGCAAAAAAATGACCCCTTGAAGGGAGGCTTCTAGTATCCTGTTGTACCGCCTCTAGCTCAGATACAAGATGTGATATGAACGGGCATGGAGATTCAAGTACCCTGGTGTACCGTCTCTAGCTTGGATACAAGATGTGATACCGGCAGGTATGGAGGCTCTAATACCCTGTTATATCCTGAACATATCGCTGAGCTGTCATTGTCCCTCGTATCCCTACTAGGGGTGAAAGACTGTCATATGCGATGGCCCCCCAGACTATCACACCAGGAGTGGGGGCAGTGTGCTGCTCCACACCAAAGGCATGATTGAGGCGCTCACTCCTAGGTCTCCAGACACTAACATGGCTGTCGTCAGCACCCAAACTAAGCCTCGATTAGTCACTGAAGAAAACCTGGTTCCTTTTTGCAGCAGTCCAGTTTCGTAGTTCAGAACACCACAGCAAACGGAAGCGATGGTAAGTGGGTGTCAAAGGCAGTACATGTAATGGGAACCGTAAGACCAAATGTTCTTCAGCCAAGTGCCTGGAAATGGTTCAGACAGACCAAAGGGCCTGTAACAATGGTGCCTTCAGTCTCTGGATGGTAGACAATGAAACAGTTGGAGCTGCTTGTTGAAAGATCAGACGATCCTCTCTAGTGGTGGTCTGTCAAGGATGTACTGAGCCCAGTCACTTTGTATGCGTGCCCTTACACATCCACTGGTCCCAACACCTCCTAAGAGTCTGGTCAGATTAGCCCAGGTTGGGGACAATTCATCAATATGACCATCCAGCTTCCAGCATTCCAATAATTCTCAAACTCTGTTAACGGGGTGAAATCTCTTCTCATCGTAGAGGCGTCTAGTGGTCAACAAGATCTACACAAGTGGAAAAAGAGGTCACTACACACAAGGAGCCTCCGAGAGCCTTTTATAGGCCAAGGGCGAACCACTTTTAGGGCCCCAGGTGACAAGACTGTTCATCTAATCACCACAACTCTAATCATTTGCATACCTGCCTCAGATGTAACTGCATGCCGGGCTTATATATGGTATATGGTATAATCATGGTGTAAAAGTTGCAAAATTCCTTTAATTGGTTTTCAGGAAGGTTTTGAAATGTCCTATAAATATATGTTCTGTTCATCTATGCCCTCATTAATCAAACACATTGCTAACTATGATGTAGAATGTAGCTTGATTTTAGATATTTTATCAGAATTGTAATCAAAAAGCCATAAGGTTGCCATTTTAATACAGAAAATGTATCACTTAAAAACTCAAGTCCTATCTGAAGGAGTCTGAAGAAAATTAAGGACTTGGAGGTTTAGTTTACCCACTCCACAGCCCTGCTGATTAGAACCTTGGACTAGAGGGTCATCCCCAAAAATCACTAAATGAAAAATCACAATTGTCTGATACACAAAATTGTTCAAGAAACAATGAAATCAGAGACACCGCAGAACGTTAGAAAAACATATCCGTTCTTTTGAGGCAAATGAAAGGACGAGGTTAAAAAGGTGTTTACCAGGCAATGGTTACTGAAAATCTATCCTTGGGATAGGTCATCAATAGTTGATTGGCAGGGGTCTACCACTCAGGACCCCGACTGATCAGCTGATCGGGCACCCGTTGTCAGCACCACCACACACACACAGGGATATGCAGAGTAAGCAGATAGCGCTAACCCCTGTGTATGGGCGGCGGTCATAACTGCAGATGCAGCTCCCATCAAAATCAATGACAATTACCAGCACTGGCCACTACACAGGGGTCAGAGACAACTGCTTCTGCTTTGTACCCCCTGTGTATTGTGATGCCGACAGCAGTGGACCCCAGACGATCAACTATTGATAACCTTTTAGGTCATCAATAGTATTTGCTCAGGAAACTCCTTTAAGTAACATGAATTCAAGTTACTGCATGTGCATACATCTAGAATATCTGATCAGTCTTAGACATGGCCCTGTAATTTTAGGCTGTGAGTGATGTCCCAACAGCATGTTCTGTCCTGTAACAAACAACTCCTGGCTCTGCACCGCTCTTATCAGTGCTGCACGTCTGTTGTGATTAAGTCACACTGCAGGCCAATCTGATTTTACTGTCTCATTCCTTATCCCTCTTAGGCCCTACATGACACAATGTATCCGTTATGCCCAGAATTTTTCCTTGTATTCACAAGGATGATTTTCACACATGAGTTCTATCGGAGACCGAAATGAACAGAACTCACACAGAAGAACCCATTCGTCTGAATGGGCTAATTCACTCATGGGATTCTTCACTGGAACCGATTGTCTTATTTTTGTTCAATTCTTGTTCAAGTATCACCCATTATTTTCTGTGGGGGGTGTTAAAAAAAAAAATATGGATCACACTGGCATATCATGCCCTTTTGGCATCTATGCTGCTGGCATCCATTTTTTTTCTGTCGCATGGAGTAACACAGTCTACTCCAACTATCATTTGAAAACAAAGGCATGCAGTGCAATGACAAAAAAATATACAGCATGGCATTTTTTGCTTTTACATTTTTTAACATAGGAATAGAGATGAGAGAGTATACTCGCTAAAGGCAATTGCTCGAGCGAGCATTGCCTTTAGCGAGTATCTCCCCCGCTCGAGACTGAAGGTTCGGGTGCCAGCGCGGGGGAGCAGTGAGTAGCGGCAGTCAGCAGGAGGGAGCGGGGGGAGAAAGGGAGAGAGAGAGAGATCTCCCCGCAGCTCCCTGCCCGCCGCCGGCACCTGAACCTTCAGTCTCGAGCGGGCAGGTACTCGCTAAAGGCAATGCTCGCTCGAGCAATTGCCTTTAGCAAGTATACTCGCTCATCTCTACATAGGAACCTACAGGTGACAAAGGTCATTGCATGCCTATACAGTGGCATCTGTCAGAGGCGACCACTGGGAAAAGCTCCTTGCAGAAAAAAGCCCTAATCTGATTACCTTGGCGACAGGCAGAACATCACTCACCGGAGTCCATGATGTGGTTGTTCCGCAAGTCTAGGATCTGTATACAGCTGTTGAACTTTAATACATTTCCCAGTTGGGCCGAGTCTTGTAAGCTGTTCAGACGGTTGTCAGCGAGGTACAGCTCCCGTAATACTATGTTCATCTTTAAAGCAGTGGCTGATGTGGAAAAATCAGGAACAATGTTAATCATGCAAGCTGGACTTCTGGAGGACAAAAAGCAAATAGTTTCATTCTGCAAGGCAACAAACATCACTTGCTCCCGATACCTTAGTTGCTTTCTGCCAGAAACAGCATCCCACCTGTCCAGAGGTTACGGCTGGTATTACAACTCAGCTCCATTAAAGTGAAGGTCTTAGTACAGCATACAATCTGTGGACAGGAATGCTGCTGGTTTTGCGGAAAAAAAGCAGCCATATTTTACTAATCCAGTATAACCCGTTTAACCCCTTCCCACCCCAACACGTAAATGTACATCCTCGCTGGGAAGCAGTTCCTGCGAATCGACATACGGATGTCATTTATGTGCTATGAATGGTTCGGGCTTAGTAGCTCAGCCTCTGCTATCCGCAGTGTGGGCTGGCTTACTAAGCAAACACTGGGCCACTTCATCACTGGCCAGCTTCCCTCAGCCTTTTTAACGCCGTAGAATCTGGGTAGTGGTAATCCATGTAGATTCTCATTTCAATTTACCTGTAAGAGGGCATGGATCTGCAGCAGACTTCACTTCTTCAAGGGATCTAGTGTGATTTTAGGACAAAATTCCGTCCCGGAAGAGAAAGGTACATTACTTGTAGTTCTTAGCCACTAGTTACGGCCCCTGTTTTCAGCTGTCCAAGATGGCTGCAGCAGTTTTCTAACTACCTAATGCACACTGCTATGATCGGCCAAGCACTGATCACAGGAGCTGCTCTGGCCAATCAGAGAGCAGGTATAGCATATAAATAGTTCAACTCTACCAATGCACTGTGGGGATACGTAGTCTGAAGATTGTATCAGCCATCTCCGATGGCCAAAACAGGGCTCAGAACTGGCAGATGAGAACTGTAGGACATCTACTCCCCCCTCTGGTATCAAGACAGAATTTTATCTTGAAACTAGAGGGGCACTTTCAATTGAAGGTGTGAAGCCTGCTGTGAACCCATTTCAAAAGGTATGAATTTGGTGTGGATTTTTCACTAACTAAAATCTACAGCAAATCAGCTACATGTGAGCACACCCCAGCTATCGGTCTACCTGATTAGGTAGAAAAATGTCCTCTTCATGATGGAAGCTGCTGTTGATATCTTTATTTAGTAGATTGGTCTACTGATATGAAAATGCTGTGGTTCAAATTAACTCATTAAGGCCCCTTGCATATAGGCAGGTCGGCTTGTGCATGCAGAATCAGTCCCTGGCAGCAGCAGCGGCGTCCACGCATACCGGCTTTCTTTTCTCTTCACCTGTAATGCAGATAGTCTGCGCGGCCCACCGTCGGACATGTGCAGTACAGAATTTTTTTAAACTTCTGCTGTTCCCACTTCATCGTCTAGCTAGGACAATTGTGGAAGGGCCGCGGATCGGGCGGCTTTCACTGATTGCGAGATACACGCAAAAATGGAGCATGCTGTGATTTTTGCTCCCCCGAGCGGAAACCAATTGCAGTTTCCGCTCAGGCAGCATGAATCACTTTTCCATAGCTTGCTATGGACGGTATTTACTGCTGAAGCCAGAGGCGGGGGTAGGTTTACACAGGACAACTATCACCTGAATAGTTACTGAAAATAGTTGCTACAGCGAGTTATTAGCATACTAACGACTGTTTATGTGCTGTTAAACAGAGCAATTGCTAGCCATGTTTGAAGTTGCTGAAGTGTACACCTCCCAGCAAAGTTGTTGACTAGTCATTGAAAGACAAAAGATTAACTGTTTACACCAGACAATCAACCAGCGACTACTTTAAGGAGAGCTGAAATGAAGCAGTTAAGGCACATTTAGGCCAGACGATTATTGGTTAAAAAATATCGCATTTTAGCGATAATCGTTGCGTCTAAATTTGCGCTTTTTGGGCACTGCTAGCTGATCGTTAAATTCAGTCCAACCTAAAAGTCGTCCTTCAGCCTTATCAGCAGTTCTCCATGGGGAGTGCTGATAGCATTGTTTAGGCCTAGTAAACAAAGGATTTGAATGCAGATAAAAGCCCTTGGACTATTAGCTGCTTTCAGCGAAGGCTTCATTTGCACACTTAATTGCTCTTAAGTAGCTGAGTAGCTACTTAAAAGTTTATGCAAAATGATCGCTCAAAGCTGTCACTCAAACTGTTTTTTGAGCCATCATCGGCCCGTGTAAACCAGCCTTTAGTGACAACTGAATGAATTCTCACTCGTCACGTGGTTGGTGGCATGTTTACATCAACCCGACTAATTGAACAATAGTTATTCTGTGTGAAGCCAACAGAAAACCCGCAGATATGCTCAATATTACAAGAACACCCAAAGCAGGTATTGGGGTGGGTTCCCCTCTCACAGACAGGTGTGGACTTTACCTGCAGATTCTTCACTTGCAGAAGACAGAAATATTTTAGAACAAGTTGTAAATATTAAAAAGTCTAATTAATGTAAGTATTTAAACTTAGTAGTTATGTTGAAAGTCAAGATATTAATACATCCGGGTTTACTGCAGATTCCTTAGGGTGTGAATCCAGTAGTAAATTGTATGGGGAAGTGCAGGTACTAAACTGCCCACCCAAGCAGAGCTGGTACTCAAGATCTCAGATCAGGTGCCTTAACCCCTTGAGTGGCACGCCCGGAAAATTTCCGGGGACGAGCTCCACTGCTCATAGCAACATAGCCCGGAAGATTTCCGGGCTATGTATCACTATGGGAGCTGCAGAGCACAATGCCACAGGCTGTGACAGTGTGCTCTGCCTGCACAGACCCACACAGAGCAGTGCAAGGGCTTTGAAAAACCAGCAGAAGATATTGCCGACATGTCGGCAATGTCCTGCTTTGTTTACAAGTTGCCATAGAGACCATCGGCTTGTCAGAACCAAGCCGACTGTCTCTGTGGCAGGGAGAGCTGGTTGTTAGCTGTCAGAGGACAGATAGGTACTAGCTCTTACAGCAGAGATCAGAGAAAACCTCCGATCTCTGCTGTGTTAACCCTTTACATGCTGCAGTCTATGTGACTGCAGCATGTAAAGGGTTGTCACTGCAGCATGTAAAGGGCTGTCACCATCGGACCCCCGGAATGTGATCAGGGGTCCTGATGGGTCCCTGTGGAAGTCCCCTAAAGGGACAAAAAATTAAAAAAAAATAAAAAAAAAAAAAGTTAAAAAATTTAAAAAAAAAAAAACACTTGTCTCCCTTTACTTTGTAAAAAATCAAAAATACAATCACACATGTGGTATCCGTGTGCGTCGTAATGACCCAGAGAAGGAAGTTAATACATTATTTAACCCCTTAATGACATGGCCCCTTTTTTTCTTTTTTCCCCCATTTCTTTTTTTCCTCCCCCGTTTAAAAAAATCACAACTTGTCCCGCAAAAAACAAGCCCTTATATGGCTGTGTCAATGGAAAAATGAAAAAGTTATGGCTCTTGAGACGCAACTGCAAAATTAGTTGAAATTCAATGATTAGACCATTTTAAAAAACCTGCCCTGGTGGGCACGACAGGGTGGTAGGAAACCTGCCACTCAAGGGGTTAAAGTACATTACAAATTGTAGAACATTTAGTGCATGTTATAGAGAAATGCTCAATCTATAGGATCACTCCAACAAGCTGTAGTAACCAAATGCATTTGCTTCACCAGTAACCAAAGCCATGTGGCGCTTGTGGGCCAAGGGTTTGGAAGGAGAACATTATGAGGAGCAGGCCCTCTAACTATAGATTAATGACTCACCCAGCAACATCAGGGGTCTTCCAGAGAGACTGCTGTTTTCAAGGTGAAGGACAGTTAAGCTGCTGCTGATGCGGAGGGCCCGAGCCACAAATGGTGCGGAGTGGTCCAGCAGGGGAGTATTTCGAGCATCCAAATACTGCAGGCAATTTGTCTGTGCAGAAACAAAAACGTCATACTTATAGTTACTGCTTCAATATATTTGTATACTATCCTACCAAAAGTATTTGGACCCCCCCTCTTAGTAGAATGGAATTGTTTCACATGCTACACAATATGCAGACCCTTGGAGGTGTCAGCCATAGCTTGTGATGGGAACTGCATGCCATTGGATATATGGATTATGCCACTACACACAAGTCGAACATCAGGAAGCACAAAGCATCGACTATCCACAATGGTGCCAGGAAAGTAATTGTTGGGCAGTTGAGCAATGGAAGAATGCTCAATGGAGTGACGAATCACGCTACTCCAACTTCAAATTAGATGGCGGTACCTGGGTGCGGAGGAGCCTGGGGAACGCCTTTTGCCCAAGAGTGTTGTGTTATGTACGGTGGGGGTTTCTTTATGGTCTGGAGAGGTTATACGTGGCATGGTCTCACCCCACTGGTTGTAGTTACAAGAACCATGAACAGGGAGGTGGAGCTGACATTCTAGATAATATTCTGCTGACAATGTGGCAATACTCTGGGAATGGTTAGCAATACGTCTAACAAGACAATGTGTCTTGTCACATGTCCAGCACTGTTTTACATTGGTTTGAGGCTATGGATGTTCCATGATTGGACCGGCTGCACAGAGTCCCAACCTGAACCTTACTGAATATTTCTGGGACAAACTGGAACGTTGGGTCAGGAAATGTGAAAGGCGTCCATAGTTTTTGACAGAATTCGCCAGATGTTTGCAGGATGAATAGAGGGAAATACCAGCTGAAGTGTATCAGATGTTAGTAGAAAGTATGTCATAGAGCATCCGATATCATTAGGGCCAAAGGAGCCCCACTAATATTAACACATGGAAATAAATACTACGTTTGATTCTTCCTCAGCTATCCAATTACTTTTGGTAAGATAGTGTAAGTAAAGAGGTTTGTGCACATCACAGCGGACACTAGGTGGCACTATTCCTATAATAGACAATACTTACATACAGTTATTGAGCTATAAAATATAAACCGTACATTTTCTTGGAACAGAATAATACAATGAAACTACTGAAAGTACAATTCTAGCATAAGAAAAGAAATGCTCCTGAAGCCAGGACAGCAGCCTTAGAGAAGAAACTGTCACATGATGGGGCTAACATTACCTTACGCATCATATGAGCAGCGGCCTGCCAACCCCGAGTGCCAATGTGCTTGTTGAAGGAGATGTTGAGATGTGTCGCTGACTCATAATACTCAATCATGTCAAACAAAGCAGAGGCGCCCTGTACAAAGAGAGAAGGAATGATACGGCTGGAGGCCTATTTGTTTTCATATAGCCAGAATGGCCACAGAAATGGTAAGGAACAAGTATTCCCGATATGGTCATCCATGATCCGATCATGCTCATCCATACATTTCAATCAGGACTGACAAAGACCCCCAAAACTTCTACAGATCTCTGGATCCCCACCCAGTGGTCAAACCCCCTACTTTCCATTCACAGCATGATTCCTAACAACTTACGTCCTCGTCCAGGCTGGTCTGCTCCAAATCCACCATTTTGAACTGCACCCGTTTAAAGATTTCCTCCAACGCCTCGCAGGCCTTGTGGTCCAATTTCTCTCCTACAGAAAACAAGTTTGCTTTTTTCAACAACATCGAATTGGAGAACATAACATGTTTCAAGGGGTTGTCTGGCAGCAGAAAACAGCGCCACACTTGTCCATGGGTTGAATCTGGCACTGCAGATTAGTGCCATTCACATGAATGGGACTGAGATGCAATACCAAACAACCCATGATGTGGCTTCTAAAAACAAAACAATGTTGTACGGGTGTAGGCATTTAGTTTTGTTTTGAAGTGGTGTTCATTCTGAAAAGCTTCGTTTGTTATATTTACTGATTAAATCATACCTGGAAAAAGAAGTCTTAAAACATTTTGTGCGCCAGATACCAATTCTGACAAAAGTAGTCCGGACTGTCTTTGCACCCACAATGCTGCTACTCTCCACCAGCGTGATATGGGCGATGTGCAAGATATCATCCACAGGGCGATTCAAATCTTCCATGCGCTACAGCCGACTCCGCTCTCAGAGCACACCGCATAACGTACTCCGATGTGGAGATCGCCGCCTGGCGCTTGTGCAGTTTATGTGACCCTTTTGTGGGCAAATTCAGTGTAATATGTGCATGCGCGGGCCGCGATCTCAAGATAAGATAAGGTTATGGGGCGTACTCTAATAGGAGTCGGTCCAGCCCCCTTAGTGGGAAATAGCATACAGCACAGAAAATGCTTAAAAATAAATAAATAAAAAAACGTACCGTATATACTCGAGTATTAGCCGACCTGAGTATAAGCCAAGACAAAGTCTTACCACAAAAAACTGGTAAAACTGATTGACTCGAGTATAAGCCGGGCTATACTAGAGTATATACTAGGTAAAGAAAATTGCAATACTCACCTCCCAGCCAGCGTCTGTGTACCCGACGCGATGGTCTCCCTGGTAGTGCGGCAAGCTGCTTGAGAATTCTCCCCACTGTCGTCTCCCTGACTCAGTTTTCAATTTCCCTACAGTTAGCGCTGTGATTGGATCGAGCGCCAGCCAATCAGAGCCAGTGCTCGATAAACCAATTACAGTCATTCAGTGATGTCATCCACTGAATGGCTGTGAATGATCGATCCAATCACAGCGCTTACCTACACAGCGGCGATGGCGGGGGAATTCAAAGCTGAGCAGGAGATGACAGCGGGGAGAATTCTCAAGCAGTTTGCTGCACCGCCAGGGAGACCATCATGACGAGGACACAGACTAGGAGGCGAGTATTGCAGGTTTTTTGTTGTTTTTTTTTACCTGACTCGAGTATAAGCCGAGGGGGGCTTTTTCAGCATAAAAAAAACTAGGCTTATACTCGAGTATATATGGTAATTTTTCCAGGTATGTTTTAATCAATAAAATAGGCAAAGTAAGTATCAAAATGAGCACTACTTCAGTGTTGTATAGGTGTAGGCAGCTTAATAGCCTCATAAATTATGACAGGTTCCCTTTAACAGTTAAAGTGACCCTCCTGTTTCAAGACAAAATGCAAAATGGTGTTTCAGGACCGGGAGAAAAGGAGGGGGGTTGCTTTCCATCGTCCTTCCGATCTGCCAGTTTTGGGTCCCATTTTTGGTCATCCATAACGGCTAAAAAAATCTGCAGAATACATAATCCCCATAGTGGTTTGGTAGTGTTAGACCTATGCTTGCTCTCCGATTGGCCAGTACGTGAGTCAGAGCAAAGCGTAATGTGCAGTACCTAGATAGAAAACCGCAGCCATCTTTGATCATTAAAATTTTGGATCAAAAATGGCAGATCAAGAACAAGTTCAGATAATATTCCCTGAACCCCTTTGGTCTTGGGATAGAATTAGATAATGAAATAAGCACTTTTATTCTTAACCCTTGTTCTTGGAAACAACTTTGTAAAATATTCTTAAAAAGGGTTGTCTCGTGACTAAAAAGTTAAAAGGAGTGCACAAAGCGATCCAGGCAGTCTGACTGAGCATGTGTGACCATCAGCACTGGACGCATCAGGAGGACATTTAGAGAAAAAAAAAAATCAGAAGAACAGCAGGAGGCCAAATCAGGTATCAGTAATATGTGGAACCATTTTTTAATCAATCCAATTGAAAATGGTTGTTTTGTCAGAGAAACATAATATATAATGGCGTTATAACCTCATAGTCACATGACTATAGGAGGCAGATCCATGCCAGATTTTTTCCTGATATGGATACGCCTCAAACCACAACAGAAACCTGCGGCTTAGCACACTCGGCCTCCACAGATGCGTGAGCATGCAGATTTAGCTTAGTTCATTATGAAAAACCCATGTACAGAATTTATATCAAGAAGTGACATTTGGTTTTTTTTTTCCTTCACAAAGATCTCAAATCCACAAGCAGGAAAAATAAATAAATATCAGTGCCGATTCCCATTCACATGAATGGGACACTATTTAGTTGCACGTCTACAGCTCCTGTGCTGACCAATATGTTTCCATGGTAACAGACCACAAAGAAACCTTATGTAGACTGATCCTGGAGTCACACTCCTATCTGTCCCATAATTCTTACTACCTAACATTTGGTAAGTTAGTAGGAAGTGGACGACAGATGGCTGGCAATAGGACTGCAGTCAGAGATGGTTCCAGGAGGCCACAGAACACGTCTTGTCTTACCCTTGAGGTCCAGGCTGTCAACCCTCCCTGAAAGATCAGTCAGATCCTGCAAGACACAGAGCAACCCACAATTAGAAATGCTCTACACGGCAGCAAAGCATTGGATCCAACACTGGGCCTTAGAGATGTATTCCCAAGACTGATCACCCATCTATAGGTATAGGTGACAAAAGTCTGATGGCGGGGCTTTCAACTCCACTAATCCCGAGAGAGAGTGGCTTGTGCCCCTCTCCTGTCACTACAGGCTTGCTGTGCCCACCCACAGTGACAGCAGACTGAATGGTGAGGTGGTAAACTATGTGCTGTTCGATTCATATCAATGGGGCGGATGGCAAAAGCCAAGTAAAGCACTCAGCTATCTCCATCAGCCGGACTGAGGCTGAATGGAACTGCACCAGACATGCAAAACCACCGCTCCATCCCATCTCCTTCTCACTGCATGGGTGGGAGACAAACCCCAGTCACGGGATAGGTGCTAAAGGTCTGACCATTGGGGGCCTCAGTGGTGAAACCCTCCACTGATCAAACTGATTACCTATCTTGGGACGACCCCCTTTTAAATTTGATTGACATCTGAAATTGATGCAGTTTACCATGTAGTAAGAATAACACGTCACGGTTATTGTGTGGGTCACTACAATTATAAGGAAACCAAAAACAGCGGCACATTGCACTATAAAAACAAAAATGGCACCGTAACTTTTTTCCAATGATGTAGCCACATGTGGGCTTGATTTTTGCAGGACAAGTCATATATTCATATCTGTAATGTTTTTTAACACAGAGTTTTGGATGTACTTTTCAACATGATTTGCTGATTGTTTATATAATGCTTTGATATACTCAGTGCACCAAAGTAATATGGCCTTATTGTCGGTTGGTAATAAATTGGCGCAGTCGAATGAGCCATCGCAGATTTGGGGTCTTTCTTAGTCTCCAGACAGTCATTGTAACCCAGTGTCTCCCCACGAACATATTGCATTGATGGAGTCACAGGGAAAGAGGCTCCCTCAGTCTAACCACTAAGATGCAGAGCTGACTATTGGCTGCAGCATCTAAGTGGTTAATGCAGTAGTGCTATCCTATTGTGTCTTACCTGTGACTGCTGCTATACCATGCAGCAGGAATCACAGGGCTCAGCAGCTCCATGCAGTATCTGTGGTCATTTACACATCAACTGCCACAGACAAACGCTGCTGAAGAATTAAGTGTGTACTGCTGCAATGTACAAGCTGCCTCAGTGGTATACAAGTGGTTAAGATGGCCATACATGAGAGGACTGTCGGTCGAACACTTGTTTGGTGGACAGCTATTGCTCCTGACTCCATGTGAGGCTCAACCAAGAGTGCATGTTTACTTCAATGGGGAGAAGCAGCTGACAGACCCCTCTAGTAGCAGCTCCTCTTCTGCAGGAACAAAGGATGGGGCATGTAAAAATACAATATGCCCCATCCTTCTTTCATCCCCGACATTTCCAGTTAGGTAAAATTGGAAGTCCCGATTACATATAAGACCAACTGTACTCCAGTTCTATAGTCTCCATTGGAAACCTCCATTTCTCCTTTCTATACACTTTGCAGGATCAAGTCCATCTCTTTGGTGCCAATAAGGTAATCATGGCCGATTTGCTATACATCCAACTTTACCTGAAGCTGCCGGATAAGTTTAGGAATCTGTTTGCAGTTCAGTTTCTGGCAGGCCTGCGTATACGACGTGATGACATCTTCCACAGTCACATTCTGGGCTAAAGAGAAAAACACGTGACACATTAATCTCATCCTGGTGTCAAATTCCTGAAGCCAGTTATGGCGCCATTATTAAAGAGGAGCCTTCGCCTCTCCCGACACGTCCCGGTCTGTGTGAGGTTCTGCAGTTCCCTCCCAAAAACTCCATAGACATACTCATAGATGAACTCAGATTGTGAGCGACATGGGGATGGGGCTGACAGACTAATGTGAGTGACGGAAATCTGTAGATCGCTGCAGAATAGGGAGGCGCTATATTATGTCGGCTGCGTTCACATGGCATTTTTTAGCTGCATTTGTGAACAGCAGCAATAAACTGCATGTAATATTAAAAATAAATAAAGCATGCGATTTTTAAATCCACATGCGGCTATTTGATGAGTTTTTTGCTGTGGCTCACAAATGCAGTAAAAAAAAAACCAAAAAAAACCCCCAAATGTGAATGCAGCCTTAAGGCCTATTTAGACAGGACGAATGTTGGGCAAATGATGCCCAACACTTGTCCGTGTGTGTCCTTGCTCCTGCACGGGAGCTAGTGGTGGCAAGCAGGGTGGCGGGGATGCTGCAGGAGATTTCTCTCCCCTGCCCCTCTCCATTGACTTAACATAGCGGCCGTTCACTACTGTTTATGCAGCAGCATGAGAGCGAGGATGTGCGGGGACAAGTGTCAGGCATCGCTTGCCAAACATTCGCCAATCTACATGGGCCTGTTTTCACGAGGCTGAGAAAATCACGTAAGATTTCTGCATTGGGGAAGGAGAGGGGGGGGGGGGGTCATACAAATGAGTAATTTTTTTTTTCTGCATCACACTGCGATTAACAATCTGTAATAGTGGTAATTCCCAGGCTGCACCTGTGCAAATTTTAGGAGAACTGGAGCGCTAGTGATTGTGTAATAGTAGCAGCCTTAGGAATCGTTCACACAAGCGTACTTGCACAGCAAAATAGAATCCATTGATTTCATTCATATGAGCATATTTGCGTAAACACGTAAAAAAAAACTTAAAAACAACAACAAAAAACCTGGTATAAACCATTTTTGTGCATATTTAGGCACTGCAAGAGCACAATGAAATCAATGGGTGTGCGTAAATGCGAACATACACAGAAAAACTGCGTATTTCTGCACATATGTGCACAAAATGAATGCGAGTGTGTGTGTTCTTTTGTGTGTGTAAATACACAGTGCGTTTGCACACATCACGCTGGAGCGGGCAGAAGTGATTTTCAGTGTCACAAACAGCAGCGTATTTGCACAGCGGAAATGTGCTTACGCCCGTGTGAACAAGCCCTTAGGAAGCAGAACTGATTGCAAATTCTCTGTGCCAGTCCTCATTCCGCCTAGAAATGTATAAATACATTGACAATGGGGTGTTGCCAGTTGGGGGCGTGTCCCTGCAGTGTCCAATCAGTGCTGCCAGTGTCAGAATGCAGTATACGCCCCTTTAACAAGTGTAACAGTAAGGCCTAGTTGTTCCGACCACTTAGACAGATAAGATACAGCAACAGTGTAGCACGGGGTGTTCAGCTGCTTCCATAAACCCGGCGACCTCTTGCACCCCGATCACAACAGCCGGCGTACACGGAGAGGCAGGATGGGGTCGTTCTCAGAGAGGACAATACCCCTTTAAATCCACCGAAGTCCATTACTGATCTGCACTGAAAATAAGGCAACAAATTTGACATGCTGCAAATGTAACATCCGCGCTGTATACCCATTCTGCTATGGCTTCTGTGCAGAACGTTTCCATACCACGTAGAACTGTAAGTGTGGTGGATTTTTCGCAGCATTCCCACCCTGTGAAAACCTAAATGTGTTGCAACAAAAACGGTTATTTCAGATGTGCTCCACTCTATCCTATAGCTCTCAAAGACCCCTAGCCACTGCATTCACCACACCAGGGGCCAAAACTGAAGATGGATTCAGGCATCAGAGTTGGGATTCGATCCTATCAGACTTCTGTGGACTATCCTGAGACCAATGTGTATGTGTGTAATGTGCAATCAGGATGGATGTAGTAGAGCCGTGTGTGAGATGTGTGGGGATCATAATGGCTGTACCACGTAGCACAGCTGTGTGTGTGTGTGATGTGTGGGGATCATAATGGCTGTACCACGTAACACAGCTGTGTGTGTGTGTGATGTGTGGGGATCATAATGGATGTACCACGTAGCATAGCTGTGTGTGTGTGTGATGTGTGGGGATCATAATGGATGTACCACGTAGCACAGCTGTGTGTGTGTGTGATGTGTGGGGATCATAATGGATGTACCACGTAGCACAGCTGTGTTTGTGTGTGCGATGTGTGGGGATCATAATGGCTGTACCACGTAGCACCGCTGTGTGTGTGTGATGTGTGGGGATCATAATGGCTGTACCACATAGCACAGCTGTGTGTGTGTGATGTGTGGGGAACATAATGGCTGTACCACGTAGCACAGCTGTGTGTGTGATGTGTGGGGATCATAATGGCTGCACCACGTAGCACAGCTGTGTGTGTGATGTGTGGGGATCATAATGGATGTACCACGTAGCACAGCTGTGTGTGTGTGTGTGTGATGTGTGGGGATCATTATGGATGTACCACGTAGGACAGCTGTGTGTGTGTGATGTGTGGGGATCATTATGGATGTACCACGTAGCACAGCTGTGTGTGTGTGATGTGTGGGGATCATTATGGATGTACCACGTAGCACAGCTGTGTGTGTGATGTGTGGGGATCATTATGGATGTACCACGTAGCACAGCTGTGTGTGTGTGTGATGTGTGGGGATCATTATGGATGTATCACGTAGCACAGCTGTGTGTGTGTGTCATGTGTGGGGATCATAATGGATGTACCACGTAGCACAGCTGTGTGTGTGTGTGTGATGTGTGGGGATCATAATGGATGTACCACGTAGCATAGCTGTGTGTGTGTGTGTGATGTGTGGGGATCATAATGGATGTAGCGTGTGTGTGTGTGTGTGTGTGTGTGTGTGTAGGGATCATAATGGATGTACCATGTAGCATAGCTGTGTGTGTGTGTGTGATGTGTGGGGATCATAATGGATGTACCACGTAGCATAGCTGTGTGTGTGTGATGTGTGGGGATCATAATGGATGTACCATGTAGCATAGCTGTGTGTGTGTGATTTGTGGGGATCATAATGGATGTACCACGTAGCATAGCATAGCTGTGTGTGTGTGATTTGTGGGAATCATAATGGATGTACCACGTAGCATAGCTGTGTGTGTGTGTGATTTGTGGGGATCATAATGGATGTACCACGTAGCATAGCTGTGTGTGTGTGTGATGTGTGGGGATCATAATGGATGTACCACGTAGCATAGCTGTGTGTGTGTGTGATCTGTGGGGATCATAATGGATGTACCATGTAGCATAGCTGTGTGTGTGTGTGATCTGTGGGGATCATAATGGATGTACCACGTAGCATAGCTGTGTGTGTGTGTGTGTGATGTGTGGGGATCATAATGGATGTACCACGTAGCACAGGTGTGTGTGTGTGTGTGTGTGTGATGTGTGGGGATCATAATGGATGTACCACGTAGCATAGCTGTGTGTGTGTGTGATGTGTGGGGATCATAATGGATGTACCACGTAGCATAGCTGTGTGTGTGTGTGATGTGTGGGGATCATAATGGATGTACCACGTAGCATAGCTGTGTGTGTGTGTGATGTGTGGGGATCATAATGGATGTACCACGTAGCACAGCTGTGTGTGTGTGTGATGTGTGGGGATCATAATGGATGTACCACGTAGCATAGCTGTGTGTGTGTGTGATGTGTGGGGATCATAATGGATGTACCACGTAGCACAGCTGTGTGTGTGTGGATCATAATGGATGTACCACGTAGGACAGCTGTGTGTGTGTGTGTGTGTGGATCATAATGGATGTACCACGTAGCACAGGTGTGTGTGTGTGTGTGTGTGTGTGTGTGTGGATCATAATGGATGTACCACGTAGCACAGCTGTGTGTGTGTGTGATGTGTGGGGATCATAATGGATGTACCATGTAGCATAGCTGTGTGTGTGTGTGTGTGTGTGTATCATAATGGATGCACCATGTAGCATAGCTGTGTGTGTGTGTGTGTGTGTGTGTGTGTGTGTGTGTATCATAATGGATGCACCATGTAGCATAGCTGTGTGTGTGTGTGTGTGTGTGTGTGTGTGTGTGTGTGTGTGTGTGAGATGTGTGGGGATCATAATGGATGTACCATAGCTGTGTGTGTGATGTGTGGGGATCATAATGGATGTACCATGTAGCATAGCTGTGTGTGTGTGTATCATAATGGATGTACCATGTAGCATAGCTGTGTGTGTGTGTGTGATGTGTGGGGATCATAATGGATGTACCATGTAGCATAGCTGTGTGTGTGTGTGTGTGTGTGTGTGATGTGTGGGGATCATAATGGATGTACCATGTAGCATAGCTGTGTGTGTGTGGGGATCATAATGGATGTACCATGTAGCATAGCTGTGTGTGTGAGATGTGTGGGGATCATAATGGATGTACCCTGTAGCATAGCTGTGTGTGTGAGATGTGTGGGGATCATAATGGATGTACCCTGTAGCATAGCTGTGTGTGTGTGTGTGTGTGGGTGTGTGTGTGTGGATCATAATGGATGTACCCTGTAGCGTAGCATAGGTGTGTGTGTGTGTGTGTGTGTGTGTGGATCATAATGGATGTACCCTGTAGCGCGCGCGTGTGCGTGTGTGTGTGTGGGGATCATAATGGATGTACCCTGCAGCATAGCTGTGTGTGTGTGTGTGTGAGATGTGTGGGGATCATAATGGATGTACCCTGCAGCATAGCTGTGTGTGTGTGTGTGAGATGTGTGGGGATCATAATGGATGTACCCTGCAGCATAGCTGTGTGTGTGTGTGTGTGTGTGTGAGATGTGTGGGGATCATAATGGATGTACCCTGCAGCATAGCTGTGTGTGTGTGTGAGATGTGTGGGGATCATAATGGATGTACCCTGCAGCATAGCTGTGTGTGTGTGTGAGATGTGTGGGGATCATAATGGATGTACCCTGCAGCATAGCTGTGTGTGTGTGTGTGTGTGTGTGTGTGTGTGTGTGTGTGTGTGTGTGTGTGGATCATAATGGATGTACCATGTAGCATAGGTGTGTGCGTGCGTTCAGGATGCATGTGGTAGAGCTGCGCGCGTTCAGGATGCATGTGGTAGAGCTGCGCGCGTTCAGGATGCATGTGGTAGAGCTGCGCGCGTTCAGGATGCATGTGGTAGAGCTGCGCGCGTTCAGGATGCATGTGGTAGAGCTGCGCGCGTTCAGGATGCATGTGGTAGAGCTGCGCGCGTTCAGGATGCATGTGGTAGAGCTGCGCGCGTTCAGGATGCATGTGGTAGAGCTGCGCGCGTTCAGGATGCATGTGGTAGAGCTGCGCGCGTTCAGGATGCATGTGGTAGAGCTGCGCGCGTTCAGGATGCATGTGGTAGAGCTGCGCGCGTTCAGGATGCATGTGGTAGAGCTGCGCGCGTTCAGGATGCATGTGGTAGAGCTGCGCGCGTTCAGGATGCATGTGGTAGAGCTGCGCGCGTTCAGGATGCATGTGGTAGAGCTGCGCGCGTTCAGGATGCATGTGGTAGAGCTGCGCGCGTTCAGGATGCATGTGGTAGAGCTGCGCGCGTTCAGGATGCATGTGGTAGAGCTGCGCGCGTTCAGGATGCATGTGGTAGAGCTGCGCGCGTTCAGGATGCATGTGGTAGAGCTGCGCGCGTTCAGGATGCATGTGGTAGAGCTGCGCGCGTTCAGGATGGATGTGGTAGAGCTGCGCGCGTTCAGGATGGATGTGGTAGAGCTGCGCGCGTTCAGGATGGATGTGGTAGAGCTGCGCGCGTTCAGGATGGATGTGGTAGAGCTGCGCGCGTTCAGGATGGATGTGGTAGAGCTGCGCGCGTTCAGGATGGATGTGGTAGAGCTGCGCGCGTTCAGGATGGATGTGGTAGAGCTGCGCGCGTTCAGGATGGATGTGGTAGAGCTGCGCGCGTTCAGGATGGATGTGGTAGAGCTGCGCGCGTTCAGGATGGATGTGGTAGAGCTGCGCGCGTTCAGGATGGATGTGGTAGAGCTGCGCGCGTTCAGGATGGATGTGGTAGAGCTGCGCGCGTTCAGGATGGATGTGGTAGAGCTGCGCGCGTTCAGGATGGATGTGGTAGAGCTGCGCGCGTTCAGGATGGATGTGGTAGAGCTGCGCGCGTTCAGGATGGATGTGGTAGAGCTGCGCGCGTTCAGGATGGATGTGGTAGAGCTGCGCGCGTTCAGGATGGATGTGGTAGAGCTGCGCGCGTTCAGGATGGATGTGGTAGAGCTGCGCGCGTTCAGGATGGATGTGGTAGAGCTGCGCGCGTTCAGGATGGATGTGGTAGAGCTGCGCGCGTTCAGGATGGATGTGGTAGAGCTGCGCGCGTTCAGGATGGATGTGGTAGAGCTGCGCGCGTTCAGGATGGATGTGGTAGAGCTGCGCGCGTTCAGGATGGATGTGGTAGAGCTGCGCGCGTTCAGGATGGATGTGGTAGAGCTGCGCGCGTTCAGGATGGATGTGGTAGAGCTGCGTGCGTTCAGGATGGATGTGGTAGAGCTGCGTGCGTTCAGGATGGATGTGGTGAGCTGTGTGGGGATTAGAGATGAGCGAACGTACTCGGTAAGGGCGATTTCGCAATCGAGCGCCGCGATTTTCGAGTATTTCACTACTCGGGTGAAAAGTACTCGGGTGCGCTGTGGGGCGGGGGGTTGCAGAGGGGAGTGGGGGGTAGCAGCGGGGAACAGGGGGAGCCCTTTCTCTCTCTCCCTCTCCCCCCCCACTCCCCGCTGCAACCCCCCGCTCACCCACAGCGCACCCGAGTAGTGAAGTACTCGAAAATCGCGGTGCTCGATTGCGAAATCGCCCTTACCGAGTACGTTCGCTCATCTCTAGTGGGGATCATAATGAATGTACCATGTAGCACAGCTGTGTTGAGCATTGTGCCACCAGAAACACTGGTACGATAATTTCCTAATAATTACTAGTCTTCCTTATATCTACCTGCATGCTTCCTTTATTAGCACAGAGTATTGTAGTACAATGTTTATTTACGCTCGTCACCGTTTATTGCGCTGACATCCCATGTTATCGCTGTTTACCTTCCTGTGTAAATAGGTTTTACTTGTATTTCCGTTTAATGACGACACCAATTAAACAAGACCCGGGTACAGAGCTAACAAAGCGCACAATATTTCCTGTTTGATTCCTATTCCACCTTTGCCATCCTTGCGGTTTGTGACTCTTCTCCACACCACATGTTTACCTTCCTCATTATTTCTTGCTATACACCCAAAAGTGTCTGTAACTGCAATATCCTAACACACATTCAACAGCTGAATATCGCCATGGCGGTATGTCCGCACAGTGTATATGCTAAGAACACAGCTGTAGTATCCCCCGTCTTTCCCACTGATCGCTCAGCTCATTTTCCGCTATGCCATCTCTCCTTATTACTGACTCATCCTCGGTGACACTTTTTGGATCTCATGTTATCAGATGACTCAGATTCTCTTCTTGCCTACACACTAAAATCAAAGTGCTACTACAATGTCTGTCGCATTTCATCAAGTACCCTTTTTTTTTTTTTAGAAACGCTCAAGAATCATTCAATAGGTTTAACCTATTGCTTTTTTTTTTAAGGGGTTATCCAAGGCCTAAACAATTGATGACCAGTCTTAGGATAGGTCATTAATGGGCAGTTAGCAGGGGTCCACCACTTGGAATCCTGGACAATTAGCTAATTAAAATGACAGTGGCACAAAGGTGAGCACTGCTGTCACTTCAGTCCATACTAGGCACAGCACTGTGCCTTGTATAGAGGCTGAGCTTGGTATTGCTTCTTAATCCCATTCATTTACCAGATAAACATGACTCACCCAAGTGTCGCAGCCTCTTCAATCAGCTGACTGGCGGGTATCCTGATCAGCGGACACCTACCGATCAACTACTGACGGTCTATCTTGAGGATAGGTTATCAATATACTCCAGGGAAACCCCTTTAAGGGGTATATTCACACAGGCTATTTTTCCATCCAAAGAAGAAGAAAAAAAATCAGCCCAAATTTAGTCGGAATTAAAAAAAGTACAGTATTTTTATACGGTTATAGTCACACAACCTTTTTTTTTTTTTAAATCATACAGATCAATTAAAAATAAAAACACAACACGTCTTAGTTTGTTGCGATTTCTGGGGGGGGGGGGGGGGGGGGGGAATCATCACCCATTCAAGTCTATGGGTGTGCTTAAAAATGTGAATTGCACATTGTGATTTGATGTTATTGTGATCCGTTTAACTCCTCTAAGCATGGTGCTCTGCACATTTCAGCACTAGAGCTGTCCACGGAAATCTTCTGGAGTTTAACTACATGCTCAGTGCAGCAAGCCCTGGAGATTTTCCGGGCGTGCCACCAAAGGAGTTAAACGAGCAGTGATTGACAAGATTATAGCTCATTTAAATGTCATAAGGCTGCTTTTACATAGCAGCGTTTTTCTTGGCGTTTGCAGCCGACACTTGGAGTCCTCATAGTCACAAGAGCAGCTCTGCCTGTGTTCTGTAGGGGAGAAACCACTTGTGCTATAGCGCCCTCAGGGCCCTTTATCACAGACGGAATATTCCGCATTCCACAGCTAGAACCTGCAGAAGAGTCTGCGTTGAAATCCTCATGTATACACGTGTGTAATGGGAATGGAAATCCACACTTTTAGCTGTGAAATGTGGAAATACTGCGCCTGAGTGAAAAGGCCCTTATACAGGTCATTGCCAAGCGCAGGAGCAGCCGCTGCCGGATGATTGCTAATACCATTGTTCATCTCAGTGCACACCTGCAAGTCAAAGTCTCAGCAATCGTCATTTAGACAATACACTGAAGTTGTTAAAACAATAGTATGCGCCATTGCGTGAAGTGCCACGTCCGTTTATATTCTCTGCCTACCACGAGCTGCTGACACTGCAGCCTCCCAATAAAGAGCAGGCGATATAGAATATGTGCAAGAACCTGCTGACTCCACTGTTCCCTGAACACTTAATTTCCATTTCATTTTGTCACCCTTGAACGGACATTCTTTATGCCTGACGAACGAATTACAATGTTTAATGGGATTAAAATGACCATAGAGCCCCCCCCCCCCCCCCACACCCCCTGACAAAAACTGCAGGAGCGTCATTCGGAAAAGAGAACACAGTGGAATAAAAGGGTCATGATAATCGGCTGCTCTCAGTGCACGGCCAGCAGGTCTGGTTAATAAATAACTAATAAGTGCTCGGTTTGATTTATAATTAATCAACCCAGAAAGAGGTTAGATCTGGTTTCAGATCAATGTAATACTATAGGACCAGAAGTATCTGGCTCTGCGGGGCCGCTTACATGCCACCACTCGTAGCTGGTACATTACTAAGTGACGCTCATAGCCATGTGTGTCGTTATTGCACACCGTACCATTGGTTTCCACCATTACTGCACCACCATAGACTCACTGCATCAAAAATAATCAGACCATCGTGTACACCGAACTGCATCTTAGAATCGGAATGGCAACTAATGGCCTTACTGGATAAAAGTCATGTATGCTAAACTGAAAAGACCCTTGCTGCACACATACATAGAACAGGGGTGAAGCCAGTGGGGAAATTCTTGGGTAGCTAGGCAAAAAGTTACCAAAAGTAACTGAGCAAGACTCAAAAGCAGTATCTATTTCCATATGTTACTACTTAGTGGGGCCCCTTTGGCCATAATGACATCAGATACTCCCTGTGGCATACTTTCTACTAACGTCCGATATACATCAGCTGGCATTTCCCTCCATTCATCCTGCAAATATTTGGCAAGATCTCTGAAGATAGATGCTGTTCTTATTTCCTGAACGGACATTCCAGTTCATCCCAAAGATGTTCAGTAGGGTTCAGGTTGGTAGCAGTCCAATCGTGGAACATCCATATCCTCATACCAACATAGAATAGCAGTGGACTTGACACAAGACGTGTTGCCTTGTTGGAAGTATTGCTGACCATTTCTAAAGTATTCCCACATTGTTTGCAGTCATTACTGTCTAGACTGTCAAGGTCCAACTCCATGTTCATGGTTCTTGCCACTACAACCAACGGTCTGAAACCATGCCACGTAATAACATCCCCAGAGCATGATGGAAACTCTGCTGAACTTAACAGGGTTTTCCGAGTCTCCAAGCATTGGAACAGCCCATGAGGGGTTAAAAAACACAACAAAACAGAATACTCACCTTCCACAGCTCCGATCATCTATTTCCATGGGCTGCAGAGATGATGTAGGTTATTTACCCATGTGACGGCTGCAGTAAATGGAAGGCCAGCTAGGACATCATCAGTGACGTCCTATAAACCTGCCTCGGGGCTTGTACATTAGAAGCCTACATGACATTTATAGGATGTCACCAGGCCTGCTGACCAGGTGATGTCACCTATCAGATGCTGCACTGCTGGACCGACGAAATGGCAGAAGGAAGCCGGGGCGAGTATATTTGTGTTTATCAAGTTTTGGACATGGGGAGCCCAAGACTGTAATAATTAGGAAAACCCTTTTAAGGGTTGGCACAACACACTTAGGTACGTCCATCATCTTTGAGAGAACTCATTTGCAGGATGAATGGAGGGAAATACCAATTGAAGTATTAAATGAAAATACTACTCTTCATTCTTGCTCTGATGTCCAATAACTTTTGGTAGGGTAGTGTACCTCCACCCCGATTCTACCACTTCTAGGAATTTCTGTAGATAATCTTCAAGAAACATGCGTGGACAGATTTTGACCGTGAAATTCACTCACTGCATTGCAATGCGTGAACTTCACTGAAAATCCGCAACAGATTGAGCATGGAGCAGATTTCAAAATCCCATCGACAGAAGTGGGACTTTTTCTGGAGAACAGCATAATTTCTCTATTCCAGGAGAAATCCCCTTGAATTTAATTTTGCGAATACCTACTCTGCAAATCCGTAGCTACTGTAGTAAGTTTGCTTAAGATTTGGGGCCGGGATTTTGGCCTCTCAATTGAAGTGCATGGCAGAAATCTCCGAGTGTTCTGCACCAAATCCGCTGCGAAAACGGACATGCAGCAGATAAACATTCTGCGCCAATGTAGGGCAACTTTTTTCTGCAACATGAGATTTTGCAAATTTCATCCTTATTGCTGCTACTGCAAACACTACACATTTTATGTGCCTTAAATCTGGGGCAAATCTACCCCATGTGAATATGACCAGGCCCAATGTCCATGTGCCGCTTTTATTTATAATAATCTGTGCGTCTTGCTGCGCATAGGGATGCATTAGCATCCGTAGGGCAGCTAAAAGCATGTGCATGGGATTTTTTTCCCGGCATGCAGGTCGCAGCATGGTCTATTTTCCTGTGGATCTCCCCCACGGACGGCTCCCATTGAAGTTAATGGAAGCCGTCTGTACACGCGGAACACCCGCAGCTGTTTTTGTGCTGTGCCGCGGATACGCAGAAGAGCAGGAGTTTAAAAAATTTTTTAAAACTGTGCGGAGTGCATGCGTGCGGCACACTGTTGGCATGCCGAGCACATCCGCCAGGCAGAAGACAGAAGATCCGGATGCAATGGAGGGGAGACCCACAGTGTCCAGACAGGCAAGTATCCTGTCATTCTCCTCCCCATGTCCGTAGGCACGCAGGGATTCTGCCGTGGGAATTTGTCAGCGGAGTCCCTGCGTGCAAGTGGACATTCAAGACCTCAAGACTATATTCCCACACAGGTTTACGGATGCGGTCCCATTCACTTAACTGCAGAAGCCTTCTCATTCAGACGAAGGGAACTAGTTTTCAGTTGCAGAAACTTCTGAAACAAACCTGCTCCGTCTGACCCTAGTGACATGCACACACCCCAAGGCTGCTCCCACGTTTTACAGCTTTTTGAAAGCGTTCAACAGCTTTTAACGCACCCCATCATTGCAATGGGTGATGATGTGCATTAAAAAAAAATAAATAAAATTAAAAAAAATTCTATCTATCTATCTATAAAAAAAAAAACGGTGACACTCTAAACTAGAGCAGACAGAGTTTGAAAACTGCGCCGTTGGGAACGCACCCAACTGCTTGTCTGACAAGCCTCATTGCAATCAATGGAGGAGTTTTACAGTGTTTACGCTGTAGACAACGGCCTGTGCGAGTCGCCTTAGGGTATTTGCTTCAGATTGCAGTGCAGATCTGCAGATTTCATCCTTGCGACTGAATTTAAACTGAAAGGGTAAAATCTGCTGCAGATCTACACCAAAACCTGAAGCCAATGAGCGACATGTGAACTTACCCTAAGGGTTGCTCAGCCAGGAACACCCTCTTAACTGGAACCTGTCACCTACTTTTAGCCCTATAAGCCAAGTAGAACACTCACAACCCCGGACTCAATGGATCACCTAATGTTAGCCTAGACGCTTAACTTACAGGGCTAAGTGTAGGTGTCAGAGTCTCTTTAAAGGCCATCAACAGACCGCTGAAGGTCCGACTCTTGGCACCCCAACCAAACAGCTGTTTCATGGTGCTGCAGCGTCCAGGTGAGCACTGTATGCTGTACATTCAGTAGTCATTTTGCTGGGTATTGCAGCTTTATTCCGTTCACTTGAATGGGCCAAATCTACAGACACCTCAGGGAAACCCGACGAACATCGGTGTAGGTCGCTGGGTCAGCTGGCATCGGTCAAGTGGTGAAGCCAGCGCTGTATTTATAAAGGAATGGAGCCTTGCATGGGGCCTCCTGAAACCAACGGGCAGCCATGTAACGGTACGTCTACTAGCAGCTTTACACACCCGCTGTGCTGGTAGGAAAACTCCAGTATGACCTCCATATTTGCAAGTCCTATTATTTTGACTGGTGTTGATTACTAGTGTTTCAGACCCTCCCTCATGACATCAGTGTTTAATGATTGTCTGGAGTCCATTATCTAACGACAAGCCGTGATAAACCGCAGCCAGCACGAACGGCGAAGAGGAAGTTCAGTATTAAAGGTAACAGAATGAAAGGATGGACCGAAGAGTGACTATGGCATTGCAGTGGCAGCAGCTTCCTCTATACTGGAGGATTAGTCTGCTAGCAAGGTGCGTGCTTAGGATTTCTCAACTCACAAACTCCATTAAAACAGGACAGGTGTGGTAAAGCTGTAAACTCTAATGCGGGTGATTCAGCAGCCTGCTGGGTCAAATGGTGGCATCTCCCATATGAAGGTCTGAGATGGCATCAGAGAACTCGGATCTAACTATTCTGTTCCTCCAGTCTCCGGCAGGCCGTGTGCACTACAGAATGCTTCATCTGCGTATAGCGCATACCATAATCTGCAGTCCACAGTGCTACAGTGTAGGCTACTTTTAGGGAAGCAAGAATCAGACTAGTTAGCTCTTCCAGTACAATCCTCCTAGAGACAAGGGATGAGGAAGATACGCATATCTCCTCCTCCGCTGAAATAATGTACATGCTTGTGTGGAAGTTTTACTACTGATGATCTATCCTCAGGATAGGTCATCAATAGTACTTCGGTGAGGGTGTTCTGCCAACTGGGATCCCAGCTGAGCGGCAGAAGCAGATAGCGCTGTCCGTAGTGCAGTGGCCTTGGTTGGTATTGCAGGCACACCCCCCATTGACGTCAATGAGAGCTGTGCTTGCAGCACAAAAGGAGATTGCTGCATTATGGACAGTGCCATCAGCTTCCATTGCCGAAACCGCTGTCAGTGCAGGCACGGATCAGAAGGGATCCCAAGCAGCGGACTCTCGCAGATCAACTATTGATAACCTATACTAAGGTCATCAACAGTAAGACTCCCAGACACCCCTTTTAATTTTCCAAGTACAACTGTGTATTTTCTACACTCACACAGTAATGTACTGTCCACCACATGCGCCGTTCCACCATTATCAGTGGTATATGGGACTATGTCGGCACCCACAGCTCATTAGTAGTAACAGGCATTGCTTGCTCATGTTACTGCCGAAACACGTCCCGAGTAGTCAGCACGTTATGGAGATGTCAGTCATATATGACACTAAGTCTTCGCGCTTGTGTCCTACTATACATCTGACGCATGCGCTGTGCAGCCGGCAGACACCATAAGCACCTGCGTGAATGGAGGCGGCTTAGTAGCAGAATACAAGAAATAGTCACAGCCACCCATCACCTCAACAGTGGGGAACAGATTTTCATGATCGCCACTGAAAATGGAGGGTATTTGACAGATGGATCAACCATGTAAAAGTGAGTGGCTACCATATTACATTTACAGTGGCAAATACATAATGGTACCTGAAAATAGCACCCTTCAAGGGCACTTTCAGACTAGCAAAGTTTTACTCTGTATTTGGCCCATGTGAAGTGTAGTACGGAATTAATGTAAATCTATATCTATTAGTGGGAACATATTTTTGGTGATGCAACACATACAACTTTTATCTGTTTTTCCCTCCAGATTTGCATTCATCGCTATTATTTTCTATTGGGCAAATACAGATCATTTTATTGCCCGGTAGAAAATAAAAGCAATGGCAGCAAACACAGATCAAATACTGAAGACATACGGCCGCTGCATCGTCATCTGTAACACGTCTGTATTATGGATCCGTATCAAAAAGCTGTAGTGGCCACAAACATAATTTAGTCATAAGAAAAAGAACATTGCAGTAATAAGCTATCACAGTCCTCACCATGTCTCCACGGGTCTTTGGGTTCTAGTGCACCAGAAACAATGTCGTCGTCACAAGGAAATGTGACCCTCTTGGGCCCCTGTTTACCACGACCATTGTCCTCCTCTTGGGCCCCTTCCTCTTTGGCCCCCTTTGTATCCTTCGCTTGGTCCGTTACTTCAGTGGGTGGCATCCCCTCATCACAATCTGCCTTTGCTTCATCTGTAATAGCTGGTTCGGTCCTGTGAGGCAAGGCCCCCAAATCCTGGTTAACTGGTAATGAGGCGATGGGAGACGACTCCTTGGTCAGTTCCTGTGGACTCCCCGGGGAGCCTGCGACTCCTGAAGAGTTTGCCACATTCAGTTCCACCCTCGTGTTCTCCTCAGGAGAACCATCTAGATCTCCTAAATTATCTACATTGTCATTCTGAGCGGGCACCTCGCCCACATCATCTGTGCCATCTTCTGGTTTAGTGTTGTGATTGGAACATTGCTCGTCCCCCAACCCTTCCTGCGGGCAAAAAGAGTCAACGGTCTCCTCTACCTCAGTAGGTTCCTCCCGTTTATGGGTCTCCTCGGAGGGAAGATTTGCACTTTCCAAGACCGCAGGCATCTCCATAGTAGCAGGTACTCTATCCAGCCATGGAAGCCATCGTCAGTTCACGCACCAGAAGCCTGTAAAACAGAAAACATCTCATTTGTATCCATTTATAAAAACAGAACAGAATCTGATAGTCACATTGCATCAATGAAACCTCACAGGGGCCGGATTAACAAGTATTCTAGATTACTGGGCTGTCATTGACAACTACACTGAATGACCACTTTACTAGAGACCCCATCTAGTTGTCTTTCAGAACCACAGCAACTCGCGGTGGCGTAGATTCCACTAGAGGATTAAATCGATCTGCAGGAATATCGACCCGTGTGGACAGGAAGCTTCTTGTAATTGCCGTAAATTAGACAGAGGTCCTGATATGCTCTGATCAGCTGACAGGAAGGGGTCATCAATTCATGCTGCTTGTGTCAAATTCTGACCTCACATCAGCACGGGGCAACAGAAATCTGGATTCATCTGATCAGGTGATGTCTTCGCACTGCTCCAATTCTTGCACTCATATGGAGTCTCACCTTTCTGTTTCTCTTAGATAACAATGGCTCTGGAACAGGTCGCGTGCCGTTATATCTTATGTGTGCAAAAGGAACAGCGAGTTGTGCATTCAGATACATTAGTTGGAGCACCAGCATTGTATATATCTGCTCCTGACTGCACAGCACCTCCCTGATAGAATGATTCCAGACATCCTCCTCTGACCCCTTTTGTTGACTAGTTATTTCCATCCACAAGTTCGCCTTCCACTTGATGTTTTTCCTCGATCACCCTATGATCAGATTACTCTCCGCCATTACATGAGAAAACCCCACAAGGTGAGCAGTGAAATCCCGGCCCAGCTAGTCTAGCACCGATGACCAGACCTTGTTGGAAGTCGCTCATATTGCTGGATTTTCTTATCTGATGTGGATTCATATTGAAACTTGTCACATGATTTTATGCTATACGCCGCAGTCACAGGACTAATTTCCATACAAGGAAGCTCCAATTGTGAGAGTTGGGGGTCTCTAATAAAGTGGCCATTCAGTGTACATAAAGCTCAATGGTTATGGTAGGGAAGCTTCAGAAGAGCCGGAAGACATAATGCTACTACAAAACCTGTTACTGCAAGAGTACATTTACATGATGCAGAAGTTCTACAACTCTCCCAGTCATGTGAATGGGGCTCGCCGTCTCGCTCTACTCCGGCTTCTGCTCTTGTAAAATTCCACATTACAACGCTGGTCAGCGACTACAAACAAGTACTGGATTATGTTTATGACGACAGACTAAGAGAATGTCACAATAACACATCTTAAAGTATCACAATAACCGATGTGGTCTGCAGAGTCAAAGACACAAATGCATAATAAGTCATGAGAATGTCACCTACTCTTACTTTCACCTAAAAGTTTCTTTTTAAGAAGTATTTCCCCTAAATTAACAAATAATCAAGAGCTCTGGAGTGGCCGACCTCTGGCAGGTTGTTCATAAATTCCATTCTTACTTAGTGACCAGTTTATGGGAGAGCTGGGCGACGACCACCTTTTCAGCTCCACAAGGGTTGCAAGCCAACTTTCCAAGGCACCTTAATGGTAAACCTGTGACCCCCTCCCCGGCACCTCTACCCCACAGTCATTGGTAGAAGCATGGTGCTAGAACTGTGATGGCGGTCATATCGGTCACCACCCAAGCTTTTCGGGAAACAGGTCCAAGGAGGAAACTGCTGGGCAGTATTTTAATATCACGCATGCAGAAAACGTAATGACGTTTGGGAGGACTTTAAACGATTTATAGCATTTATTTGCATAGACAAGTCACAAAGGTTGTAGTGCTCACCATATTTGTGCTACAACTTGCAACTTTTTATTTCCCCAACTCTTTTATTATGTGATGTTAAATAAATACTTCACCTGCACTAATTTCTACCTGTTATTTTTCAAGCGTACCGCTGCAAAAGTGAACGGGCCCAACATCATTCTGACATATTTACTGTCAATTTCTAGTGTAAATGATGTCAATTATAGCCCAAACCTACACTTATTTGCAGAAGGCATAGATTTCAGTTCCTGTTGCACAGAGAAGCAAAGATGCGCCTAATGTATTACGACACCCATGACTTTTAGTAAGTTTGGCAGTTTTTGTTTTAATGTACTTCAGTTACAAATTAGCGAATGAAATTCCGTCTTAGTAAATTTACCCCCTTTGCTTTTTCTTCCCATTTTCTGGGGGAAGGTACTGCACATGGAAGGTTTAACAGGATTGAGGACCTGCCACTCCTTGGGTCAGCGGCGTAGCTTTGTAGCCTCGGCGCCGCTGACTGTACCGCGGCTTTTCTTTTGTTCCTGCTCCAACCGTTCCCCTCCACTGAATCGTGACAGGTTTGGCTCCCGACACTTTGAATTCCTGAATTGGATTGTCTCCACTGCTCACCATCAATGGACAATATTAGGTTTGATTGATAGTAAGCGGTGGAGACCATGCACTTGAGGGATCGAAAGCACCAGGAGCAAGGTTACCAAGGGAGTTGAGAGAAATCAAGGCTGCGATACAGAGGGGCCCACGGCTACAACGCTATGCAGCTGGCCCCCTGACCCGAGGACGTGACAAGCCTCGCTCTTAAAAAATAGGCTTAAAAATAGCAAAATAACTTTTGCAACATTTTACCAATTTCCCCCTGGTTTCCTCCCACCACCCATAGTGACATCAACCGGTAATTGGTGGCCACGGTCATTGGACATCACTTTGAAGGTCACATTAAAACAATGGCTATATACAGACTTGAGCCACAAACCAGGCCACACAGCAGAGGACGCAGTGTCCCAATGCTACACGACAACATAATGACAGCGATGGCGGCCGGCTTGTGACTGCAAGTACAACACTGCAGTCGGAAGTTGTCAAGCAGGTTTGGATCCCTAGAAACTTTCATCTGGCAGGTTACCGGGATGACATTCACTTTCATTAGGTTGCAGAGTAGCACATATTGTCCCTGTGAGCTGTGACCCAGAAAAACCAGTAAGGCCCCATGCACACTACTTGGTGTGCCGACACATAAATAGCGCTTTATATCAGCCATTCAATGGATCGCGACAAACCGAATCCAACGGAAGAAGCCGCCATTTAAAACTGAAGGGATCTAGGAGGTACAGTAGGGGGCGTCACATACACAGATGGAGAGTATTACTACTCTCTACAAAACAGACGCAACATGGCCTCATGTGCACGGGCATGATTGAATTGTGCATCACTTGTACAGGCGATTCGCAGTTCAATATGCCCCACAATCATTGGGCGTCCACAGGTGATTAAATACCTGCAGAGGTCATTTTATCCTGGTGTGCGGATCGCACGTACGGGAGAGAAAAAAATGCAGCATGCTGCTTTTTTTGCGGATTTCCACACAGACGTCTTTCATTGAAGTCAATAGAAGCCGCCCAATCCGCAGCACACCCGCAGCTGACACTGCGGACGTGACTCTGAAGGAAAGCAGGTCACTTGGGGAAAAAAAAATACTGCACAGGTGCGCCGAGCGCAACCGCAGTTCAGAAGAATGATGATCTGGCCGGGCAAGACTCGCACCGCATCCGGGCAGGTGAGTAAAACGTCCATGGCTGGGGGCATGGGCGTAATCCGCTGCGGAGTTCTGCACTTGCCATGGACATGAGGCCCATCTCCGTGTGTCCGTTTACCTAAAGGCTCGTTCAAATCAGCGATTTGCTTCCAGTTTTCAATAAATCCATTTTTTTAAAATAAAACATTACAAAACTGAACTAAACTAAACGGTAAACAAATCTGTCCAAATTTGTTTCTATTTCGTTCAGTTTACAACCATTTTTAACGGATCCGTTTTTGTCTTTCTTCTCCCTTTGTACACAATTTATTTAAAAACCCATCCATTAAAATGAACAAAAACTGAAACAACAGAACCTTTCCATTGAGTCCCGTCATCCACGGGCTAGAATCTAAACAATTATTATACAGTATAGCCGAGTACGTGCTACTTTTAACGCAAAAAGAGACAGAATGGAGCTGAAAGGAACATAACTAAACACTCATTGGGATACATGAGGTAAAGCAAAAATCACTTTTTTCCCCATTTGGCTGCTCCTCTGTCCAAACAGGACGGAAGACAAGCCCGCGGCTGTGAAGGCGCTCTGACCGGGGAAGCTGAGTACGAGTTCCCATCCAGATATATATAAGCCAGATACCATGACCGAGATCCAACGGAGCCCATCGGTAGCTGTGGACAGCATCCGTGTCCGGCCTATGCCAGATCTGGCACCACCATTCATTTCCTTGAAGGGTTGAACCAAGTAGACCGAGAAGTAGTCACGACACAGCGTCCTTCTATGTGACAATCTGCCTCCGTTTGTTGCCAATTAGGGTTCAAAATACACATTGTACCTAAAACAATTTGGGGGGGGGGGGGGGGGGGGAGAGAACTGGGAGTAACAAAAAAAAAAAAAAAAAAAAAAGGGTTCCTATAAAGGTGGGCCAAAAATCCCAACAGGATGGATGTTTCCCGTCCGATGCTTCTCTACGTGGTGGTGCCAGGGACCTCAGACGCCACTTATCACGTGTCCGCGGTTAACCGCATACCCAAAACTTTGGAGAGGAGCTGTAAGTGTTCCAATAAACTTTAATTGTAAGTAAGCGGAGGACAACTAAAACAATGGCGGCACTGATAAGGAATTGCGCCATGACCTGTGACCTTCCCGCTTACTTATAAACAGCAACAACCTTTTAACGGCACAATACTTGGCGCAGGATGTCATGCACGACCCCGCCGCCCCTTACGTTTACCGGCTGTCTACAAGGAAGGTGCAGCTGGCGGTCTTATTACCTCTCAGTGCCTGTCAATCCCCAGCAGCATGTCCAGCAGGGCAGGGACAGCTTCTTAGGATTACATTAGCTCCAACACAGTCTCTACAGCTCTAGTGGGGGGCAGTGACTGCACACAAGGCTGTCTCTCTCAGGGCAGAGTCGTCTCTTCACAGCCGTCCCCCCGGTCAGTGTCTCCGCTCCGCACAAGTCCTTGTTTGTCTCTGTCGTTCCAAGAATGTCTCTTCTTGCTGTCTAAACTCAGTTTCCGGGTCACGTGTCTCTGTCTCAGGTCTCTGCCAGGCTGCGACGCCAGAAAACAGCTGAGCCAATTAGCGCTTGCCGCGTCAGCAGCCACCATAGAAGTGGAGGAGGACCGGAGAATATAGAAGGAACTGTACCATAAAGAAGGCCGGTTGACATGAGCGTCTACAATGCACTAGCGTTGGAGGACTGGCTCAAAACTACAAATCCCAGCATGCATTTTGCGAATTAGTAGTCGCAGAATTAAATGAATACAATGGGGCAGGTTTAGAAAAGCTGAAAGAAAAACTGTTCTTTGTTGCCCATAGCAACCAGCTTTATTTTTCAACAATAGGAAATGAAAACTGTGATTGGTTGCTATGACAACAATGATATATATATATATATATATATATATATATATATATACATGTATATACATATATATGTGTGTGTGTATATATATATATATATATATATATATATATGTGTATATATATATATACATGTATATACATATATATATATATATATATATATATATATATATATATATATATATGTGTGTATTTTACCTTTAGGCCCCCGGCACAACATTAGCGTATTTGTCCTTGTTAATTCACAGGCAGCACGCAGTCCCCATTGTAGGCCGTGGGGATATGCACATTGACGTTTTTTCACGCGGCTCAGATTAAAGTATTTACGCTGCATATTAGGCTTGTATTTTTTATGTGCGTTATACGCAGCGCTGAAGACCCATTGATTAGCTTTGAGGTATTCAAGCATGCGCTTTTCACATGTGTATTTTACACGCATGAAAAAAATTGCAGAATGTCAAATTTTGGTGCGTATTACGCCGATTTTAGTCCATGTGTGCGTAAAATACGCAGTGACTGTGCATGTTACATATTCACTGCTTATTTTACGAAGCTGCTAACGACTTGAGAGGGACAGCTCTGACATCCTTTGGGACTACTTTTTTTTTGTGCACGTAAAATATGTAGTACATATGTAGGCAATAAAAAAGCACTTTAAATACACAGTAAAAACGCTGCTTATTTTCTGTAACAAATATGTATACGCTCGTATGTTGGGCGTTTTGATATCTAATATGTATGGTTTTGATTAGAGGGTGCATATAGCGACAGTTTTGGTTATCGTTGGCTTTGGGTAATTTTCTTTCTTATGTATATATTGTTGTTTTATTCTGTAATTTTTTTCTACTTATGTATGTAATTATGTTTTTTACTATCTATGGCCCCCATGACGTTATATAAGATCTCTGGGGAACATTCACATGTTTTTTTTTGTTTTTTTTTATTTGACACTTTCCCACTGTAGCTGGGGCATCCATGGGAGACCCTGTTACAGGGAAAAACATCCCCCTGTAGTGACATTAGTCACTGGCAGAGCTGGCCAGGGTTTAGTATGACCCTCCAGCTCTGCTGTAGCAGGGAACCACGGCGGTCACATGACCCCCCAACTCCCGCAGTGGAAGAAACCCTTCCACTTTCACTTTCCAGTACACAGTGTTCATTGAGCTCTGTGTACTTGGCAAAGGAAAAGGCAGAAAGGGTTAAAACCCCTCCTGCCTTCTCCTCTGGGTTATCATCTGTCACTAACAGCTGATAACCCGTCCTACCTCTAATTGATGCAGAGCAGGAGGCTTAAAGTGCCGCTGTAATTTTTTTATTGGCGGGGTTTTAAGCCCAGGACAAGGCGCCATAAATTTACTGTGCCTGGTCCTTAATAGGTTAATATCGTCTGACTTCCATAAATTTTTATTTTCCCATTAATACAGCTGTATTAAAGCCTCATGTCCATTAGCTAAATAGAATTGCGGATTCCGAAGCGGATTTACGCCGCGGAATCCGCCACGGATTTTGCCCATAGGGAATCATTGGCCATCCGCGGTCTATTAAATAGATTTTCGCACCCGTGGATGGCATTTTAAAAGAATTGCGTTTTTCACGCGTGGGAGAAAAAATGCGGCATGCTCCTTTCTGCCGCGGATTCCGCGCGGATCGGCAACATTGCTATCACATTGATAGCACTGTCTGCGAATATCTGCATGCAAAAAAATTTTCTGCGCGGATTGTATTTTTCGAGTGGACATGAGGCCTAAGGCTTCTTTTTCTGTTGACTGACCTGTGGTTTTTTGATAATATGTTTATGAGGGTTTACGTTGAAGCATTTCTTTCCTCCCTGCCACATACAGGACTTCTGGTGAAGGCGCAACACTTTAAGCTAGTTGAGAATTAGAGTAAATGCACACAGGCGAAAATTCCGTGGTGGTATTTCCCGCAGAATTTCTGCCCGATGCATGCATTAGATAATGCAATCCTATGCAGACAGCCGCGATTTGACAGCATGAAAACTCGCACGGTAAACAAATCGCGGCATGTCCTATTCCTGTGAAACTTCACCTCTGACGCACCGACTCTGCTCTGTGCATGTGCTGGCTGGGCGGCAGCCGGCACATAGCAGAGCGGAGGAGACACCGGAGCAGGTGAGCCGCAGGGTTCACTGCAGGAGCACAGCTCGCATCCTGCTGCGAGAATTTTCACAGCGGGATCCGCCCCAGCTGTCTGCATGGGGCCACAAGGCCCAAGATGCGATAGTGAAATTACTTCTTTTTTATTTAACAACATAAAGAACCAGCAATGAAAACGTTTTTCGGGGACGAGCCCCTTCGTCAGTTTGGCTGGATTAAACACAACAGGATGCCTAGGAAAGACACAATTCCAAAGGTTTTTGGGGGTCCCTCTAATAAGAACCTTCCATGCTCACCTCCAGGACTTTACCAGAACAGCAGTGGTCCTCTGGAGGGTAACAATGTATGGTGGTGCTGCACCGTGGAGAGCTTTGTGGGTGAGTAGAGATGAGAGAACGTACTCGTTTAAGGCGATTTCACAATCAAGCATTGCTTTTTTCGAGCAACTGACTACTCGAGTGAAAAGATTCGGGGGGCGCAGAGGGGAGTGGGGGGGGGGGGGAGAGCTCCCCCCTGTTCCCCACTGCTACCCCCCACTCCACCACGCCGCCCCCGAATCTTTTCGCTCGAGTAGTCAGTTACTCAAAAAAAGCGATGCTCGATTGTGAAATCGCCCTAAACGAGTACGTTCGCTCATCTCTAGTGAGGACTTTAAATTTTGTTCTGCAGTAGATGTGTAATGTCCCGCAGCAACCAGGACGTGAGACACACGCTGAGGAGATGGTGGGAGTAGAGATGGCATTTGTCACGGTGGCTCTACCAAATTCCTCCCTAGAGGGACACGTACAACCTGAGCCAAGGCACTGCTAGGCCTGGTCCAGGCAACACTGGGACAGCGGTTACAAGTATAGTGGTGTAGTTGACTGAAGAAGTTGTCACTCGTGACGCCACCGTTCCTTCACACCGTTGGTTGTCCGGCAGGAAAAATAATAGGGTCCACACACAGCTGTAGTTGAATATCTCAATCACTGGGAACAGGCAGTGACTGGAACTTTACTTCTTTAAAGAAACTTTCACACACCGATGCAGAAAGAACAGTTAAGCAAGGTCAGGGAGGAGAACACAGGCTGACACTGGGCCTACCGTCCTAGTTATCTGTACGACTCTGCTCCTGAACAGATATGCACACTCTGGGACACAGGATGAAACCGGGCCTACAGCCTTAGTTATCTGTACAAATCTGCTCCTGGACAGACACACCGGAGGTGGACAAAACACTCCGCAGACACTCACTTGCACTTAGTAGCTTGAACACTGCACGGCGGGCTCCTTTCTCCAATCACTCTCCAGGTAGGGGTCCTGGGATGGGAACATCAGAATATCTCTCCTCAGCTTCCATTCTTCACCACATGAGGATTGAAGGTATCCCCATGTGGCCGGCACTCTCCCTTTCAAACTCTACTGTTGAAGCAATGGAACTCTGATCTTTTTTGGCTTGCACTCATATTTATACTGTTCATACCCATGTGACATGACAATCGGTTACAATTTCCAGACATATCCCAGACATTCACAGACATTAACCTCTTACATGCTGCAGCTGTTCAATACACATAACTAGAGACAAGACTATTTACATACTGCATCCACACTGAAGACATGACATGTATGACTATTATGGAGGGGCCAGATATGTAGACTTCGGGCAACTACAGATGGGCAGCCAATGCAGTGACTGGCATAGTGCAGAGGTATCTGACAAACAGCTGGATAGAAAAATGAGAGGGGAGAGTACAATTTGCAATGTGTGAGCAGATGCAGTCTGTTGATTTTTAATTGTATGGACCAGCAGGTTGTAATCAGAAGACTCCAATAGCTACAGGAGTAAGTTTTTGCGAAATTATAACATTGTATGGACCACACAGGAAGTGTTGAATAATTTATTATACAAAAACTGGATAGTGATGACAGATATACCCATGCTGCATTTAGACTGAATAATTATTGTTCAGAAAATTGTTCAAATGACCGAAACTGAGCAATAATCGTGCAGTTCTCATTCGTTGCTTAGTTTCAGCTGGCGTAAAAATCAGTGCCTAGTCGTTCACTTTTCAGAATATGTTTCAGGATCTGTTGTTTCTAGGAAATAAGTTAATGAAGTTGTCCAATTGCAATCTATCCATGGCCTATCCTCAGGATTGGTCATCAATAGTAAACCGGTGTGAGTATGTTGCAAGGGACCCCTTGCAGATCTTCTGTTCTTTGGATTGGTTTGCTTGTGAAAGAGTCCTCTGGGTTGCAGGAGGAACCACAGACAGCTTAACATCTGGCGGACTAGTGACCATAGACAAAACCACATCCCAACCTGTTGTTTAGGTAGAGCTTCTGTCAATCCATGGTGCAGGACTAGGCATCACTAGCCTTGTACTTTACTCTGGGCCATATTTAGCGTAATGGACTCGATCACAGGCCTCCGTTAGTGCGGTCAGCGGCTTTTGACAAATAAATGGCTGCAGGCACAACATCTTGCATTATAACTTTTTATAAAACAGTTAAACAAATAGTAACTGCAGTCTCTGACTATCGTTATACAACCAATAGCTCAGAAGGCAGGTACCATCTCGCAATAAAGAAAACAGTCTGTTTTACATATAACTTGCAATAGGCCTCCAGTTCGAGTAGAATAAAATTACAACAAGCGTCTGGTTCACAAAGGGTGATGGCAAAGGGCTGGTCTCTACTCAATGATATGGAGATTTGGTATAGTGTGGATCCTCCTGTGAAAAGAAGAGTCAAGATAGTCAGGATGAGGATAACTCACATTTCTTGATCAAGAAACACAGCGGTTCAACATTAAATAGATGAAGGCACAAAACTTTGTAATCCAATGTCAGAGTCCAGTCCTGAGGATGGTGACTTAACCAAATGCTACCCTTTCTGCTCCATACTGCTGATGTGGGCTTTCATACCATGGCCTCGGAGTCTGCAGCATTCCTATATACCAATTCACCTGAACTAGATTAAAAAATGGCTGTGAGCTCCTGTTCCAATTTACTTATTTTACACTACACTCTACTCTACTCTCTTCTGAATTTTCTAGAAAGTTCCAAAAACTTTTATAGCTTCTGGGCCTACCACCAGCCTGATGCTGATTGGCTGAACTGTGAGAAGCTGAGTCACTGGGCTGTTCTATCCATCTCTGCACTGTATTCTCTTCAAGGAAAGTCAATAATACATTGCACAAAAATACATTATAAAGACATATATACGCAGTCCCCAGAAATGTTAATATTATTATGTAGTGTCAGTTCTGGGTCTCTACAGCGTAGACAGAGTATCTGCACTGGAATTCTGCTGTATAGTGATCCTGTTACCCTCGTACTCTTTACAGCATAAATCCTACAGTAATAGCTCTCTTCTTAATCTGGTAATCACGTGCTCTGAATGTTTTCCTGTCCATCCTTAGGTGACAGATTGTATCCGTGCTACTCTATCAGCTTATCGTCTGGGAAGCAGAAATGGTTTAGATTTCCAATTTGAGAACAGAAGATTAAGCATTATTGGGATATTACTATATATAAATGCAGCAAATACTGCTTCAAACAAATACAATGTAAGACATATAAGAATTGTACTTTAAAGCCCAACTCCACCCAAAACTTGATACTTTGCTTGCAACTACGCAAACCTTAATATCTCACCACTTCCATAACACGCTCAGAGCTAAAAAAAAAAAAAAAAAAGCTGAAATATGGACTTTTACTAAGCAAGATCTTCGCCGTGGAGAGCTCATGGTCACTAGTTATTTTTTTTTGTTCATCAGGGTCAATTTTTGATTTTACAACAACATTGATGCTAATTCTTCGACATGAAAAGATTAATAACCTCCAATTCATGCGCAGAACCTCTCACACAAAACCCTAGACTGGATGGAATGCTACAACATGCTGTGCTATTCCGACCATCAAAAAGCAAAGGGAACTTTACAGAAAACAACTAATTGTGAGAAAAAGGAAAGCCCTCTTTCCCCTCTCCTTTTTATCCTGTGCCTAGAACCCCTCCTCGGCTACATTAGATCCAACGTCAGCATCGGAGGAGTCCAGATGGGGGGTGCTGTGCATAAGGTAGCCGCATACGCAGATGACTTGCTGTTCTTTCTCTCTTCCCCGAGGGTCTCTCTTTCTGTTCTTCTGAACGAACTTTGTCTCTATGCAACGGTCTCAAATTTCAAAATTAATTATCAGCGGCTCTCAATATTTCCCTCCCTGGTGGATGAGATACAAGTTTCCTTCACCTTTAGGTGGGCCAGAGACAATATCAAATACCTGGGGGTCCACCTTACAGTGGACACTGCTAGCCTCTACGCAGCCAATTTCCCAGGCCTTCTGAACAATATTAAAAGAGACCTAACCTCCTGGACAAAGGGCTTTTTCTCTTGGTTTAGCAGGTGCTCAATATTTAAGATGAATATCTTGCCCAGAGTATTGTACACCCTCCAAGCTTTACCCACTGACTTTCCCAGACTCTTTTTCCGACACCTGTCTTCCTTACTCACGAAGTTCATCTGGGCGGATAAACCAACTCGGATAGCACAGAGGCCCAAGGTGATGGGGGGCCTCGGCCTCCTGGACTTTGTGGCTTACCATCAGGCCTCCCAACTAGTGAGAGGGGTTGACTGGCTTAGGCATGCAGATAGTAAGCAATGGATCTCAATGCAACAGACGTTTTGCTCAATACCATTGTCAGTCCTCCCTTGGATACAGGGAGACATATCGTCAGAGATTAGGCTGCATCTCACAATAGGGCCCACCCTTAGAGTAATCTCCCGAGCTTTTCACAAAACAGGGGTCTCACCTGGGCCCTCTCCCTTATTTCCCAAGTCTAGAGGGGGGTGGGTTTCAATGTTGGTTCCGAAATGGTAGGTTTAGAGCATTACACTTTATCTCGGAAGGGCAATGGCTGTCTGTAGATGAGCTGGCCAATGTCACAGACCCGGTACCACTGAACTTCTGGCAGATCCATCAAATTAGGCATTTTCTCCTTTCTCTACCCCTGGCACAGGGATTCCCGCGAGCAAAGACCCCAATTATGTAGTGGGACAGGCCCCTCTCGCCATCACGCCTGTCACGCATGTATAATATTCTAATGTTTGACATGGAGAACACTACACCATCTTATGTCCTGGCCTGGGTGAAGGAGTTTGGTTATCGCTTAAATGATATTTAGGGACAGACACCTGCACCTCCCCCTTCCTTATATATTATTTATTTATTTATTTTCTCTCCTTTTCCTCATCAGCCTGGGGTCTTGTCTGTTTGGTTTCCCTGAAGACGGGGAGGTTTAGGCCACCTTGCCTATCCCTAAATCCTAGTTGTCTCTACCTACCTGGTGAAGACAGGAACCCAGGGTCAATTGCACCGAGCCGAGCAGTTATGGAGGAGTGAAGAGTGGACGTGTAGTAACAGCAGGACATGATCCTATACATCCATAACAAAGACAGGAGATAGACAATGGACAAACTGTAGTGACCAGCAGCAACACAGACAGAAAGCTGGATTCAAACAGAAACACAACATCATCCAACAAAAGCACGCACAAAGAACTGGATGCAACCGGGATAATTGCAGCAGCAACTCCCATGCAGTCATGCAAGGAATACACAACAACACCTAGCATTCTGGGAAAAGTCTGGGGAGGTTAAATAGGAGGATAATTGCAAATCACCACCAGCTGGGTGGAGGAGCCCGACACAGTAACCCTGTGGATGTTGAAAGAAACAGAAGCAGACTCAGGAGGCAGGACAACACCTCTGCCTGCTAGACCTAACAGTACCTCCCTCTCTAAGGCCTCCCCTCCTCCTGCCAGTTCTCTAAAAAAAATCCTGAATAAGGTGTGGGGCGTTGATATTCTCAGAGGGCTCCCACGATCTCTCCTCAGGCCCATAGGCCCTCCAATCAACCAAAAAATAGGTCTTTTTCCTAACTTTTTAGGTATCAAGAATAGCCTTGACCTCAAAGGTGTTCTCTGCCTTGATCTGGGACGACACTGGTCTGGGTCTTTTGGAAAATCTATTGAGTACCCTGTGGATGCTGGAAGAAACAGAAGCAGACTCAGTAGGCAGGACGATGCCTCTGTCTGCTAGACCTAACACTGTCCAAGCATTACAGATTTTTCTAGCGACTCTGCTTGCATTACATGGTCAAAATACGTGAGTCTTATATGATTCAGGACTTCTCTGTTTGTTACTCTTGCTGTCCAGAGTATATGCAGCAGCTTTCACCAGCACCACATCTTGAAAGCATCAATCCTCCGTCTATCAGCTTTTTTTGCAGTCCAGCTTTCACATCCATACATCTAGTAGAGGCCCATTTTTTCACTTTCAGTTTTAATTCTTACATATCAACTGCTTCAGACCGGCTTTTGTTTCTGCAAGCAAAGTTGTGTCATTTGCGTACGGAGATTGTTGATGTTTCTGCCACCTAATTTCTCACCCCAGTATCCAATTCATCTAGGTCCATTTTCCGTGTGATCACTTCTGCATATAGGTTAAACAAGAAGGGTTAGAAGATGAAGCCCTTTTGGACTCCTTTGTCAATCCCAAACCAATCTCTGTCCCCATACTGTGTTCTCACAGTGGCTTGTTGATTGGTATAAAGTGATTTTATCAACTTGACTAGGTGTGCCGATACGCCTAGCTCTTGTAGGGCGTGCCACAGCTTGTCATGGTAAACCCAATCAAAGGCTGAAGCACATGTAGATATTCTTTTGGTATTCTCAAGCTTTTTCCATGGTCCATTACAGGATCTTGCTTGCATGTGGAATGAGGGCTATTGTTCTGTACTTGGAGCAATTCTGGGAGTTATCTTTCTTTGCTAGAGGGATGAAGACAGATCTTTTCCAGTCCTGTGGCCATTGTATGGATACCCATACTGCCTGGCACAGTGCTGTGATGGTTTTCAATGGTTTTGCCAGCAATAGCTCTGCTTGTATGTTATCTATGCCAGGCGCTTTATTTTTGGCTGGTTGTTTCATTGCCATAACCACTTCTGACTCCATAATGGAGTGCTCTAGGTCCACAGGTTCCACCTCAGGCAGTGGTCCATGTATGTAGTTGCAGTTCTTCTGTGTATTCCCTCCACCTATCCTTGATACTCTGGTGGTCATTCAGTTGCTTCCCATTTTGCCTTGGCAGCGACATATCTCAAAAAAGTTGGGATGGGTAAAAACAAATAGGCTGGAAAAGTCAGTGGTACTAATGAAAAAACACTGAAGTATCAATTATCTACTAAGTCACATGACTGTTTATTAAAAGAGCATGTTAGAGAGGCAGAGTGTCTCAGAAGCAAAAATGGTTAGAGGTTTACCAATCTGAAAAACTGAGTCTAAAAACTGTGGAACAATTTCAGAGAAATGTTCCTCAATGTCAAATTATGAAGCCTTTGAATGTCAAACCATCTAAAGTATATAATATCATTAAAATATTCTGGGAACATGGTGAAATTCATGTGCACAAGGTACAAGGCCAGCGGTCAATATTAGATGGTCGAGCTCTACAAGCCCCCAGGTGTCACTGCATTAAAAACAGGCATAATTCTGTAATGCAAATCACTGGTTCAGGAATACTTGTAGAAATCATTGTCTGTGAACACAGTTCACGATGCAATCCACAAATGCAAGTGAAAGCTGTATCATGCAAAGAAGAAGCCATATATCAACACAATCTAGAAACGTTGATGTCTTCTTTGGGCCAAAACTCATATAAAATGGATTGAGGCAAATTGGAAAACTGTTCTGTGGTCAGATTAATCAAAATTTCAAATTCTATTTGGAAACCACAGATTCAAGAGGAGACGGACCATTTAGCTTGTTATCAGCACACAGTTCAAAAGCTTGAATCAGTGATGGAGTGAGGTTGCGCTACTGCATTTGGTATGGGCAACTTACACAGCTTGAAAGCCACTATCAATGCTGAACTGTATATAGAGGTTCTAGAACAACATATGTTTCCAACCAGACAACGTCTCTTTCAGGGAAAGCCTTGTATATTTCAGCAAGACAATGCTAAACCACATACTGTGTCCATCATAACAGCATGGGTTTACAGAAGCGTCTCTGTGCTGAGCTGGCTGCCTGCAGTGAAGATAATTCAGCAATAAAAAACATTTGGCGCATTATAAAACAGAAAATCTGGGATAATAGACCCAGGACTATTGGTTGAGCAGCTAGAATCCTACGTCGGTATTAGGCCTGCTTCCCAGACTTACCTGCCTCCTATTACTTCTGGCAGACATAGGTGTTGTCCAGTTTCCACGGTAACCTGAACTGCTGTACATTTCTTTCCAGCAATGCATGGCTTAATCCTTTTTAGTGTTTCAGTTTCCTATTTAGCTGAGCTGGGAGTGCAGTCTCATTGCCTTAGTGCTGGTGTATCTTGCTACAGTTATGCAGTCTGGTTCCTGTTTGAACGTTCCTGTAGTGCCTTCCTGTCTCTGTGGTGAGTCTCTACTGTTTGTGTTTATTGTACTCTGCGGTGTGTTTGGTTTTCAGTTCACCTTTCCTGTGCCCTGTCAGGGATAGTCAGACCCCAGGTGAAGACCATGGGGTTGTTCATGTCAGAACGATCGCCCTGCTTCTAGGCAGGGCTTTTCCTCTAACCCTGTTTTAGTTTAGCGCGAGATTTCCATCTCCCGTAGCCTGTCAGAGTACCTATGCTAAGTAATCCTTAGTACTGCTCCTGCTCGCGGATTGGACAGACTCGCAGCATCGCGCTCCAACACCTCTGTCCACCGGGATCAGCTGCTAACCTTACTGGTTCAGGATCACGGTCTAGCTGTTCAGGCGGCACAGCGGGCCCACACCAGCAAGCCGTAACAATCAGACAAGAATAGGACAACATTTCCCTCCCAAAACTCTAGCAATTTATCTAATTTCCCAGACATTTACAGACTATTGTAAAAAGAAGAGCAGATGCTACACAATGGTAGGCATGGCTCTGTTCCAATTTTTTTGACATGCATTGCTGCCATAAATTTCTCAATGAGTTAATTTTTTTAAATAAAATGGAAAACTATCTCCTTTTCACCTTCTGATTTGTGTTCTATTGCGAATAAAATATGGTTATATGAGATTTAAAACGAAATCATTGCATTTTATTTACATTTATTTCTATTCTACATGCTATCTCAACTTTTTGGGAATTGGGGTTGTATATGTCTTTAAGGTTGTATGACTATGAATGTTAGGCAACTTTTCACTAACCTTGCACTACCACACTACAACCGGGGAAAGCATTCTCTGTTTTTTATTGACCAAGCTAAGGCCTTTGATTCAGTGGAATGGAGATATCTGTGGGAGGTGATGACACGGTTCAGTTTTGGGGCAAGCTTCATTAAATTGGTGCAAACACTATACTATCTCCTGGTGGCTCGGATATGCACAAACACATATATCTAAGCAGTTCTCCCTGGCTAGAGGAACGCGTCAGGGATTCTCTCTGTCCTCAGCACTTTTTGCAATTGCAATCGAACCACTAGCTATCCAAATCAGGGCATCAGCTGAGGTCGCAGGGTTCCGACTGAGAGCATATGAAGAACAGGTGGTGCTTTACGCAGACGATAGCCTCTTATTCTTGTAGGACCCAGAGTGCTCTTTGGCTGCAGTACTCTATATTTTTGATACATTTGGAATATACTCTGAGGTGAAGGTCAATTGGGATAAAACTGGGTTGCTGGCAGTCGATGCCCCTGCGACCTCTTTGGCCCTCCCTGCCCCTCTGAGGTGGACTGACAGTTACCAACCTTGGAGTTCAAAGCATAAATTCACAGCAGCACTCAGTGAAGTGGCACACGTCATATGACAATACAAGCCACGGTGATGTCACGCCTCAGCAGACTGGATCTAGGCCTAATCCACTCACCAAATAGTCCATGTAGTAAGAGGCAGCATCAACGGCAATCCCAAAGTTACCAACCTTGGGATAGTGGTGCGAAAGTCTGCTGAACATTTCTATGCAGACAACCTTGCCCTACTGTTGGAATAGGCAAGAGTTATGGCAACCTGATGGGCTTCACTCCGACTGACGCTAATCAAAATGGAGCTATTACCCAAATTTCTCTATATATTCCAGAATACACCTATTTTGACCCCTAAAAAGTTCTTTACGGCTCTCCAAAAAATACTCCTCCGTATACTGTGGCGAGGATCCACCCCGAGAATTAAATTAGAAGCTCTCTGTCTGACCATGGAAGGAGGGGAACTAGCACTCCCTTACTTTCACTACTACCATTTCCCCAAAAGTAAGGCCTACCCGAAAAGTAAGCCCTACCCTGGTTTTCAGGGGAGGCTTGAAATATAAGCCCTCCCCTGAAAAAAAGCCCTAGCTAAAGTACATGAAAAAAAACATTAATACTCACCTGGCCAGCGGCGTCTGTGTCCCTCATGATGGTCCCCGGTACTGCGGCAAGCTGCTGTGTCCTCCGTGCTGAGATATCCTCTTCTTTCTGGTGAAGGGGCTTTAAATACCCCACCTCCAGCAAAGCGAGCGCTGTGATTGGATCGAGCACCAGCCAATCAAAGCCAGTGCTTGATCATTCACAGCCATTTAGTGAATGATATCACTGAATGGCTGTGATTGGTTCATCGAGCGCCGGCACTGATTAGCTGGCACTCGAGCCAGTCACAGCTATTGCTTTGCTGGAGGCGGGGTATTTAAAGTCCTGTAACCAGCAAAGAAGAGGATATCTCAGCGCGGAGGACACCGCATTGCCGCTAGGAACCAGCAGCTTGAGGCACCAGAATGCCGCGGACCAGGTGAGTATAAGCCCCCCACCACCCCGAAAATAACACACTGCCTCTTTTGGGGCAAAAATTTATAAGACAGTGTCTTATTTTCAGGGAATCACGGTACTACCTGGCTAGTCAGCTGGTATGTGCAGGGTGGTGGCTGTCTTCTACTGATTATAACCCAGTGATGGGGCTTGAGTGCAGAATAGTAAGTCCTGAACAAAGTTTGAGAGGATTATTACTAAGGGGCCTGACTTCGCACATAACTACCTTGCCTATACCTATGTGGATAACCCTTAAAGTTTGGAGTATAGCCCTCCACTTGATACAAGATAAGGCAGCAAAATGGTCTCCTCATGCTCCCTTGTGGAGAAATCCTAACCTCGCCCACTTGCAAGAAATGCCAGACATTATCTTCTGGAGACATCATGCGCTAACTACCCTCTCGGACGTGGTTGAGAATGGTATTCTTAGTACCTTCTCACAACTACAAATCCAATCGGGCCTTCCTAATAACTCCTATTTTCAACTCTATCCTGTGCTCAGAGCCCCATTTGGAGGCCTAAACATATCACTCGCATTGACCCAACTAGAGGAGCTGGCACAGATGGCCAACATTCTGAAGCCACTCTCTTATTTTTATAGACAACTAACAAGGGGTCTTGCCTCACTGAGGGAAGGGGCTCTTGAAAAGTGGGTCTTGGACATACCAGACCTAAACCGCCCTTGATAAGTGCAAGAGACAGGTTGATCCAAGCCATAGAATCTACTATACTCCCACCCGTTTGTGTACCATGGGCCTAATCCCCAATGCAGACTGCCCAAGATGCTTGATGAGTGCAGGCACTATCATGCATATGTTTTGGGGAGGCCAATTTTTTGAAGACCTATTGGAGAGATATCCTCGAGCTTATGGAAACGCACCTAGGGGCCCTGCGTATCCTGCATCCTAAAATTTGTCTCTTTGGCCTCATGGAGGACATTCCGGTTGACACAGTAAGACAAACTTTATATAAATTGCTGTTCTTTTATGATAAAGTTATATTTCTTAACTGGAAACATCCAAAAAAAACTACTAGGACTGCTTGGCAGCGTGAAGTAAATGGGGTCATCCCTCTATGTAAATTGACTATATATGCCTGAGGCTGCCCCACCAAATTTGCTAAGGTATGGAGCCAGTGTCTTGACTGCCCTGATACTGCAGCAAGCGTATCTAGCTAGCCTCTTGACCAGGGGGAATTTTGGGGATTTGGGGGGGAGGGGGTTCGCCTCACTATGCGCAAGGATATTGAATGCTTGCGGTGATGACAGTCGTGTAGTAGGTGAAACCTTTGTTTTTATTTTTTAGTTACTACTGTTTCCCAGGTTGGGAATCTTGGGTTCTGTTTTAGGGGGGAAATAAATAAAAGGGTATATGTAATTACAAAGGACAGGAAGAGTACAAAAGTTTTAATTATTGACATTTATAAAAAAACTTCCTATGCATGTTTGTTTTATATTGTATGAGAAAACCCAATAAACGTTTCTTAAAAAAAAATAAAAGGTTGTATGACTAAGTTAAAAATGTTCTATGAGTGAGTTTTTTCATGAACGCCATCCACTTGTTCTTCTGCTATAGGTGTGTCCCGCAACATTTCCCTTTGCACCCACTACACACTGATGGGGGGCAAACACCCCGAAACAGCAGTCTTTGTATGGATTCTGGCTTGGCTTTCAATTCTCAGTCAGTGTTACAAGGCTTGTATAAAGAGTCTAACATTGACTTGCAGGAAGCTGCCTTCCAATAGGTGGCGCTGCAGAGGTATTGTTCCATCTCCCTTATTTGCACACGACTTAAAAACACATTTAAATTAAGTGTAACTAGCTGTAAGCAGTGAAAATCGCACAATAGTGAAAGTGATATCTCCTCCAAGTCCAATCATTTGAACCTAGTTGGCAGTAAGCCTTCAAACCGGGGCAGTATGAGGAAAGATAATTCCGTGGAAGTCAATTAAAAAACACAAACAATTTTATCATAGTTAACAGATTTCATGGAAATGGCAGTTAAAGTGATTGTCTTGGACTTTTAGTCTTGATGAACTGTCCTCAGGATTGGAGCTGTGCATGTAAGTACCAAACCAGGCCACTTCAATATTAACCCCTTAACGTCACAGGACATAAGGTTACTTCCTGCACGTTCGAGGTGTGTATGAAGGGAGATCGTAAGGTTTAGTCAGAGGCAACAACTTCACAATCGACACTCCTGGCATCAGCACTCACATCCTGGTCACCGTGATGCAAGGAGTTCGGGTTAGTCACCTGACTTCTGCCTGGCTATCTACCTGTAAGTCACCGATGAAACTGGCGGTGGTTTTAAGCAACATTCCGGGGCTCCAGCAGAGGTGAGTATGCCCTCTTTTATTATTTTTGGCCTGCACAGCAAGTGGACGGGGTTGGATGATGTTTTGTTGTAAGGACAAAACCCCTTTAACCCCTTCCCCCTACAGGACGTACATTTACGTCCTGGAGCATTGGGGTATGTATGCAGAGAGGTCGCGGGGCGACCTCTCTGCATACAGCACGGGCGTCAGCTGTTTACTACAGCTGACACCCGCGGGCAATAGCTGCGATCGCGGCTATTAACCCTTTAAATGCCGCTGTCAGTTCTGCCCCTGCTGTCAGTTCTGCTGTCCGTACGGCCCCCCGCGGTGAGATCAGGGGAGCCGTGCAGGTGTCATGGCTGCCGGGGGCCTTCTGAAAGACCGTGGGGTGGCTTGATAGGCTGCCTGTCAGAATGCAGTATGACGTAATGCTATAACATTACGTCATACTGCAGGAGCGATCAAAGTATCGCATATTGTAGTCCCCCAGGGGGACTTAAAAGTAAAGTGAAAAAAAGAGCAATAAAGTTTTTTTAATTGTAAAAAAAAAGTAATAAAAGTTTAAATCACCCCCCTTTTGCCATATCTATAATTAAAAAGTCAAAATAAAAAAATAAAAATACATATTTGGTATCACCGCGTTCGTAAAAGTCCGATCTATCAAAGCAGTGCATTATTTACCACGCACGGTGAACGTCGTCCGAAAAAAAAAAAAAAAGAATGCCAGAAGTGCAGTTTTTCATTCACCCTGTCTCCCAGAAAAAACGCAATAAAAAGTGATCAAAAAGTCGTACATATTCCAAATTAGTAGTAACAGAAACTACAGGACATTCCACAAAAAACGAGCTATTGCTGAACTATGTCAACGGAAAAATAAAAAAATTATTGCGCGCACAAAATGACTGCAGAAAATAATTGAAAAAAATTAAATGTCTTTGAAAAAAAAAGGAAATAGTATAGTAAAAAAAACTACCGTATACACGTTTGGTATTGTAGTAATCATACTATCCCATAGAATAAAGTTATCATGTCGTTTTTGCTGCAGTTTGTGCGCCGTAGAAACAAGACACACTGAAAGATGTCAGATGTAGTTTTTTTTTTCATTTTACTACACTTACAATTTTTTTTAAGTTTTTCAGTACATTATATGGTACACTAGCTGATATACCCGGCTTCGCCCAAGTTAATTTGGTACTGGTGTTTATGTGGTGTTCACATGGAAAATCTTATGAAGTCGTGGTTACTTTAGAGATACTGAGGAAAAAGATATGTTCACCATTTTGCATAGTTCTCTGCGTTACCCAGAAAACACCACGTGGAGGTAACCATGCGACGCTTCCTTTATATAAAATGACATCAGGAAGTGAGAGAATTAGATTACATACATAAAATTTGGACGCTAATTCTTTTGCGCATAGAATTGAATAATGGAGTTGGGACCCATTAGCTTTTCCTATTTATGACATAATCAATGCTCGTGCCAAATTTCCCATTTCTATGACACCGGAAAGTGAAGAAATTACATTCCGCACGTAAAATTTGGACGCTAATTCTTTTGCGCATAGAATTGAATAATGGAGTTGGGACCCATTAGCTTTTCCTATTTATGACATAATCAATGCTCGTGCCGAATTTCACATTAATTTGGATGCTAATTCTTTTGCGCATAGAATTGAATAATCGAGTTGGGACCCATTAGCTTTTCCTATTTATGACATAATCAATGCCCGTGCCAAATTTCCCGTTTCTATGACACCGGAAAGTGAGAAAATTACATTCTGCACGTAAAATTTGGACGCTAATTTTTTTGCGCATAGAATTGAATAATGGAGTTGGGACCCATTAGCTTTTCCTATTTATGACATAATCAATGCTCGTGGCAAATTTCCCGTTTCTATGACACCGGAAAGTGAAGAAATTACATTCTGCACGTAAAATTTGGATGCTAATTCTTTTGCGCATAGAATTGAATAATGGAGTTGGGACCCATTAGCTTTTCCTATTTATGACATAATCAATGCTCGTGCCAAATTTCACGTTTCTATGACACCAGAAAGTGAAAAAATTACATTCCGCACGTAAAATTTCGACGCCAATTCTTTTGCGCTAGAATTGAATAATGGAGTTGGGACCTATTAGCTTTTCCTATTTATGACATAATCAATGCTCGTGCCAAATTTCACGTTTCTATGACACCAGAAAGTGAAAAAATTACATTCCGCACGTAAAATTTTGACGCCAATTCTTTTGCGCTAGAATTGAATAATCGAGTTGGGACCCATTAGCTTTTCCTATTTATGACATAATCAATACTTGTGCCAAATTTCAAGTTTCTATGACACCGGAAAGTGAGAAAATTAGATTCCGTACGTAAAATTTGGACGCTAATTCTTTTGCGCATAGAATTGAATAATCGTGTTGGTACCCATTAGTTTTTCCTATTTATGACATATTCAATGTTCGTGCCAAATTTGAAGTTTTTATGACATTGGGAACTGAGAGATTTAGATTATGTACGTTAAATTTCGACGCCAATTCTTTTGCGCTAGAATTGAATAATCGAGTTGGGACCCAATTACTTTTCCTATTTTGGAGATAATCTATGCTTGCGCCAAAATTCATGTTTCTACGACATCGGGAAGTTGGAGAACTTTTGGCGAGTCAGTCAGTCAGTCAGTCAGTGAGGGCTTTCGTCTTTATATATATAGATTAAATACAACCATTGAAAAATACAACTCGACCCGCAAAAAACAAGCCCTCATACAGCGATGTCGATGGATAAATAAAGGAGTTATGATTTTTTTAAGGGGGGGAGGAAAAACGAAAATGAAAAAAAAAGGGCCGGGTCATGAAGGAGTTAATCCACCAATTTGCAATTTTCTGGCAAAGAACAGCGTATTTCTTTAAAATTATGATGTTAGTGTTGCCACTGTCCTTCATTGTGTTTCTTGGTATGCATTCCCCTAATTTGTTACATGTTTTTCATGCCTTGATTCATTATGTAACTAGCCTCCTACACCCCCCCCCCTCCCCCCCCACACACACACGTATACATGTCAGCTAGTATTACCTTGGTTAGTTATTTCCAACTGAAATTTTCTAGAGTCCTTTCTCCTCAGGTGGTCATGTGATCTCAATTCTTAATATCTGACATTTATCTGCCTTTATGTTCTCTCAAAAAATCAGTTTTTCAGTCAGCATAATTCCAGTGTGATATTACATGGCCATACTCCTATCACAGTAACAGTAAATTCACATGAGCGATATTCCTGACAGAGTTCTGTCCTATTGCGTTATGGACGTAACTTGCATGGAAAAAAAAATAATAATAATTTGAATGGGTTTATGCGCATGGCTCAGTAGTCCAAGTTTGAAAAATCACTGCATCTCCTATTTTTGTGCTAGTCTCACATAATAATAGAACATATAATTTGCATTGTTTCCATGTGCTGAGCGATGTGAGTTGTACGCGAGGACCATGAGATTAGAGACTTTCTATCACACAGTTATAGTGAAGGACATCACAGCTCAACCTCTTGACTGTATACTTATGATCTGTTATGGTTCCTATAGGTGTGTAATTTGAAAGGTATAAGGGTGACCTCTACTTGCCATCATAGATTGCTACAATTTGTGTATTTCTCTATGGAGTGTTGTAAGCAACTTCCCATTGACTGCAGAGGTCAGGTGGAAGATCTGGAGCACGTGAGATCATAGAGAGCTACAAGCTGGAGAGCAATTCCAGTGGTACTGAGCCTTAAAGGAGATGTCTCGAGGAAGCAGTTAAATTTTTTTTTTGCCCAGTCCCCCCCATTAAGTACACATTACTAAGCCCCCCTGTAAATGACATTTCTAGCTGGTTCGTACTTACCGTTCCAGCGTTTCAGCAACTTATATAAGTTTCCTCAAGATGGCCGCCGGCTCTTTCCCCGTCGCTCGCTGCAGCCCGACGTGCGCGCTCCCGAGACGCCGCCAGCTGTGTCTCCATGGCAACCGGACGCATCGCAGCCGCCGACCAGACGCCCACCGCCAGGCAGCAGGTAAGGCGCTAGCCCCCGGCTCCCCAGCGCTAGACCCTCAGCCCAGGTGAAGGCCCGGGAGCCCAGCGCTAGGTTCCGGAGCCCAGCGCTAGTTCCCCGGCCTAGCGGCAGCCCCCCCCGGCCTAGCGACAGCCCCCCCATCGCAGCGACAGCCCCCCCATCGCAGCGACAGCCCCCCCCGGCCTAGCGACAGCCCCCCCATCGCAGCGGCAGCCCCCCCCGGCCTAGCGACAGCCCCCCCATCGCAGCGACAGCCCCCCCGGCCTAGCGCTAGTTCCCCCATCACAGCGGCAGCCCCCCCCCGGCGCAGCGACAGCCCCCCCGGCGCAGCGGCAGCCCCCCCATCGCAGCGGCAGCCCCCCCCGGCCTAGCGACAGCCCCCCCATCGCAGCGACAGCCCCCCCGGCCTAGCGCTAGTTCCCCCATCACAGCGGCAGCCCCCCCCCCCGGCGCAGCGACAGCCCCCCCGGCGCAGCGGCAGCCCGGCACAGCGGCAGCGCCCCCCGGCGCAGCGACAGCCCCCCCCGGCGCAGCCCGGCGCAGCGACAGCCCCCCCCCCAAATCACTTACCTGGGAGGCTTCTCGGGGCTGCTGGGCTGGGCTTCTCCGCTGGGCAGCTCCAGTTTCTGCACCTTCCTCTAACAGAGGAGGGTACAGAATGGCCGCTGCAGCGTGCTCCCGAGCAGTGACAGCTCGTCTGCGCATGCGCAGAAGAGCTGTAGCGGGGAGCACACTGAAGCGGCTCGTGCTGAATGGAGAAGACCGGACTGCGCAAGCGCGTCTAAAAAAGCAAGCTGCCGGCGAATTTAGACGGAACCATGGAGACGGGGACGCTAGCAACGGAGCAGGTAAGTGAATAACTTCTGTATGGCTCATATTTAATGCACAATGTACATTACAAAGTGCATTAATATGGCCATACGGAAGTGTATAACCCCACTTGGTTTCGCGAGACCACCCCTTTAAGAGAGGGCTTCCAAAAGAGCATGGAGTCGGCTTATATATTTTTGTAAACCTGATGTCTGCATTATACCCTAATTTCTGCGTTGCTTGCCCCTACTACGACGCCTGAGTAGCTCTTTAGATATAGTCTATGCCAGATTCTGGTGAAAAAAGTCACAAAATTTGATACAGATTCTGCTTGTCCCTTTTTGTTTGTTACTTTTTGTTAAGTACACCGCTCTACACCACTTTCCCATAAAGGGGGCGTGGCTTGTCAGGAGGGGGCAAGGCTACCCCAGATTGACACATTTATGTATAATTTATGCAATAAACTGGCATAAATTATGCAAGAAATCTACGCCAGCTACCAGCTGGCATAGATTTCTGTGTGGGTGCACAATGCAGCTGATATGCGCCTTACACATGAAGAGGCATACATCTTTTCATGCATTAGGCACATCGTATGCTGGCAAGGATGATATTAAGACTTGTGTATGAAACACCTGTCTTAGTAAATCTCCACTGATCTTGTATTTCATTATTGTTTTTATAATGGATTAATCCAAATGAAATGCTCGGGTATACCTTCAGCAGATATTTGGCTACCTGTCTTGTTTCTAAGTCAATAACCAGCCACTTCAGTACTTTAATGTGTTTCCTTTAAATAATTTTATTGCTTCTGTGGAAACCTTTAAGTTGTTATCCAAACTACAGCAGATGTGTCATATTGCTTTATATTGCTTCTTTTATAACGTCCCCTGTAAACTTATCTATCAATGCTGGGAAAAGTCTACAGCTGAAGATCTAAGTTCCACTAAAGCTTGTCTCGTTCTTCTAAGCCTTTTGGTTTACAGATTTTTTGGCCAATATATTTTAATATTTCAAGATATCGATTATCCCCTCTACCTTGACTATTGCCCAAAGGCTTGACTTGAAGTTCCTGTGCACCAGTGCAAAAGCTGTGACAGGGCGCGACTTAGTTGTGCAAATGTATGTGGGGGGGTTGGTCAAGTACAGTCTTGGTTATGGTGGTAGCAGTCACATGAGACTGAAGCTTTAAAGCATACCTGATTTTCAGATAAGTTTTCATATTAAGCTGTCGTGTGTACATAAGAAATAAACATTTTTTTTGCTATTATATGACTATCTTGCATTTTTCTCCAATTTCCCCTCTGCGGGGTGTACATTTGATTTTCCATCCTCTCAGAACTTGTGGGAGGAGCTGCTGCTGTGCTATGTTTGCTGTGTTCTATGCACTGTACACAGAGCACTACAAAAGATCTTGCTTTCTAAATGCCTATTAGACATATATAACCTCATCAGAAAAAAGCATACAGAAAGATTTAGCAGTGTAAATGTATATAAACATAACAATAATAATCTTTATTTGTATAGCAAATTATTCCGCAGCGCTTAAACATTACCAGATTTCACCATTATCTTTGCTAACAGCTCTCAGTATGTGCCTGTCCCTCATCCTCCTATCTGCATATAGTTCAAGGAGCATGATAACTCCTCCCCTGTTCTGCCATCCTAGCATCCCCTTGTCAACCAAGAACTAGCAGACAGTAGACAGCAAGGTAGGGGGAAGGGAGACTGCACTTTAGAGAGTAAATAAAGCACTTTAAGTCAATAAAGTACATACTTGTTTTGCTAATGAACACACTAGATATCATATAAGCACAAGTTGTTTGAAAACTTAGTGCACATTTAAGGGCATTTTCAGTGTGCTTTTACATTGATAGCCTTTATTGCAGTTTTCTGGGGCTAAAATATTGATCACCTAAGATCAGGATTGATCATCAATATCAGATTGCTGGGGAACACACTACTGGCATCTCCAAAAAACAGCTGTTGAAGAGGTCATGGCATTTGGGTGAGCGATTTGGTCTCTTCAATACATACCGTGCAAAGGGCCATATGAAAACTCTAGAGCTGTGGTGGCGAACTTATGGTTCGCGTGCCAGAGGGGCACGCAGAGCCCTCTCTGCTGGCACGCTCGCTGATGGCTGCTCACTATGATAGTGATTACTAGACGAGGTGCCATGGCTCCCCAACTGGTAATCACTCTGCGGCGCTGCTATGGGTGTGTGCAGTGTGTGCACCCAGGAACTTCCTCCCCTGACCTCTCCTACTTAGTTCCGTAGGAGGACAGAAGTTCAGGGGTTGGAGTCACTATTACTACTGGGGCCGACATAAGGGACACTATGACTACTGGGGCCACTGTGGGGAGGGCACTATTACTACTGGGGATGATATAGGGCACAGTATTACCACTGTGGGGGTTCATATTACTACTAGGGACGATATAGGGGGCACTAATACTACTGGGGCTCATATAGGCGGCACTATTATTGCTGAGGCCACTCTTGCTACCTCAAGCTGACTTAGGGTATGTTTACACATAGCGGAAATGCTGCAGAATGTCCGTAGTAGAAATCTCTGTGGCAAAGTACCCAGAATTTCCGCATCCAAAAAAAAGGTAAAATTTGCACTGCTGATAATAGTGTCCCTTATATCAGTCTCAGTAGTAATAGCGACCCCCACAGTGGCTTCTGTGGTAATAGTAAGCCCTCAATATCAGCCCTAGTAGTAATAGTGACCACGACAGTGGTCCCAGTAGTAATAGTGTCCCTTATGTCGGCCCTAGTAGTGATAGTGGTCCCCACAGTGGCTTAAGTAGTAGTAATGTCCCCTATATTAGCGCCAGTAGTAATAGTGACCCTTTTATTGGCCCCAGTAGTAATAGTGACCTCCATAGTGGCCTCAGTAGATGGTGGTGGTGGGGCTACTGATGCTTAGTCAGAGTGGAAAGATGCCATCAGAGGTCCTCGCCCTGGAAGACATGGCTTCTCCGTGCACTGTAGTAATTCCAACTCTATCCGACTAGTCGTGCCCAACTCTTCAATACTCTGTATGCCAGTTCTCTCCATGCTTACCTATTCTCTATGGCTGTTTACAATTGCCTGTTGTTTATTCCCGTGTCCTTCTTCATGGTGTCCAGCCAACGTGTTTTTATCTTCCCTATTTCCTTTTCCCACTGACCATCCAAGTAGCATCTCTTTTACCAGCTAATTTGCCCTCATCACGTGTCCAAAGTAAGTCAGTCTCTGTCTCCTGATCTTGCCTTCTAGGGACACCTCTGAGTTGATATGGTCCAGGACGGCTTTGCTGATGGTCCTAGCTGTCCAGGTAATTTGTATAAGTTTTCTCCAAGACCACAGCTTGAAAGTGTCAATTTTTCTTCTGTTTGCTGTCATCAATGTCTGCGTCTCACAGTTATACGTTGCAATCGGGAAGAAGAGGGCTGTGATTAACCTTCCTTTGATGGTGACCAGGACATCCTTGCACTTCTATATCAGGTCCATGCTCACCATGGCCGTAAGCCCCTTTGCTAATTGATGCTTTATATCACCTTTGAAGATGCCACTGTGATCAATGGGGGACCCAAGAAATACAAAGCTTTTAACCACTTTGATTTCCTTGTTGTTGACCTTAAATCTGGACTTTCTTGTTGGCAGCGGTCATGATCTTTGTCTTATTGATGTTTAAGTAAAATCTCATTGTCTTACTTTTTTCTTTTAGCGTCAAGATCAGTGTCTTCAGATACTTCACTGTCTCTGCTACCAGGGCCGTATCGTCTGCATATCTTAGATTACTGATAGTAGTACTTATGATTTTAAGACACCAATAATGCTTCATTTCCCCAGAAGAAGAAGAACTAAGTACTAGCCATCTACTTCTGACATTACTAGCTGATGATGTGGCCTTCTTGATTTATGATGCTAATTTATTTACAGGGACTGTATCATGAGAAAATTGTCACCTAAATTAATGAGAATTATAGAAACTTCCAATGACATGTCAACAAAATCTTGAGTCTTTATCAAGATGTTATGAGCCATAATATCATAACCTGTGAATTAGCATACTGCCATAAAAAAAGACTCTAATAGTTTTTTATGCCTGTAATATGACTAGTAAATGTTGCTGCTTTATCATCTTAGTTGGAGACTTTTTCTTGAGGAACAAACAGGTCAACACTTAAAGGGGTTTTCCAGGCCTAAACTATTGATCCGCTGTGGGCTTCCACCCAATACACTCACTGATTCACTGATCATCTTGCCCTATGTAGACAAAAACACACAACATGCAGTGGCCCGGGTTGGTATTACAGGCAGTTTCCATTCAAATGAGTTTATACTTCTGATATGAGCAGAAATCCCAATAATAAACTTATTTCCATACAGTTTACATATTACTGACTAGAGGTATAAATGAGAGGTTCTTGGCGCACATTTTATTCAAATTGTGCGAGCCCATCTGCCCCGTCACGGCGACCTCATTCAGATGGGTCCCTACACTAAGACTAGATTTGTAGAAGAGGAGATACTCAGATGTAGCATGTGTCACTTCTCCATGTGGCTCATGTCATCCTCTGTCAGAGCACAGAATCACATTGTTCTCTATAATGAATCAATCTGATGCAGAACCTTCTAATAACTAAAGCTGTTACACTGCACACATTGTATCTATAGACTTCTAGGTGGCTTTTATTCTACACTATGTATGTCATTCCAGTAGAGCCTTGCTGTATGCTACCTTATATGATAACACCAATGGACAGATAATACTGATGTGAGGGACTATACAGGTAAAGTGTAAAATCACACTGCAATGGTAAAGCGTTTTTCCGAGACCAAATAAATAGCTGCTAAATAGTCCGTCACTAGAGTGGCTTTAAATGTCTAATATCCTCATCTATAATCAGGAGCATTTAAACATTGTGTGCCCCCTGCATGTCAGATCCAGAGATCAGCGCTCAGGGTTCTGTAGGGTCACAGTGAGGAAATAAGAAGGTTAGAGCGCATGTAGTGATCAGCTATATATCTGCTATATAAATGCTACTTACATATAACCAGAGAATCCCTATAAAGCCAACCAATTACACTGGAGATCTCCTGTTCTACATATACAGTTTTAGTATAGGGGCCCATCTGAAGAAGGAGCCCTGGAAGGCCCTGATGGGGAGAGAAATGTCATTTACATCCTGCTCTGCTTATTTAGTGACAATACTGAGTGTAATTGGAAGGCTTTGTTCATTGCAGCTTGTCCTGTATTCTGCTTCTTCTGTATGGTCAGTCACATCAGGGTCAGAACTTATCACATAATACAGTCACATACACATGAACAGGATACAATAAGCAGCTTATATTGAAAATACTATTATCTCAAGCAATTAACAATACATTATAGGTTATTATTAGAGATGAGCGAACGTGTTCGTCCGAGCTTGATATTCGTGCGAATATTAGGGTGTTCGGGATGTTCGTTATTCGTAACGAACACCATGCGGTATTCGGGTTACTTTCACTTCCTTCCCTGAGACGTTAGCGCGCTTTTCTGGCCAATTGAAAGACAGAGAAGGCATTACAACTTCCCCCTGTGTTGTTCCAGCCCTATACCACCCCCCTGCTGTGAGTGGCTGGGGAGATCAGATGTCACCCGAGTATAAAAATCGGCCCCTCCCGCGGCTCGCCACACATGCCTTGTGAGTTAGCTGAGGGACAGTGCTGCTGGTACCGGAGCTGCTGTAGGGAGAGAAATAGCAGTTAGTGTAGGCTTCAAGAACCCCAAAGGTCCTTATTAGGGCCAGTAATACCTGTGTGTTGGCTGCTGTTAGCAGTGGCATTTTTTTTTTCTCAAAATCGCCTCTGCAGAGCGTTGCACCCGGCATTAGGGACAGAAGTGTTGGATAGGCAGGGAGAGTGTTAGGAGTGAGTGTAGCCTTCAAGAACCTCAACGGTCCTTTCTAGGGCCATATTTAACCGTGTGCAGTACTGTCCAGGCTGCTGCTAGCTGTGCTGCATATTTTTTTTTTCTCTCAAAATCGCCTCTGCAGAGCATTGCACCCTCCATTGATACTACAGGGAAAGAATTGTGTAGGCAGGGCCACAACACAGTTATTATTCATTGAATATACGCAGTGGGTCCTTTTGGTGTAAAAAAAGGGAAACGAAATCTATTTGTCCTGCCTCTGTCTGTCCTAAGGGCTGTGGACACGTGTGAGCTGCGTGTACAACGTTAAAAAATCAGACGCACCCAGCTACGGTTTACTGCTGGCTTTGCCATTTGCTTTCCTTAATTGGGAAAAAAATACCTGCTCTGCCAGAGTTAATAACTCTGCTACCCTCAAGTTCTGTGACACATTAGCAGGGACACAGCACAGTTATTAAACTTAGATTATTCATTCAATAGAGGCAGTGGGGCCTTTCGTTTTCAAAAAAGGGAAAAAATTATATTTGGCCTGCAGTCTTGCGCCAATTTATTTCCTGCCTGTGAAATCAAATCACTGGTAATACAGCATGCTGAGGGGTAGGGGTAGGCCTAGAGGACGTGGACGCGGCCGAGGACGCGGAGGGCCAAGTCAGGGTGTGGGCACAGGCCGAGCTCCTGATCCAGGTGTGTCGCAGCCGACTGCTGCGCGATTAGGAGAGAGGCACGTTTCTGGCGTCCCCACATTCATCGCCCAATTAATGGGTCAGCGCGGGAGACGGTTATTAGAAAATGAGCAGTGTGAGCAGGTCCTGTCCTGGATGGCAGAAAGTGCTTCGAGCAACCTATCGTCCACCCGCAGTTCTGCGCCGTCCACTGCTGCAAATCCGAATCCTCTGTCTGCTGCTCCTCCTTCCTCCCAGCCTCCTCACTCCACTACAATGACACCTGCTCAGGAGCGGGAACACTCCCAGGAACTGTTCTCGGGCCCCTGCTTAGATTGGGCAGGAGTGGTTCCTCTCCCACCAGAGGAGTTTATCGTCACTGATGCCCAACCATTCGAAAGTTCCCGGGGTCCGGGGGAAGAGGCTGGGGACTTCCGCCAACTGTCTCAAGAACTTTCTGTGTGTGAGGAGGACGATGGCGATGAGACACAGTTGTCTTGCAGTGAGGTAGTAGTAAGGGCAGTAAGTCCGAGGGAGCAGCGCACAGAGGATTCGGAGGAAGAGCAGCAGGACGATGAGGTGACTGACCCCACCTGGTGTGCAACGCCTACACAGGACAGGTCTTCAGAGGGGGAGGCACGGGCAGCAGCAGGGCAGGTTGCAAGAGGCAGTGCGGTGGCCAGGGGTAGAGGCAGGGCCAGACCGAATAATCCACCAACTGTTTCCCAAAGCGCACCCTCGCGCCATGCCACCCTGCAGAGGCCGAGGTGCTCTAAGGTCAAGAGACGCCTGACGACCGACGAACAGTGGTGTGCAACCTTTGTCGCGCAAAGCTCAGCCGGGGAGCCAACACCAACAGCCTCACCACCACCACCATGCGCAGACATATGATGGCCAAGCACCCCACAAGGTGGGACGAAGGCCGTTCACCGCCTCCGGTTTGCACCCCTGCCTCTCCCCCTGTGCCCCAACCTGCCACTGAGATGCAACCCCCCTCTCAGGACACAGGCACTACCGTCTCCTGGCCTGCACCCACACCCTCACCTCCGCTGTCCTCGGCCCCATCCACCAGTGTAGTTCAGCGCACCGTCCAGCCGTCGCTTGCGCAACTGTTGGAGCGCAAGCGCAAGTACGCCGCCACGCACCCGCACGCTCAAACGTTAACCGTCCGCATAGCAAAATTCATCAGCCTTGAGATGCTGCCGTATAGGGTTGTGGAAACGGAGTCCTTCAAAAGTATCATGGAGGCGGCGGCCCCGCGCTACTCAGTTCCCAGTCGCCACTACTTTTCCCGATGTGCCGTCCCAGCCCTGCACGACCACGTCTCCCGCAACATTGTACGCGCCCTCACCAACGCGGTTACTGCCACAGTCCACTTAACAACGGACACGTGGACAAGCACAGGCGGGCAGGGCCACTACATCTCCCTGACGGCACATTGGGTGAATTTAGTGGAGGCTGGGACAGAGTCAGAGCCCGGGACCGCTCACTTCCTACCCACCCCCAGAATTGCGGGCCCCAGCTCGGTGGTGGTATCTGCGGAGGTGTATGCTTCCTCCACTAAAGCACCCTCCTCCTCCTCCTCCTCCTCCTCCGCAACCTCTGTCTCGCAATCAAGATGTGTTAGCAGCAGCATGTCGCCAGCAGTCGGTGTCGCGCGGTGTGGCAGCACAGCGGTGGGCAAGCGTCAGCAGGCCGTGCTGAAACTACTCAGCTTAGGAGATAAGAGGCACACGGCCCACGAACTGCTGCAGGGTCTGACACAGCAGACCGACCGCTGGCTTGCGCCGCTGAGCCTCCAACCGGGCATGGTCGTGTGTGACAACGGCCGTAACCTGGTGGCGGCTCTGCAGCTCGGCAGCCTCACGCACGTGCCATGCCTGGCCTACGTCTTTAATTTGGTGGTTCAGCGCTTTCTGAAAAGCTACCCACGCTTGTCAGACCTGCTCGTAAAGGCGCGCCGGCTCTGCGCACATTTCCGCAAGTCCCACACGGACGCTGCCACCCTGCGCACCCTGCAACATCGCTTTAATCTGCCAGTGCACCGACTGCTGTGCGACGTGCCCACACGGTGGAACTCTACACTCCACATGTTGGCCAGGCTCTATGAACAGCGTAGAGCTATAGTCGAATTCCAACTCCAACATGGGCGGCGCAGTGGGAGTCAGCCTCCTCAATTCTTTTCAGAAGAGTGGGCCTGGTTGGCAGACATCTGCCATGTCCTTGGTAATTTTGAGGAGTCTACCCAGGTGGTGAGCGACGATGCTGCAATCATTAGCGTCACCATTCCTCTGCTATGCATCTTGAGAAATTCCCTGCAAAGCATAAAGGCAGCTGCTTTGCGCTCGGAAACGGGGGCGGTGGAAGACAGTATGTCGCTGGATAGTCAGAGCACCCTCCTGTCTATTTCTCAGCGCGTAGAGGAGGAGGAGCATGAGGAGGATGAGGAGGAGGGGGAAGAGACAGCTTGGCCCGCTGCTGACGGTACACCGGCTGATTGCCTGTCATCCTTTCAGCGTGTATGGCCTGAGGAGGAGGAGGAGGAGGAGGAGGATCCTGAAAGTGATCTTCCTAGTGAAGACAGCCATGTGTTGCGTACAGGTACCCTGGCACACATGGCTGACTTCATGTTAGGATGCCTTTCTCGTGACCCTCGCGTTGCACGCATTCTGGCCACAACGGATTACTGGGTGTACACACTGCTCGACCCACGCTATAAGGAGAACCTGCCCACTCTCATTCCCGAAGAGGAAAGGGGTTCGAGAGTGTTGCTATACCACAGGACCCTTGCGGACAAGCTGATGGTAAAATTCCCAGCCGACAGCGCTAGTGGCAGAAGGCGCAGTACCGAGGGCAAGGTAGCAGGGGAGGTGCGGAGATCGAGCAGCATGTACATCTCAGGCAGTGCAACAGTCTTTAAGGGCCTGGACAGCTTTATGGCTCCCCACCAAGACTGTGTCACCGCTCCCCAGTCAAGGCTGAGTCGGCGGGAGCACTGTAAAAGGATGGTGAGGGAGTACGTAGCCGATCGCACGACCGTCCTCCGTGACGCCTCTGCCACCTACAACTACTGGGTGTCGAAGCTGGACACGTGGCCTGAACTAGCGCTGTATGCCCTGGAGGTGCTTGCTTGTCCTGCGGCTAGCGTCTTGTCGGAGAGGGTGTTTAGTGCGGCTGGGGGAATCATCACAGATAAGCGTACCCGCCTGTCAACCGACAGTGCCGACAGGCTAACACTCATCAAGATGAACAAAGCCTGGATTTCCCCAGACTTCTCTTCTCCACCAGCGGACAGCAGCGATACGTAAGCAATACGTAGGCTGCACCCGCGGATGGAAGCTACGTTCTCTCTCACCATCCAAAACGGGGACATTTCTGCTTCATCAATCTGTGTCTAATATTCCTCCTCCTCCTCCTGCTCCTCCTCCTGAAACCTCACGTAATCACGCTGAACGGGCAATTTTTCTTAGGGCCACAAGGCTCACTCATCTAATTTTTCGAAACAATTTTTATATGTTTCAATGCTCTTAAAAGCGTTGAAACTTTAACTTGAACCAATTTTTCGTTAAACTGGGCTGCCTCCAGGCCTAGTTACCACTTAAGCCACATTAACCAAAGCGATTAATGGGTTTCACCTGCCATCTTGGTTGGGCATGGCCAAGGTTTACTGAGGTACATTAGTACTGTTGGTACACCAATTTTTTTGGGCCCTCACCTACAGTGTAATCATAGCAATTTGTATGTTCTTCGCCTGCACTCATGGTACAGAAGTGTGTTGGGTTGGCCTACACTTTAGCTACATAAATGTAACTTGGGCCTTGGCTATACTAAGGCTACTGAAATGGAACTAAGACTGCGCTCCCACTATACTGCTGCTTCAGAATTGTTACTGGGGCCTGTCTTGAGTGCTACTATTGCTGACATGGAACGAAGACTGCGCTCCCGCTATACTGCTGCTTCGGAATTGTTACTGGGGCCTGTCTTGAGTGCTACTATTGCTGACATGGAACGAAGACTGCGCTCCCGCTATACTGCTGCTTCGGAATTGTTACTGGGGCCTGTCTTGAGTGCTACTATTGCTGACATGGAACGAAGACTGCGCTCCTGCTATACTGCTGCTTCGGAATTGTTACTGGGGCCTGTCTTGAGTGCTACTATTGCTGACATGGAACGAAGACTGCGCTCCCGCTATACTGCTGCTTCGGAATTGTTACTGGGGCCTGTCTTGAGTGCTACTATTGCTGACATGGAACGAAGACTGCGCTCCCGCTATACTGCTGCTTCGGAATTGTTACTGGGGCCTGTCTTGAGTGCTACTATTGCTGACATGGAACGAAGACTGCGCTCCCGCTATACTGCTGCTTCGGAATTGTTACTGGGGCCTGTCTTGAGTGCTACTATTGCTGACATGGAACGAAGACTGCGCTCCCGCTATACTGCTGCTTCGGAATTGTTACTGGGGCCTGTCTTGAGTGCTACTATTGCTGACATGGAACGAAGACTGCGCTCCCGCTATACTGCTGCTTCGGAATTGTTACTGGGGCCTGTCTTGAGTGCTACTATTGCTGACATGGAACGAAGACTGCGCTGCTCCTATAATGCTGCTAGTGATATGTTAGTGGGGCCTGTGCTAATGCTACGGCTGAAATGTTACGAATTATGGGCTCTGCCTATACCGCTGCTAATGGTATGTCTCTGGGGTGTGGAAACAGAGGCTTCCTAAAGACATGATGGCGGCGAGGCCATTTCCCACCAACGCGGTTACTGTTAAGGTGCATATAACCACGGACACGTGGAGAGGACACGTAGTGCCTCAAAAACATCCCCCTCCTCCTCCAACAGGGAAAACATTCTTGGCAAATGCCTTTGCATTGGTTCGTCTGGTGGCAGTCCAAGAATTTCACCTTTACCGACACTACAAGAGAGCCCCCCCACCATCCCCCCGCCACGGCCCACTTAATCCTGGCCACATTCCGAAAACCAACAAAATAAAACCGCGCTACTAGGTCCACAGTCACCACCACATTACCACCAACACGGTTACTGATAAGGTGCATATAACCACGGACACGTGGAGAGGACACGTAGTGCCTCAAAAACATCCCCCTCCTCCTCCAACAGGGAAAACATTCTTGGCAAATGCCTTTGCATTGGTTCGTCTGGTGGCAGTCCAAGAATTTCACCTTTACCGACACTACGAGAGAGCCCCCCCACCACCCCCCCGCCACGGCCCACTTAATCCTGGCCACATTCCGAAAACCAACAAAATAAAACCGCGCTACTAGGTCCGCAGTCACCACCACATTACCACCAACGCGGTTACTGATAAGGCGCATATAACCACGGACACGTGGAGAGGACACGTAGTGCCTCAAAAACATCCCCCGCCACGGCCAACTTAATCCTGGCCACATTCCGAAAACCAACAAAATACAACCGCGCTACTAGGTCCGCAGTCACCACCACATTACCACCAACGCGGTTACTGTTAAGGTACATATTACCAGTCTGACTGGGGCATGCAGACACCTTGACAGAATGAATAGTGTGTGGCACATAGGTTCCCCATTGCTATGCCCACGTGTGCAGCTCCTGATGGCGGTGGCACAGGATTATATTTCTCATTGCTTCTGTACAGCATTGTGGGCTATCGCCCCGCCCCTTTTAAAGAGGGTCGCTGCCTAGCCGTGCCAACCCTCTGCAGTGTGTGCCTGCGGTTCCTCCTCATGGCAGACGCACTTCTAAATAGACATGAGGGTGGTGTGGCATTAGGGCAGCTGAAGGCTGCGCAGGGACACTTTGGTGTGCGCTGTGGGGGGGAGGGGGGGCGGTTGGTCAGCATGTAACCCAGGAGAAGTGGCAGCGGAGTGTCATCCAGGCAGTGATTGTGCTTTGTTGTAGCTAGTGTGGTGCTTAGCAAAGGTATGCCATGCTAATGAGGGCTTTTCAGAAGTAAAAGTTTTTGGGAGGGGGGGGGCCCACTCTTGCCGCTATTGTGGCTTAATAGTGGGACCTGTGAACTTGAGATGCAGCCCAACACGTAGCCCCTCGCCTGCCCTATCCGTTGCTGTGTCGTTCCCATCACTTTGTTGAATTGCCCAGATTTTCACACATGAAAACCTTAGCGAGCATCGGCGAAATACAAAAATGCTCTGGTCGCCCATTGACTTCAATGGGGTTCGTTATTCGAAACGAACCCTCGAACATCGCGGAAAGTTCGTTTCGAATAACGAACACCCGAGCATTTCGGTGTTCGCTCATCTCTAGTTATTATACATTAATAACATTGAAATACATCACATATACACATATTCATATAATGTCTATACAGGCATAGATATACACATTACCAATGCAAAGATTATGTGCATTACATAAATAACATGAATACATTTGTGGGCATCAATCATATATACAGATATTGATGTGCTAATGCAGTACACAGAAACATATCACATACACATATATATTACAGAACTAAAAGTACACGGATGTATATGCATATATAGATACATATATATTTATATATACTCACAGTCTCCTGGCTCCCTAAGAATATAACATGAATACATTTGTGGGCATCAATCATATATACAGATATTAATGTGCTAATGCAGTACACAGAAACATTAACAGGATATAGAAACATATCACGTACACATATAAATTACAGAATTAAAAGTACACAGATGTATATGCATATACAGATACATATACACTTATATATATACTCACAGTCTTCAGATGTGAAGGCAGCCTAACTCATGGGAGAGATGCTTTTGTTATTATTATATTGTATATATATTATATACATGGACATCAGTATATCCAAACTTTATATAAAAATAAGCAGGCATAACACCAAAAAGTAAGGCCGCCTGCAGACGGGCGGGTCGGATCCGGCGGCGAGGATGCTCGTCGCGGGACCCGACCTGAGTGCCTGCAGGGACCAGTGTGTACTCACCCGCGCCCCGCAGCTCCGGATCTTTCATGTGCCGGCGCATGCGCAGACCGGAGCCGGCGCCGGGTGAGTGACGTTGAGAAATAGGACATGCCACAGTTTGTTTGCCACGCGGCCAAACTGCGGCCGTCTGCATAGGATTGCGTTTGTTAACGCAATCCTATGCAGGCTTCCAGCGGTGGAAATTCCCGCCCGTGTACAGAGGGCCTAAAGTACAACTATTATATGCATAAACACTGTGTGCACGTTATGTGTAGATAATATATAAATATATATAAAACATGTGAACATTTATAATATGTACAGAAATTGCAATATTAATAATAAATACACAAACACTATATACAAATATGTTATATACACTACCGTTCAAAAGTTTGGGGTCACCCAAACAATTTTGTGTTTTCCATGAAAAGTCACACTTATTCACCACCATGCGTTGTGAAATGAATAGAAAATAGAGTCAAGACATTGACAAGGTTAGAAATAATGATTTGTATTTGAAATAACATTGTTTTTACATCAAACTTTGCTTTCGTCAAAGAATCCTCCTTTTGCAGCAATTACAGCATTGCACACCTTTGACATTCTAGCTGTTAATTTGTTGAGGTAAGCTTGTGAAATTGCACCCCACGCTTCTAGAAGCATCTCCCACAAGTTGGATTGGTTGGATGGGCACTTCTGGCGTACCATACGGTCAAGCTGCTCCCACAACAGCTCAATGGGGTTCAGATCTGGTGACTGCGCTGGCCACTCCATTACCGATAGAATACCAGCTGCCTGCTTCTGCTGTAAATAGTTCTTGCACAATTTGGAGGTGTGTTTAGGGTCATTGTCCTGTTGTAGGATGAAATTGGTTCCAATCAAGCGCTGTCCACTGGGTATGGCATGGCGTTGCAAAATGGAGTGATAGCCTTCCTTATTCAGAATCCCTTTTACCCTGTACAAATCTCCCACCTTAACAGCACCAAAGCAACCCCAGACCATCACATTACCTCCACCATGCTTAACAGATGGCGTCAGGCATTCTTCCAGCATCTTTTCATTTGTTCTGCGTCTCACAAACGTTCTTCTTTGTGATCCAAGCACCTCAAACTTGGATTCATCCGTCCACAACACTTTTTTCCAGTCTTCCTCTGTCCAATGTCTGTGTTCTTTTGCCCATCTTAATCTTTTTCTTTTATTGGCCAGTCTCAGATATGGCTTTTTCTTTGCCACTCTGCCCTGAAGCCCAAAATCCCGCAGCCGCCTCTTCACTGTAGATGTTGACACTGGTGTTTTGCGGGTACTATTTAATGAAGATGCCAGTTGGGTACCTGTGAGGCGTCTGTTTCTCAAACTAGAGACTCTAATGTGCTTATCTTCTTGCTTAGTTGTGCAACGCGGCCTCCCACTTCTTTTTCTACTCTGGTTAGAGCCTGTTTGTGCTGTCCTCTAAAGGGAGTAGTACACACCGTTGTAGGAAATCTTCAATTTCTTAGCAATTTCTCGCATGGAATAGCCTTCATTTCTAAGAACAAGAATAGACTGTCGAGTTTCAGATGAAAGTTCTCTTTTTCTGGCCATTTTGAGCGTTTAATTGACCCCACAAATGTGATGCTTCAGAAACTCAATCTGCTCACAGGAAGGTCAGTTTTGTAGCTTCTGTAACGAGCTAGACTGTTTTCAGATGTGTGAACATGATTGCACAAGGGTTTTCTAATCATCAATTAGCCTTCTGAGCCAATGAGCAAACACATTGTACCATTAGAACACTGGAGTGATAGTTGCTGGAAATGGGCCTCTATTCACCTTTGTAGATATTGCACAAAAAAACAGGCATTTGCAGCTAGAATAGTCATTTACCACATTAGCAATGTATAGAGTGCATTTGTTTAAAGTTAGGACTAGTTTAAAGTTATCTTCATTGAAAAGTACAGTGCTTTTCCTTCAAAAATAAGGACATTTCAATGTGACCCCAAACTTTTGAACGGTAGTGTACATTGCATATGATATTACCAACATAAATATAAATTACATATATAGGCATTGCAGAATATATATACACTATTACATACATATAGATGCTGACACTATATACAAATAGAACATTTGAGTATTCAACATAGGTTGTAACACTAATGATTACCATATGTTTACGCCTTAAGGTGTAGGTTACTGACATGTTACTATTCAGACGTGATTTCTAAGAAACAAAAAAACCTGAAACTACTAGCAGAGAACTTGTACTATGGTTTCCACCCGTGCCCACAGCCATGAGGCCTAAAAAACATTTTTTTACCTGTCCGGAGCTGGTGCAGGTCTTCTCCATCCACAGCTGGATCTTCTTTCTTCTGCACTGTGGATGCGCTTGGCGTGTCGGCCAACATGCATGCGCAGTGCATTTATTTATTTACTTAAATCTCCTGCTTTCTCTGTCAGCTGTGGGTGTGCCATGGATCAGACGGCTTCCATTGACTTCAAAGGAAGCCGTCAGTGCGGGATCCGCAGAAAAATGGAGCATGCTGCAATTTTTTCCCCCCCGAATGTGTGATACGCACGCCGGGAAAAATTGACATCCGCATGCTTTTAATTATTTTGCGGACTCTAATACATCCCTATGGGTGGCTTGATTTGCGGATCATCCATGTGGATGCCACTAATCAAATCCGCCTGTGGACATTGGGTCTAAAGAATGCAAGGGGGGTTGTAGCTTGCCTTCTTATCGACAGGAGGAGTGAAGCTGCTCCCAGAAGAAGGCAGAAAGAGAGTTTTTTCCAATGAGAATGAAGCATGGGACAAATTGAAGAACATTGCACATACAAGCATATACTATTAAACACGTTAACTATTTGGCTGCTGCTTATACTAGCAGGGTGCTATATTTTGCCCAGTCTAGGAGACTTAATACATATGTCCCCTTCACTTTGAAATATTTAGCTGCTGCTTATACTAGCAGGGTGCTATATCTTACTCAGGCTAGGAGACTTAATACATATGTCCCCTTATCCATTTTAACTATTTAGCTGCTGCTTATACTAGCAGGGTGCTATAGCTTACCCAGTCTAGGAGACTTAATTCATGTGTCCCCTTATTCATTTTAACTATTTAGCAGCTGCTTATACTAGCAGGGTGCTATATCTTGCCCAGGCTAGGAGACTTAATACATATGTCCCCTTATCCATTGTAACTATTTAGCTGCTGCTTATACTAGCAGGATGCTATATCGTACCCAGGCTAGGAGACTTAATACATATGCCCCCTTATTTATTTTAACTATTTAGCTGCTGCTTATACTAGAAGGGTGCTATATATAATAAATATATGCTTTGTATGATGCTCTTAGGGACTTATATCATTATGTAGGGATCTTCTTTATGAAATGTGTTTTTATACTTGTGTGTATTTCTGTGTTTTTCACATTATTATACTTACCTGGCTTCCCATTGATCCATTATGAAGGTCTTATGGAACTCATTTTGTCCTTTGGCTCCTGTCATGTTCTCTTGGCGTCACTTGCTGTCGGCTCTATATCAACAAGATAATTTGGTATTTGTGTAAAAAATCTCTGCCGTCATAGGAGGACGGTGAGCAATGAATAAAATGGTAGCTGGTATGCAATGTAAATGATAATACACTGACACCTGCTTGGAGTAAGTGGTAGTGTGTTATCAGTTACATTGCATACCAGCTACCATTTTATTAATTGCTCACCCTCCTCCTATGAGCGCAAAGATCTTTTACACATATATTTTGTTTTGTACAAAACTCCTTCTTGGAGTATTGGTCAATCTTCAGCTCTCCATTTCATCTGTCTGGATGCTTCTCTAGCATAGGAGGCTCTCTCTACCGACAGAACAATTACAGGTGGTCCATCGGACCAGGGTCTTCACACCAGGTGAGTCCTTCCATCTATTTATTTAGTTTCTTTGTTGATTTGCATCATCTTTGGGAGGCGCTTTCCTAACTATATATTTTAATTTGGTACTTGTGACGTGGAGGATGTGATCGCTGTGAAATATCTATAATAGAGGCAGCGTTGACATGTAACCATAGGAAGCAACAGAAGACCTCTATATGCTCAGGAATAAAGACCCAGAGTCGGACCTACAAGTGGGGAGCTTGCGGGCAGCAATCGCCCTCCGTAGGGGATAAATGCTCGCTCACCTGGGCATGTTTTCATATCATATTACACATGCAAATTTTGCATGCATAATACTCAGTATATAGTACCCATTGATTTCAAAATCATGCAATGTGTGATCACATGAAAAATACGCAGCATGACCTTTCTTGGTGTTCATTTGTACACCGCAAGAGCCTATTCAAATCAACGCAGACAACATTTGTGTGTGCAAACATGTGGTGCATACAGTATGCATTCTCAAATACATGCTGAAGCAGGCAAAATAAGCGGGCATCAGTGCATTTCGGTCACACAAACATACTGCGTATTTGTGTGGCTGAAATGCCCTTACGCCCGTGTAAATGAGCCCTAAACACAGGGCAACTATAGATCTTCTACTAGAGCTTCCAGTACAGTTCTCCATCATATGTCTACTAGTAATGAATGGAGAGAAGTACATCACCCACCAATAACTGACTGCACACAACTGACAATTTTAAATTGATAACCAGCAATCCTATTGGTGGTCGTCTCCTGACGTTACTATGGCAACATAAACAACTCACGATTTATAAGCAAATACCTCTATGAAAGGAGACTGCATTTCCTACATTTTTAAATGTAGACTACATTTACTACCTAAAGGTACATACAACTGTGTATACCTGTATATATGTACATTTACTATGTGTATAGGATTGTTATTATGACGCCTATTTTCCATAAAGAGTAAAAATATCAGGTAATTGGTAGTTTTGAGTTCAAATAAAATGTATTACTAAATCTATAGCCTATATATGATACTGTATTTCATGTAACTATACAGCACAGTGCACCTCCTCCCCCTCTAAGCGCTGCGGAATAAGTTGGCGCTATACAAATAAAGATTATTATATTATTATTATTATCCATGCAGACTCTATTCTCCTGTTCCCATCTACTTACTGTTTGTTGGATGAAGAAACGATGTATCATTTCTTCTGGTCTCAGATGTGGGTCTCCACCTATTCAGAGTCAGTGCTGTTGTTTAGGTGGCAGAGATTAGAATATCATTCCACTGATGACAGATGTCTTGGTTATGATGAGGTCACAACACTGGAGTTCTGCAACTGCTTAAAGTGATATTCCAGTAATATAAGTTACTCATAGTATAGGGCACAACTATAGTTACAATCATAATTATTCAAACACCTCCCCACTGCAAATTAGGTTTGGTATATTTACAAACTTTCAACTGTTTGCAAAAAGCAATCAAATACAAACTATTTAAATAAATCTACACATCTAATATAAAAGTGGTTTATCCTAATTCAACACAAAATGCCACTTTTAATAACTGCAGTCTGAGAAGTATTCACCCCCACGAGCGTCTTAAGGCTGTATTTACACAAGCGATAATAATCCGGGAGTTTTGTGTTGTTGCGGGCTGCGCAGGACTTAGACAGACAAAACTATACAAGATAATTAATACAACGGAGGACAATACTGTATACGGCTGCAAACGGACCTAGATAAGCTGGGGGCTTGGGTTGAAAAATGACAAATGAAGTTCAATATTGATAAATGTAAGGTTATGCACATGGGCAGGAGAAACGGATGTCACCAATATACACTAAACGGAGTACCGCTAGGGAAAAGTGATATGGAAAAGGACCTTGGGGTACTAGTGGATTGTAGACTAAACTGGAGAAACCAATGCCAGTCAGCTGCTACAAAAGCTAATCAAGTCTTGGGGTGCATTAAAAGAGGTATAAGGGCGAGGGACGAGAACATTATTCTCCCACTATATAAGGCACTTGTCAGGCCCCACATGGAACAGTGTGTATAGTTCTGGACACCGGTGCTCAAGAAATACATTGCAGTGCTTCAGGGGGTTCAAAGAAGGGCAACTAAATTAATAAACAAAATGGGAGGACTGGAATACCCAGAGAGGCTAACAAAATTGGGATTATTCACCCTGGAATAAAGATAGTTAAGGGGCTATCAAATAACTATGTATGAATACATTAGGGGACAATACAAGGATCTCTCCCATGATCTGTTTATAACTAGGACCGCAACGGTAACAATAGGGCATCCTCTACATCTAGAAGAAAGCAGGTCTCATCACCAACACAGAAGGGGGTTCTTTACTGTAAGAGCAGTGAGACTGTGGAACTGTCTGCCTGAGGACGTGGTGATGTCAAAATCCACAGAGGAGTTTAAGAGGGGACTAGACATCTTTCTAGAGCATTATGATATTACAGAATATAGACATTGAATAACCAGCGGGGTTGTTGATCCGGGTCTTGAAGTCAGGTAGGAACTCAAGCATTAATCCAGGGATTATTCTGACTGCCATTGTGTAGTCAGGAAAGGAATTTTTTCCTCCAAATGAACTAAATTGGCATCTGCCTTGTTGTTTTTTTTGCCTTCCTCTGGATCAACAAGGGAGGTTGAAACAAGCTGAGCTAGATGGACATTGTCTTCATTGAGCCTAAAATACTATGTTACTATGTCATATTTATCGCCAATCACAGCCATTCAGTTGTGATTTATAACGAAAATTAGATTTCTTGAGAATATTTTTTTATTGCCCCCACATCAAAGTTTATGCAAATCTCTTATCAGACTACGATATGTAAAAAATTACTCATTATTTTGTAATTGCTGCTAGTATGAAGTCTGCCTGGTAATCAATGCATGATATAAAGTTTGTGCAATCCTGTGTTCTGCAGCCTCTATGAGCAGCTTGTAAGGGCATGAGAAAAGTTCGACCATTGAATGCAAGAAAGTTATTATGTGTAATACTGTCTAGTTGGATAGGATGTATAGAATGCTAACTGGTAATAGGGAAATGACATATTTCCAGTGTCTACTGCACTCGAAGGTCATACTTGCTAGAATATTTACTTAGGCAGCTATTGTATGCATTATAACAACTGCTGAGTACTAAGAAACATGTCAAGGCTCGGCGGCCGCAAGGGAAGATCAGGATCGGAGTGACATTACAGTGTCAGACCCGACTGACGTTTTCATCATTTTGTCTTTCCTTTTGTTATGTTTGTGATATCCAGGTTTATAAAGTGTGTATATATTCATCCTTTTAGGATGCACCCAATAGGTCCGGGTCAGACTTAACAACTTGCCTTTAATGTATAGAGTGTAATATATAGACATGCCTTATATGAGTGTATGGTGTAGACGGCATAGTATACTAGAAATGGATAATTGGACGGAGTTGTGTAGGATGATAATGTAACCTAAATAAATGTTATTTATGGTTAACGGTATACTTCAAAATTTGTAACAGTCCCTGTCATGGCTTGTGAAGAAGAGTGTGTGTGGCCCCAAATCCAGACATAGTGTCATTTGTCAGCAGAGGCAGCGCTCCAGAAAGTGGAGTGGTTTGCACAAAATAGATGGAAGGTGACATGCCTGGCGTGAAGGTTAAGATTCCCAAAGCTTAAAGGGGTTGTCCCGCGGCAGCAAGTGGCGTTATACACTTCTGTATGGCCATATTAATGCACTTTGTAATGTACATCGTGCATTAAATATGAGCCATACAGAAGTTATTCACTTACCTGCTCCGTTGCTAGCGTCCCCGTCGCCATGGATCCGTCTAATTCTGATGTCTTCTTGCTTTTTTAGACACGCTTGCGCTGTGCGGTCTTTTTCCTGGTGAATGGGGCTGCTCGTGCCGGAGAGCTGGTCCTCATAGCTCCTCCCCATCACGTGTGCCGATTCCAGCCAATCAGGAGGCTGGAATCGGCAATGGACCGCACAGAGCCCACGGTGCACCATGGGAGAAGACCCGCGGTGCATCGTGGGTGAAGATCCCGGCGGGCATCTTGGTGAAGGAAGAAGAAGGAAGAAGGAAGACGTCGCAGAGCGGGGATTCGGGTAAGTAATAAAAATTTTTTTTCTAACACATCCTTTGGGGTTGTCCTGCGCCGAACAGGGGGCCTATGGAAAAAAAAAAAAACGTTTCTGCGCGAGACAACCCCTTTAATGGTTATAGTTATATGGGCTAATAAGCACTAAAAATAAACAAGCAATAGTATTAAAAAAACAACAAATAAAGCAAATGCATAGATAGGCAACACATTTCTGTGTACTATAACACCTTTATCAAGCCTGTATATATTTCAAGATGGCCTGAGAACTATTAAGAAACTGTATGTGACTAAAGAGGCCTATGATATAATTTGTGCATTTTCGAGAAGCATAACTATTTGCAGGAGGCCTGTGTTTATACTAAAAGACTGTAACTTGTTTCTGCAATGGCTGGCAAACCATAACAGAATTGCTAAACTTTTTTGGACTGTGTAAGGCCCCCTGTCCACGGATGTGATTTCACCGGCGGTAAATCGACGGCGAATCACAGCGTCTGAAACTTTCCATGCGTTGCTATGGAAAGAGCCGGCCCTGTGTCCACAAGTGGTGAATCATAGCGATTCTGCGCACGCTGCCTGCAATTCGCAGCATGCGCCGCAGGATACCGCAACACCAGTGGACAGGGGGCCTAAGGCCGCATGCAGACGGCCGGGTCGGATCGGCTGCAAGAATTCTCGCAGCAGGATCCGACCCGTGACCCCGCAGGGACCAGTGCGGCTCTCACCTGCTCCCGTGGCTCCAGCTCTGTGATGTGCTGGCTGCCGCCCAGCCGCAGCATGCGCAGAGCGGAGCAGGCGTGCCGAGAGCCTCTGCGAAACCCGCACAGAAATAGAACATGCCACGATTTGTTTTCCGCGTGTATTTTCATGCGGACAAATCGCGGCCGTCTGCATAGGATTGCGTTTTGTAATGCAATCCTATGCAGGCGGGCACGGGTGGAAATTCCGCTGCGGAATTTCCGCCCGTGTGCAGGGGGCCTAAATGTAGTGCTAATTCCCATTAAGTGACTGTATCACTTCAACAGCTGCCAAATAAACTTTATCGCTGCCTTTAACCATACTCAGCCCCATTTTGCGGTACTGGGCATTGACACACTCATATGGAGGTCGCTATGCCAGTTATTGTGGTCCCTATTTTCTGCTGATTAAATGTGGTTCAGGTGTGGTACACCCAACAATCATACATTGATGACCAATCCCTGTAATAGTGCCAGTCACATGTTCAGAGGCATAACTAGAAGCTCTTAGTCCCCAATTCAAAATCTGTAACTGGTCCCCCTATCATGTACCAATTATAATGTTGTCTTATTATGTTATGCGTCCTATGGCTCCAGGGCTCAGTAATGACTGCTCTACCGTAGGGATGGGCTGCATCTTAATGGGGAGGGTGCAGCTGTGCTGGGGGAGAAGATGACTAGAAGGCTGGAGGAGTGTTTAAACTAGGGACTGGGGGGAGGGCAAAATGAGAAATAGTGGGGTAGCCAGTGTAGATAGCAACCTGGGTCAAAGAAATGGGAATGGGGGTCGAGCGGGGGGGGGGGGGGGGTTAGTACAGTTAGAAATGTGAGGTCAGCTATTAGTACGAATAGCAACAAAACGAATTTAAAAAACAAAAATAACAATATCAATTGTATGACCACAAATGCACGAAGTCTGATTGGTAAAGTGGGTGAGCTTGAAGCAAGAATGACTGATGAGAGTTATGATATAGTTGGAATAACGGAAACATGGCTTGATGATAAGTGTGATTGGGCGGCGAATTTACAGGGGTACAATCTCTTCAGAAGAGACCGAAGGAACCAGAAAGGGGAGGGGTATGTCTGTACGTCAAATCGAACTTAAATCCGAGACTACGGGAGGACATAGGGGTAGGAGAAGAACAGGTGGAATCTCTGTGGGTAGAAATACAGGGAAGAAAAAATAACAAAAATCCTGATAGGGGTTTTCTATAGACCACCAAAAGCAACAGAAGAAACTGAAAACTTACTATTAAGGCAGATAGAAGAAGTGTCAAACCGCAATGAAGTAATTATAATGGGGGACTTTAATTATCCAGATATAATATGGGAAAATGAGACTTGCAAATCGCACAGGGGTGATAAGTTCTTGAGAGTAATTAAAGATAATTATCTGAACCAACTGGTGCAGGAACCAACAAGAGGGAGGGCCATTCTGGACCTAGTACTAACTAACAAACCGGACCGAATAAAGGGGGTACAGGTTGAGGGTCACTTGGGGAACAGTGATCACAATATAATCAACTTCCAGCTGTCATTCAATAAGAAGCCTTATCAGGGAGCGACAAACAAACTAAACTTTAGTAAAGCAAAATTTGATCAGCTTAGAACTACTATAGGTAACATTAAATGGGACAACATCCTCAAAAATGCCAGTACGGAGGACAAATGGGAAAAGTTCAAAAGGATCCTAATCACTTCATGTGAACAGTTCATTCCCTTTAAAAATAAAAGAATCTCAACCAAAAGGAAACCAATGTGGCTCAACAAGACGGTAAGAGGGGCAATAAACGAAAAAAAGAAAGCGTTCAAACTACTAAAGCAACAAGGCAGCGAAGAAGCGCTAAAAGCGTACAGGGAAAAAAACTAAATATGCAAAGATACGATTAAAATTGCCAATGAGGAGGCGGAAAGACTGATCGCCAAAGAGAGTAAAAACAACCCAAAACTATTTTTCAACTATATTAACAACAAAAGGATTTGCAGGGAGAGCACTGGCCCTTTAACAAATAATGCAGGGGAAATCATTGAAGATGATGGAGGGAAGGCAAATCTATTAAATAGTTTCTTTTCAAGAGTATTCACAAACGAAAAGGAAATGCCACACGAGATACAGGGGAATAAAATAAACCCCTCGCAAAATATGTCATACCTAATGCAGGAGGAAGTGCGGAACAAGTTAAAGAAGATTAAAATCGATAAATCGCCAGGCCCAGATGGAATACACCCAAGGGAACTAAGTGATGAGTTAGCTAGGCCGCTATACCTAATATTTCTAGACACTATCATGACCGGTGTTGTACCATTGGATTGGCGCATTGCCAACATGGTTCCAATTTATAAAAAGGGGACCAAAAGTGAGCCTGGCAACTACAGGCCAGTAAGTCTCACTTCAGTAACGGGAAAAATTTTCGAGGGGATTCTGAGAGACGCCATCGATGAGCACCTCAAGGAGAACAAGGGAATAACTCCTCACCAGCATGGATTCATGAAGGGTCGCTCATGTCAGACAAATCTGATCAGTTTCTACGATGAAGTAAGCTCTAAGCTGGACCTGGGAGAGTCTATTGATCTCGTATATCTGGACTTCTCTAAAGCGTTTGACACCGTGCCACATAATAGGCTAATATACAAAATGAGACAGCTTGGATTGGGTGAAAACGTGTGTAATGGGGTTAAAAATTGGCTCAACGATAGAAAGCAGAGGGTGGTAATAAATGTCTCATACTCCGATTGGGCCACAGCCACTAGTTGGGTGCCACAGGGTTCAGTATTGGGCCCCATTCTGTTCAATATATTTATCAACGACCTGATAGAGGGACTGCACAGTAAAATATCAATATTTGCAGATGACACAAAATTATACAAAATAATTAATGCAATGGAGGACAATGTGCGGTTACAAGCGGGCCTAAATAAGCTGGGGGCTTGGGCAGAAAAATGGCAAATGATGTTCAATGTTGATAAATGTAAGGTTATGCACATGGGCAGCAAGAATGGATGTTACCAATATTCACTTAATGGGGTACCGCTAGGGAAAAGTGATATGGAAAAAGACCTGAGGGTACTAGTGGACTATAGACTAAACTGAAGTAACCAATGCCAATCAGCTGCTGCAAAGGCAAATAAAGTTTTGGGGTGCATTAAAAGAGGTATAGGGGCGAAGGATGAGAACATTATCCTTCCATTATATAAGGCACTAGTCAGGCCCCACATGGAATACTGCATACAGTTCTGGTCACCGGTGCTCAGGAAAGATGTTACGGTATTGGAGGGGGTTCAAAGAAGGGCAACTAAACTAATACATGGAATGACGGGACTGGCATACCCAGAGAGGTTATCCAAATTGGGACTATTTACTCTAGAAAAAAGAAGGTTTAGAGGCGACCAAATAACCATGTATAAGTACATGAGGGGACAATACAAGGATCTCTCCCAGGATCTGTTTATACCCAGGACTGCAACGGTAACAAGAGGGCATCTGCTACGTTTAGAGGAAAGCAGGTTTCATCACCAACATAGAAAGGGATTCTTTACTGTTAGAGCAGCTAGACTGTGGAACTCTCTGCCTGAGGACGTAGTGATGGCAAAATCAATAGAGGAGTTTAAAAGGGGACTTGATGTCTTTCTGGAGAGGAAGGATATTATAAGCTATAAATCTAAGATTATTTGTTAATCCGGGTATACAGGCAGGTAGGAACTATTAGGGGTTGATCCAGGGAACAGACTGATTGCCATTAGGGAGTCGGGAAGGAATTTTTTCCCCAAAAGGGCTATTGGCTTCTGCTCTTGGAGTTTTTTGCCTTCCTCTGGATCAACAAAACAGGAGGCTAGACAGGCTGGACTAGATGGACATTGTCTTCATTCAGCCTTACGAACTATGTTACTATGTTACCTCAGTACTCACTATAGCTTCATGCGCCCTAATCAGTTTCTGACATTTGATCCATAACAGTGCAGACACATGTTCCATTTAGGCTACCTGCACATGAGTGAGTGCCATATTGCTCTGTGAAACTCGGCCTAATATCGCGCTCAAGAATGTGCGATGCATGCGCAGATGCAAGGCATTTTTCATGCAAAAATGCATCGCATCGATGCAGCTCCAATCCTCTCGCATGAGTTTCACGCGCAGTTGAGGATCGGAAGTGTTTTCCGTTGATTTCAATGGGAAACCTCACATCACACTGGCATGTGCCTTTCACGGCATGCAAGAGCCATGCGATGGATTAAAGGTCCTATTGAAATCAATGGGCGGTGGCTTCCGAGGAACGCGAAAAGATGGGACACGTTGTGAGTTTTTTCCCGCACCGTGATGTGGGAAAAAAATTGCTCATGCATATGACTCCATTCAAAAGAGTAAGGTTCATATTTGTGTGAGATTTGTGTGTCTCACAACGCAGAAATCCCGCACTAGTTTCTCGGCCCTTTGAAAACGGCCTTAGATTGCAGCTACTGCAACTGACTGTTAACGAATGGGTGCCATGAACAAGAAAAATACACTTCTTGGTAACTTCAGATGGGGGTGGGTATGGGGGGGACATAGATTGCCAGTTTGGCCTTTAGTTCAAGAGAGTGTTTCCTGTCATTGCATTTACTCAGAGTTCTCATTTATGGCACTTAGGTTAGTTTATGGTCTATGCTTAAGAAAAGCAAAAGTAATTTGGCATAAAACGTGACACTTCAAGCCAAGTTGTTTATGATAGATACACAGGAAATTGATACCCGCGGGTTGTTTAGTTGCATTTTATAGGAGGTTCCTTAGCTATATAAAAGTATGCTCTACTGACATTAGCACTACACCTTTCTGCCAGTTGAAGTTAGCATTCAGTGCTGATTGTAAGTATAAAAATGAACTAAATATGTTCCAAATGATCCTGTTATTTGAAAATCTACAGAGTAATTTGCACTGATTAGTGTTAGTTTGCATGATGACCATATTTAACCCTTTAAGGACGTGGCCATATTTTATTTTTGTTTTTTAGTTTCTCTTCCACACTTCATAACTGTTTTATTTTTCTGTCTATGTAGATATATGAGGACCTATTTTATATTATATAATTAATGTACCATATAATGTACTGAAAAACTTTTAAAAAAATTTCTAAGTGGAGTAAAATGGAAGGAAAAAAAAGCTATTCCGCTATTCTTATGGGGGAAAGTCCTGTTTTTACGCCATAAACACCACGGCAAAAATGACATGATGACTTTATTCCGTAGGTCAGTATGATTACGACAATGCCAAATTTATATAGTTAGTTTGGTTTTTTTTGCTCTACTACTTTTAAAAAATAAAATAAATCTTTAAAATAAAAATTTTTGTTGCCATCTTCGGCACATCAGAACTTTTTTCATCTTTCTATCCATGGGGTTACACAAGGGCTCGTTTCTTGGGGTACAACCTGTGGTTTCTATTGGCATCATTTTGAAGTACACACAAGTTTTTGATTGCTTTTTAAAAAATAATTTCTTAGAGACAGGGTGATCCAAAAAAGCGTAATTCTGGCATTGTGTATTTTTTTTCTGACAATGTTCACCGTATGGGATAAATAATAAAATATTTTGATAGATTGGACTTTTACATATGTGGCAGGTGGTACCAAATACGTTTTATGTGTTTTTCTTGTTTTGATTTTTTTTATTATAAATCCGGAAAAAAGGTTTTTCTTTAACTTTTATTATCCTTTATTTTTTATAATAGCAAATAACCTTTTTACACTTATTTTTATAACTTTCCAGATAGGGGACTTGAACTTGCAATTGTTTGCTCACTTATAGCATGTACTGCAGTACTTCTTTTTTTTTTTTTTTTAAATCAAATTTTTTATTGAATTTTTGCATTTACAGACAATGATGTGCAAAGGTCAATATTGTCACAGGTACGAATGTAATACAAATGTAAACATATAGTCACTAGTGAGTGAGCTATCCACGTTGTGCCTTGTTATCATAAGAGATCGAGGTCTCTTACCCTCTGATAGACTCTCTAGAACTTGAGTCTCCGTAAACAAGATTCTGTAGATGCACAACGGAAAACATCAATAACCTTGAAAAATAGAGAAATGAAGAAAGAAAGATATGAGATGGGAAGGGGAAGGGGGGTAAGGTAAGAGGTGTAAGGACAAGGGGGGGGGGGGGGAGCAACTTGATCCTTAACTAGGGAATGCTGGCAGGGTTCTGATTCCACCTGGGTTCTCAGCTCGGGAGTGTAGCTCAGTTCCCGAACACGTCAAGGGTTCTCCCCTCCGCCCAAGGCCTCCACAACCACAGAAATTTTTCATGTGTATGGTTGTTCCAGCTCGTCAGCTCTTCCAAATTGAAGAGCAGATCCACTTTCTCTCTCCACTGATTGAGCGTTGGTGGGGTTGTTTGTCTCCACAAGAGAGGAATCAAAGCTTTGGCTGAGTCAATTACAAGGGCGATCGGCTTATTCTTTATGGGATGAAATACTGAGGATGGTCTCCACAAAAAAATCATCTCTGGGGATAGCGAGATTTTAGGGGACACCTCCCGCAGGACTTTCTCCACCCCCCTCCAGAAGGGTCTGATTGCTGCACACTCTCACCATATGTGGAGGTACGTACCTGATGAATGGTCACATCTCCAGCATCTCCCATGTGGTGTCAGTTTATAGGTGTGCAGCCAATGGGGGGTTTTATACCACCTGACTAGATGTTTATAATGCGATTCTTGTGAGAGTGTACAAGGAGATAGGCCGAAGGAAGTGCTTAGGATTAAATTTGTATCGTTTCTCGAGAGGGAGATGCCCAATTCCTTCTCCCACGAACTTAAGAACATTGGTTTTGTCTCGGGGGACGAAGATAGAATTAGTTTGCGTAGAGATGATAATCTCCTTGTTTTATAGTTCGTGTCCTTTGCAATTCTTTCAAAGGGGATTAGTGGTCTGGTAGTCTTATGGGATCTTATGATATCTCCTAGTCCCTTATTTACTAATATCCGATCTAGGAAGTTTAGCTTTATTGACGGGATCAGAGCTTGTATTATACTTTCTGAGGGCAGGTGTGCTACTAATTGTAAGTCCTTTAGCTCTAGGTCCTTGAATTTTCTCCACAGGGAGGTGGTGTGGGCGTCCTGCAGTACTTCATTATTGCAGTATATGTATTCAAATACTTTAGTATTGTAGTATATGGTATTTCTGCTCTCATTCTATTAGGATGGGGCACCACAGAAATATATGGAAGCCCTTGGGGCCTTCAAAAGGCCCTGGGCTGCAATGACATCCAAACACCATTTTGTGATTTCATTGCGAGGGGACTGTTTGGAACCACCAAACACTGATTCGGCTATTTAAATGCCATTGTTAAAATTGACAGCAGCATATAAAGGGTTAAAAGCTACAATCAACGTGACTCTTGCGGTGATGAAAGACAGCCATAACCTGCTATGTATAGAGCTGATCCTGCTCTATACAAAGCCCACACCCAGAGGACATAGATATATGTCCTTTAGGGTAAAGAAGTTAAAGGGATCACTAGTGTTGGAGCCACCTACACATATTTAGGGGTTATGTCTTTTTTTAAAGGAAAATCAACTTAATGATTAGCTGAACTCTGGATTGGCAAATGTGTTTTAGGTCTGTTAAAGCAATCTTCTGGTTCTGGACAAACCAAGAGGGTTGTACCACTTCTCTGACTACCTAATGCACACTGTGCATCAGATAGTGAGAGAAGAGATACACACTACTCAGATTGTTCAATGCTGTTCCAGTAAGCAGCACTGCACAATCAGATGTCTTAGACTACCAATGCACAGTGAACATCAGGTAAAATAGAATCGGTAAGGCCATCTTGGTTTGTCCATGATTGGAGGGTCACTAGAAGAGTTCCAGTTCTTTGGATAAATATGGTGCAGCTTAGACAGCTCAGTTTTTAGGACTCACTCATTTGGGACTAAAGTACATTTAGACTTTGTTCTTTTTTGTGTTGTTTAAAGGGAACCTGTCACATTAAATATGCATTCTAAACTGCTGGCAGCATGTTATAGAACAGGAGGGGCTGAGCAGATTGATATATAGGTTTGTGGGAAAAGATTCAGTATAACTTGTAATTTATTCATCTATTACCTTTAGTCATTCTGAGCTTAGAGGTCCAGTGGGCGGTCCTATCAGTGACTGACCACTATCTCTGCATCACAGTAATACAGGGAGGTTGTCCATCATTACGCAGGACTGCCAACTGGACCTCTAAGCTCATATGAGTAGGCATTTCAATGAATAAACCACAGGTTATATAATTTTTTCCCCCCACAAAGCTATACATCAATCTGCTCAGCTCCTCCTGCTCTATAACATGATACCTATAGATATTACAGCACTTCCAAGCTGACAGATTGACTTGAAGATGCTCTTTTGTGCAGTAAAATACACTGTCCAGATGTTTCAGTAATATTTGTAAAAATATAGCTGCAGCCCTATTCAATATAATTTTTGTATTGACTTCAATAGAGTAATGGCAATGGTAGTGTCATTGCAGTCTTCCTTCGAACATTTCCTACCATTACTTCTACTAAAGGAGTTTTCTGGTTTAGAAAATAAATTTATTATTTTTAATATGGTTAATTAAAAATCTATTGCTCTTCACAGGTATAAGGATTTCTATTGATATGGGTGGAGGTTCTTCATCAACCAATGAAGATCTGTATGATCCAGGTTAGTAATACATGTTGTGGTTTGCAACGTACATCATTGCAACAAAATCACATGTTCAAAAATTCTTGTTTACGATTTGCTGTGGCAATGATGATCTGATGTCACTACTTGATTGAAAATGACCCAAGTAGAAACGATGGAGGTAATTTGAAGGTAAAAACTTACATACCTATAAAGTTTGCTGGGATCAGGGTCATACTTTAACAGAGAGAACCCCATAGCAAAGATGAAGCTGGAACCCCATTATAGTGGTAGGTTTTCCATCAAGGACACAAAGAACTGGTGTTACTTTTGTTCTCTACACGTGAATCTTGGCCAATTCCCCACCACATTGTTTGCTAGTAATGCAGTTCCTCTGTAGATTGGTGCACTGCACAGCTACATGGTCTATCTCTATGGTACAAATGCACTTGGCTGTGATTATGAAGAAAAGCTGGGCAACTGTTACCCCTGCACCCCCCTATAGCTACACCCCTGGTCGAACCTAAAAGAAATGTATCGCGCACAGTGATTGGTCATTGTGGTCAGGTGATCTTTCCAGCATTCATAGCAATCTTTCCAACATTTATAGCAATCTTTGCAGTAATAGTAAAAACATGGCTGCTATCAGCAGCAAACGCGGGTGTTATTTAATCACCCAGAAAAAAATATCCCAGCCCCTCAGCCTAGATCGCCATCTGAGATTTTGACTGCTAAACTGCGTCTAACTAGCTTGATCCCCCAAAATCGTGAGATCAATTTGAATCTAGATTTGAACTAAGATCATAAGCTACACCATGTTGTTGCACACTTTTCTATTTGATTTTAGATAAACCCTAGTTAGGCCGCCTGCAGACGAGCGGGTCGGATCCGGCAGCGAGAAATCTCGCCGCGCGATCCGACCCCAGAGCCTGCAGGGGCGAACGCGTACTCACCCGCGCCTGGCGGCCCCGGCTCTTTGATGTGCCGGCTGCCGCGCAGCCGGCGCATGCGCAGACCGGAGCCGGCGGCCAGGTGAGTGCGTGCTCCGCACAAAATTAGAACATGCCGCGGTTTGTTTGCCGCGCGAGATTTCGCGCGGCCAAACCGCGGCCGTCTGCATAGGAGTGCGTATTCTAATGCACTCCTATGCAGACTTTCAGCGGCGGAAATCCCGCGGGAAATCCCGCGGCGGGATTTCCGCTCGTCTGCAGGCGGCCTTAATCTCAGATCAAAACTTTGGTGCAGAAATGGAGAATTGTTACCTTTTCATGTGTTAAAACTACAACAGTCATAGTAATACTAGTAATAACAATAATATACTTTGCTCATACTCTGTCACTTTTCTTTAAAGGAGATGTCCCGCGCCGAAACGGGTTTCTTTTTTTTTTAAACCCCCCCCCCCGTTCGGCGCGAGACAACCCCGATGCAGGGGTTAAAAAACCCACCCGCACAGCGCTTACCTTAATCCCCGCGCTCCGGTGACTTCTATACTTACCGGCTGAAGATGGCCGCCGGGATCCTCTACCTCCGTGGACCGCAGCTCTTCTGTGCGGTCCATTGCTGATTCCAGCCTCCTGATTGGCTGGAATCGGCACGTGACGGGGCGGAGCTACACGGAGCTACACGGAGCCCCATAGAGAACAGCAGAAGACCCGGACTGCGCAAGCGCGGCTAATTTGGCCATCGGAGGGCGAAAATTAGTCGGCACCATGGAGACGAGGACGCCAGCAACGGAGCAGGTAAGTATAAAACTTTTGATAACTTCTGTATGGCTCATAATTAATGCACAATGTACATTACAAAGTGCATTAATATGGCCATACAGAAGTGTATAGACCCACTTGCTGCCTCGGGACAACCCCTTTAACCATTTAGAAGAGATCCAGACTGACGATGACGAGTATTGCCATGCATTGGCCATGGCTCTCTACCATGACACGTGTCCTTTGACAGTCGGTCTGTACGTACCATGGGGTAGATGTAGGGACAATTTGCTTGACAAGATTAAGAGTGAGTATCATGAGTGTATAGTTTGTCTTGTTTGGGTTTTACTGTATGTTAACCCCTTAAGGACATGGCCTATTTTGGCCTTAGGCGGCCTGCCAATGACACGCACGGATTCCATGTGGGGAATGTAAATTGTGTTTTTTTTTATTTTTCCATGCCATTATGTATGTTTTTTGATTTTTTTTTTAAATCCTGAAATGTACAGTTTTTACATTGTCCACTGGCAGAATGGAGTAATGGCTGACAGTGACTACATCCAGGCAGAGAAAAACTAGATTGGTGGCCATGCAAGCTTGCTCAGTTGCTTCCATAACTATCAAAGAATGAAAAGAACTGCATGCATATACAACCATCTCTATATTCGTTCTTTGCCATGATATATCTACCCCCCGTTTCCTGACTTGGCAGACTAGGATAGAGGGATACCCACCTATCTGAAATCTATGGCATGTCCTGTGAAGATGCCATAAATGTCTATGATTGGATAACCCCTTTAAACAAATGAAATGTCCTCCTAAAAACAGAATACCATTTTTTGACATTTAGCATAATCTCTCCAGAAATTACCAAAATTAGTTTTGTAACTAACAAAAGATCGATGGTGTTGCATGCATCCAATGTCCATACCAAATTAACAGCAATACATATACTAAAATAATTTTATTATAGCACACGTAAAGCAAAACAATAAAAAACATTGTAAAAAGCACCACTGTGTTACAATTTACATAGAGGAATGTTCACAAAGAATAAGTGGCATTCCTCTAACCAATGCCTAACCAATCAAAATTATTCAACCCCATGGCAAATTGGGTTAATTTGTCAAATTTATGAACTTTCAGCAGTTTGCAAAAGAAAAACACGGACATGAACAATTTAAATAGTTCAGCACAATTAGTATAACAAGTGGTTTCTCCCAATTCAACACAAAATGCCACTTTTAACCCCTTAAGGACATTGCCCTTGTTTTCCATTTTTGTTTTTTCCTCCCCCCTTTTAAAAAATCACAACTCCTTTATTTATGCATCAACATAGCTTTATGAGGACTTGTTTTTTGCGGGACAAGTTGTATTTTTCAGTGATACTATTTAGTGTACCATATAATGTACTGAAAAACCTTTTTAAAATTCTAAGTAAAAAATTGGGATTTGAAGAGGACAGCTGCAGCACACAAACCCAAGAATATTAGTGAACTGGAGGCCATTGTCCATAAGGAATGGGCTAGGATTCCTCAGTAACGCTGTAAAAAGTGCTGTCATCACCCTTGCAGCAGGTCTTAAAAGCAAAAGGTGCTCTACTAAGTACAAAAGACGCTTGTCATGAACTGATTAAATAATTCTGAGACTGCAGTAGTCATTGAAAGTGGCATTTTGTGTTTAATTTGGAGAAGATACTTGTTATATTAGTTGTGTTGAGCTATTAAAATTGTTCTTGTTTGATTTTTTTGCAAAGGTCTTAAAGGTTGTAAATGTGGCAAGTAAACTTCATTTTTAATGGGTGTTGAATCATCTTGGTTAACTGTTTTTTATTGATTTTGTGAATGCAAAATCATTTCAACAATTTCAACATTTAAATCATGTTCTTGATCAACAAAAATGACAGTGAAGTTACATAACAGATTTGTTGTGTTTAGTTCTAAATTCCATTTCTTTACTTTCAATGTCTGCTGAAGGAAAAGAAAAAAGGGGGTCGGGGGGAGGCAGAGATTCAAAAAACATGGGGGAGACAGGAGGGGGAAACACATGATTGATGGGGGGTGGTGGGTGGGAGTTGGGCTATGCTTGATACATATCATAAAATTATGTTGGATTGGGAGGAATTGAATAGGGAGACAGGAGGGGGAAACACATGATTGATGGGGGGTGGTGGGTGGGAGTTGGGCTATGCTTGATACATATCATAAAATTATGTTGGATTGGGAGGAATTGAATAGGGCCTTCTCTTGTCTATTACTAAGTTTATATTTCTTCATAAATTAGTTGGGGGAGTGGAGGATCCGCTAGATAAGCAACGGTCGAAGAACCAATCACAGCCATCGCGTTGTGGAGACAGAATTTATTAATTGGCTGGGCAATGCGATGGCTGTTGATTGGCTGAGCAACGTTCAAAGAACCAATCAATGCAGTGCTTGATGAACTAATCACAGCCATGACATTGGTTCATCGAGCGCTGCATTGATTGGGTGAGCAGCACTCGAGAACCAATCAGAGCCATCACTTCCTGAAGGTGGGATTTATGAATCCTGTAACAAGGAAGTTAGGCGACCAAGGATTGCAAGAAGCGCATCGTAGCTCCAAGCCTGCTAGGTAATGTATTGCTTTTTTAATGTAATGCAGCTAGGGCTTATTTTCAGCCTCCCCAAAAATCTGAATAGGGCTTATTTTCAGAGTAAGTCTTATTTTGGGGGGAACAGGGTACATAGTCCTTAATTTATTGAAGGTGAAAGGCCTCTGAGTTGGGGATCACATAGACAGCTCTGAAATATTCAAACTGTTTAAAGCCAAGCCTATCAACAAAATCTGCTATCCTGGTGAGGTCCCTGGCTATCCACAATCCAAAGTCAGTTTTGTTAATGGCAGGGGGAAGGCAGGATTACCAAATAGACTAGTTCCAGATTTTTAATCTGGTAGGGAAGGGGGGTTAGTTAGCTAGATATAAAGTCTCAAAAGAGGTTGTGAAATGTATTCCCAGGTATGAGAGGCTCTTAATCCTTTGAAAGTTAAAATTAAGTTTCCTAAGTTTAAGCATTTGCGGGAGGTAAGTTTAGGTTTAAGGCTAAAGATTTAGTGTCATTAACTCTGAGGCCTGAAATTTCTCCAAATTTGTCCAGGATTTGATATGTTGGGAAGAGAGGTGAGAGGGTAAGAAATGAATAATAAGACATTGTCTGCATAAAGGACACATTTGTGTTCCTGCCACCTAGGGATTGCTGGGAGGAAGGGCCTGGGAGCAAGACGCTGGGCCAAAAGTCTACCCTGTCAATCCCCTTGCAAGAAGAATTTATATCTGGACCATTTCAATTGTTTTACTGCTTTAGTAGTCAGGCATAAATTTAATTCTGTGCGTGCTTTAGAGATCTCAGACAGGAAATCCAGGGAGGCATTAGTCTTGTGACACTCTAGCAGGGAGGAATAGTGAACCTTAAAGGGGTTGTCCCGCGGCAGCAAGTGGGTCTATACACTTCTGTATGGCCATATTAATGCACTTTGTAATGTACATTGTGCATTAATTATGAGCCATACAGAAGTTATCAAAAGTTTTATACTTACCTGTTCCGTTGCTGGCGTCCTCGTCTCCATGGTGCCGACTAATTTTCGGCCTCTAATGGCCAAATTAGCCGCGCTTGCGCAGTCCGGGTCTTCTGCTGTCTTCAATGGGGCCGCTCGTGCAGAATGCCGACTCCGTGTAGCTCCGCCCCGTCACGTGCCGATTCCAGCCAATCAGGAGGCTGGAATCGGCAATGGACCGCACAGAAGCCCTGCGGTCCACAGAGAGAGAGGATCCCGGCGGCCATCTTCAGCAGGTGAGTATGAAGACGCCGGACCGCCGGGATTCGGGTAAGTACTACCCGGTTTGTTTTTTTAACCCCTGCATCGGGGTTGTCTCGCGCCGAACGGGGGGGGGGGTTAAAAAAAAAACAAAAACCGTTTCGGCGCGGGACAACCCCTTTAAGATCGATACCTTAATGTAAACCAAAGACAGCCACTACTAATTGATTAGTGGGAGAAACCTGCCTCAGTTTCCAAAATACATTTTTTGATGAAATTAGGATTAGAACACTTTCTGGGTACTAGATGTACCTTCACTGAAAAAGTGTTCTAAATTTCTGGAGTGGGGTTAATCATTAAGGAGCGAGATGATCAGGGACCTCAATAAACCTCCGAAATAGTTTCAAATAGTTGGATATGGATAGTGGGTCAGTATGCCTAATGGCAAAACTAAACCTCCCACTTCATATCGATTTAAAGTATATGATTCCCACAGAAAAATTAGTAAAAGACACAACTCTTACTATCGATAACGATTGATAGATTCTCAATCCTAGAGCGGGATCTCACCCTAAACTGCAGCTCCCAAGGGCGATGCCAGCTATCCACCATCAGGGTGGCTGGTCTTTTATCATTTATTTTCTCCTTTTTATTTATTTTGCATAGCGAGATAGGATCTATTAGCCTCCGCTACCATCATCTAGTGAGCTAGGGCTGGGAAATTACCATAGTTGTCAGCTCCTTCTCATTTCAATCTTTGAGACAGCTAGGGTCTATAGGGAGTTGGATATCAACAGACTGTAAGCTGGGTAGGTGATAACTAGGTGATAGCTATACTGGGGGCACCATCGTTGAATTCAGACAGCTAAAGGTGGAATTTCAAAGAAAAGTCAGAGGAGACAAGGAGCACTACTGGAATGACCAATGCGCGAAATTGGAAGAAGCAAACCAGCATGGCCACACCCAAGCTCTCTTCACCCAGGTGAAGCAGACTCAGGTACTGTTCACACCACGCAAAGCAAAGACCGGTATGGTAAATTATTACAAGAAGAAAATCAAACCAAGCATAGGTGGCCAGAACATACAGCAGAGCTTTATGCAGGCGATCAAACTGGCAACCCGTTAGATCACATACATCAAGAAGAAAAAGAACTTGGCATTCTGGAGGAAGAAGTCACATGGGCCCTGAAACAACTACCAAACAGGAAAACTTCGGGCATTGATCACATAGCAGACAAACTGCTCATACCACTGTCCGTCAAGATCCCAACCGACCTAAATCAAAAGATCTAGAGCTCCAAATCATTGCCCAAAGACTGGACAAGATCTGTCTTCATCACACTTCCAAAAAAAGGTGATGATCAAGAATGTTCCAATCACTGCACCATCGCCCTCATACCTCATGCAAGCAAAATTCTTTTAAAGATCATACAAAAGTGCATTGCGACAATTGTTGATCGGGAACTGCCAGAGGTTCAAGCTGGCTTCTACAAAGGACGTGGCACTAGAGACCAAATTGCGAACCTGCACTGGATAATGGAGAAGACCTGGGGGTATCAAAAGGATGTGTACATGTGTTTCATAGCTTACAGGAAAGCTTTTGACTGTGTCGAACATGACAAGCTTTGGAAGTGTCTGAAGCAAGTGGGCATCCAAGAACATATTGAACAGCTTATAAGGTCGCTTTACAACAACCAAAAAGCAACAGTCAGGACAGCTTATGGAAACACTGATTGGTTCTGAATCGAGAAAGGCGTATGGCAAGGCTGCATTCTATTACCAGTCCTTTTCAATCTGTACGCAGAAAAATCATAAAGCGATACAATTTGGCCAAATTATTAAAAGTCAAAATCGGTGGCAGAAATGTCAACAACCTCCGATATGCAGATGACACCACCCTGCTTACGGAAAGTGAAAGGGACCTGGAATACGTTATCCAACGAGCGCAAAAGGAAAGTGAACACATGGGATTGTACTTCAACAGCAAGAAAACGAAAGTCATGACCCCGGTAGGCAACGGTAAAGTGAACATTAGAATTAACAACGAAGAAGTCGAGACGGTCCAAGATTTCATCTTCCTTGGATCCAAAATCAATTTCAACCGGCAATCTGGACCTGAGATCAAGAGACGGATTACAATTGGTAGGAATGCAATGCAATGGAAAAGATCTGGAAAAGCAAGGATATTAGCATTGCGACAAAAACCAGACTGGTCAATGCAATCGTCTTTCCCATAACGACGTATGGGTGTGAATGTTGGACGCTCAGAAAAACAGACAGAAGGAAAATTGATGCGTTTGAACTATGGTGCTGGAGGAGAATGCTACGGATACCTTGGACTGCCATGACAACGGACAACGTAGTGTTAGATCACATCAAACCGAAAATATCACTAGAGGGCAAAATCATCAAACAGCTGATCTCCTTTTTTGGATACGTGATGTGCGCTAACTTACTGGAAACAGTACTGATGCTTGGCAAGGTCAGAGGAAAGAGAAGATCAGGACAACAAAAAACAAGATGGCTAGATAGAATTAAGGCCACAATGAAAATATCAATGGCTGAACTGAAAGAATCGGTGAAAGACAGAAATGCGTGGAGAACATTCATCCATGGAATGACTAAGGGTCGGATGCGACTGAACGGATAATCATCATCATACTGGGGTTGAAAATCCACCAATCCTGCAGCCTTGCAGTTATATATATTTTTTCCCCCATGAGAGCTGCTAGCTAGCGAGATCTGTAAAAGAAATTGAATATGGGGAATGGTCTAACCAGGAACAGAACAAAATTTTTGCTTCGATAATTTTGGGGAAAAATCTAGTCTGAGTGAAAACATGGTCTATACTTGTGTATACATTATGTGCTACAGAGTAGTATATATAGTCTCTATCCGTGGGGTGAGAGTTCCACCATATGTCTACTAGGTCATAGGACTGTAGGTGTTACCATGCGGCAGTTGCTTGTCCTCCCAGGGCGGCGGTGTGTGGGGTCCTGCAGTTGGGGCGCGTCCCCTCGGCTTGTTGTCTGGCTGCCGGGGGGGCGCGGGTGCCTGGCCAGCGTGGGCGGCGTGGACGAGCTCCCTTTTATTATGTCTGTTGGGAATTGGCCGTCTCCCTCCCTCCGCCCCTGGGCGGAGGCTTTTGTTTAGAGGTCGGGCAGAGACTTGCAATCACTGTCAGCTACTGGTTTCCCTCAGTGTGCTAGCTAGTCTGCCTCGGTTGGTCTCCTGCTTCTGTCATCTGGTCTCCTATACGTTGCTATTATCCGCCAGGTTTTTCCATCTGCCTTAGTTCTGCTTAGTATTGTTCGTGTTGGTTAATTACATCGGCCTTTTCTGTTGGTATTATGCCCTTCCATCCAGGTATGCCAGCGTCCCTTTTTCGGTCCCTAGTGAGAGTAGGGACCGCCGCCCAGTTGCCTGCCTGGGGTTAGCCAGGAGTGGAGGCAAGTAGGCAGGGACAGGGGTTATGAGGTAGATCTAGGCGTATCAAGGGTAGTATACCGTAACAGTAGGAATTTAGCAAATCGATGGGCTGAGGCAGTTGGTGGGGGATAAGTTTTGACCTATCTGAATTAGATTTATCAAGGGAAGTGTCTAGTGCTAACTTGCAATCTCCACCCACTATAAATGGGCATTTGAAGCGAGGGAGCCACGTGAATAGTAGGTTATGCAATAAGGGGAGTTGTTTAGAATTAGGGGCATAATTAACAAATGCGACTTGTGATCCATTAAGGGTAACAGAAATTATTAGGAACCTCAGGGTCCCGGTGGATCTCCTGTGGAGCGAAGGATGCTCGCCTAGATATCTCCATGCCTCTCTTTTCTTCCCGTGTGAAAGCCAGGTAGTGTGTTGGATAATTTTGATGGAAGAAGGTTGGCGTGGAGGCAGGGGCAAAATGCATCTCCAGGAAGAAAACAACGTCTGCCCAAAGTCTGTGGTAATAGTGTGTTGAATCATTTTGATTGCAACTAGAACATCTCAATAAAATGCATACATTGCAATATAAGCATAAGGGCGCCTACCCACTTGCGATTTTTTTTCCTTTGCGTTTTGCGTTTTTTCTGAAGAGCAATTAGGATAGAATGTGTTCTTGTCCATTTGCGTTTTTTTTTCGGTCCGTTGCAATTTTTAACATAGGAACTGTCAGTTGCATATGTGTCCTTATTTTTCTCTTAATGCACCCATGAATGTCAATGGAAATTAACGGAAAAGGCGCGAAAAAGCCGCGAAAAACGCGCGGAAAACGCTGCGTTTTTCACGCACGAAAATCGCAAACGCAAGTGGGTAGGCGCCCTAAGTCTTGACAGAATACCACATTAATAGGTATAGTTAGACATTGATACAGATACCATAGAGATGTCCAGGATTAGCGCGTCTCTCCATACATATCGCCATCTTTGTAGCTTCCTCAGGGCTCAATTTGCTTTGGAAAAATAGCAGACGTGGACTTTATCAACTATCAAACCACTTTCCAAAAAGCACCTGAAAAAATGTGTAAAACGAAAAGAGCCAATGAAATTCCTGATTCCTCTACAGTGGATTCTTGTTATTACTAACTGCAGTTAGAACCCATGAATAACTGCTATGTATATAAGTCCACGCCTTGTTGGCTCCATATTACTTGCTGTGCTTTCGCCTGACCCCAAGCTTTGGATAACTATTACATTGTGACTTAATGTTAGCTTTTTTTTGAATGTCTTGTTTTTATATCAATTAAAGGATCAAGTATAGATTTAATTTATTTCTATTGCAGTACACCTGAAAGAATCTGAAAGGCAACAGAAACTCACATACAAAAGTTTCACATTAAAAGGTGAGGATATTTTCAATACTAGATTGACCTGATGTTCACTACATGAACATAAAATGTTTGGAAAAGTGGTTGTAAATGTTTTAAGAACTGTCGAGACGAGGATTCGGCTTGAAATGCATGCCGTTCACGGCTTAGTGCTCCAAGATTTGGAGACATGGCAATAGTCAATTAGTATATATTACATGTCAGTGTATAACACCACTTAGTATAGTATATGTTATTGTGGAGCCCCCAGTATATTCCATGTATCCTGCAGTAATATCTTGTATCTCTGGTATATGCTACAGATTGGATCTACTACAGAGAGAGAATACAGTCACTGAGGTTGTAGACCACTATATACCTGCATGTAGCAGAGCTTAAGAAATAACCTGTTGCACTGTGCCAGCCACAATCAGGAAGTGGAAATGGGGTGATGTCTCTACATCAGACTGGTCTACGTGACCGTGCTTTGGGCACTGTTGAATGCCTCTTTCCAGTCGCTGCAGAAGGTGCTTTAGGACAGGTCTGTCAGAAATCCCTCTGGGTCACTTGTCATTGCAGAGGTTCCCTTGGGTGTCATCTGTCAGTGTTTCCTGTCACTGCAGAAGTTTCCTTGGATGTCATTTGTCAGGAATCCCTCAGTGTTTTATGTTCCCTCTTTCTCTTCCCTAGTTCTATCTGACCTGTGGTGCATGGACTAATTGGTTACCAAGAAAATTGTCAGAGGCAAGAGAATAGCCTAATGGTTATACTCTCCTAAACACAACATAATTCTATACTTTATTAACGTGTATGCGCTCAAAAAAGGACAAAGGCACTTTAAAATAAAAGAGTAGGTGGTTGAACTAGATCTGGAGTATGTCCATAGAGGAACTAAGTGTATGTTAGCTAGGCAAGCTGAAAGGGTATGATACAAAAGTGTGAGTTAATAGAGGTACTATGCAAGCAGACATTATCATATTCACACAGCATGCTGTCCTTAGGGAAACTACATAACTGCAGGCAGCCAATACTGGGACACACAGGGTGTTAGTTGATAGAGATGCTATAAGAAGCAGCCAAAATATAAGATTCAGTACATTGCTATGCTAATTATATCTTAATCATAGTTCTGACATAGAGAGATCTCTGTATATTCATATAGCAAATGAGCTCCTGTGCTAGAATACTGGTCTGCTGTCTTATCCAGTACACTGCCTTGCTGATTGTGCATTGAACACAGGTGTTATAGAGATTAGCAATGTCAGAGTGGTCTTTAGTATACACACACAGCATGCAGTGTTTTGGGAAATGGTGTAACTTTTGGCAGCCAGAGAAGTCTCTATTAAACCACAAAGGGACTGACTGCCTAGATGCCTGGCTATCTATAAACATATATTATATTGTGGAGCCATCCCTAAACCTAATCTAAAAAACATATAACACATGCCCTCCCAACATGTTTCGCCACAAGGCTTTATCAAGGGAGCTCAGGTAGGCTATAGTGAAAGGTGCTGCATTCTTTATTATTTTGTGCTTGAGAGGGTATAACCATTAGGCTATTCTCTTGCCTCTGACAATTTTCTTGGTAATTGTTTGTTTATCCAGGTATACCCTAGGGCTGTCTTCTTTCCTTACAATCTGGACTGATTGGTTGACAGGGAAGTGTTTCCCTAAACCAACCAATCAGCGATAATGGATGTGTATTTATTCCCGATACCGCAATCACATGAGTGCTGGTTATTCTTTTGTGTGTATACATGCTATGCAAACCTTTTCTGTTTTTCTAGTGTTATACATGTTTTGTCGAAGTCCTGTCTTGTTTGTGCCACCCATCTGTTGGTAATCAGATACCTAAGTGCTGTACTGCTTGTTCAATGGTGGTTGAACACCTGAGTCATGTCTTGTTTGTTGTCTTTGTCCAAAGGTGGACAGAAGCCAGTGTCCTCTTCATCCCATCAGACACTTGAACCATGTTGTTAGGACTGTGGAGGTGGATCCACTACATCAATCTACTGGATATGCGATGACACAGTCCAGCAAGCCTGACAGCTGATCCTCTAGCGTGCAGAGATAAGATACCAGATGGCTGCAATCCAGTCCGGGGATGAGAACTAGGGAAGGTACCTAGCCCTGAGCTAGTATGAGGGAGAAGGAAGACCCTGCCTATAAGCAGGGCTGACGTCCCGATAAGAATGACCCTGAGTTCTTCCTTTAGGCGCTAGCTGCCCCTGACAGGGCAGAACACCTATACAACAAAAGACAGAACAGGACTGAGAAGAATAAAGAGGCAGGGAGAGACAGGCTTGCAAGGAAACGCAGAGGAACAGGTGAAGACTATAGACAGAGGAATGCGAGAACGAACAGAACGACAAAGCGCAGGAAGCTGGATACAAATAGGAGAACTGCAGAAACAGGAGCTAAACAGGAAATCAGTGAGCAGAACTCACAACAACACTGAAGCACAGAAAGGAAGTCCCAGCTCAGCTATATAGGGAGGAGATTGGCAAAGATCGTACAGCTGAGCAGAGAAACCCTGGAGCGATTAACAATACAAGTGCTGGAAGAAAGTAAGAATAGGCTCAGGCTACAAGGAGAGCGGGACAACACCCGCATCTTCCAGAACCAGGGTAAGAGGAGTTAGTCTGAACAGTGGATCTAACAATAACTCCCCCTACGCCCCATCTCCTTCCATTGCTTTTCTGCAGAAATTCCTGAACCAGACGAGGGACATTGATGTTCTTGGAGGGCTCACATAATCTCTCCTCCAGGCCATAGCCCTTCCAGTCCACTTGTTCCTAACCTTCTTGACATTAAAAATATTTTTCACCTCAAAGATATTCCCTTGGTTGATCAGACTGGAAACTGGTCTGGGATTTTTGGAAAATCTATTGATCACAAGTGGTTTAAGCCCAGAGACATGGAAGGGGTTGGGGATAGACATGGAAGGGGTTGGGGATACACAGGGGGGGGGGGGGAGCAGAATCCTGTAACATACGGAATTTACTCTCTCCAAAACCTCAAACGGGACCAAAAATCGTGGGGTGAACTTATAAGAGGGCACTCTCAACCTAATATGTTTGGAGGAGAGACAAACTTTATCCCCTGGGACAAACTGCAGAGTGGGGCAAACGCCTGCGATCGACATACCTCTTCATGGAAGTGTCCAATCTCTCCAAAGTCACTTTGGTCTTCTGCCATATCTTGGCAACGTTTTCTGCAGAAGAAGCTGCTGCTGGAACCTCAGAATTGATAGAGACTGTCAGGGGAATTCTGGGTTGACACCCATATACAATGGAAAAGGAAGAATTCAATGTAGAGTCACTGACGTGCTGATTATGTGAAAACTCTGCCCAGTACATTAGGCTGACCCAATCGTCTTGATGGGTATTAGTAAAATGATGAAGATAACTTGCCAGGATCTGGTTAGTCCGCTCCACCTGCAGGCAGGATATCCTTAACCTGGACAAGGACCACAGTTACATCTTAACCGGATCCATGATACACTGTGTAATCTCCTCAGAATCATTACAATCGAATGCTCTAGATAGCGCATCAGCTTTGACATTCTAGTTGGCGGAATGCAAATGTAAGATAAAATTAAACCGCGTGAAGAACAGTGACAACCAGGCTTGACAGGAGTTGAGCCGCTGAGTGGTCTGTAGATATACCAAGTTCTTCTGGTTGGTGTAAATCATGATGGGGTGAAAGGCTCCCTCCAGCAAAAAACGCGAAAAGTCCAGAGCCATCTTGATGGCCAGTAGTTCAGTCTCCTATAAAGTAATTCCGATCTGCCGTGGAAAACGACTTGGAAAACAAAACACGCCACCCTCTTATCGGATGCACCTTTTTGCGATAGGACAGCCCCTTTTCCCGAGGAAGAAGCATCGACCTTCAGCACGGACACTGACGAGAAGGCTAACTTCAGAGCTTGAAAAGTAGATTCTGGCTCTGGATACCATTGTTTGCCATCAGCTCCCTTACGGGTGAGGTCAGGGAGAGGAAGTGAGAAATGAATTGTCGATAGTAGTTTGCAAAACCCAAAAAACGCTAATTAGCTCGAAGACCTGATGGACGAGGTCAATTCAGCATGGCAGAGACTTTTTCGGGATCCATCTCAAAACTCGAGGACGTACAGAACCAGGCATCAGCTCAATACGACAGTCGTAGGAATGATGTGGAGGCAGACATTCAGCCTCTTTCTAATCAAAAAGATCCACAAACCCATTGTAAGGCTCTGACTGGTTTTGAGGTAACAGTAACCCAGTGAACTGGACGAATGAGAAGAAGGCACTTAGCATAGCAGGTGATACCCCAACTTAACACTTCGCCTGTGCTCTAGTCCAGGGTAGGGTTGTGTAAACAGTCATATTAAACCCAGGAATAGAGAGCTGGTTGCCCCAGGAAGGAAATCCTTTCAAAATGAATTGCGCCTATCAAAGCTCTGTGACAAATTGGACAGTCTCAGAGAGGTCATTACCATTGACTGAGGTCACCACCAGAGGTCTCTCGAGACACCGGACAGGAATTTGGTGGCGATCCACCAAGGCTTGTTGTAGAAGGTTCCCAGCCAAACTGGAATCCAGGAAGACTGCCACCGAAATCTGGACACCAGCAGGAATCAAGGTTACTGGTAAATTCAACCTGGGAGAGGAGTGATCCTCACCTAGGGTAGCCTCTCCTACTGACCCTAGGTGGAGGAGTTTCTCGGTTTGAGGAAGCAAGCGCGAACCTAATGACCTGGATCTCCACAATACATGCACAGATTCTTTACACGTCTGAGTATATGCTCCTCCTCAGATAGTCTGTGCCGATCCACCTGCATGGGCTCACGGTCGGTCGGTGGAGAAGTAAGTGGTCTCTGGAAACTAGGAGCCAGGCGGATTGATCTCCTCTCTTGCATAGATCTCTCTTGGAACCGCAGGTCAATTCTCATGGCCAGGAAAATCAGAACGTCCGGAGAGGTCAGAACCTCACAACCAGCTAATTCATCCTTGATGCGGCCCGCTAGACCCTCCCAAAATGCAACTACTAGAGCTTCATTGTTCCACCCTAGCTCTGAAGCCAGGGTATGAAACTGAATAGCGAATTGGTCCACAGTAAGGTTATTTTGATGAAGGCATAATAGAGCAGAGGCAGCTGAGGATGAGCGACCAGGCTCATCAAAAACCCTACGGAAGGTCTTCACAAACAGACCAAGATCATTAACCAGTGGGTCATTCTATTCCCAGAGGGGATTGATCCATGTCAGGGCCTGACCAGCGAGGTGGGACATAATGAAAGCAATTTTGGCACGATCAGAGCAGAACAGGTGTTACAGAAGTTCAAAATGCAGGGTACACTGATTTATGAAACCACAGCATTGTCTGGGATCCCCCTTGTAGCATGACAGCATAACCAGGCGATCCGGTCCCAGTAGTGGAAACTGCCAGCGGGGATGGTACAGCAGTTGCTGCAGCTGCGGAGGACTGCGGTACCGCTGCAGCGGAAAAAATACTGTTTAGACAGACGCATTGTGAGGATACACCAGGATTTTTACATGGCACTTCCATTACTGTATTATCACCTGGAACAATTCAGGAGGTTCTCTGTGGTTAGTCAGTGGGATCCATGGCTTCAGTGTACTGTTAGGATTGTGGACGTGGATCCACTGCATCAACCTACCAGATGTGCAATGAACCAGTCCAGCAAGCCTGACAGCTGATCCTCTAGCGTATGGAGGTAGGATACCAGATGGCTGCAACCCAGTCCGGGGATGAGAACTAGGGAAGGTACCTAGCCCTGAGCTAGTATGAGGGAGAAGGAAAATCCTGCTATAAGCAGGGCTGATGTCCTGATAAGGACAACCCTGCGGTCTTCCTTTAGGCGCTAGCTGACCCTGACAGGACAGAACACCTATACAACAAAAGACAGAACAGGACTGGGAAGAATAAAGAGGCAGGCTTGCAAGGAAACACAGAGGAACGGGTGAAGACTATAGACAGACGAATGCAAGAACAAACAGAACGACAAAGCGCAGGAAACTGGATTCAAATAGGAGAACTGCAGAAACAGGGGCTAAGCAGGAAGTCAGAGAGCAGAACTCACAACAACACTGAAGAACAGAAAGTAAGCCCCAGCTCAGCTATATAGGGAGGAGATTGGCAAAGATCCTACAGCTAAGCAGAGAAGCCCTGGAGCAATTAACTATAGAAGTGCTGGAAGAAAGAATTAGCTCAGGTTACAAAAAGAGCAGGACGACGCCCACATCTGCCAGAACCAGGGAAAAAGGAGTTAGTCTGAATAGTGGATCTAACACATGTCCAGTCCTGAATCCCCTTTGTCCATTGATGTGCAGACAACTGAGTCCGATCTGTCTGTTGGTGTGTGGACTCCTAAGTCCCCTTTGTCTGAATGGTTGTCGGATGCCTGTACTCTGTCTGTCTGTGGTGTTTGTTGTGGCTGTGGACTCCTGTCAGCTATGTACCTTTGCACCTAATACTGTTAGATTTCCATCTACTATATGCATGTCATTTCCTATCCTCCATATAGGGACAGACTAGATAATAACCTTGCTTTTAGGCAGGGTTCACCAAGCTGTAGTTGGTTAGGGAAAGTATTCCCTCCCTTGTGTTTCTCTTGTTTAAGTGACAAGGTACAAGTAAATGTTGGTCCATTACGGACATTATCATGTCTTGGTGTGACGTTTATGGAGGGCATTGTAGTTGTGCCCTACACGGACATAACATAACCAAAATTAATTCTGAAAGACACCAGGTGTGGTCTTTGACAATACTCAATACTCAAACCACTTTCCAAAAAACAAAATGAAAACATTACTAAGTAAGACTCTTGAAATTCAAGAGGGCTCTATAGGAAATGCATGTTCTTCATGACTTAGAACCCATCGACAAAGTATAACTTCCATATATATATACATTCATCCACACCCTAAGCTAAGTCTAACTAACATATTGTGACCTAATGCTAACTTTTTTAAATGTCTTGTTTTTGTTTTTACATCAGTCAAAGGACTAAGTATGAGTTTTATTTATTTCTATTACAGAACACCTGAACGAATTTAAATGGCAAAAAGAAGTCGTAGGCAAAAAAGGGGGATTAAGAGGATGGGATCTTTTCAATATCATGCTTCTCATGCTATTTTATAATCCTGTCATCACAAAAAGGCATGAAGAACGTAAAAGTATCCATTTTGTCTTTGTAAGGTTCAGTGCCTGGGAATGCACAGGTAGTGACCAGCTATGGGCCGGACTGGTTACAACTCTCTGTGATCGTATTGAGAATGAATTTGGCCTCATACCTCTTAGCATTTATCGTGCATTGCACAAGAAAATTAAAAAGTCAAGCTCTGGAAAAGAATGGGTTTCTAAGAATATTCTGCATTTTATCCCTATTTGGATTTTTACAATATGTATGTTCTCTTTGGTGCTCTTTGGTTGTGTTTTAATTTCAGAAGGAGCTCTAGGTTTGATGTTGGGCATAGTTTTAAGTATGTTTGGCATTTGTGCAGTGAAACCATTAATAACAGTCTTCGAAGTGATTAAAAATTTAATTGTGACTCAAAGAGTCAAAGTGCTGCGCAAACTGAAGACAAAAGACATGAGCTCCCAGTTGGGCTTCATGGCTGATGTGAAGAAGGAGATTGAAATTATCACCTCTTATCTTCAATTGATGGAAATATTCCAAAAGCAAAAAATCAGAGTCATCATAGAGATCATCAAATTGGACAATTGTATGCCAAACAGGGTGGTCGAGGTCTTAAATGCTATAAATATTCTACTATCTAATCCCGATGCTCCCTTTATATCCATCTTGGCTGTAGACCCTGGTATCATTGTTGAATGTGTTGAAAAATCAGACCAGCTGAAAGGCATGGCGAACAATGGCTATCTGTTCTTGAATCGAGTTGTAACATTACCTTTTTCGATACCCCAAATGAATGAAAAAAGTATATCCTATCATCTAAATCATATAATTGATGGTAAGAAAACACTAATTGAATATAAGAAAAACTCTTCCAAAAAATCTGTCAAATGTGAACTTCTCTGTGATGTGAAAGTTGACTCTGATAATCAAGACTTTAAGGAACAAGACCAAAAAGCAAATAATTTAATAAAAGAAGCTTGGAACTCCCTGAATTCGGGGATATGTCTTAAATGTATTACTGGCAATGTTATCAACATGAGGAGGTTGGTAACCAGCATTATCATAACTGTCAGACTGATGATCAAGGATAATAAAAACATAAAGCCTGATAAGGTGACAAAGTGGGTAATACTGGCTGCTCAATGGCCGTGTTCCCTCAGTTGGATATTACAGTGCATTGAAGATGAGCAACAAAGCAGGAAATCCGAAAATTCTTCTTATTCTAACACCTTTCTTTGGGATGTTTATGAAAAGTCATTGGAAACAATGCATGTGAACAGGAAAGGTCTGAAACAGCTTCTGGAGTTAGATGGAGATCCAGATATCTTCTACGATTTACTAAATGATGCAAAATTCACAGTGGAAGATGCCAACACTTTTTTGCCATTCACTATCAATTTAGACTGTACCATTAAGAGGAAAATTGAACTTCTACAAGGTAGTTATAACTTCCTAAGGTTCAAAAAAGAGAAAATATTGACTAGGAAGTTTCTACTGGGAATGAGTACAGATGCTGTCTGTGAAAAGGTTAGTAATTTTTTGCTTTCCAATCGCTATAAAAGAGTGATTTCAAAATATGTGCAAAATATTAACCCTTTCCAATCCACTGTCTGATGTCTAAACACATTATGATTTAAGGCTGTAAAGCTTCGATGTTGGAAGACGCCCGTTGGGGTTCTCTTACTGTATATTGCCAGCCTCTCTGCTGTCCGAGCTTTTCCAACGTGTCACCTCATGCAGTACTGGTTTTAGCCAGCAGATAGCACCATTGTATAACAGCAGAAAAAGAGTAAGCCCCCTAGGAAAACCAGGATACTAATTGGATTGGAAAGGGTTCTGTTGTTATTTTATCACATGCCCGGCCACTTAAAAAAAAAATATATACTCTGAGACAACCCATTTAACCGCCTATTCATTGTCTTATACAATTCATAGCTGCCAAGGTAAAGGTGGTTGTATTTGCACCAATTTCTCATCAAAACAAGAAGAGTGATTAAAATTAATGTATTCTGTTAATAGGCACAATGCGTTTGAACTGTGGCATAGAAAGTTAAAGATTTTAGGTGATAAAGTTGACAGTCACTCTCCTACCAGTTAAAGGATTGTTAGACCAAGGGCTCATTCCCTCAAGTGTATGCTTAAAGGGGTTGTCCCGCGCCGAAACGGGTTTGTTTTTTTTCAACCCCCCCCCCTCGGTCGGCGCGAGACAACCCCGATGCAGGGACCTAAAGAAAGCTTACCGGAGCGCTTACCTGAAACCCCGCGCTCCGGTGACTTCTATACTTACCGGTGAAGATGGCCGCCGGGATCCTCTTCCTCCGTGGACCGCAGCTCTTCTGTGCGGTCCATTGCCGATTCCAGCCTCCTGATTGGCTGGAATCGGCACGTGACGGGGCGGAGCTACACGGAGCCGGCATTCTGCACGAGCGGCTCCATTGAAGAGAGCAGAAGACCCGGACTGCACAAGCGCGGCTAATTTGGCCATCGGAGGGCGAAAATTAGTCGGCTCCATGGGAACGAGGACGCTAGCAACGGAGCAGGTAAGTAAAAAACTTTTTATAACTTCTGTATGGCTCATAATTAATGCACAATGTACATTACAAAGTGCATTAATATGGCCATACAGAAGTGTATAGACCCACTTGCTGCCGCGGGACAACCCCTTTAAAATGCCATGTGTATTCCGCAGCATTTTAGCATTCTCTGAGCTGCCGATGAGCCGGCTATCGCTGCATAGGGCAGCGATTGTGCACTGCGCATGACAGAGTATCTCACGCACGCTGTCATGCACAGTGTGACTATTTTTTTTCCAATTCCCCGCTCTGTCTCTTAGAAGCGTTGCATATTAAACGCCGCACATACGCATTGTAACTGCATATCTGCGGCGTTTATTATGCGACCATAGAGAGCAAAAGGCACTCTCGCTTAATACACTGTAAAATAGGACATGCAGCTTTTTTTCTTTAATGAGCATATTATACGCATTTAAAAAACGCCAGTGGTACAGCCAATCAGAAGCTAGGGGCTCGACAGGGGGCGTTAACTCCTGCAAACCCAGGTCTGCCCCTAGCTTCCAGTGGCGTCAAGGTACACCAGTACCAATGCCAGTCTGCATGGGTTAATGAAAATCAATGTATTTTCATTGACTTCATTCACCGTGTATTATGCCCACGTGCATCACCCGTGTAATACTCAATTCAAATACGCTTGTGGGAGTGAGCCTTTAGAGGGGTTTTTCCGGGATTCTGGCCACAGAAGAGGCTGTAGAGCTAAGGATAGGTCATCAATATTTCAGTCCAGGAAAATTCCTTTATTAGAAATGCAACATGTAGCCAGCAGCTGTGGCACAGCCCATAAATTGCCATCTCCTCCATACAGTTACCATGTGGCATCATCCCTCTGCCATGTGCCTGCTGTATGGAGCTGTGCTCTGTATAATGTATGAAACAGGGTTTATGTAAGCAAGCAGTAGTGTGAACTGTGTCTTGTTCTGCTTGGATCATTTTCCATCTAGGCCGAGCTAAGCCCATAGGTTCCAGCGTGGGACGATCGCCCGGCTTGCAGGCAGAACTCACGGGGTTGTTGTCTCGTGAGTGCCTACTCTGACAAGCCAACAACCCTGCTAGTATTTATGTGCAGCAGACCGCTGGTGGTTGGCTGGCTTGAGAACTCCACACCCAGCCAGCTCAAACATCGCACATCTGTGGAAATGTGCTCCTTGAAACCCATAGAACTACAGGTGCCAGGAGCACAACCTGACACACTGGGCCCACAGAAGAGCCTTGTGGTTCCCTACTTGACGCATTCTTCCAATTGAAGGACATGGCCTATTTTGGACTTAAAGGGGTTGTCCCGCGCCGAAACGTTTTTTTTTTTTTTCAACAGCCCCCCCGTTCGGCGCGAGACAAACCCGATGCAGGGACCTAAAAAAAAATCCGCACAGCGCTTACCTGAATCCCCGCGCTCCGGTGACTTCTTACTTACCGGCTGAAGATGGCCGCCGGGATCTTCTCCCTCGGTGGACCGCAGGGCTTCTGTGCGGTCCATTGCTGATTCCAGCCTCCTGATTGGCTGGAATCGGTACGTGACGGGGCGGAGCTACACGGAGCCGCTCTCCGGCACGAGCGGCCCCATTCAGAAAAGAAGAAGACCGGACTGTGCAAGCGCGTCTAATCCGGAGATTAGACGCTGAAAATTAGACGGCACCATGGAAACGAGGACGCTAGCAACGGAACAGGTAAGTGAATAATTTCTGATAACTTCTGTATGGCTCATAATTAATGCACAATGTACATTACAAAGTGCATTAATATGGCCATACAGAAGTGTATAGACCCACTTGCTTTCGCGGGACAACCCCTTTAAGGACGCAATGATTTTTGGGGGATTTTCATTTCCACTTTTCAAGAGCCATAACTAAAGATGAGTGAGTATACTCGCTAAGGCACATTACTCGAGCGAGTAGTGCCTTAGCCAAGTATCTCCCCGCTCGTCTCTAAAGACTCGGGGGCTGGCGCCGGTGACAGGTGAGTTGCGGGGGGGAGCGGGGGGGGGGGGGGGGGAGGGAGAGAGAGATCTCCCTTCCGTTCCTCCCCGCTCTCCCCCGCAGCTCCCCGCCCCTCGCCGGCCCCCGAATCTTTAGAGACGAGCGGGGAGATACTCAGCTAAGGCACTACTCGCTCGAGTAATGTGCCTTAGCGAGTATACTCGCTCATCTCTAGCCATAACTTTTTTATTTTTCCATCGACATGGCCATATAAAGGCTTGTTTTTTGTGCAGTGAACTATAGTTTTTATTCGCACCATTTTTGGGTGCATATAATGTATTGTAAAACATTTTTCTTTTTTAAAAGCAGGGAGAGAAAACGTATGAATTCTGCCATTTTATTTTTATACAGCGTCAATCATACGGCATAAATGATACAACACATTTTTTTCTGCGGGTTGGTATGATTACAACGATACCAAAAACAATATATATTTTTTAGTTTTTTTACACTTTTGCACAATAAACCCTTTTTTTGGAAATTAAAATTATTTTTGCATCATCGCATTCAAAGTCACATAACTTTTTTATTTTTCCATGGATGGAGCTCTGTGAGGCTTGTTTTTGTATCATGAGCTGTAATTTTTATTTTTACCATTTTGGGGTACATATGGCTTTTTGATAGCTTTTATTGCGCTTTGAGAGGTAAAACAAATTAAATGGGGATTCACAGAGGAAGTAATAGTCTATAATATAATCAATTGGCCCTTCACAGAATAGACTTGCTAAAAGATACTCTTTATTAATTCAATTTAAAACCATATAGACGTGGGGCACATGTTATGCCAGAGGGAGAGGCATACATCAGGTGTGTGTACTCACTCTGTCGTATACCTCCCCCTCTGGCATAACATGTGCCCCACGTCTTTACGGTTTTAAATTTTATTTAATAAACAGTATCTTTTAGCAAGTCTATTCTGTGGAGGGTAAAACAAATTAAATAAGCATTTTTTCTCTGTTTTTTAACGTTTTTTTGTGCAGGATAATTAGTGTGCTCAAATTATAGTACAGGCAATTATGGACACGATGATACCACATATGTGGTTTTTTAAACACTTTTATTATTTATTTCATACAAATAGGGAAAAATGAGCAAAAGAGGGTTTTTTATTGTTTTTTACACTCTTTTATGTTCCTGAAGGGAACATGATCTATAGCACCTTGATCACTATTATAAGGCATTGCAGGACTTATGTCCTGCAATGCCTTATCGCTTGTAAAAGTGATCATAAGCAATGAAAAAGCAGGATGCCTGTATCAGGCATCCTATTGCCATGGCAACCCGTTGGCCCTCTGATGACATCACAGAGGGAGCACCCTCCCTCTGTGAAACCTTTACATGCCACGATCTACATAGATCACGGCATGTAAGGGGTTAACTGCGGGGGGGGGGGTGTCACTGTCCTTATGCACCCCCCTGCTGTTGCAGCGGGAGGCTTTTGATCCTGCGGCATCCACATGACGTGAGGTTACATCATGTTGCGTTAAGTACCATGCTGCCATAATGTAACCTTATGTCCTGTGACATTAAGGGGTTGAATATGATCACTAAACCAGTTGTGAATCCACTTAACAATTGCCTTATCAATCCCATATTTTGTCATTTTTTCAATAAGGATGGTATGAGATACGTTGTCACATGCTTTGCTGAAGTCAAGACATACTATATATACCACATTTTTCTGATCAACCAAGTCAATGATTCTGTCATAGAAGGAAATTAGATTAGTCTGGCATGACTTGTTTGTTACAAACCCATATTTGCTCTGATTAATTACTGCATTCTCATGCAAGTACTTGAGTACATGCTGTTCAATAATTTTTTGGGAGATCTTCCTGGTATAGAAGTCAGGCTCACAGGCCTGTATTTTCCTGGATTCACCTTCTCCCCTTTTTGAAGATAGGGACAACATTTGCCCTTCTCCAATTTTCTGGGACTTTTTTCTTACCACAAATAGCGTCATTCTTGTTCCTGGGCTCTGCCTGGTCTTGCAGCTAAACCCATACACTTGAATGGGGCTGAGCTTTAATACCAGACATGGACAAGAGAAGCGCTGTCTCTTCCATGCAATATGGCATCTCAGTCACACCATGCAATTTTATTTTTAGTCTAAGTATACCTTCATCTCATGTATGTTTTATCTTCTCCCCCTTTAGATGAGCGAGCTGAATATACTACCAGAGAATCTCCCTCAATACAGAAATCTGATAAAAAAGAATAATCTGAATGGGAAGGCTCTTCTCTACACTGATAATAAGGAGATAAGAAAGGCCTTGGGAATGAATTTTGGAGACTGGGTGGAATTTAGTACTAACTTTTTACGTTTGCCTACCCCTAACATTTTATTTTAAGCAATAGAGAACAAGCTGTCTACTATTATACAGGTTTATACTATGGCTTGTAAATGTTCTGGAATAAAGTCTAGATTTTATTAGTAGATTTTTATGCCAGGAGTCGGACTCAACAAGAAGGGCTATTAGTCCTGTTTACGCTGTCCACTCATAAATTCACAGTCTTTCTCTATGTGTAAGTGGGCGATGCAGGATTCACAGGCTTTCTCTAAGTGGGGGTAGAGGCAGCAGGACTCTAGCTTTCTCTATATGTAGATGAGCAAAGAAGAACTCAGACTTTCTCTAGGTGTGGGCAGAGGGAAGCAGGACTCTCAGGCTTTCTCTATGTGTAGGCTGGGGGAGCAGGACTTACAGGCTTTCTCTATGTGTGGGTGGGGGGAGCAGGACTCACAGGCTTTCTCTATGTGTAGGCTGGGGAGCAGGACTCACAGGCTTTCTCTATGTGTAGTCTGAGGGAGCAGGACTAACAGGCTTTCTCTATGTGTAGGTGGAGGAAGCGGGACTCACAGGCTTTCTCTGTGGGTGGGCGGCAGAAGCAGAACTCAGAGGCTCTTTGTGTGGGTAGGATGAAGCAGGACTCTGGCTTTCTCTATGAGTGGGAGGAGGAAGCACGACATAGGCTTTCTTTTTGGATGGTCAGGGAGAACAGAACTCACAGGCTTTATGTATGAGTGGATGGGGGAAGAAGGACTTATAGGTTTGCTCTAAGCGTAGGCTGGGGAAGTAGGACTCACTGGCTTTTTCTGAGTCTTGGCAGCATGCTTTTTACATGAAAATACTGAAATAAATCATACAGTTATCATGTGACTAGGCACAGCATGGTCGCTGTATGTGTCCCAGATATACAGCCCTATAGTACTCAGTAATTCCCGAGCAGATGCCACAAATTATTGAAGTGCAGTGTTACATTTGTGGGGCACATACAGGGACCATACTGTGTCTGGAGACATAATAACCAGAACAGTGGTCAATGGGGCTGAACCTTTTTTAACTCGTACAAATACTAAAGAGAAGTAAATATTGCAATAGCATCGGATGGGTACCGCACCTTCACTGTGCAGTAGTTACATCATACTGTCCTCCCCAATGATGACAGAAGCTGAAGACAATTCAGCGACATCAAGCAACAGAAAATACACATTAATGGTCATATGTAGACTTTCATTCCGTTCACTTACACTGCCATCTTTTGGCCAAAACATACATTGCAGATATATTTTTCAACTACACTCTAAAAAAATCAAGCCTCTAGAAGAAATTGTTGTTTTGCTGCAAAACTCTGCATGCAGTTACATCTCAGGTAGATATGCAAATGATTAGAGTTGTGGCGTGATCAGATGAACAGTCTTGTCACCTGAGGCCATAAAAGCGGTTCCACCTTTGACTTATAAAAAGGATCCCAGAGGATCGAATTCCAGGATTCTTTGGAATTCCGTAGCATATACAACTCATAAGAGCACTAGAGAGCAGAATTATGCCCTTAGTACAGTTCAGAAAGGGATGCTGCAGTACGCCAAGGTCCTGCCAAATAATATGGGGACAAATGCAAGACTATGCATTACGATGGACTCTTCCTCCGTTCTATTTCGTTCATTTTTAGATTTTCTTTCCTCTTCTTCCTTTTTTCTCCTTTCCTATGGTTTGTTTTTCCATTTTACACTGTTCTAATGTTACACCACAGTCAGCTGTTTAAAATTAAGAGGTTCTCCGTCACTATCACAAGAATAGAGGAATATAGAGGGTACATGGGGTGGGTGGGGATTGGGTAGAAGTGAGGGGAGGAATAGGTCGGGGATTGACCTTTGATGAGGGTCTTCTTCCCTCTTCACAGGGGTTGCAAAATTCGGGATCAAGCATAATTGCAGTTCACATTTGCAATACCATAGGTAGTACCTGAATGGGCCCACCTTCAGGGGTTTATTGTACATGCTTTAAGGTTTAGCACTTTGGCTTAATCCAGTTGGGGAATTTTGTACCACTGTTTGGGTTGCAGGTTGTCATTTTCTTTGCATTACCTAACAGTGATTTAACTTGTTGTTTTGGAAAAATGGAAAATTCATAAATAAAGAATTTTAAAAAAGGCTCCCAGAGGCTCCTTGTATGTAGTGACCTCTTTTATCGTTTGTGTAGAGCTTGTTGACCACTAGACGCCTCTATGATCCAATCAAAGAGATTTTTTCAGGTTAGAAGAGTTTAAGAGGGGGCATTATTGTAATACAAGAAGCTGGGTAGTCATATTGATGAACTGCCTGCCACCTGGGCTATTCTGACTATACTGTTAGTTGTTGAGACGAGTGAATGGGTGAGGGCAGGCATGCATGGCGACCAAGCTCAGGATGCCCTCGACAGACGCAGTAGAGAGGATCGTCTGACAAGCACGAACAGCTCCAACTGTTTCGTTGTCCACCCTCTACAAACAGGTGGCACCATCATTACAGGGCCCTGTGTCTAATAATGCTTGGCTGCACACAGCAAGGGTGTCACAGGAATCTCTTCATAACATTGCTACACTTCTGTGGCCTGCCAGTTGCCAGAAATTATTGCCAATAGAACATGTATGCGACCATCTGGAACACCAACTTAGAAAGCCTACGAGTTTACAGAACTTAGAGACTCAGTTACACTAAATGTGGACCGATGTGCCACATTGTATCATACACAACCTGTATGCCTCCATTCCCGAAGGCTCACATCTTGCATCCATGCTAGATGTTGCCCAACAGGGTACTACAGCTTCCGGTTAAGTTTTCAACAATAAAGTGTCCTTTTGCTACTCTACACCAGAGGGTCCCAAATGTTTTTGCCCTGTAGACCACTTGACGATTTTTTTAGTTTTGCGTAGACCCACTGCCTGCCTAATATTATTTAATTTTCCTTAACTTATGAAAATCAATGGATTTTCAAAGCTGACAATACAAATATTTGTAGTAAAATTCTTACATAAAAAGTAATACACAAATAATGCTGTTAATGGGGGGATGAGCCTGATGCTGTGATAGCAATTGGTCATTATTTGGCTTCAGATTAGTGAGGTATAGTCTCACATCTCCACATCCAGTGATGTACAATTGATTTCTTTTTTTCATAAGAAGATTGGTGACGTCCCAAAGACCCCTTTTCACGAGGTATGAAGATGGAAAAGCTATCAAAAACTTTCTTGCGATAGTCCATAATGCAGGATAAGCAACAGGTATATCTTACTGAAGCCAGATACCCCTTTCTGAACTGCACCTTAAGATCTTCGTTAGTTGTAATATGATATCCAATTCTTCAATGTCAGCGTATGGATCGATAATCCACTGTGGTATTACCATAGTCAAAACATCCTCAAACCTGGTTTTCAAGTCTCTGAAGGACATTTAAATACCAAAACGTCATCATCCTGGACGTTTGTCAATGACAAGTTGGGGAACTGGGAAAATTTGTGCCTTCCAATGTTTCGCTTCAATAGATTAATTCTGGCAAAAAAGCTGCAATGATGGACTTTGTTTTTATTAAATTCAGACTGTCACCTTGTAACTGCAAGTTAACCTCATTGAATTTAGTAAATCTGTTAAATAAGCAATGCCTGGTTTCAATTTAATTAAATTTTCTTTCAAAATGGGATCTTGATCATCCAAAAGCTCTAAAACGGTCTCAAAAAGTTTTTAAAAAAGCTTGTCAAATAAGCCTTTCAAGAGCCAATGCACTTTAGTGGAGTGAAGGAGTAAAAGATGAAAGTCCTCGTCATTTCCTTCACACAACTGTGCAAATAACCTAGAATTCAACGCGCTGCTACAAATCTTGTTTACTGCATTTATGACAAACTGAAGAAATTGATGCAATCTGGCCTCAGATTTTAAGCTACTAAATGTTGTTGATGAATGACGCAGTAAATTGCAAACACCCCGGGTACATTTTGTTTCAAATGGCTTATAAAACCGGAATGGCGCCCAAACACGGCTGGTGCTCCATCTGCTGCTGACAATATATTTGATAAAGAGATTGCTTTTTCCATGAAATGATTTTTCAAAACATTGATTCACCTTTAGTGTCTGTTGTCAAAGTTCTCGCAAAGAGCAGTTCTTCATGGATTTCTTGGTCCATAACGAACATATACCTAATAGTGCTTCATTACCAAGTATAGTTGACTTGTCCAGTTGAATGGAGAAATGGTTTGTGATACAAGACGATTTCAACATCATTACTCATTTCATCAATATGTCTGAATAGTTTTGTTGCTCAAAGTAATTGTTTTGAGTATATCATATGCAGACTTGTGTAGAACAGTTTTTTTAAAACCTCTTCAATGGCTTGCAAAATCAGCTGTTCCCTGATAGTATGAGGCTTTCCTGATTTTGCTATGAGTACTGAGATATTGTAAGGCACCAGCAAACTATCACCATCTCTTTTTGACGTTGAAGCGAACGTATCGTCCAGCATGGTTCTCTTCTGACGTTTTTCTTTCAGTGCTTTAAAGTATGTCAAATCTTTACCTGTGTTATTAGGATGACACCTTCTCAGGTGATCCTCCAGCGTGGATGGTTTCATAGTGTCATTGCTTAAAACTCTGTTGCACAAAAGGCACATGGGCAGATGTATGTCCGACAGATGGAATAAAGCCGAACTGCAAATAGTCAACGCTATACTGTCCGCATTTCTTTTTAGCCTTGGCCATGTTGAGTAGAAGTTATCTGTCAACAAAAATGAAGCTATTTAAATGTGATAAGACAGAGCGATTCAAAACTGATTCCCGGAGTAAGACCTAATTTAAATATTTAGGTAGGTCTAGAGATGAATCAGGATAAAGAACATGTTGCTTTTGTAGTGGTGTTGTGTAATTAAGGGAAAGGGACTTGTTATTTGTATAGAGTCAACTAATTCCACAGCATTTTCAGCTAATTTATTACCCCCCAGCAAGCAGGGTACTCATTTTACTGAGCTCAGAAGGATGAAAGGCTGAGTCAACTGGCTACCTGAACCAATGTGGGAATTGAGCTTGCAACCCTCAGGTCATGAGCGAGAGCTTAGGACTGCATACTGCTGAATTAACACTTTGTGCCACATAAAGCCCTTGCTTTACAGTTGATTTGAATTTTGAATGACCATGACTCGGGTAGAAAAATGTCGGTCACAAGGAAATTTTTCATAATTCACACACACATATCCAAGGTTTTCTTTATCTTGATATTTTACCTAAACTTTTATGACCAGCTTTTAAGGTAAAAACTACGGTTTTAAAATACAATCTTCTATCGTTGTGGGGTTTTTGTGACCACCTTTTGGCTCCATCATCAGACCCTGGAAACCACCTAGGACCAGAGTACTCATCGAGACAAGTCAAACGATACCAAACACGACCGGGTTACACTATGTTGTTCTGGAGGTCCTGAGACCACCTCCTGGCACCATCATCAGATGGTTAATAGCTTAATAGCATCACAATATTGCATTGTCATTAGGTTTACATATGTATGCAAAGTTTTAGCTCAATCGAACATCAGGAAGTGAGTCAAAATCGACTCATAAGATTTGACGACACACAGACAAAGTGATATTAATGTTAAGATTACAAAGCTTGTAAAGATGATAGATTAGCGTCCATATCGCAATCGGAGTGACTATAAAAATATGTATAAAATTTTATACTGCCATTCTTAGGCACTCCTAAAGAAGAGGATTTTGATTCACTTTGACTTGTACCTATTTAATATTTTTGAAAGTATTTTCAAACCACGTTTCTGCTGAAAATTCAGAAAACAAATGAACCGTGTTTGTATCTTATTCAGAATTGCTTAATCAAACAATTCCATGCAAAACTTTGATTCACTGCGGGTACATGCGCGATGTGTTGGTGTCCGTATGAAAACCTGTAAAGACTTGCACATAAACATAACCAATCGCCAAGCAGATAGGTATAGTTCGCGCAAAACCTCTTGGGCTCTGGCGGATCATGTGAAGACGATGCGCAGTAGAAACTTTATAGGTAAATCAGCGGCTGCGCAGGTCTGTTTTGTCTATCACCAGAGCCCAAGGGGTTTTACGTGAACTCTACATAAACAATGTTATGAAATACCAAAAAGGTCAGTAATTCCTATGTCTATTATAAGTATTGTGTACACAATCTGTGTAAGGTGTATTATGTCATTTACAGAACACCTAAATGTTGATGATGACCTGCCTAAAGGGAGTCCACTCATGGGGACCCCTCATTTAAATCTCGTGCACCTCCAAAATTTTTTCTCACTGACATGGCCCTCCAGCAAGTCAAAATCGACTCCTGGGGGTCCATACAGACCACTTTGGGAACCTCTGCTCTAGGCAGGTGACATGATCCTCTTTTTTCAAGACCCAGAAAAATCTCTTCCCTGAGTTATTAATGTAATAAATATATTCTCTCAATTCTCAGGGTTCTGCATTAACTGTCCAAAATTTGCAATTATGGATACTGCCCATGACGTCCCTGGGGACTCTTTTGCGTCCAGGTGTGGCCTGCCGGTGGTCTCCAAATTAAAAAAAATATGGGGATCCTGGCTTAATTTGCACCAAACATTTGAATTATATATTTACCAAAATAGATGCATAATTCCTGACAGGTTTAAAGAAGGGCTAAGAATATATAGAAGCCAATATGCTTGTTGAACAGTTTATTGCAATTCTGCTTTTTTTCTCTGTTATAAAAAGAAGTAAAAATCCTTTTTTTTTTTGTATGTATAAAAAGGAAACAATTTTTTTTATGGACCAGCTCCTTGTACTAATTGTTCAATACTTTGAATAAAACGAAGTAAAAAAAATTCTAGGTACTTGATTTTTTTTACAATGAGTATACTTTGTACAATACAATATCAGATAGCATACTAAAAAGGTGCAAAAAGTTACCATCGTAGTCCGCCAGTGGTCATTTTAACACTTATTACTGCTGCATGAAGCCCCCACACCCCCAAGCAAAAAACATATTGCTGTGTTGATGAAGAAAAAAGTTATTTGTTGTGGAATTCGTAGAAGAAAAAAATTCAATAAATTTTTTTGTGGTCCTAAACGTCAAAATTGGTTTTGATCTTAAGGGGTCGATGTTGGGGAATTTTACTACTGTTAACCTATCCTAAAGAGAAGTCATTAATAGTTAATCGGCTGTAGTCCATCACTTGGGTTCCCCATTGCAGCTGATCCCCGGCTCTGATGTCAGTGTGTGTCAGCAAATAGTGCTGTCTGTATTGTAGTGGCCTGGTTTGTTACTGCAGACACAAGTAGTACACTGCAGTACCAAACTGGGCCACTGCAATGTTGACAGCGCTATCTGCTTTCAACGCTGTCTGCACTGACAACTGGCTCGGGGATCAGATGATTGGATGGGATCCCAAGCGCCGGACCCACGCAAATCAATATTGATGACTTATCCTGTAAGTTTGCTCTGTCCAAGGACATAAAAATCATCCAATATGATAAATATGCAATAAGGTGGTAGGTAAAACCTTTCTCACATCACTGTAGTTTATATATCAGTAGTTATTTCACTAATGCTAAAGACAGAAATTAATGAACTTATCTTTAGTGGAATTTATCAAGCAATTGGCCCACGTTTGAGGCGTAAAGAAGTAGAAAACTGGATGCATTTTAAACACAAATATTCATGCAAAAACTTGTTTGTTTTCTCAACAATTTTGAAAAGCTGTACTAAAAGTGGGTGGGGCTGACCAATAGGGGGTATGACCGGCCATTTTCGGACAGATTTAATATCACTAAAGACAGAAAATGCATTAAGTTTTAGCACAAATGTCGCCTGCCATGAGATTTCATTTTCTGTCTTCACGGCAGCCAAAAAGGTGTAGGCTAGCAATTTACTCCAACACATGTTTATTTCAGACATATAGAGCACCAATCTTGATAAATGCGGGCATGTGTGAAATGTTTGGTAACTGAACACAAATTGTCTCACCAGTAGATGGCATTCAAGCAAAGGGTAAGCAAAAATTTTGTGGTTCCATCTTTTTAGACTTTGAGTATAGTATCATTAAATGTTCATCAGGTTTTTAAAATTGAAGGTCTACACATAAAGAGGAGAGGAGTGAGGTCGCAGGGGGGGAAAAAATGGACATGCCGTGGAATTGAATTCCGCGCCGCATGTCTGTTTCCGTCCAGCTTTGCAGCAACGGATTGGCCGCCCGGAAGGACGAGATTTGGCTGGCTAATCCAGGGATTAGGAGCCGCTGCAGGAATTACCGCACGGAAATTCTGCGGGAATTCCGCCCTGTGTGAACCCAGCCTAAAGGTTTGACTTCTGGTATCCCAACTATTCAGCTGTTTGAAGAGATCTGATGTGCTATTCCATGCAGATCAGGAGGGGGGTACAACACCCGTCGTGACCCACATTTTAGGGCTCATGCGAGTGATCGTGGAATTCCCCGGTCTCCAATAATATGCTATATAAATGGAGACCTCCCGCAGCGTAAATCTGCAGCAAATGGAACATGCTGCGATTTATTTCCCGCTGTGGAAATCCGCCGTGGGTTTCCGCTGCGGGAAACGTAGTAGAAATCTGTCCGTGGGCGTTAGCCCATAGGCCTCTCACAAGCTAAGCCAGAAACCTACTGCACACTGATGAGGGGCAAAAACCCTGAAATAGCTGTCTGTGTATGGTTTTCTGGCTTGGTTTCCTATTCTCAATCATTGTAAAGACTGGTTAGAAAGTCACATTGATTTGAAGAAATGCTGCCATCCAATAGGTGGCGCTGCAGAGGTATGTTTTAGAGATGAGTGAGCACGCTCATTTAAGGCTGCTACTCAATCGAGAAGCAGTCCTATCGAGTAACTGTGCACTCGCCCGAGCAGCATGCGGGGGGGGGGGGGCGTCGGGGGCCAGCAGGGGGGGAGGGGAAGATTTCTATCACTTTCCCCCTGCCCCCACGCATGCTGCTCGGGCGAATACACAGTTACTCGATAGGACTGCTACTCGATCGAGGAGCAGCCTTAAACGAGCGTGCTCGCTCATCTCTAGTATTTTCCCATCTTCTTTATTTGAATATATTCCATGCAGAGGCATACAGCAAAAAAATGTATACTACCTGGTATCCTATGTTTTTAGCATTAGAGCCAAAGGCCTCTTTGGCCGCCTGTAGACGAGCGGGTCGGATCCGGCGGCGAGAATTCTCGCCGCGAGACCCGAGCGCCTGCAGAGACGAGCGCGTACTCACCCGCGCCCGGCGGCCCCGGCTCTTTCATGTGCCGGCTGCCGGGCAGCCGGCGCTTGCGCAGACCGGAGCCGGCGGCCAGGTGAGTGACGTTTCTGTGCGAGGTTCTGCGAGCCCCGCACAAAAATAGGACATGCCGCGGTTTGTTTGCCGCGCGAGATTTCGCGCAGCCAAACCGTGGCCGTCTGCATAGGAGTGCGTATTGTAATGCACTCCTATGCAGGCTTTGAGCGGCGGAAATCCCGCGGGAAATCCCGCCGTGGGATTTCTGCCCGTGTGCAGGCGGCCTTTCACATGGGTGACAGTGATATAGCCGCAAGAAAATCACAGCGATATTAAATCTGTGTTCTGTGCGATATCGCTACATTTTCTTGCGGCGATATCGCAATTTTGTGTTGCTAAAAAGTCGTGTGACTTTGCAACATCTTTTCTCGGGATTGAATGGCTGTGATTGGTTGTCGCATGCTGCTGCTAAGCCAATCACTGCAGCGCTTGATGAACCAATTAAAGCCAGCCCTTCCTGGAGGAGGGGTTTTTGAAAGTGCTGACAGAAGACTACAGACAAATGTGCTGGAGCTTTAAAAGGAGACGTGCGGCAGAGCAGACAGCGCCTGTTGTGATGTGTTGTTTTTTTTATTGCAGATAGGGTTTATTTTAGGGCTCAAACAGTAGGACTTTCTACTGTAAATGTGGCATCGCACTACACAAAAACCGTGTTTTCGCACAATGCAATGCAACACAAAGGAAGGCTCCATAGGGAAACATGCGCTACAAAACAGCACAAATTATGGCTGTATACAGCATGCTGCCATTTTGTATTCTTGCAATGTAGCAGTCTACAAAAGATCACTAACGTGAATTAACTCATTGGAAAGTAGGGGCTTTTGCACAGGAAGATTGGAGAGTAAACAGGCAGTTAGTTGTTCATAGATAAACGACGACCTGTTTACATCAGCCAATCATTGTTACGTTTTTATGCTTGCCAAAACTGAACAAATGATTAGCAAATGAATAGAGATGAGCGAGCGTACTCGGAAAAGCACTACTCGCTCGAGTAATTTGCTTTATCCGAGTATCGCTGTGCTCGTCCCTGAAGATTCGGGTGCCGGCACGGAGCGGGGAGCTGCAGGGGAGAGCGGGGAGGAACGGAGGGGAGATCTTTCTCTCCCTCTCTCCCGCCCGCTCTCCCCTGCTCCCCGCTGCGACTCACCTGTCAGCCGCAGCGGCACCCGAATCTTCAGGGACGAGCACAGCGATACTCGGATAAAGCACATTACTCGAGCGAGTAGTGCTTTTCCGAGTACGCTCGCTCATCTCTACAAATGAATTACACTGGTCTATATGTGAATTTTTTTTTGTGCTTCCTATTTTTTACTGATCCTGTACAATTGGAAGGTGCTGAGTCCAAATATGAAGTGAGGAATTATGCATCAACTCCAAATTTGTTACAAACGAGAAATGTTTGTTATACATTGTTCGGTTTAAACTGAGGAATTACCAAATTTGTGAATAACATAACACATAAAATTGGTCTAGTACAAAAAATTAAGCTGAAGACCTTTGCTTTGACCTTTTATCCACTGTCTGAGGTTTTCTACACACTTGATGTGGTGCCCAAGGTTTCAACCCAAAGTATACAGTCATTGTCTAAAATCATCAAGCACCTAGAAGTTGTCGGAATCGAATAAAACATTATTTGTGTGAATGTAACGCTGATATAAGTAAGTGATTACAATAACCGAGCAAAAGGCGAAATTTCTCCATGTAAAATTTATGACATTGCTTTTAAAACAAGCAGCACACCTGCCGTCTTCCTTGGCACAATTGTTGATCTAGGAGGCCCTATGTGGGCCTTCTTTTGTTTTAAGTAACACCCCTGTGCTACCATTGACCCCTACACCACTGTACGCTTTTTTGACAGCACAGTTTTCCCCAGATATGTGGCTGTATTCCCATGCAATTTGGGGGACTCAGGCTGCATTGCAGATTTCCTGTTGGGCAAATTAGTGAACCCAATTTTTACTCCCATTGACTTTAATAGGAGCCAGAAATGGCCATTCCCATTAACTAGGATTTTCGTGAAATTGGCCTAATACCAACATGATTCAATTATTCCACCAGTCACTCATCACTAATTACAATATCAGAGCAAAAGCATAATTTATTGAGGAAAACTGAACACTTGGAAGGGAGGCTTTAGTACCCTGTTGTACCGCCTCTAGCTTAGATACAAGATGTGATATGGGCAGGCATTGAGGCTTTAGTACCCTTTTATACCACCTCTAGCTTGGATGCAAAATGGTATACGACCGGGCATGAAGGCATACAGGTTCCGTATGGTATCCTGCAGCATACTGGTCCACAGTTTGTGTAACAGAGCCTCTAACTCGTGCAAACACATAGGTTGTCGAAGTTGGTGTCCCAGATGGTCCCATACATGTCATATTGGCGATAAATCTGGCAACTGGGCAGGTCACGGAAGTGTGGCAATGTTGTGGGGACATTCCTGTGACACCCTTGTGTGTGCGGCCGAGCATTATCCTTCTGGATGCCTCTTGGCAATGAGAGGCAACACATGTGGCTGCAGGATATCCTGAACATATCACTGAGCTGTCATTGTCCCTTGTGCCACTTTTAGGCGTGACCAACTGTCATATGCGATATCCTCCCAGAGTATCACACCTGCAGTGGGGGCAGTGTCCTGCTACACAGCAAAGGCAGGATTGAGGCAGTGACCCCTAGGTCTCCAGAAACTAATACAGCCAAAGCCAGTGCCCAAACGAAACCTGGAATAGTTGCTGAAGACAACCCGGTTCCACTCGGTAGAGGCAACGGTGGGCGTCAAAGGTAGTACACATAATGGATGTTGTGAGCCCAAATGTCCTTCAGCCAAGGGCCTGGAAATGGTTCGGACAGACACTGGGGCCTGTAGTGATGGTGCCACCTGTCTCTGAATGGTGAACTGCAAAACAGTTTGAGCTGCTCATGCTTGTTGGACGATCAGATGATCCTCTCTATTGGTAGTCTGTGCCTGTTCGCCTTGTGCTTAAAAAACTTCTACATGGACTGAAATGTCACATGGGTGCAATAAAGGATCTTGGATTTGGAATGCTGCCTATGTTTTCTTCTTTCTACAGTGTGAGGACTGTGTATCAAGTCTAACTGGGCGTGCACCAGTACACATATACAGATATCCAGCACTGCTGCCTCTCCAAACATAAGTGACCTTTGGGAGTGTTCTTCATACCATAACTGGCCTGACAAGTTTATACAATGCCTTTAGTTGACTCAATAGCTTGGCTGAATCTAGAGTCTAGGACTGTTCACAAACACTTCCTTGTGCAGTGCTTCTAATCTTACTGGAAACAGAATCTATTGCACATACAAAAGTTACTAATTACTAGTTACATCTCAACCCTTCCTATAATATACGCAGGTTTTGTGTGTGGAATTCCCAATAAATTCCCCTTGCCAGCCTGGATCACTGAAAAGGAAGTCCTATTTGAATAATTCCTTCTTATTAGAAGAGTCTGCTGGAACCCCAGCGATCATGTGTAATCTGTGGGGGGATGCCCCCTGACCAAATGCATTTGTCTTATGATGGAACCAAACAGTGCCAAATGGACCGTATTGATTATAATAGATTTTGTATGATTTCCGGAGAGCATTTTTGTGGAATTGACAGGAAGAAATAGCGCAGTTTGTTATGCTATTTAGTCCTGTTTTTAGCAGAAAACAGTGAGAGGAGTTCCTCCGATACTGGTGTGAACAAGCCATAAGCCTGCTACACACTGATACACAGTTTGTATGTGTATGTATTATGTAAAATAATGTGTATGTAGAAGTGCCTTGTTTTGTATAAGCCAAAGGGATTATTTGAGACCCCCTAGAGGTAGAGTCCCATTTGCAATTTGAACTTCTGCAAGCCCTAGGGTTAGGCTTCTGCAAAGTAATACAATTGAAAATCCACATAAACCCTTTGTTGTGCAGAACAATCTTCCAATTCCAGGAAGACGCCTTATACCATAATACACTATCACAGAAAGCTTAGCATCTGTACGCAATAGTTGTAATTACTGCTGGTTGAATCGCTGACCTACTAACAATGATGCTACCAGCAGTGATTACAGGTATAGCGTACAGATGCTTAGCTTTCATATTTGCCAATCATGGGACTGGGTTTCTCATCTTCATCATGTTTGTGTAAATTGACCTTATGGAAAATAAGCACTATATTATTATCTCACTAGAGGACCAGGTTTAGCCTGTAGTGTCACATTGTCATTAGTGTCATATAATGACACTTAAAGAGGGTGACTAACACATCGTATCTCACCAGATTAAACCATAGCTGAGAACGTGCTATAGAGAATACAGTATATAGCGCTGATGCAGAATCCCGTTGCCTTTACTCATTAGAGGGGTTGTCCCGCGAAAGCAAGTGGGGTTATACACTTCTGTATGGCCATATTAATGCACTTTGTAATGTACATCGTGCATTAATTATGAGCCATACAGAAGTTATTCACTTACCTGTTCCGTTGCTAGCGTCCCCGTCTCCATGGTGCCGTCTAATTTCAGCGTCTAATCGCCCGATTAGACGCGCTTGCGCAGTCCGGTCTTCTCCCTGGTGAATGGGGCCGCTCGTGCCGGAGAGCTGGTCCTCGTAGCTCCGCCCCGTCACGTGTGCCGATTCCAGCCAATCAGGAGACTGGAATCGGCAATGGACCGCACAGAGCCCACGGTGCACCATGGGAGAAGACCCGCGGTGCATCGTGGGTGAAGATCCCGGCGGCCATCTTGCTAAGGTAAGGAAGAAGTCGCCGCAGCGCGGGGATTCGGGTAAGTACTAAACTTTTTTTTTTTTAACACATGCATTGGGTTTGTCTCGCGCCTATTGAATAAAAAAAAACAACGTTTCGGCGCGGGACAACCCCTTTAATTATCCCATTATGGATATTAGCTGTGCTGCGGCATTTCTACACATCACCTGGAACCTTTGAGTAGTACTAAATATGTGGATTATTTTGAATTGCAGAACATATCTGGATTGCAGTCAGAGCTGGAAGTGCAATAGGAGGCAGCGCTCACATGGTTTTAATCGGAGTGAAGCCAGCTAGTACACTTCCACACCTGACCACTGATGGCAATGTCAGCCTGCTGTACTGGCAGTGGACTAAACGATCAACTGAGTTATGGGGATTCCGAGCAGTGGACCCCACTGATCAAATATTGATGGCCTATCCCAAGGACAGAAACAAACACGACGCCAGCAGCACAATCCATAATACTTCATTAGTGGGGCAGCATATGTATAGTCACCTGTACCGAAATCCATGGATCCAATCTAGAATCATAGAAGAGAGCCGTGACAGCACCCAAGGTGCAAATATAAAAAGTATTTATTCCTTCAAGAACATAGTAGCAATGTTTCGACCACAAAGTCTTTGTCAAGCATGACAGAGACCTTGTGGTTGAAACGTCGCTACTATGTTTTAGGAGGAATAAAGACTTTTTATATTTGCACCTTGGATGTTGTCACGGCTCTCTTCTACTATCCGGAGGACAGGTCAGCAATAGTTAAAGTGCCGTAAGACCCCTTTAAAATAGGTTGGGAACAAACACCGTAGGACTACATGAAGAAGGCAACCATGAGGTCTGTCGGGCTTCTTTCCCATCCGATGTAATGTTACAGGACTGTGACGCTAAACATGTATCACTTTCTGGTATGTAAATGTGTGTGCAGCATCTGTGTAGAAGTCTCGGCATTGAACCTTCAAAACACATGTGAATTAAGTAGCAATAATAACACAAAGGACGTTCATTAAAATTTAACTTTTTAAATAAACACAGAAATAATAGAAAAGAGAAATTAGCATGGCAATAAAAAGCAGTATATCAAATGACAAATTAGAAGTTGGTAAAAGACCGAGATGGGGTTTCCATGGGAGTGAGAAAAGGTTCTACACTTGAAAAATGCAGTGATGGAACAGCACTGGTGATAGAATGTGTTGCCTCCTGGTGTGCTTCCACTAATTGCTGGTGAGAGTACAGATGCCTAAAAGGGGGCCTCTCATGAGACTGAGACTCTCATAAGACTGGGTGGAATGACCTATTTCATAGGCCATGTAGTTAGTTATCTCGCTTGGATGACGAGGGTCCGGAGCGCCGATCTAGAATGACCACGACCGAGAGCATTGTTCCATTGAGTGTTGATGTCGGAGGAGGTACCGTAGCCTATCTATTGCACCAACAAGCGCCACGGACGACCAGGAGGCCTCCGCCATCCAGCAGGGGGTCGTCTCTCGATGTTCCTAGCAATTGCTGTGGTTAGAGCACCGTGGGCCGAGACAGCTTCTGACAAGCAAGCAACATGACCAAAAAGTGCAAGTCGTCTCCTTGCTATTGTTTTTGTGATTGACTCAAGCCCTGTGAAAGCCTGTGTCTCGCTGTTTCTGATGAAGTTAAAACCAACAGACACAGAGAATCTGGCGTTGGCATCACATGTGAAAGGACTCCAGACGGTCAGTGGTTTGTGACAGCAAGGTCCAGGTCTCCAAGCCGTACAGTTATATTGGCATTATACAAGTCTGGTAAAATCGAATCTTAGTCCTGAGTGTTATGTTCTGCCTCCGCCAGAGTTTATCCAGGAACCTCATCGCCAAGGCTGCCAGCTCTATTCTCCGCAGGATGTCTGGAAGCGCCCTCCCATCTGTGTGCTGAATGCTTCCGAGTTACACAAACTCACTGACAGCGTCGACTCTCTGGCCGTTTACGTCTAGGTCCGGAGGGATTGTGCCGGCTCCTAGATTCTGCAGCTTGGTTTTTTGCCAGGAGATGTGAAGCCCAAGACAGAACGCCTCAAAATCGAACTGTTCCAATGAATGTCTCAGATTATTAGATGCAACATCCAAGAGTGCAACGTCGTCGGCATAGTCCAGGTCGGGAAAGTGATACTTCGGAAGAGTGACCCCATTACATTAAACAATACGTTAAAGAATCCAGTCCATGGCCCTGCAGAAGAGTGCAGGAGCCAAGATGCAACCTTGTCGAACACCAGACAAGGTCTTAAAACTAGCAGAGGTCGAACTGTTGATATGGACTTTGGCGGATGTGCCCTGATGCATGTCTTTTAGTGGGTTTAGAATATAAATAGAAGAATCCTGCAGCACCGCTGTCAATACCCAAACATGGGAAAGAATTCTCTGCACAGCCGATCAGTAAAGGTGGACCAACCTTTGTATATTGCAAACTTGAAAACTGAAGGAGATCCGCAGCAGACAAGGAGATGATGTAAAAAAATGTTCTTTTATTCCAAATCCATAAAAGCAGATGGTACAGGCAGCGACGTTTCGACCATTGCTGGATAAAGACCAGCAATGGTCGAAACGTCACTGCCTGTACCATCTGCTTTAGTGGGTTTAGAAGGGATGTAGGGACACCAATGCCACGCAAGGCCTTCCAGAAGGCTTCTCTGTTGACCGAGACGAACGCTGCCTTGAGATCAACATACGTGACAAGGAGCGGTTTGTTAAATTCTATATGTATCTCTGAGAAGAGCCTAAGAGCGAGTATGGCATCCATGGTGGAGCGGCCTGCCGTGAAGCCTGACTGCTGGAGCCTCCGCTTGGAGGTCAGAAGTGGTTGTATCCTTGAGAGTAGAATGTGCGCAAAGACCTTGCCGGGAACCAAAAGGAGCGTTACCGGCCTGTAGCTAGTGCAAGCTGTTTTTGGGCCCTTCTCCTTGTACAGGGCGAGGATGATGCCCTCCTTCCATACGACGCAGACTTTCCCACAAGACCAGACGTGCAGAAATAGCTGATGTAAAACAGTGCCTATCAGCCCAATTGCACATTTCAGCAGTTCAGGTGGAATGCCATCTGAACCGGCTGCGCGTCCGTATCTAATTTTCTGAATAGTAGAACAGACCTCTTCCCGTGACGGAGCATCCGTAGGCACAGAATGGTCATCCACAGCAACGGATGCGAGGTCATCGAGGTCATGGCACAGATTAGCCGGTGAATGGTTTAGGGCAGATGAGAAATGTTCACGCCAGCGTTGAAGAGTCTCCTCATGGTTGGTTCAAGGGCTGCCATCAGATTTGTGGATTGGCGTATGCCGGCTGGTCCCTGAGGATCCTTGGATTCTGGCGACTGCTTTGTATGCTGCTCTTAGATTGTTTGATTTCAGACCCTCCTCAGCTTCATCAGCCAGAGCACTATAGTACTGCTTCCTGTCTTTCTTGGCCTTTGCCCAGAACACGCCCTTCAGCCTATTACATTCCGCTTGGTTATTTTTAAGGCGGGCTTTCGCCTTCGCTTCAAGGACCTGCATATTGTCGTCCGTTAGCCAGGGCTGCCTACAGGGACGCTGGTATCCAAGAACGGTCTTTGTGGTTTTACGGATAGCATCTCTTGTGACATTCCAAGCTGCCTCTGGTTCATCTGGGAGATTGCCCAGAGCATGGAACCGGTTTTCGATTGCGATATTGTATTGACATTTGAGTGCTGGATTTTCTGCCGGGCGCTCCCTGCAGAAAACATCTGGATACAGAAGACAAGCGGGGACACAACGCTTGTCTTCTGCATCCTCCGCTGGCAGCGTAAGGTGATCGCTCATCTTGCTCTGTAAATGACACAACGATGATCGCTCAAAAGTCGCTTGAGCGACATCTTTTGAGCGATTATCGTTGTGTCTAAATCAGCCTTTAGTGTGTAGATCATTGCAGCTGATTGCTCTGAGGCCAATGAAGTGACGGCTGTAAGAAAGAAGACCTTAATAGCCATCACATATCATCTCCTTGAACATATTTGGCAGTATATGGAGCCCATGAATATCTGTAATAGCTTAATGAGAAATTACTTGTTTTTCTGAGTTTGTTTTAACCTTTTCAGGGCCAAGACTGTTGGATCTTAATGATTAAGCCACATTTTGGAGATCTGGTATGTGTCACTTAAACAGAGAATAATTCTGTAAAGGTGTTACACATCCAAGTAATCCTGACATTGATATTACACTTTATTTAGGTAATAAAAGTAGACCAATATAATTTGTATATATTTATTTTTAAAAAAATGCTGAAAATATATAAAAATTGTTGTTTCTTCATATTTTCAACTGCAGTATGTAACATATGTACATACAAATTGTACAAATTTTTTATCACATGTATATATTTCCTTTTTAAACTTTATTTTGGAAACATAGATGAAAAATTGGCCATGTTTCTGAGACTAAGGCCGGAAGATAGCGTGAACGGACGGCTTCCATTGACTGCAATGGAAGCCGTCCGCGCGTACACCTGCAGCAAATAGAGCATGCCGCGGGTGAGGACGGGTGAATTACGCGGCGGAAATCCGTTCGTGGGAAGGAAGCGTTTATCTCTGCACTTTCAGCTCAGCGCTGTTAGAGGCTCCCATTGCTTTTAATGGAGCCTCTCACACAGCCTCAGGGCTTATTCAGACGACCGTATATTGGCCAGGTATTCACGCCGGCTGATATACGGCATCTCTCTCTGCAGGGGAAGGAGGCTGGAAGACCCAGGAACAGTGCTCTGAGCTCCCGCCCCCTCTCTGCCTCCTCTCCACCCCCTCTCCGACCCTCTGTACTATTTGCAATGAGAGGAGGCGGGACGGGGGCGGGGATTAGTTTCGGGAATTAGCTCTGCACCCATTCAGCCTCCCCTCATTGCAAAAAGTGCAGAGGGGCAGAGAGGGGGTGGAGAGGAGGCGGAGAGGGGGCGGGAGCTCAGAGCACTGCTCCCGCCTCTTCTAGCCTCCTCCCCCTGCAGAGAGGGACGCCGTATATCGGCCGGCGTGAATACGTGGCCGATATATGGTCGTCTGAATAAGCCCTCAGACAGCCGCTCGATCGCGGCGCTTTTCAGCACCGCATTTTTCGAACTAATCTGTTCTATTTTTTGGTGTTTAGCGCTCATCAATGATGAGGAGTGCCAGAAGCCGGTGTCAGACGGCAGCTAAAGTAAACCACGACAAAGCGTTTCCAATAGCTCCCCAGAAATGCAATTGTGGGGTGCCGATGGTAAGATGGGTAACTATGACACGCATAAACCTAGTAAAGACCCCCAGGCATGCCACATTATGTGCCTATTAGGTTGAGCCTTCAGCACAGCTTAATAGATTGCTTTGCAGTTTTTGATGCACAGGGAATAATTCTTTGCTATACTGAGTATACCAAGGATTACATTGTAATGTCCCTAGTGGGTCTAATTAAATAACGGAATAAGTACTAATAAAGTTTATTTACAAAAGGTACACAGTTTAAAAAATATTTTGTAGAAGTGAAAAAAACACGCAAACGGTATTACAGTAATCATTATGGTCCATATATAATTACCTCCATACTGTCACTGAACAAATTCCACTATACCAAGACCAATGTTACCAATAATGACACTAATGAAACTAAGACCTACCTTGAAAATAAGCCCTACCCTCATTTTTTGGCATTTTCTGGGAGGCTTGAAATATAAAGCCTACCCAGAAAATAAACCCTTGCTGCATTACATAAAAAAGAAAATAAATACATTACCTACCATGTTTCCCCCAAAATAAGACCCTGTCTTATATTAATTTTTGCCCCAGAAGAAGCACTAGATTTTATTTTCAGGGGATGTCTTATTATACTTACCTAGCAGGCTCGGTCTAAGTCTCTCCTGATGCTCCCTGGAGCTCCGAAGCACTGAGTACTATGAATGAGGCATTATAGTTGGGGGCCCTGTTACAGGTTTTGCATATACTTTTTTGTCTTGGACTTTTCACAGAATATATTTCAGCAGCGGATTCCACCCGTGCCCACAGCCATGGCCATTTTCTTACCTATCCAGATGCGGGTCTTCTCTGTCCCGGCCAGATCTTATTTTCTTATGCAGTGCGGGAGTGTGCGGGCGCACTGGCCGGCATGCGGTGAGCGTGCACAGTGCATTTTCTTTTTTCAAATCTCCTGCTTTCCTACAGATATATTGCATGTCTGCAGTGTCAGCTGCGGGTGTGCCATGGATCAGACGGCTTCTATTGACTTCAATGGTAGCCGCCCGTGTGGGAATCCACAGAAAATGGAGCAGCAATTTTTATTCCACGTGTGCGATCCGCATGGCAGGATAAAATGACATCCGCAGGCATTTAATTACCTTTGGATGGCCAATGATTGCCTGCGGACCGTCTGCGTGGGTGAACCACAGGGATTCCGCAATTCAATTTTGCCCGTGGACATGAGGCCTTACATTGTTGAATAAACGAATTTTAGAAATTCAGCCGTTTTGAAGAAATTGGCATGGTGGGTAGACACTTCACCAGATGTTAGCTATTGGTCAATATGGAATTATGAAATCCACTGCAAACAGCGTATTTTATGTGCTATCTTTTCTAAAGTTTGGTAAGTTTTTTGGGCCCATAGTGTCTTTTTTCTAGGTGTGGTGTCAGGTCAGCCATAGTCTTGAGCGGCAGACCCCCATCCAGCAACTACTTATGAAGGGAATAGGTCATCAGATAAAGAAGACCAGAAAACCCCTTTAAATGTTTAAAATGTTATCAGGTTCTTATCATTATTAGGACACCCAAAATACATTAAATCTACATACAAAACTCTGTGTATTCCAGTATTTCCGGATGGCAGACCTCACCTTTCTGAGGTTACATTGTGCAAACAATATTTTGAATAGATGGGATTGTGGCTGACTCACGCATACTGCTCCATGTATGCAAACAGGAATAGTCTGAGTGACACATGGATTGTGACCTCAGATCTGCTCACCAGACGCTATGATGAGAGGATGACATCAGTTCAAATACATGCAGCACAATGAGACTCACATTACTCGAGCTAGAGAGCGCTGCCAAAATCCAGGGGCAAACTGAGTTTACTGTTTTTTCAACAAATGCATTTATTGAAGTTTTTCTGATTATAACACATTAGATCTCTCAAAGAGGGAAACAATAAAGAGAATCTCCTATTTAAAGGGGTTTCTGTGACTTTTTAAAAACCTACTAATGGCAGGAAATGCACAAGCTATTGTCACATCTATCCAGCCCTGTCAACGGAATGATGGACAATCTCAAGGAAGCTGCATACTGCGACAGACTGGGCGATGTGCTTATAGGAGATATAAGGTAGCTATATGTAGGATCTGTCACACTAATGGTGGTAAATATCCAAATACAGTTCCTAATGGTTCTCCCTGAATTACTCAGACTCGATCTGCCATGAAGAGGAGTACCCGCCCCGAAAAGGGCGACCCCTCTGCTTGAACAAAGCAAGGTTCAAGGTTAGATAGGAACAAGGGACAACTGGAGTATTAAAAGAAGAGGTACTAAACTTAACATATGCCACACTCCTAACACTTGAGTACATAAGAATTGACTAGAATACAGAAAGTATAACCGACATTCTCTGCTTAGAGGAACAGGTTTAAATGTCCAAAAACCAATACTGATAGGTTGGTTGAGCTGACCATAACCTCAGCCAGCCTATCAGCGTTAGAACTGAAGGGAGATGTCACTCCGAAAATGCCACTGAGCATATGCCAGCAGGCTTATCACAGGGTCCAGGACTGACATTGTGATGTCACCCCAGACCAAACATAGCATAGGATAGCATAGCATGTTAGGCCGAATGAAGACAATGTCCATCAAGTTCAGCCCGCCCCAACCCCACAGTTGATCCAGGGGAAGGCAAAAAACCCCAAGGGGCAGAGCCCTGATCATGGGCCAGTCACGTACATATGAGCTGTCACATGGATGATAACAGCACAAAGTGGCGGGGAGTGATAATACATTCAACGGGTGAATACTGCATTGTTTTCTATTTTAGTATATTCCCTATCCTTCAAAAGGTTGTCTGAAACTTTTACTATTGATTAAGTATATCTTCAGGATAGGTTGTCAGAAGATGATTGGTGGGAGTCCCTGATGACCAGCTGATTGCCAGGCCCTCTGTCAGTGTGTACAGTGCAGGAAGCAGATAGCGCTGTCCATATGAGAGTTGTCCAGGTTGGTACTGCAGACAAACTTCCATTGAATTCAATGACAACTGTGCTTGTAGTACCAAACCAGGCCTCTGAAGTGTTGACAGCACTATCTGCTTCCAGTGCTGTCCACCTTGACAAAGTGCCCGGCAATCAGTTGAGTGGCAGAGGTCCTGAGCAGCAGGCCCTTGCCAATCAACTATTAATCAGTTATCCTGAGGATAGGTCATCAATAGTAACAGTCCCAGACTACTCCTTTAGGCTGCATTCACACGAACGTATATCGGCTCGGTTTTCACACCGAGCTGATATACGTCGTCCTCATCTGCAGGGGAGGAAGGATGAAAGAGCCAGGAGCAGGAACTGAGCTCCCGCCCCCTCTTAGGCTCCTCTCCACCCCTCTGCACTATTTGCAATGAAAGGAGGTGGGATGGGGCGGGGCCAAGTTCCGAAAATTAGCTCTGCCCCCGTCCCACCTCTCCCCATTGCAAATAGTGCAGAGGGGCGGAGAGGAGGCAGAGAGGGGGCGGGAGCTCAGTTCCTGCTCCTGGCTCTTCCATCCTCCCCCCCCTGCAGATGAGGACGACGTATATTGGCTCGGCGTGAAAACCGAGCCGATATATGTTCGTGTGAATGCAGCCTTAAGATGTTTTTGAAAAGTTCTGAAAACCCTTGAATGAAGCAATGTTTATGAAAGAAATTGTCTATGATGATACACCTCTTTTAGGATTGTCAAGCATTTGACAGTATATGCAGGTCCTCGAATCAGTGTTATTTGTTATACAGTATATTGCTGGTTATACAAATACCTCCCGGCACTTATACTAACACTTCAGAAGGCTATAACAATCTATATGAGCTGTTTACAATGGTGCTTTACTGCTGCTGTTATGGTATCATAAGTCACATGTCTACAGGGCAATAGCTGTCTCTGCAATGTGATATTATCATATTATGGTATGTTCTGCTGTGAGACAATGATCAACCAGTTTTACCAGACTGAATGCTTGGGAATGTGTCGGAGCCTTTGTCATGCTGCACCTATGACTGTATCTTAGAGTGTCTGTGCAATATATCATGTATGTAACCAAGTCCAAACACAGAAGAGGATGCCAAAATGCGAAATCAAAGCAGCCACTCCTTTGATGTTGCTTATATAACAACTACCTCCGGGTTTCCTGTACCTATTTCTATGTATTCCATCCTCTATGTCTGTACAAACACTAAGGCGGCCGATTGTGACAACTGCTGCCCAGGAAATTGCAGAGCATCAAAATGTGTAAAATATATATATATATTTATTTTTTTTATAATATAGAAAAGGGTGTTACCTCTGTCAGACCCCATATATTTTTGGTCTGGCAAAAGTAACGCCCTTTTTTAAATAGCATAGTATAAACAAATGGGATCCCATGTAAAATACCCGCAGACAATAACAGAACTTCCACCATATGTAACTGTTGGCACTACACACTCAGGCAAAAGGCGTTCCCCAGACTCCTCCACACCCAGGTACATCCACCTGATTTGAAGATAGAGTAACTTGATTTGTCACTCCATAAAACGTTCTTCCATTGCTCAACTGTCCAGTGACGACGCTCCTTGCACCATTGTATATAGGCCAATGGGTCTTCTTTGAGATAACTTGCCAGACGTTTACAGGATGAATGGAGGGAAATACCAATGTTAGTAGAAAGTATACAACTGAGAGTATCTGCTGCCATTAGGATCATGAGAGGCACCACTAAATAATAACATATGGAAATAAATAGTACTTTTAATTCTTGCTCCGGTATCCAAGTACTTTTGGGAGGATAGCGTATGCCAATGTGCATTCAAATAAACAACAGTCAGCTAACCAAATTCAGACCTTCTGTGCACAAGGTAAAATTCAAGAGAAGCATAGTATTGTGGTAATTTGCAAAAATCCAGAACTCCAGAATTCAAGATCTTCAATATGAAAGCAAATCTGTATTCAAGAATCAAATACATGGATATAAGATCACACTGATAGATAAACCACCATGTTTCTGATATCCGTCCTTAATCATGGCTATCCACTGTGTGCTCAGAATAATTCTTATTTAAAACACCCCCCCATCACACAATCCTCTAAAATCAATCACAGATTTAATATAGCTAGAAAAGTATGAAAAAAGCCTGTAATTAATAATATAGCACGATATCATAAGGATATCTATTATGCATTTTAAATATCCATTTAGCCTCTGCATCTAAAAGTAGTTTCCTACATTCTCCTCCCCTGATTGGGCGCTGCATTTTGGCTATACCTTAGAAAGAAAAGTCATCCACATTTCTCTAGTAAACTTGAAGAAAGAATTAAGACGCCACCAACATGTACATAGCTGCAGCATGAGCAACTTCTCACAAGTATTTTTTGATACGACCTTTTAATGGTCCTATAGTACAACCTATATACAGCATATTGCAGATCTGACATGTCATTGGTACACTACATTAGTATTATAATTATATGTATTATAATTTATATAGCTTAAAATTTTATATTCTTTTGATGATACACTCAATTTATACGTTTTATTCTTGCAAGCCTTAAAGACTTTATGGCCACAGCGTTTAAAAACCCACCACCGCCAGCTAAGATCCTAAAGATCTATTGTCACTAATAAATACACTTGTTGGTATATACTTCCAAACATATACAAATGTCTTGAGAGCCCACCTGGTAGACGGATCATTTCTGGGAGGGGTTCGCTCTTTAATAATATTTCTCGTTTTTAGATTGTGTTTTGAGAGTATTCGCAACTGATGCACAATCTTATGTAAAGGATACTAATGATTTTCTGATTAACCCTTTCCAATCCAATTTGTATCCTGGTTTTCCTAGGGGGGCTTACTATTTTTCTGCCGTTATACAACAGCGCTATATGCTGGCTAAAGCCAGTACTGCATGAGGTGACATGTTGGATAGCCTCCAACAGGTTGGCAATATACAGTAAGAGAACCCCGATGGACGTCTTCCAACATCAAACTGTACAGCCTTAAATCATGTCTTCAGACGTCAGACAGTGGATTGGAAAGGGTTAAACTGAAAGGGATAGTGGTAAGTAAGGAAACGATCCTTGTGTGCTCTGGATATAGTCTCACTTTATACTAATATTACTCATGCAAAGGGTCTAGAGGCACTCTGCCGCCGCCTGACCACTTCACAATATCCGAACAGCAGCATACAGTTCATTTTGACAATGTTGGGATTTATTTTGGATAACAACTTTTTTTATATTTGACAATACTTCTTATCGTCAGTGTCAGGGGACTGCAATGGGGTCTAATGTGGCCCCGACCTATGGGAACATTTTTATGGACTTTATAGAAAGGATGCACGTCTATACCTCCCCCTCCTGGAACTGTGTCCAGAGATAGTGGAGGTATATAGACGACATTTTTGTCATTTGGGGTGGATCGCAGGACCACCTATTCTCCTTCTTTGCGGAACTTAATAGTATTCTACCTGAACTTCAATTTACAATTACACATTCGAGTGATAGAATCCAATTTCTACACATAAAAGTCTTTAAAAATGGCACCAAATTAGATACTGATTTGTTCACCAAAATCACAGACAGAAATAATTTACTCTTATTTAACAGCTGTCACCCACAGAGGATGCTGGAGTCCCTGCTGTGGAGCCAGTTCCTCACGGCACATCGCATTACGAATGCTGAACACATTGGCATGAGATTAAACCAGATGTATCAGAACTTTATCAATAGAGGATATCCATCTAAACTTATTCATGGAACATCAAATGTGGCACATTCAAAGAACTATGACGATCTACTTACTCCTAAGGATAGAACAACTAATGCCCTCCAGGTTCCTTTTGTATCAACGTATGGGCCCCTAAGTGGAAAGGCAGCCAATATAATTAAATGCTACTAGCCCTTGTTGGCCAAGAACTGTCCACAAGAATTCAAACATATGCCAATGTTAGTGTATAAATGTGGCCCCAATCTCAAAGATAGATCGGTTGGACCAGTGTATATATCTAAGGTCTCAAGACAAAGTGTCTTTCTGCCTACTAGGAGGGGTAATTTTCCGTGCTTAGGATGCTCGTAATATCCTGAGAGGAGAGAATTTTTTTCACCCATGTACAGTAGAAGTTTTTTTTCATTCAGAACAGATATATGTGTAGATCTTCATATGTTGTGTATGTAAGCACTTGCCCTTATGGCCTCCTGTACATGGGTGAAACAACAATGGAGGTGAGATCCTGCATTGTTAAGCATAAGAGCAGGATATGCACGGAAAATGTTGATCCCCTGATTCCTAAGCATTTTAAGGCCATGGGACATACGATCAGCCAATTGAAATACTGGGTCATTGACCATTTTCCGTGTAATACGAGAGGTGGTGACAGAGTAACACTTCTTAAGAAAAAGAAAGCAAAAAAGCATCTTTGATCTGCATTCGTTGTCTCTATAAGGCTTGAATCTGGAGTATAGTACATCTGCATTCTTGTAACATAATGGAGTTTTTTTTCCTGCGTTTTGCCTTTTTTGTTCTTAAATACATGGAACATATCTTTAATGTCTATGTTTTTAAGTTCAAACGGATTTTATTTAGTCATTTTTTCAACTTGTGTAAACAGTTACATAAAAACTTTGTTCATATATCTTACTTTGCATAGAAAAGAAATGACTAGTTTTTCTTAACCAAATAATTGTATGAAGAGAAAGAACTTCAGAAATTAGAGCTTGAAAGTAAGAGATATAGATTAAGAAGGATAGGTAAAAAAGATCTCCCACGCGCCCGGTGGGTGCGCCCCCCCCGTCAACTTATACTTTATATTTTCCTGGAGCCGTAGTGTTTTATCTAGATATTTCCCCTCTCAGGAGCCATTCCTTAATTCGGTCGGAAGATCGGAATGCCACCCATGTCGCCCACGTCGCATAGAACCTCTGGCGCCTGTTGTTATCCTTGGCGATGGTTTCCTCTAGTTGTTTTATACTATCTAAGTTTTCCAGCCAGGTAATTCTATTTGGGATTGTTGTCGACTTCCATAGCCTAGGGATCACCTGCCTCAAGGCCATGATGAAAAATCTGAGTAGGCCCTTCTTTGCTCCTGATATGGAACCTGGGAATATTGATAGCAGGGCCATTTCCGGAGTGACGGTGATCCCGGCATGGGTCAGGGCATTGTATAGCCTGTTAACATCTTCCCACAGTTTCTTGATCCCAGGGCACGACCACCATATGTGTAGGAAGTTCCCTTCGTCTACTGCGCATCTCCAGCATCTACTTGATAGCTGAGGATATATTCTGGCTAATTTGGATGGTGTTTTGTACCACTGGGAAAGCAACTTGTAGTTCATTTCCTGCATTTTACCCGAGATTGACATCTTATGTGTCAGAGTCATAGCTTTTGACCAATCTCCGTCTGGAACTAGTCTCCCCAGTTCCCTTTCCCACTGTGCCTTGAACCCTACTGCTTCGTCTTTTGTTTCCTCCGCTAGCAGTATGCGATATGAGAGGGAGATCTCTTTCATTGGTGGTACCTTCGCCACACACAACTCCTCAAACCTCGTCAATGGTTTGTTTAGTGTTGCCATGTCTATGTTTTTAATTACTATTCTTCTCTCATCTTTATGCACAGGATGCTCTTGGCAAAATCTGTATTCCTGCTTTCTCCCCTTTGCAGTAATAGGAGTGAAAATTTCACAAGACTAATGGCCCTAAATAATGTGAAGACACTATCGGTTATACTGATATTTCACTCTAGAAAGTGATTCCCATTGAACACTGGTGTGAACTAACTGTTCATAAATACAGATTTGCAATGAGATTATGATTTGGAGTGCACTACTATGATGTATGGTGATGTTTTAATATTCTCCAATTGTGCGTTATATATATACACAGGAGTATGGATAACACTGGGGAACAATTTTTTTGTTTTCATTTTCTGTTGCATGAGGTTTAGAACTGTTTCTATATATTTCTGCATCGCTGATTCCAAATCTGAAATCTGTTTTTTTGTGCATGCTTTAGTTTTCATGCAATTTTAATTTCTTTTTGTTACAGTTCATGGCGCTCATTGGTTTTTAAATAGGAGTTAAAGGGCAACTACGCTTAATTGGACATAACAACAAGGTAATTAATGTTTTACAAACATCGCTTTTACATAATTGTAGTTGTTTTTAAATGTAAAAATTATTGTTTCATAAAAACCGTTATTTTGTTTTTTTTAGATTGAATCATGGCTTCTTTGAGTAGGCATAAATGTAAGAATAGTCCTGACACCTTCAGTTATATATGTGGCTGCTACACATTGCAACGTCAAAGGCATAATATTTCATTTGTCATCATTTGTGACACGTGCGTATATTGCTTATTTTCAAGTTCCCCTTGGCGATCAAGATAAGAATTGGGCTCCTCATATTGTGTGTCATAATTGTGAGGAAATGCTTTGTGACTGGACAAAAGGAAAACGCAAAGGCAAGCCTTTTGGTATTCCCATGGTGTGGCGTGAACCCAAGGACCACAGCAGTGACTGTTATTTCTGCCTGACCGATACAAAGCGCATCGGCAAGAAAAAACGGCTTATGATCACATATCCTAATATTCTTTCAGCAATACAACCTATCCTACACTGACACACTCCCGGTTCCAGTTTTCATGGTTTTGTCTCTTCTATGGATAAAAAGGGAACATGGTGATCACGGGGATTTTGATAAGATGCATGAGGAAATGGTTGTAGAATATGAAGGATCTTCTTCTGATGCCCAGCAGTCATTAACCCCTCAGCAGTTTAGCCAACTGGAATTGAATGACTTAGTAAGGGATTTAGGCCTATCAAAAAAGAGTTACTAGCCTCCAGGCTTCAAGAAAAGAATGTACTTCATTGGTCAGCAAAAGTATCCCATTTCAGGAAGCTTGAACAAATTTTTGTGGACTTCTTTTCCAAAGACAAACACTTTGTTTACTGTCATGATATCAGTAGCCTTCTCAGCCAGTTAGGTGTTACCACTTACAGAATGGCGGCTATTTCTTGATAGCTCTAAACGGAGTCTGAAATGTGTTCTCTTACACAACGGGAATATTTATGCAGCGTTTCCAATTGGTCATTCAGTTCATCTGTGAGAAGATTATAATGACATAAAAATTGTTCTCGACTTATTGAAGTATCAGGAGCATAACTGGATCATATGTGTGGATCTTAAAATGGTAAATTTCTCTCTTGGACAACAGAGACCTTTTATGAAGTACCCTTGCTTTCTGTGTTTGTGGGACAGCCGAGCTCGGGAGAAACACTGGACACAGAAGGAGCGGCCAAAATGGGAAGCTCTGGAGTAGGGATGCCGAATATTGTGAATGAACCTATAGTTAGTCGAGACAGGATCATTCGCCCCCCCCCCCCCCACGAGCTTCACATCAAGCTTGCCTTAATGAAGCAGTTTGAATAAAGAAAGGGAGTGCTTTCAAAATATTGTTTCTGCTTTTTCTGACTTGTCTTTCAAGAGGATAACAGCAGGTGTGTTCAATGGACCTCAAACTCGAACTCTCATACGTGACGAAGAATTTGCCAGGAAGATGAATAAGGAGGAGAAAGCAACATGGCTGCCTTTTGTGGCAGTTAAAAAAAACCTCCTTGGCAACAAAAAAGCTGAAAATTATGAACTTCTGGTTCAAAGGATACTGTTGGCTTTTCGCGACATTAGATGTAACATGAGCGTTAAGATTCACTTCCTAAACAGTCACCTTGATTAGTTTCCCAAAAACCTTGGAGCTATTAGTGATGACAAGGGAGAACGCTTTCATCAAGATCTGAAGACGATGGAAGAGCGTTATCAGGGGCGATGGGACAGGAATATGATGGCAGACTACTGCTGAAGCATCAAACAAGGTTGTCCTCAGCGAGTACACAAACATAAGAGCTACAAACACAAATTCTTGCCTGAATAGAATCTAAATGAGTTTTGTGCAAATTTTAAGCTTAAAATAAGTTTTTAATTTGTTCTACTTCAAAATTGTAGACAAATTCTGATGTAATTGTATGTTTTAGTGTATTTACTGTATTATATAAATTATTACATTCTCACCAGGGTGATGCCCAAGAAGACATTCTACTTCATTATGTTAAACTAAATGTTGAAAATTTTACATTAAGATGAAAACCTAAAATCTTGAATTGCAAAAAAACTGTAGCTTACAGAGAAAAACTAATTTCAGATTTGAGATCAACACACTCAAATTAAGTAAGAACAAGTGTTTTTATGGATGCAACAAAAATTTTGTTCCCCAATTTTAGGCTTTATAGTCCTTTTGACTTGCCCTTATCACATGTCAGTAGTATAATATAAAGTTGTATAGCAAACGTTAATGGTGGGAACAGCCCCATATACATCAATCCTGATAACATAGCATACATTACCCCTGTTTTGTTGTCTTTATTGTATTTTGGGGGTTTAATATAATCTTTATTACTGGTATTTGGGTTTAATCAATAAATATACAGAATATTCCACTGGTAGTAATCACCTGTTATTTATATGGTCCATTGGACTGAACATTTACACTGGAGGGTAGAATATATCTATGTCCACTATTCACTTTAGACTTCCGTTGCAGCAATTAAAGAAAAGCTTATCCTTGTATAAACTTGCAGTAGGAGGGGCGTGGCCTGGCCATGGCGGAGGACAGCAGCAGAGTCCGAGAGCTCCTGAGACCGGGGGTGCCGACAGCCTGCAGTGCGGCCAATATCACTTACCGGAGACCACAATGGGCAGCAGCAAAAACATAAGACCCCAGAGACGTCCGGCAACCTTCTCCAGGACCTCCACGGGACGGGGACTGGAAGCTTTCCTCCTCGGAAGCCAGCGGAGCGGGAGGCAACAAGATGGCGTCGGAGGGACCGCGCGGGAACAGCGCTTCCATGCTGCAGATGGCAGAGAAGAGAGAGCCCCCCTGCGCCTCCACAGCAGCTCCTGAGGCAACCGCTAGCAGGGAAGAGAGCGGAGACCAGAGCCAGGAGATCAGCAGCAACCCCATGAGGAGAGGAGCGCCCAGCCGAGCAGAGGGAGAAGCATGGTGCAGCGGCGGGGAGCAGAAGGAAAGTGGAGGTAGGACAGAAGGGAAAGGGAAGATGCAGCAGCTGCCTAGGAACCTCTTCACCTGACCCTCTGAGGACTCGGACCAGTGCCAAAGGGAGATGCAAGCCTCCCCTGATAGGCATGAAAGGCCATCCCCAGTACATAACAGCCCACAAGATGGCGGCCCTGGTTACCTGCCTCCCCCTGCAGATGCAGCAGACCACCAGAGTCATAGCCCAGATGAGGCAAATAAAGAGGTACCCCTTACCTCAATTGAAGATATGAGGGACAAAAGGAAAGGGACTCCACTGAAACTTGGACATCCCAAAACACCCTCACGGCCCACGGGGGGAACGCAGGCCACTGAGGACACAGGCAGACAGCCCACTTTGGCCCGCCAGGCGGAAAGTGCTGGAGCCGGTTCAGCCCCCCAATACAAGGGCCTTGAACCCGAACATAAATAAGGGTCAGAGGCCTACACAAACGTGGCCGCCCGCACAGGACAGCGACCCACGCATAGCACAAGAGTCACAAGCGTCCGTCGCAAACAAATCGCCTACGACAAGAGGCAGTAGCCCAGAGACGCCACAGAAAATGGAGAATAGAACGGGGGGCTGAAATGTACCCAATACACCTACCCCTCACCAGGGGAACCACGATTATATGATGAACGAATTCCGGGAGCTGCGTGCCCAGATACAATCTATCCCTACTAGAGAAGATCTAGAGACATATGTTTCGCGGCTACAGTCAGCATGCAAAGCCGAGATCTGCTCTGTCCACCAAGAGGTCCACCATCTGGGAGAGAGAGTGTCGACGATTGAAGGAGATGTGGCATCCCTCACAGATAGAGTGGAAAGCCATGAACATGCCTTAGCAACTGTATCTCATCAGTTACACTTCCTAATGGACTCTCTAGACGACATCGAGAACAGAGGCCTCTCTGAAGACGTCGAGACCCCAAGACTAGAGACGACTGTTAGAAACATCTTTAATGACTTGAGACGGGCCCCACCGGACACCCCGCTGGAAATGGACAAATGTCACAGGGCCCTCAGGCCAAGGTCCAGAGACCCAGACAGACCATGCGACATAGTGTGCAGAGTCCACAAATTACAGCTGAAAGAAGCAATAATGAGAGGAGCCCGAGAGCGGAGAGACATACAGTACAAGGGGACACAGCTCCAAATACAGCCAGATTTATCCCTATTCACATTAGCTAAAAGACGGGCCCTCCGACCCCTACTGGAAGAACTCCGGCGCTGAGAGATTGCCTACAGTTGGGGTTTCCCCTTTCGCCTCCAAGTCCAACATAGGGGAATCATGAGAGAGCTGCGACATCCAGAAGAGTTACCTGCCTTTTGCGAGCTACTCAACCTCCCGACCCCAGACATCCTAGGGTGGCCAACCTTACCATGGCTGCCGGGATATGAGCGCCCTCAGCAGCCCTACAGGGGAAACAGAAGGAGAAGAAGATGCCGAGAAGGAAGAGACGGAGCGCAAACGCCACCAGATCCTCCCCGCGACTGACCAGGACTCAAAGATAAGTGATAATACCTTTGCTCCAACAGGTTCTATATGCTACTAACATGATGCCACTGATGACTCTTAACTAACGGTTTCCCATAAAAGTTGCATAATGACCTTTTGCTGCCGCGCGGCGGGCTGGATGTGCCTTCCGGGGTGGTCGTCCGCCTTTGGAAAGCACGTCCTAGACTGGGGGGCCCTAGACGGACATTAGGTCATCTCGAGGGCAGTTACTAAACGTTTTTTTTTCATCCCCCATTGTCTCCTGTTTTGGGGGGCTTAGGCGTCTCCCCCATTTGAAAGGGTGGGGCGGGTAAGCTCCAATCAATAAAGGAGCAGGTCCCACTGAAAGGACTGCTGACAATATAATATCGAGAAGAAAGTTACCTCATTGCTTGAGTTATTGGTAGTTGTTTTCTCACCGTATCTGTTCCCCTTCATTTTTCCTCTTATTCCCCCCCTCCCCTTTTTCTTTTCCTTTCCTTTTTTTTTCTCTTCTTCTCCCTTCTTTCTCTCTCTCTTCTCCCCTCTGGTTGGGCCTCGGGAGGGCGGTAATCTGCGAGAGTGTTCCCCGTCTCTAGACTTTTGGGTCCAAACCATACTGATATACACGGTACAGAGCCTAGTCTCTGCGCCTAACGGAACCCACTGAGGTGGTCCGAGAGCAGTTTTGGCGATATCGCTTCCGCTACTCACAACAATGGCCAAATTAAACTTTTGCTCCCTCAATGTTAGGGGCCTTAATGTGGCGCAGAAAAGGAGTCAGATTTTATACCAAATGCATAAATTAAAAGCCCATGTCTTGTTCCTGCAGGAGACGCATTTCCGTACAGGCCATGTTCCAACCCTGAGAGACCGGCGTTTTGCAGCATGGTACCACAGCACAAACCCCAACACCAAATCGAGAGGAGTATCAATCGCGATACACAGAGCGGTTCCACATGAGGTATTGGACACAGAGCTGGACCCGGAGGGGCGATATGTCTTCTTGAAGGTCCGTATGGGGGGTAAGCTTTTTACCCATGCGGCGTGGTACTTCCCCAATCAGAGTCCTGCACAAGTGGGTAGGGGCATTCTGGGCAGGCTAGCAAATTTTGCGGAGGGGGTTATAGTTTTGGGAGGCGACTTTAATTTCCCACTAGACCCGGAACGGGATTGCTCAGCGAGACAGGCCTCAATCTCAGTGACACAACTTCGCTTATTTCACAATGCTCTCAGGAGGCTCCAATTAGTAGATGTTTGGCGGGTGACACATCCCACGGAGAGGGACTATTCGTACTTTTCACCAGCAGACCAGTCTCACAGTTGCATCGACCTGATAATTACAAGCCATCACGCTCTGACTTGGAACCCAGAGGCAACTATTGGCTCAGCAATGTAGTCAGACCACGCAGCAGTCCTCTCACTGGCAGTACCAGGTATGGCGGAGAGATCATGGTCATGGAGATTAAATGATAATCTCCTAAAGGATACACTGTGCTGCGCAGATATTCAAAACACCATTGTAAACTTTCTCGCGGATCATTCTGCTGACTCAACCTCTGAAGCAATCCAGTGGGAGACGCTTAAGTGCGTGTTAAGGGGGGGTGATCATTAAACATGGGTCGTGTCTGAAAAATGAAAAAGCGGCTAAAATAGTCTCCCTGATAGATAAAATAGCAAACCTAGAAAAAGAATTTCGCCAATCGAGAAAGCAATCCAAGCAGAACGAGCTATTAAACACCGGGGAAGAACTGAGACACCTATTAGACCAAAAATACCTGCGGTTCAGGGACAATATGAAGCGATACTCATACGAGCATGCTAATAAATGTGGGCGCTCGCTGGCACGATTTTTACATAACAAAACGAATGCTGCTTATGTCCCTCATATAGCAGATAGGGCTGGCCAAAAGAAGCATGACCCCCGGGAGATCGCAGAGGCCCTTAGGGCCTACTACCAAGACCTCTATAACATACAGGGACAATTGGCCGATATGACCCCAGCCAGTCGAAGAGCCAAGATAGAGGCATATATACAGAAGACAGCCTTCCCCGGTATTTCGGAAGAGATTAGTGAGTCACTGGACTCCGAGATCTCGACAGAAGAGATCAGCAAAGCTATTAAGACCTCGCCAACGGGGAAGGCCCCGGGCCCAGACGGATTTACCCCCCGATTTTTCAAGCAATTCCGGGAGATCCTCACTCCTATAATATAAAAGACGTTCAATCAAATTTCGCCTGCAGTTCCCTTCCCCCCCAATCTTTAATGGCCCACATCACAGTGCTACCCAAACCTGGCAAAGATGCTGGACTCTGTTCCAGTTATCGCCCCATATCACTTATTAATATTGATGTTAAGCTATTCGCAAAGATATTGGCAAACAGACTGACTCCCATCCTCCCATCTCACATCCACAATGACCAGTTCGGATTTATAAAGGGACGGGAGGCTAGGGATAATACCAACAAAACCCTCCTTCTGCTAAGCCAGGCCCGACGTTTACACAGCCATTTTGCCTCCTCTCGGTAGATGCCGAGAAGGCTTTTGACCGCGTAAGCTGGGAATTCTTGGGCGCAGCGCTGTCGCACCTGGGCCTAGGCCCGCAATTCCTGAACTGGACTCTAGCGCTATTCGGTAGCCCCTCGGCGCAGATCAGAGTAAATGGCCTCCTGTGTGACCCGGTACCCATTGGGAACGTGACGAGGCAGGGATGCCCAATGTGCCCTCTCCTATACGCCATCATCATGGAACACCTAGCAGTGGCATTGCGGAATAACCCAGATGTGAGAGGCCTAAAGGTTGGGAGCCAACATTGTAAAACAGCCCTGTACGCGGATGATCTCCTACTGTATGTGTACCAGCCCTGCATTACATTTCCGTCAATCCTGCAGGAATTCACCCATTTTGGTCATCTGAGTAAATCTACATAAGTCGGAGGCTCTGAATATCTCACTTCCCTCCAGCGAAGTAGCTCACCTAGCGGACCAGTTCAACTTCAAATGGCGCTCTACCTCTATACAATACTTAGGGGTTCATATAGCGGCAGACGTATCTTCACTATACCACCTTAACTATGTTCCCCTGTTAGATAAAGTATCAAAAGAACTGAAAGGGTACGCTACTAAACAGCTAAGCTGGTTTGGGCGGATCAACATATTAAAGATGGATGTGACCCCAAAATTCCTTTATCTTTTTCAAACCCTGCCAATTAAGCTGCCAGGGCAGTACTTGAAACAGATTCACCAAATATTCCGCAGATTCGTATGGGGAGGGAGGAATAGCCGCATAAACTACCGAACCATGTTGCGCCTAAAATCCAGGGGGGGAGTGGGGCTCCCTGATCTAAAACTATACTATTTAGCATCGGTGCTTACCAGGCTGGTAGACTGGCAATATCACACAGCTGCAAAACAGTGGGTTGGATTGGAAGCAACGCTAATCTGGCCCCACATGCAAAATCTCCCGTGAATCAAGAGGGGAGACAGACCTGCAACCCTACCGCACCTCCCGATAACGTTGAACTGCCTAGATGTATGGGACAGATTGATAGCCAAAGGGGAATTGACCATCCGCATAGGGGCCTTGACCCCGCTATTCTACAACCCCGCATTCCCACCGGGACAGGATAGACGAAAGTTCCTAGGCTGGAGGGAAGAGGAGGATGTTCGATGGTGTCAGATAGTAGGCTCAAGGGGTTTGCCATCCTTTAATGAACTACAGGCGTCCAGTCCGGACCAGAGGTTATTGTGGATGGAATACCTACAGCTATCCTCATTCTGGAGGACCCACTTGGGGTCATGCACTTTCAGGGCCCCCGCCGAAGCCATAGAGGAACTGTTCCTAAGATCTCAACCCCCCGGCCCGGGTTCTTTCACAAATTTACAAAATCATGCTAGAGGGGCTCACACAGGGTCTGCCACGATATGTTCGGGGCTGGGAGGGGGAGCTGTCGGTGGAACTGCAAGACTCTGATTGGGAGAGAGCCTTCACGCTTGCCCACAAGATGCTCCTTGTCTGTGCCGCGCAAGAAAAAAATTTCAAACACCTCTCCAGATGGTACAAATGCCCAGATGTGATTCATCGCAACTTCCCCTCGATCTTGGAGGATTGCTGGAGGTGTGGGCTTGGGGGGGGGGGGGTACCATGCTGCACATCTGGTGGGATTGTCCTGACATTCAGCCCTTCTGGAAGAAAGTATTCGAGCTGTACGAAGGGGCGTCGCACTGTACAGCGGAGCCCACCCCACAGCTGGCATTACTGTCAATTATCCCGGGTCCATTCGCCCCATCAAAAAGGGGCTACTAAGACACTTCCTTACAGCGGCCAGGGCGCTGATTCCACGCCACTGGCGCAGCACAACGGCTCCTTTAGTCTTGGAATTTGTCCAAGAACTGAACCAATTAATGTATATGGAGGAATTGGGGGATGAAGGAGAGGAGGGCCCAAGGCTAAGTAACCAAGCCTGGCAATCGTGGAACATGTACCGGGACTCGCCTCAGTTCCAGCTTGCGGTGAGATTGTGAGGCAACGGGAACGGAAAAGGCACGGGGAGCCGACCGCGCGACATAGAGGTAACCGATAGATACCAATAGAAACACCCCCCGGGGAGCTCTACACCCCCTGCCCACGGGCTATTCTATCCCCTCCTGAGGCTCTACCTTACCCTTTTACTATCTTTCTTTTAGTTCATGTAGCTAAGTCTTTATTAAGGTTGTTATATGTTTGTCGGTTGGATACAAAGATAGTTAATAATTCCGAGGTTCGAGGCTACATCAGGACAAGAGATGTCCCGGTTAAATAATAGTGAGAAGATAATACCTACAAGAAACCAGCAACAGACTTTACTCACTAAAGAAGGTGGCCCACAAGAGCATGCGAGGAGGGCTTATTGAAGGTGGACTATGATACTCAAATAATAGGACACTTGTCACCAAAATTCTCAACTACATAATGGGGCCCTGCAAGACCCGCTAAAAAGAACGAATGGTATACATGTATCTTTAAATGTTGTTTTGTTAACTTGTGAACAATACGTAAAATCTAAATAAAAACATATTAAACATTAAACTTGCAGTAGTCTCTATGAACAACGGTCGGCGCGGTGTACAATGGTCTGCGCATGCCCAATACTACGGCTGTTTTCTTCAATGGGGAGACCGTGATTACAGAGTGTATCTGTTTGCATGAGTACATCGAACTCTCGCGCATGCGAAGTTTGACACATGGCACTATTGCTGCTTTTATAATGGTATACAGAGTAGATCTATTTCCGCATTATTATGGAATGCTCGCGCATATGCAGTTTATCGTACAGGATGCCGGATGCTGATGATTGCCATTTGCCCCTCTTCCACCTGACTGTCATAGAGGTAGTGCTTTCATCTGTCAGATGGATGTTACTTTTAATTATGTGTCTGTCTCAGATTTGCTATTGTTTTGTATATATTGTATGTACTGGATATGCTATGACAGCTTGATAAACACTCCATGCTGGAGTCGAATCGTCGCTGATTTTTGTGTGACCGTTTGGGAATAAAGAAATATCCTTTGGAAACATTTATGCACCTCTCTATGCGGCCTTTTTCTGATTGGAATTACCTACAATTGTTGGATCTGGGTCGAATCCAAGGGCTTACATTTTCACATCGCCTCACTGTGAAGGGTGTTTCTTGGTGAATGCTGCTGAACGCATGTTTTTCCTAATAAATATACTTGGTGATAAAATACTTCCTATTGTTGGTGCTCTTCTGGAAACAAATCCCACTTTATTGTTTAAAGCGTCCCGCAATTTTGAATCCATATTTAAGATATTCAAATGTCTTTTAATTATATCAATTACATGGTTGTTCTGTTTACTATAAGTAATGGAAAAAACACTGTTCCCATATTTCATATCTTGTTTTTTATTCCTAATTAAATCAGCTCTATTAATTGTAGAAACAATGCCTTCTGCCCGATCCAGGGACCATTTAGGATACATATGTTTATGAAGTTTATTTTTAAATTCATATAAGATGTTAGTAGAAACTGTGCCATGGAGAGTATCATTAGGGTCATGGGGGGCCCACTAAATATTGACATATGGAAATAACTATTACGCTTAATTCTTGCTCAGGTATCCAATTACTTTTGGTAGGATAGTGTATGCTAAGTTCCAGGCACAACAGTAGTCTAAGTCTGCTTTCACACTTGCGCTGGGGATTCTGCTTTCCTGTTAGGGAAGCAGGAGAAGGGAAACCCTGGATGGAACCAAACAGCGCCGGGCAGACCCCGTTGGCTATAATGGAGTCCGCCTTCTTATCGCCCAGCTGCCCAGTTCTGGGATGGAAGAAAAAGCGCTGCATGCAGGTATTTGCAGCCGGATCTGCGACAAAATCTCTGGCTAGAGGCTCCAACACAGATGTGAAACCAGCCTAACATGGACTGAAGGACTTATAGTATATTAACCTGCGAGGGGATTGTTGCAGAAATGTATGCACCTGAAAAGCATTTACATTCATCTAAAAGCGGCTGTTTCTGCAGCAAATGCATGGATTTTTATAAACCCCATTCAGATGAAGGCGAGAGTCATAAGTATTGCTACAACAAATCAGCCATGTGTAAATATCCATGTACTGGAATTAGAGATCAGTTCAAGCTTAGGGCTTCATGGCCGTGGCTACGTGCTGTCCGCAAACCTGGTCACACAAAAATCAGGCAGCACATGGACATGGAGCCCCCGATTTTGCATGCCATGTTCTTCACACGTGGTCCTGCTTACTAATAATCCGCCTCTGTGGCCCCATTTAGTAATTGTGCCCCCTCTGTGCTTCAGTTAGTAACAGTAGCTTAGTAATAATGCCTCCTACTCTCACAGTATAGTAAGTGCTAGAGATGGATGGTGTCAGATACTTCAGTGTATGTGGCGTTAGGCAGTCCTGTTGTTTTGCCACATAGAGTTTGGGATCAGGGGGCCCAGAAAGTTGATTAGCAGGTGAGACGTTATCCTTATCTCTCCTGATATCTTCAGTGGAAGGAGAGTCAGGAGGTCCTGTACAGCTTAGATGATTCGCAGGTCCTGCCTGCCAACTCAGGAAGACCTGATCTATAGTGGTAACTACAACATGCATTGGCAGCTCAGACCATGCGGACACCATCAGAACCAGCTTACATGTGATAATGACGCAATGTCCTACCAGGGTTTACAGACTTGTAAATCTCTTATATAATAATCTCATTATTTTTCACTGACACATCGAAATGTGGGAAGCTTGACTAAACTGCAATAGTATCATGGAAACAAATGGCAAAGAAGAATCTGAAGCATGAGCCGTATATACTGTATTAGAAAAACAGGGCTGCTTTCATAGAAAAATAGCGCCAATGTCCTTCGTTCGTATTGCAGCTCGGTTTCTTTAAAGTGAATGCTGCAATGTCACAGCCAACGATGTTGGGCCAATGGTGTTTTTTGGTAGAACAGATCCTGTACAAGACCTATAAACTGTTGCAATCTACTTTGTGTCATGTCAGTTATGTAACAGGTAGCGTCTACCATTTATCAGTGCTGCAATTACAACATCTCGCAAAATGACGATGAAGGAAAAATCAGTGGAGGTGCTGATTGCCTGTTCAAGCGTGCTTATATCATCCTACCTACACAATGACCTACTCCATATTACTTAATAGATTTCATAATCCAATCAGGAGCTAAACACCCCGACCTAAAACTGTAGGATTACATGTTCTGTTGCAGGATTTCTCAACTCAGCTCCTCAGAAAGCCCCAAGACGTCATATTTCAGGGTGGATGTCTAATGACACCCATACAGAGAGCGCATCCTCCGATCTGTGAGTACCCCGCAGTCAGACCTCTAACGATCATTTATTGCTCATCTAATAATAATCACCTTTATTTAAATAGGACATGCATATTACACAGCACTCTATATGCATATTACACAGCACTCTATATGCATATTACACAGCACTCTATATGCATGTTACACAGCACTCCACACTGGGTTCAGTCCTTGTCGGGGCTCACAATCTACAGTTACCTATTTGTATGTTTTCAAAGTGTGGAAGGAAACCCTCATGAACATCCAAACTCCATGCAGATGTTGTCCTTGGTGGGATCTGAGCCTAGGACAACTGTGCTGACCATGGAGTCACCATACTACAGAGTAGTGCAGGTGTAAAGCTCTTGTCACATCTGCGTTAGGGCTCAGTTCAGGGTTACTGTCTCTCCGTTTTTGGAATCAGAAATAAAATGGAAAAAACTGATCAATTATTTTTCCCTCAAAAAAACGGGATCCGCGCTGTGAGAATGCTTCGGTTTGCTTCCATTAGGTTTCTTAGTTTTTGCTGAAACAGGTAGGTAACTGATCGCACATGAACAATTTTAGCTTTTTACAGATATATTCTAATAAAGATTCATGTTTTTATGAGAAGTGCTGGAGGGATCGTTTTTTCCACATTGAATTCTTGAGCAACCAGCTTGTCGCTGTTCTCCCTGCGCTCCGCTTATCGGAGGTTGGCTGTTAGACATAGCGCTGTGGATCAAGAGTTTTGGCGAGCTACATTGTACCCTTTCACTGTATGTGTGTGTGTATATATATATATATATATATATATATATATATATATATATAGTGATGCATCTGCTTTCTCCGCTCCCTCCAATACAACCCTGTTTAGGTTCTCTGCTGGTATACAGATTTTCACACCAGCAGCAATATATCCTCTGTAGAATATCCATCCCTATTAACAACAGAACACATTATAGAGGCCTATGTGATGTTGCTTCTTCCTCTGCTCCCTCTAATATAACCCCAGTAGATAATATATCCTCTGAGCAATATCTGTCCCTCACAACAGACCACATGTTATATAGGCATATGAACATATTGCAGTTTCCCTATCCTGTGCTCAACTGTAAAATGGCTGCTGGTTACACTGTAACTACTTATATATGATTAGGTCATGTGATGCAAGCGTCCAATGAAACTACTGCCCATATGCAACATGGAGGACATATCTGATGACATCAGCAAGACACTCTAGCTGCTGATTGGCTGCACACTGACCTAGGCATCAGGCATTATGGGAAATTAGATTTTTCTGTGATTTTTAACAAAAATCGGATCAGATGTAGGCCCCCTGCACATGGACGGAAATTCCGCGGCGGGATTTCCCACAAAATTTCCGCCCGTGGAAGCCATCTGCCCCGCGGCCATTCTGCAATCATTATTGCAGAATGGTCACTGGAGCCCCGTCATCCCCATAGTGACGGCGCATCGTCGCCTCTACGCCGGCTGGCACATCCGCAGCAGAGTAGAGAATAAGCCAGAGAGGTATGCCTGGGTCGCTTGCCAGGCACCGGGTCAGATCCTGCTGCAAGATCCCAAACGCGGGGTCCGACCCGTCCGTGTGCAAGCGACCTAACCTGATTCGATTTTGCAAAAACCAAGATGATTTTATTGCCCAGCCGATCAAGATGAGCAACACTGCTGATTTATTAATTGGCGACCTGGAAAACCTAAAGGGACAATTGAGGTGGATAACAGCGGTCCAGGTGTAATGCTCTGGGCAGGAATTTTGTATGGGGGATTGATAGGCCCTCTCTTTTTTGAGGGATCGGTAACAGGAAAAAGTTACTTGGATCTGCTTCACCACAATGTTCATCCCATCATCTAGGGTTGGGATATGTGCAACAACATGTGGTGGAAGCAAGATGATTCTATCATGGCCGCTGAGCAGTTACGTTACATGTTCTGTGCAGCGGGTACTGGGGCTGCAGCGAGTAGCCGCTGGGATAGGGGAGTATCTTTTTTAGCAAATTTCGCCTCGTGTGGACATCCCTTATGACCCCCTGCATATGGGCGGAAATTCCGTGGCGGGATTTCCCATAGATTTTCCGCCCATGCCCGCTGGCATATGATTGCATTAGATAATGCAATCATATGCACACAACCGCGGTTTGTCTGCGTTAAAACACGCGGAAAACAAAATGTGGCATGTTTTACATCTGCGCGGGTCTCTCAGAGGCCCGCACAGAAATGTCAGTAATGACGGGCTGGCTCCTCTCTGCGCATGCGCCGGCTGGGCGGCAGCCGGCACATAGCAGAGGAGACGAGACGCCGGGAGCGAGTAAGCCGCAAGCCTCTGTAGGGGCATGGGACCGCATCCCGCTGCGAGAATTCTCAAAGCGGGATCCAACCTGGCCGTCTGCAGGCGGCCTAACGAATCCAGTTTCATCCTTTTCCAACAAGGCCTCTTTCACACGGGCGACAGCGATATCGCCCCTACAAAATCACGGTCATATCGCAGCTTTGTAGTGTCAGCGATGCTTTCTCTTGAGAATAATCTCGCATTTCTGCCGTCGGTCATAAAATCGCATGATTTTTTTTAGCAGGAAAGTCAATAGAAGGTTCTAATGATAAAATGGCTTCACACGAAAATCGCAAGTTTGTGCGACACGGTAAACACAGAGGCTCCATAGGGAAACATGGGAGACAAAAAATGCATATCGCAGATGGATAAGAGCATGCTGCAATTTTTTTCTCTCACAACATCGCATGAGTAATAACATCGCAGATGTGAAGGAAACCATTGAAAAGCAGGGGTTTCACAAATATGTGTTTTGCAGCTGTCGCATCGATTTTGTAGCCCGTGGGATGGCGGCCTTATGGAGTAGAACAATGGAAATTAAAATGGCGATGTGAATGAGGCTTTATGATGCTTTTACACAGATGGATGTAAGGAGCGCGGACTGACATCCGCATCGATCGGCACTCATTTTGCTTTCTCTTAAAAGGCCAGGAATTGGCTTATTGAGACGAGCGATGGCTAATACGATCGTTATCCACAGAGGGAGATTTACCGCCGAACTGCGAGCATTTTTCTGTTGGCATGACGGAGCTGATCAACCAAGGAACAAGTGTTTACTCAATTTTTGGTTATTCGTTGGTCCCTTTACACGGTCCGATCATCAGGCAAACGAGATCTTGGAGGAACGCTCGAGCATGCCTGTGTAAATGTATCAATAGGTAACGGCTCTTCTACACGGACCGACAGTCGGGTAAACGACTGCAGAGCACGGACGTCACCGCTAAGGTCATTAGCGCTCATGCAGAGCGTTTACACTGACAGACTTCTCACTCAGCGCTTCCCCTTCTATGTGAGGCTCTGAGCGGGGAGCATTTACACGCAACGAGTCTGCGATCAAGCGATGGTTAATATGCTGACTGAAAGTCACAGATAAGAACCTGTGAACAAATAGTGAGCGATTTTTGTGCATTTACACTGCACAATTATCACTCAAATTGGTTTGTTTGAATGAATTTTGAGCGATTATCGTCCCGTGTAAATGGGCCATAACACGGGACAAGAATTGTCTTACAGAGACGAGCATGCGCTAATACGACCATTATCCCCCTAGGCCGGCTGTTCACACAGGGAGATTCACTGCCAAACAGCCTCGCATAAAGAAGCTCATCAGCCGTGGAACAAGCCTTCACCTTCGCTCATTTGTCAGCTGCTTGTCGGTCCTTTATCACCAGGTGAAGGTATTATTACATCATGGCTGCCCTGACCTCCGTAGACAATAAACATACTCGCAGTGTTGTTCACCATCATTCTCTTAATAAATGCCGAGATATGACACACAATGGACAGGAAATTACTCCTAATATACAGCCCACACACTACAGGCTGAGTGTAGTCATGGTCTCCCTAGAATTCCTGTCAGGACAATAGACCATTATGGCTCTGTGATAGGTGATTAGTCATTATACACATATCCACTGTGATGAGACTGAACACTGAGCGCTCCTACTGAGAACTGAAACTGTTCCCCACCCCCAAACCGGTTTCACTAGAGTCAAGGGAGGAGAACGGAGGAGGAGTATCGTGAGGTAAACAGGAAGATGGCGTCTCCTCCTTTCTCCTCACCTGCTCGCTGCTGAGGGGGAGTGGGCGTGACTTAGACGGTGCACCTGGTGAGGCGCTGGGCGGGAAAGTTGTTCAGCACCTGGGTACGTCACTGGGGGCGGGGCTTATTAAGGAAACAGAGCAGCCTGCAGCAGAGACGGCAGTCAGTGCAGCGCAGGGACGCGGTGGTTGGGGGCTTCGTACGAGTGGCGCAGTTCAGACAGACAGAGACCCCGCTAAGGCGGAGAGCGCGCTCAGCGATGGCGGTGTGGTGGCTCCGCGGACTCCTCCTTCTCGTCATCCCCGTGGCATTAGCAGACCCCGAGCTGCCCTGTGAGGGATACGAGGTGGTGGAGGGTTATGGCATGGAGAATGTGGAGTTCCCCTCTCAGTTCGGAGTGAAGCTTCTGGAAAGCCCCGAGGATGTGGCGGACGAGCAGGCGTGCTGGCAGCGGGGCTGTGATACCAAGGACTGTGACGTAGCCGTCATGTCCGCCGGCAGGTGTTACCTGCTCAGGTGTACGTTCAAGGGCTACGACCTGTGTGAGCTGACCCAGCAGGACGGAGCGAGGAGCTACCGGAAGACCAGCCGCGGGGTGCGGCCCACACAGGACGGTAACGGACGCGTTATGTTACAACCGGGTGGGGGGTGGAATTTGTGCTAGAGTTAGGGGAACATTGGCGTTGCCCATAGCAACCGTCCTCATCCAGCTCTCACGATAGTAACGGTAATGCTGTGACATTACGTGCAATTAGCTTGTGAAGGGCGACTGGCAGAAAAAGGGAAAGCTGTGCTTGTAGCAATAGCGCCACCTTGTCCATGGGCTGTGTCTGGTACTGCAGTTGAGCATCTTTTGCTGGAATGGGAATAAAATGCAGTACCAGACACGGCCTGGTGACAGATGTGGTGCTGTTACTGGAAAAAACGGAACCTTTTATGTGGGTCTAGACAAACCCTCTAATAAGGGGTGATGCACAATGGGGGATTATTTTGTCAGTTGGGTTGCCATAGTGATGTGAGTGGCAGGAGGCTGGCCATGAGGATATAACTAATAGGTTGTCGTTTTGTGAGCTGACTCTCCTTTGAGTGAGTGACGTCCCCACAAGCTCGTTCGCTCTGGTGCCGCCTGTTTAGACAGAGGTGCGTCGTTGGCTCGTTCAAGCGCGTCTCATCCAGTCCCTCTCATTCGCTTATAGAGGGACAGAACTGTCGCGGTTTACCCTGAGCAGGAAGCGAAGGACCCCACAATGTATGCCTCCAGATAATGACCGCCTCTCGTCCGTCCGGCTGTTGGCTTGAACAGTCATTTACTCTTGCTGGTTTGAGCGATTATTCTGTCTGGGAGCGCCTGCTCTCCGGTGCTGATGGGAGGCGCTGCTGCTTCATGGTTCACAGGTGTAAAGTTACAGGTTTGTCCTCGTAGGGTGCTCACATGGTACGTATTCAGAGCAGATCTACAGCAAAATGCACTTAAAATATGCATCCCATTGCCTTCAAAATGCTATGCCATTACCCCCCCCCCCCCCCCCCCATGGTCATAGCTCTGAGTGCTTCTTTGTTGTTTTGTTGTTGAGCTGTAGGTTTTATTGGTACTATTTTGCAGTGTGTGTTATATGCCAACAGTGAAAAGTGCGCAGATACGGCTTTGTTTTTTAACTACCACCCTGCCAGGATATAAACTTGCGTCCTGTGCCATTAAGGCCGCCTGCAGACAGGCAGAATTTCCGCCCGTGGAAGCTGCCATAGGATTGCGTTAGCAAACGCAATCCTAGGCAGACGGACGCGACTTATCCACGCGAAATCTCACGCGGCAAACAAATCGCGGCATGCTCTATTTCTCTGCGAGCCCCGCACAGAAATCTCACGCTCCGGTCTGCGCATGCGCAGACATCAAACAGCCGGAGCCGCGGAAGGAGGGGAGTACACGCGGCTCTCTGCAGTGGGTCATGTCTCCCTGCGAAAGTTCTCGCAGCCGAATCCGACCCGGCCGTCTGCAGGTTGCCTAAGGGGTTAATACTCGTGTGTCTTGCAGAATTTGCAATGGAAATTCCGTGCATGGTTGTTTTGTTTTTTTTTGTCTCTTGACAAGGGCTGAAGATGTGGCCTAGCTGTGGTTTTGTAGTCTGTTTCTGCCATGTGAACCCTACATTTGGGTATATGGATGTTTTAAAGAGTCCTGGAAAGATTGCATCTGGTTCTGATGGACTGTGATTTGTGTTAAATGGGTTGTCCAATTGTAAATTCTTGATGGCGCATGCTGAGGATGGGCTATCAGGGGTTCCGCCACCTGGGCCCTCACTGACCAGCTATTTGCACTGATGCCCTTGCGCACAGAGATGATTTTTGCAGGAAGCAGACAGATCCGTTCCCACTGCGGGGGCTGGGCTTGGAATTACACGCAAAGCTCCTATTAAAGGGGTTTTTCCAGGGAGAATACTATTGATGACCGATCCTCAGGCTAGGTCATCAATAGTCCGATCTATCAAAGTAGCACATTATTTACCCCGCACGGTGAACGTTGTCAGACAGAAGAAAAAAAGCCAGAAATGCACTTTTTCAGTCACCCTGTCTCCCAAAAAATGATTAAAGGGGTTGTCCCGCGGCAGCAAGTGGGGTTATACACTTCTGTATGGCCATATTAATGCACTTTGTAATGTACATCGTGCATTAAATATGAGCCATACAGAAGTTATTCACTTACCTGCTCCGTTGCTGGCGTCCCCATCGCCATGGTGCCGTCTAATTTCAGCGTCTAATCGCCCGATTAGACGCGCTTGTGCAGATGGGTCTTTTCCCTTCGGCTCGGCAGCAGCGGCGTTCTGGCTCCGCCCCCTTCTACACATCATCGCGTAGCTCTGCCCTGTCACGTGTGCCGATTCCAGCCAATCAGGAGGCTGGAATCGGCACATGTGACAGGGCGGAGCTACGTGAAGACGCATACAAGGGGGCGGAGCCAGAACGCCGCCGAGCCGAAGGGAAAAGACCCATCTGCACAAGCGCGTCTAATCGGGCGATTAGACGCTGAAATTAGACGGCACCATGGCGACGAGGACGCCAGCAACGGAGCAGGTAAGTGAATGACTTCTGTATGGCTCATATTTAATGCATGATTATTACAAAGTGCATTAATATGGCCATACAGAAGTGTATAACCCCACTTGCTGCCGTGGGACAACCCCTTTAAGGTGTTAAAGGGGTTGTGAGGGTCAATAGACATCTCCAAGGTCACACTACTTCTAGTTCAGTAGGGATCCTCTATTTAAAATGCACCAAATACTGTTGTACGTTCCATGCGCTTCACTTGTGTGTCTTTTTGAGGGTTGTGTTTAAAAAAAAAAAAAAAAAAGCACAACACTGCTTTCCTGGATACTTCTCAAAAGTGTCTGGAAAAGGGGGCATGGCTGTATCAGGTCATAAATATGTTGGCCCGGGGCATAATGTAGTTTACTCCAGAAACTAGCATACTCTATACCAGAAAATCTCCTTTCTGCACAGAAATTCCACCTGCGACTTTAATTTCGGGATTAGCCAGCAAATTGGAAAAAATTTGCAAAAATCTTGTCCACACGCAGCGGCTAAGCCGGGCTGAAATTGACATATCGCATGGAATTCAAAGACGCGGCATGTCCATTCTCCCTGTTTTCCACTGCGGCCTCTCTCCTTTCAGGCAGCGAAAGGCTCCATGCAGTCATTCCACAAGATTTCCATGGGATTTTCAGTCCCGTATGAACATATTTGCCAGTTCACTATAGTGCACAGATGCCACCATAATATTCACTGCAAACTCAAGAGCAAACTTTAAATACAGTGCTTCCCAAAGCTACAGTTTAAGGAAAAAAAATAGATTATATATAAATAATTTCTCGTGTGTTCTCCCTTCAGAGGATGGTTAGTAATGGATCAATGTAGCTCTCCATACCTAACTGCTTCATTCCTCTGCTGTAGGCTGCCTGTCCATGGGCGTTGCGATATACCACCGCGGGAGCTGCCGCTGGAGAGCAGGAGCCAAGTGAAGGCTTACCATGGAGATCCGATCTGATAGGCTCATTGCGGCAATTCGCAGCACGCTGCGATTTTTGTCGGCTGCGGGTGGAGAATCTCTGATTCTCCGCTCGTGGACTGGGGACTGCGCTTTCATAGCAACGCTATGGAAAGTGTTCACTGCGTTTCCCGCAGCCGGATTATTGCCACAGGGAACGCAGTGAAGATTCACCCGTGGCTAGGAGCCCGTAGTGTTGTATTCCTAGAACAGTGCCATCTAGTGATCAATTCAAGTCTTTTAACGTGACTGAAATCCTGTCCTTGCCCTCATGTGGTGTTTGTGATTTGTTATGATGTTACACATTAATGTGTTATGCTAGTGCAGTAATCTAATAGTCTTTACAACCTGGGAGTGTGATCGCCTGCCCTGACTGAGCAATATATTGCACTTTAGTCCTGCAGTATATTGGTGTGGCTATACTTGTCAGCATAATGTGACTGTGTATGGTGCCTATAGGCCAGAATTAGCAGGTTGCAGCATGGGGTCCATCACTGTCTATTAATGTGACACTTGCAAGTTGTACTTGATGTTGCCACCATCTTCGTAAGAACTAGTTTGCGTTCATAGCAGTCTGTGGGTCTGCAGTATCTCCTTATCCCTTTTCTTCCATACAAAAATGTTTGCTTTTTTCATACAGAATCAGGCTTAAAACATTGTGCCTTCACATGCTGTGTTACAGTGTGACTCCGTAAGCTTTCTTCAGAGGCTCCATATAGTGGCTCTTGGTATGTTATGGTACCGTGTGCTGCTGCACTGGCACTGTGCTCATGAGGCTTGACTACCAGTTACCTAAGCTTCATGTTACAAAAAAGTCAAAGGAAACTTAAAGGGGTTTTGTCATTTAAGAAGAAAAAAAAAATCTATACCCCTATTCCTCCACAGGCTGTCTCCTTACAGCATCTTCTCGCTGATGTTTTCCAGTGCCTGGGGTCACCTCACTGCAAGCTAGTGGCTTGTTATGAAGCCCGCATTCTTCGCATTCTCCTTCCTGAGGTCGGTGACTGTCACGTCCCTGTGACATAGCATTCACTGGCTAGGAAGGAATGCTGATCTATTGCAGAGACAGCATGCATGAGCAGTCTAATAGCTCGGCACTCCCTCCACAAAAATGGAGCATGCTGCGATTTGTTTACCGGACCAAAAGGCCTGCAAATCTATTCCGCATGTTCTTAATCAACTTGCGGATGCCCGTGTATCTCTATGGGCGACTTGGATTCACAGAGCTCCTCGAATTATTTCAGGAATTGCCTGAGAGATGCCCATGAGTCCAAAGACGAGAACTGGATCCTATGGTGGTTAGCAGAGACACGACAGGTTGTCTCAATTTAGGTTTCATTAAGTTCCATATTATAAAATAAAGAGTTAGCTTGTATATCATTTGAACACATTTTGGCAGATACACTCAGGCCTCATGTCCACGGGCAAAATATGATTTTAAATCCGCAGCGGATCACCCACATGCGGATCCACCACCCGCAGGTAGATAAATACCCACGGATGGTCAATACAAGTGAATAAAAAAAAAAATAGAGCATGAAAAAAAAGTGGCATGCTCCATTTTCGGACCTGCTGGTCCGCTGCGGTTAAGTTGTTTTTTTTTTTTTATTATTATTATTTTCAGCGCTCGTGGAGAATCCGTAGCGGGCCTGATTTTTTTTTTTTTTTTTTTTTTTTTCCTTCCTCCCTGTGGACATGAGGCCTTAGGGATAGCTAAAAGTTTCCAGAGGCCCTCCATGATATTTAACAGGAAGAAATGCAAAGCCCTACATCTGAGCAGGAACAAAAAATTACATGCAGGCAGAAATTGGGCTAAGCAGCACGTATGAAAAAAGACTTGGGTATACTAATAGATCACAGACTGAACATGAGTCAACAGTGTGATGTAGCAGCAAAAAAGGCAAACTGAATTCTGAGCTGTATTACGGGAAGCGTAGAGTCTAGATCAGTGGTGGCGAACCTATGGCACGTGTGCCAGAGGCGGCACGCAGAGCCCTCCCTGCTGGCACGAAGAGGAGTTGCTGTATCTCGTTCATCACTAGCCCATTTTGTTTCTAGACTCTATGCGTTCAGTTGGTTTGTAACTTGGCCTTCTGGTGGACAGCCTGGAAGGAATTTGGTCCTCTTGGCTGAGGGATGTTGATCCTTTACTTTCTTACCCATGACTTCTGTTCTCTGTAAGGGCGTGTTCACACAGTGGAATTTACCCTGAAAAAACTCCACATGAATTCATCCTCTGAAATCTGTGTAAAAAAAAAAAAATTTGCATTTTGAAGCAGTTTCACATGGATCCACATACAGAATTTGATGTAGAAAATCTTGTTTCCATATCAAGAAGTGGCACCACTCTTTGATATGAAAACAAGACTTTCCATCTTGAAATTCCACATGCAGATTTTGACCATTGACAAAAATCTGCGTCAAAAAGACATGAATCTTAGAGGCTGCATTCATTTGGAATTTTTCCACAGTGAATTACGCCATGTGACTATACCCTAATAGTATGTTTAGACGTAGTGGAAATGCTACAGCATTTCTACATTCCAAACGGGGTCAAAATCCACACAATCAGTGCAGATTAAGGCTAGGGTCACACAGGATGGAAATCCCATGGAAACCTTGCGGAATGACCGCATCGACAAACCGCGGGATAAGCGAAGCTTCAAAACCACACTGAATTCTGCACCGCATGTCCGTTTTCGTGTGGCTTGGCCACAGCCCGTGGATGAGATTTTTGCAAAATCTCCTCTACTTTGCTGGCTAATTCCAGGATTAGGAGCCACAGGCAGAATTGCCGTGTGGAAAGTCCACAAACTCCACGGCAAATCCACCCGGTGTTAACCCAGCCTCAGACTCAAAATCTGCTGCGGACACGCAGGTAATTTCAGCAGCCACAGCGCTCCACCTAACCTCCAGAAAGTTGGCGCTCTTAGTTCACCTCTGCACCTAGAACTCGCTGGCCTCTAGTGAGCACAACACTGCTGGTCAGGTGATGTCTAAGTGGCATCGCCTGGTAATCTGTATGGTTGTTGGCTTGTCTGTGAAGTATACGGGCACCCACTTGTGGTATGTAAATCGCAGGTTTGCGTGCAGGAAATACAACCAAGTCTGAGACTTCTGGAAGTGCCAATTTACATTATGGAGTTCACTCTGAGCAATCATTTTGCATAAACTTTTAAGTAGCTACTTGGCTGCTTAAGAGCAATTAAGTGTGCAAATGAAGCCTTAGCTGAAAGCCCTCAATTTTGAGGGGCTACTAAGTCTTTGGCTTTACCTAGAAAGAAACGAGATAGGAAGATGAAACTTTACATTTATTCCACATACTCCCCACTGATGTCAACACACTTTTTACATCGGTATTCCAAGTTCTGTAAGCCTTGCAAAAAGGATTTCGGTTGTGCCTCAAACCAGTCATCTGTAGCAGCCATGGCATCAGAAATGGTGTGAAATTTGGTACCCTTGAGGTGTTTCTTCAGCTTTGGAAACATGATAGTTGGAGGGAGCTAGATCTAGTGAATAAGGTGGGTGTTCAACCAGCTTGAAGCCTAGCTCCACCAGTTTTGCCGTGGTCGCTTGTGCAGTGTGAGCGGAGGCGTCTTGCAGGAACGAGATTACTTTGGACAGTTTGCTGCGCCTTTTGGCCTTCAGAGCTGCCTTCAATTGGTCCAAAAGTTCAATGTAATACCTTGCATTGATGGTGGAACCATTTTGAAGGTAGTCCACTAGCAGCATGCCATCCTCATCCCAGTACACAGACGCCATCAACTTAGTGGCTGATTTTTGTACCCTGATCGTCTTTGGGCGAGGAGAACCACTGTGCCTCCACTCTTTTGACTGCTCCTTGGTTTCAGGGTCATACAAATAAATCCAGGTCTCATCCATAGTGACCAGTCAATCCAGGAAGTTCTTATCAGTCCGGAAACGCTGACAAATGGGCCGAGCAGTTTTCACTCGCATGCTTTTCTGATCTGTTGTCAAACATTTGGGGACCCACTTTGCAGATCGCTTCTTCATGTTCAAATGTTCATGGTTAATGACACAAACACGTTCACGAGAAATCCCCATGACGTCTGCTATTCCTTTAGCTGAAATTCGCTGATTCTCCAGTATGAGGTTGTGCACAGCATCGACAATCTCCGGAACAACCACCTCTGTCGTCAGGACATTCCTCATCATTGGTGCTGAAGTGGCCCGGGGCTGATTCGCAAGATCAGCAGTCGACAGATTCGTGACAGATCGAACTGCATGTGAACCCATGTCGCGCCATATCACCATGAATCTTCAACCGACTTTCCTTGCAGAAACAAGAATTTTATCACTCCTCTGCTCTCATTTGCGGTGAATATCGCCTTAGACTCTGCCATTTTGTTTCCCGTGTGCCTAGATCACTGCTGCCATAAGCTACAAACAGTTGTTTTTAAAACCTATATTAGACACTTAAAGGGGTTGTCTCACGCCGAAACGGGTGTTTTTGTTTTTTTTATTCAATAGCCCCCCCCCCCCCGTTCGGCGCGAGACAAACCCAAGGGATGGGTTAAAAAAAAAAAGGTTTATTACTTACCCGAATCCCCGCGCTGTGGCGACTTCTTTCTTCCTTTACCAAGATGGTCGCCAGGATCTTCACGGACGATGCACTGCGGGTCTTCTCCCATGGTGCACCGTGGGCTCTGTGTGGTCCATTGCCGATTCCAGCCTCTTGATTGGCTGGAATCTGCACACGTGACGGGGCGGAGCTACGAGGACCAGCTCTCCGGCACGAGCGGCCCCATTCACCAGGGAGAAGACCGGACTGCGCAAGCGCGTCTAAAAAACGCCAGAAGACAGCGAATTTAGACGGATCCATGGCGACGGGGACGCTAGCAATGGAGCAGGTAAGTGAATAACTTCTGTATGGCTCATATTTAATGCACAATGTATATTACAAAGTGCATTAATATGGCCATACAGAAGTGCTGAACCCCACTTGATTTCAGGAGACAACCCCTTTAAGGCTTGCATGTGATGTAACATTCATTACCATAAAAAAACACACACAAAGCCAAAGACTTAGCAGCCCCTCATAGCCTGAGGGCTATTATCTGCATTCAGAGCCTTTGTTCTCCCCCCCCCCCCCCCCCCCCCCTTCCATCAGCGCTCTGTGTAAATGGGCCTTTTCTTGCAAATTTTGTTTCTTGCAGCAGTTGATGTCCCAAGTGGATGCTCTTTGAAGATGTTTTCCAGAACTTATGCCCATTAATGAGTTAAATGATATTGACCCTCATCCACTAAGGCTGCCACGGTAGCAGGAGCCAGCTGACAGAACTCTGCGGTGAGCCTACCTGACAGATAGGCTCACCGCGGCAATTCGCAGCATGTCATGATTTGCCGCCCACGAGCAGAGAATCACTATGATTCTCCGCTCAAATACGGGGGGGGGGGGGGGGGGGGGGGGGGGACGACTGCTCTTTCCATAGCAACAGTATGGAAAACGTTCCCTGCGGCTGGATTATCGCAGTGCAAAAACGCCTGTGGACAGGCAGCTTAAGTATGTAGTAGCTTTCCTCCTAGTAATCACACTAGAAAACCCGTGTAAGGCCTCGTTCACACAAGTGCTGTTTTAGCGCATTATAAGAGCGCAAAGAAAGGGCTCTTAGAAGAACCAATAGCTCCCTATAGAAACCTTCAGATGAAGGAATTTTAGATGTGCTAAATGCTTGTATCTAACAAATATAGGACATGCAACTGCAATGCCCGCATCTAAGGTCCGTAGTGCGTGAAAAGATAGGACCTGACTCATCTTTGGTGCGAGCTTTCCATAGGCTCCTATGGGAGCTGGATAACCTGCACCTCTGATTGTGTGAATGGGCTAACTAAAATAGCAGGAAATCACCTGTTAGTGCAGTATAGCTGCAGTCTTTTAACTCTCTATACAGCGCTCATGTGAATGATTCCTAAGGGCGCCTGCACACGAGTGGAAATTCTGCGGCGGGATTTCCCGCGGAATTTCCACCCCTGAAAGCTGCCATAGGATTGCGTTAAGAAACGCAATCCTATGCAGACGGCCGCGCAGCAAACAAATCGGGACATGCTCTATTGCGAGCCCCACACAGAAACGTCACTCACCAGCCGCCGGCCCGGCAGCCGGCACATGAAAGAGCCGGGGCCATGGGAAAGGTGAGTGCCCGCGCTGCTCTCTGCAAACGCTCGGGTCGGGTCCCGCTGCGAGAATTCTCGCAGCCAGATCTGACCTGGCTGTCTGCCTGCAGGTGGCCTAAGCAATATGTTAGTGTGCAACGCTCATCATATAATCAAATGACTGCTTTATCCACGGCCTCCAGTTTTGCATGTTTGCACATGTACAGGAGGCTTTCCAAGTGATCGCCACCTGTAGGATTTTATATTGGACTGGTTCAGGGTTTGTGAATGAAAAATTGCAAGGCTGCGAGAAATCGCAAGGTTATAAAATCCCGGCATGCTTTTTTTTTTTTTTTTTTTTTTTTTTTTTGGAGCCCTTGTTTCCCTATGGAGTCTGCCACTTTCTAGCATCACATAGCAGCCTCTAGTGACACGCATGCTATGCGAGAGAACTGCCTGCAATGGAGATCTATGCAAATTCCTATAAAATCGGAACCATGTGCGATGTTAATTTTTTTTTTGGGGGGGGGGGGGGGAGAATATTCCATCTGGCGATAAAGCACATAGCTGTAAAAGCAAAGCAATTTGGATATGAGAAATTGCAATCGCCCGTGTGGATGAGGCCTCATTAAGGTGACTAGGAAACAAATAAATCATATGGCGGCAATTGGACGATAACCGAATTGAACCCATAGATCAGAACAGCTCCTGCTCAGGAGACTTGGACTGGCTATCTACTATGTGGTTAGCCACTTGCTTTAATTTAAGTTATGTAATAATACAGGGGTGATGCGTTGGATTATTGGGCTACATTTAGAGATTTATATAGACTCACCAAATGGTGTCATTGTGTGCATTCTGTGAAAAGGGGGAACAAAGTATGTGTTCTGTCGCATCAATAAACTCTGATTTGGTTGCTTTATCGACAATTGTAGCAATCCTCCCAACATTAGATAGCAGGTGTAACTTTATGGCGAATTTGCATGGGGCAGCCTAGTTGTGGTAAAAACCGCATTGGAAAAGAGTTTTTGCTGTGTTTGCAGCAAAAATGCTGCTGGTTTTTACCCCATTATCAGCCCTATGTGACTGCAACCTTGGGGTTCTTTTACACAGAGCAAGAGACTTCACACAAGCGAGCGATGAGTTTGCTTGTTCACTTGGGCAGACAGTTTACATAGGCAGGAAAATCGTTGCAATGTCACTTGCTCATTCAGTCCATTCATTGTACCAATGAATGTGAATGATCGCTGTCTACACGTAACAAGTTGCAAACCATTATTTTTTTTCTGTCTAAAATGAACTACTATCAATTCAAATCGTTAGTTGTGATTACATTATCATTCAAACTTGCATTTATTTTAAGACGTTACCTGAGTTGAACAGCTTTTGGATTCCTACTGATAGTGATGGCCTTATGTAGGATACAACTGAACAATAAGGGTTGCCATAGTCTTGCCCTCCCCATTCCCTCAGTGTTTCTTCAAACTGTTATGTGAAGGGGGTTAAGGGATGTAATTTACCCACCTGCCCTTCCCTCTTGTGGAATAGATTATCCTGGGAACTGTTTTCCCTGGTTAAAATGGTACATAATCTGCATGCAGTAACCCAAATTCCTTCATGCGGAGGTCCTTCCCATCCTCACTGCTGACATTAAACCTGTTAGGCCTGTTTGTGTGAGTAATAAGAGGTTTTGTGTCCCTCTGGCCCTTCTTTTTCTTCTTCCTCATATAATGGTTTCAACAGATAATGCAGTAAGTGTCCCAGGCTCTTGCGAAACCTAGATTAGTCCTGCTGAAACTTAACCCTTGCTGAGTTGTGAAAGCATTATTCCATAAACTGCCTCACAAGATAAGTTTTGCAACTTTTTATTTATTTTTTTGGTATTCAATTGCTCTAATGCAGCCAAAGTAACTAGGATAATGGGAGCCTTATTGATTAAAAGTATCCTACAAGCTAGACTGTTCCTGCGACTCCCAATTTCTGAGAAAAGGCGTAGTTGGTGTTATATTTGCATAACTCTCATTGACTGCTATAGGTGCTACGAAAACAGCAGAGCTTGACTGTTTCTGTCCTCCCAACCACTGCATTTAGGATGGGCAGGGGTGGCCAGAACAGGCGATGGGTATGGGTCACGCCTATCAGACTTTTATGGCAAAATCTGGGTTATGATCAGTCTGATATGGGAGCGTCCCTTTAACATTTTATAGTTAGCACACTATGAATATAACCTTCCATTTCAGCAGTCATGTACTTCATGTATGTAAAAGGAAATTTCTGACTTCTCATACTTAGTTCATGAGCAATGTAATTTCTTTTGTGTTGGCTTTCAATATAGTAAAAAATGTATATATAATTTTTTTTTAACTGCATCTTGATCCATAAAGTAACCGTATGGCACTTTATTTTCTTTCCACTAGATTTCTGCCTGCCAGAAAAGGCAACTGGGCAGTGTCGTGCATCTTTTACAAGATGGTTTTATGATGCCGAGGCTGAGACCTGTGCAACCTTCACCTATGGAGGTTGTAATGGTAACCTGAACAACCATGTGGGACAAAAGGAATGTATGCAGAAATGTCAAGGTGTAAAAGGTGGGTGTCACATGTACTAGTCTAATTTAGGCCCAATGTCCATGGGTGGATTTGAATTCCAGACTATCTGCCGCTCATAGGAAAACATGGCCGTCCGCAGCTAAATTAAAGCATGCGGATCTTTGCATGTGAAAATCAAATCGCAGCATGCTCCATTTTAGTGTGGTTCCTGTACAGATGGCTTCCTTTGTAGTCAATGGAAGCCATCCGATCCGTGGCCCGTCCACAATTGACATTGCGGATTCCGTGAGAAAGCAGTTTGTTTTTTATTTTTTCAAAACTCTGTACAGAAGCCGATGCTTCTGTACACTTTTGCAGTGAAGACCTGGGCAGGTATGCGCAGTCCTTGGCTGCGGGCAGGGTCTGATTCCGCTGCGGGCTCCCACATGCGGAATCCGACCCTCCCGTGGACATGAGGTCTTAGAAAACTGTTCATGAGCTGGTTTACATACCTGTTAGGAGTAAATCCGTGTTTGACATTCACTTGCTGTGTTACAATGAATTAACTCGGCAGTGAAAATCCCCAGTATTTCCCTAAACAGTAGAGCATGCTGCAGACTTGATAGCCATGTTGTGGATTATCTTCTGCTGTAAACGAATGGGGGTTTGAAACGCCATTCACCTATATTGTACTGTACATTGTTGTAGAATTTCAGTTCGAATTCTGCTTTGAACTCCTCGCTTAAACTGTGTTTGTGACAAGCCCATTACTAACTAATGGCCTCACCCTGTACACCATGGAGCTTCCAGCTAGGTTGTTGCCATGGAGCCGGAGGATAAGTAAACTACAATGAATTGTATGGGAACTCCAGTGGATGGTGTTTTCAGGTAGTTTTTATCTACCGCTAATGAAATGCACATTGTCAAAAAAAAATTGGGCACCAAGGAGTTGTTGGAATCAAATGATACATTTATGTGTGATTGTAATATTGATATAAGTGATTCCAATATAGAGCAAAAAAATCATATTTTGTGGAAAACTGACCACTTGATGGGGGGGGGGGGGGGGGGCTCTAGTATCCTGTAGGGCCGCCTCCAGCTTGGATGCAAGATGAAATACGAGCGGGCATGGAAGCATACAGGCTCCATATGGTGCACCAATACACTGCAGGATACATTTGCTGTAACTGAGCCTCCTGGATCATGCAAGCTCCTTGGTGTCCCAGATGGTCCAATACATGTACTATTGGTGATAAATCTGGCGTCTGGGCAGGCTATGGAAGTGTGACAATGTTGTGGAGACATTCCTGTGACAGCCTTGCTGTGTGCGGCCGAGCATTATCCTGCTGGAAAATACCTCTTGGAAACCCTGCCAAGAAGGATAACCGGTGTGGCTGCAGGATGTCCTACATATCACTGAACTGTCATTGTCCCTCGTACCACTACTAGGGGTGACCGACTGTAATATGCGGTTACCCTTCTTCCTAGATCACACCAGCAGTGGTAGCAAAATTGATGTGTTCAACCCTAGGTCTCCAGACCCTATAACTGCAGTCATCAGTGCTCAAACTAAACCTGGATTCGTCATTGGAGACAACTCTCTTCCACTCCATAGCAGTCTAGTTTCGTTCACCACAGCACTGCAAATAGAGGCGAAAGTGGGTGTCAAAGGCAGTACAAGTAATGGGTGTCATGAGACGAAATTTCCTTCAGCCAAGCGCCTGGAAATGCTTCTTAGAGACGGGTCTAACACTGCTGCCACCTGTCTCTGGATGGCGGATAAGGAAACAGTTGGAGCTGCTTGTGCTTGTCCTAATCTGGTCACGGCAATCCAGGTTGCTGGCAATCTGTCTATACGGTCATCCAGCTTCTCGCATTGCAATTTTGCACCTCCTCTCAAACTGTTTACTGTGATAAATCTTTGATTACGTTATAGAGGTATCTAGTGGTCAACAAGCTCTACACAAGCGGAAAAAGAGGTCACTACACACAAGGAGCCTCTGAGGACCTTTTATATAGGCCAAGGGTGGAACCACTTTTGGCATCTCAGGTGGCAAGACTGTTCTCCCATCTAATAGGTGGCGCTGCAGAGGTATTGTTCAATCTCCCTTAATTACACTGTTCATGTAATCACGCCACAACTCCTAATCATCTGAATATCTGCCTAAAGCCTCATTTACACAGAGCGATGATCGCTCAAACGACCGCTTAAGTGACAGCTTTGAGTGATCATGTTGCATAAACTATTAAGTAGCTACTCAGCTACTTAGCTTATTAGCGTGCAAATGAAGCCTTTAGCTGAATGCAGTTAATAGCTTGGGGTCTCTTATCTGCATTCAGCTCCCTTGTTCTCTGGCGGGAAACAATACTATCGGCACTACCCGTGGAGAACTCTGTGCGGTCCTGATAAGACTGCACAATGACTTTTAGCTTAGCTTGAATTGAACGATCAAGGAGCAGTGCACGATGGCCACGCATTTAGACGTAACGATGATCGTGCAAAAGATGGCTTTAGAGCTACTTTTGAGCGCTCATCGCTCCATGTAAACGGGCTTTAAGATGTAAGGCTGGGTTCACACTGGTGAGAAAATCACTCAGACTTGTGTGTTGCGAGACGCACAAATAACACCATTCATTTGAATGGGTTCATACACATGCGTAACAATTTCCTGCATGTTATTGTGATGCTATGCAGGAAACGCATCACAGTATGTCCTATCTAGCTGCGATATCGCCCACTGCTCTCAATGGGTCCGTGGCAGCAGCGCCAGCCCCATTGAAAGCAATGGGAGAACTCTGCGATCCTCTACCATGGCTGTGAAACCAGCCTATCTGCATGTTTTGCTGCAAAACTCAGCTCCTTCTAGTGGGGGGGATTTTCGACACAGACTGTAGTTTGGGGAGGAAAACCTGCATATAGAAATATTCTCATCAAAAGCTATAAGCTTGGTGAGTGTAGCCTTGCTAGTGGTTAATAATCTTTGTTTAAGCTACACATACCTCTTTTCCATTTGAAGGTTAATCATTTATTGTAATAGCCAACGGGCGTCTCCACTCCCTTGCCATGAAAATTCCATTGTGTGACCCTTGCCTAAGAATCCCATCACCTGCAGGAGCTGCAGACTTCTTTACGTGTTCCCTAATATCTGATGAGCTTGATGTCTGAGGGCCGCCTTGCACTGCTTGTTCAGTGTAAATGCCTGCACAATCCGAACGACTAATAGGAATTTGTTCACTTTGATTATGCAGACCTAAAAATAAAACTATGATCAGCCTTTGTAATCAGATAGTTGTTTATCTACGAACGACTGCCTGTTTACTGTGAATTGAGGTCCACAGTACACATACAGCTTGTCTAGGAGTGCTATAGGTTGAGGTAAGAATTTAATTAGGCTGGGCTCACACGTCCGGGTCGGATTCTGCATGCGGGAGGCCCACAGCAGATTCCAGCTGTGAGCTTGGCTGCTGACCCTGCATACGGCAATTAACTGTATTGCATATGGCTGTGAAGGCTTGCAGGTGGTCATGCACAGTACAGGTGTTTGTTTATTTCCCACACCACCTGTTTCCCATTAGACCCACTGATGTGGTTGTGGGGTGCTGATGGGTTGCGTTGGTGAAATCCAGAGGCTTGGCCTCCAGGCCTTGCCATGTATGGTGGTCTGCAGGGCCCTGCTAGATGTAATACACTGCACTCCCAATAGAAGACATTAAAATCTCCTAGTGGGACAAAAATAAAAAGTGAAGAAAAGATTAAAAAATACTATATAAAATTAAAAGGCAATGCTGTGATTAGTTTTTCTTCTTCTAACTTTTGTGAGATGAACTATTTTAAAAGAGGGGGGGAATCAGTCACATGAATCGCCAAATTGTACCCATAAGCGTGAATGCCCACGGACAGATTTGCACCTCGTTTACTTTGGTGGAAATCCACGCATGAATTCCGCAGTGGCAAGGTTCTATTGAAGCTAATGGCTTTCTGCCTGCCAACGCACACATGTGAATTTCTGCCACAGGAAAAATATAATCACGGCATGTTCTGTTTTACCGTGGATTTCCGCAGCGGTAGGGCTCCAGTGATACCAAGGAATGGAGACCACGGAAAAACGTGATCACTCACAGGCTTTTTATTGCAGTACTCCCATGGGGTAAATCTGTGGGTGTATTCCACATCGCTCGTGGGCATGATTCCCCCCCCCCCCCCCCCCCCTCCCCCCCCCCCCCCCAAAACAGCTCATCCTGCAGAAAAAGCTGCTGTACACCACTGACAAGGAAAAGGGAGATGTTTAATTCGGTGATTTAAAGTTTATTTTCTTTCTGTTTTTCGAAAGTGGCAAAATCAAACTAAGTTTGGTATTGGCGTAATTGTACTGACCCGCAGAATAAATTTAACATATCCTTTATACTGCTTGGTGAACACCATGAAATACAATGCCAAAAATTGCAGGTTTTGTTAATCTTGCCTACAGAAAACAAATCTGAAACGTTGCGTCTAAAAATGAGATCTATGAACACTGGAGCTCATCCCACAGAACTCAGATCTGTTGATGAGGAAATAAACATGTTATGGCTCTTGGAATAACAGCAAGTAATTTATCTTTTAATAAAAAACTATGCACAAAACCTAAAAGTACAGTATGAACTTTATCGAGCACATTATTGAATCTCTATTGCTCCATAGTATACAATAGGGTGAGGTTTCATTCAGTGCTGGTCATATGAGGGCAGGAGGCTAACCCACAGGGCAACCATTTGAGACTGCAGCTCCTTGGGTTGTCCACTCACTCCTGCTCAAGGAGAATTCTGGGCAGGATGGCAGCAGCTGTATGAGGCTGGCCTGCTAAGTCCAGGTAGATGGATCAGATGGTACACTGAGGGCTTCCCTAAGAAAGTTAGTGGGAGGCATCCGATGGGGTAATTCCAAAAGATGCTTCATTGCTGCCTGCTAGTGACAGGAAGTTTGGGTAGTGTTTTAATAAATAGTGCCAGTATAGTAATTTGGCAGTTCTGGGCAGTCTCAAACGCTATGGAGGAAATTCTTGTTTGCTGTGCTGAGCAAAGTGGTCTATGAATGCTCTGCTCAAATAAGGAAGTAGTTGGGGGGGGGGGGGGGGGGTCTGGTGCTGCCACCTTCACCTGCAACACTGGAGTATAAAACGAAGGAACTTTTTAGCAAGACTTTTTTTTTTTTTTTTTCTTGCTAAAAAGTTAGTCTTGTCCAAAAATACTGTAATAAGTTATATTATTTACCCCATGATAGCCATATGAGGGCTTGTTTACAACTTAACTGTCGATTGGAAAAATTTAAAAAAGTTGAGGCTCTAGGAATGCAACAGTTGGAGGAGGGGGGTGGCAGAAAAATGGGTCATCAGGGCCTAAAATGGGCCACTCATTAAAGGCTTAATGAACATGTAAATGTATACAAGCTGGAATACAAGAAACCTGCTGTTTATATTTACACTTGCATTTTGTATTCCTTATTTTAGCTGGGAAGTCTGGAGACACAGAAGCACCCAGTAAGCATGCAGAGCCTGCCAGTTCTCAATCAGGTGATGTCTTTATTAGATATTTATAATAGTACAATATATCTTATTAATATATGTACCTATTAGATTACTACTGCATACTGAAGAATATTTCTGTTTAGCACCAGAGCCGGAAGCTGCAAAAGTCCAAGCCCCCAAAAAAGAAAACTTTGCAGGTATTGTAGCAAGTTGTTTCTGGGAATACTTTTGAGAGCCATGTCTTTAAATTCTGCCCATAGTGATGTGTATGTCTTGCCTAGGCAATAGCATCTGGTGATGGGTCCTTAAAAAAAAAAAAAAGGGGGGGGGGGGGGGTGTTTTTGTTTGTTTGTTTTTTTTGTTTTTTTTTAAGGACCCATCAAAACTTCTGATGTGTGTTTATACGAAGTACTTGCATTCCCCAAGAAATAACAGTGGTAAAACCCTGCTGTCAATATCTTCATACACATCCAAGAAGAATGGCACGGTGCAGAGTTGTAAGAGAATCTCCAGAATTGCTTCATGAGGAATACAATTACTAAAACATGTCAGGGGAGAGGACAGGTACTCTTTAAGTCGCACACCTTTTACCTGTGGATTGAGCAGTTGAAGAAAAGCTTTGGTCATGCCATAATGCTGGCCATGCACAATTGTGATTGCTGTATGCAAGAATGATACAAGAAACAAAGCAAGATCCTGTGAGCTGGGATTTTCTTTAAATGGGCAATTGCACTTTGGTGAGAAGCAGCGTGCTGACTAGTTTTAGATTCAACATGGCTACATTTTAAACTTAGTTTTGTTTCATGACGTCCTGAATAATGTGCTGTGATCATTGAAGAGTATTTGCCACGGACTGCCTGAGCACATTGATTTCTATAAAATAGTTGCTATTGATGCATTGAGATGAAGGCTAACTTGTTGTTCTGTCCCTTCTGCACCCCCAGAGTACTGTGCAGCACCTGCTGTTGTTGGACCTTGCCGCGCTGCCTTCCAACGGTGGTTCCATGACTCTTCATCAGGCACATGCAAAAAGTTTGTGTATGGTGGCTGCAATTCTAACAAAAACAACTACCTCACTGAGACTGACTGTAGGAACATGTGCTTTGGCCGTACAGGTAACGTGTCTAGTATAGTCATAACATTCCATGGATTGAAGCTTAGTCTTGTATGACTGACTGAGCTGAAAGATCAACCTCTGCTTCTCTTCATATTTCAGGAGATGATGACGACTATGCAGATCACAATGTCATGCATCGTTCTGTTACCGGTAAGTGTTATAATATACAAAAACGGGCACTATAGTGCATATTATAATTGAAATGAAGCAGATGGTCACCACAGTTTATAAGCTTTATATACAGAGAATACTGCTTACAATGTTACAGGAGAGTATAGAAAGTGTTCTATATAATCTATAAAGATAAATTCACACCTTGAGGGTGTGGACACGTGTAGCCGCCATTTTTTAATTTTTCTCTTGTGGATTTTCCACAAGAGAAAATCTGCACCATTGGTGTGCATCAGCAGCAGACTTCACCCCTTCCATCGAAAGGGTGAAATCTGTGAATTGGTGTCAAAATCCGCACAAAATGGTGCAGATTTTGCTGTGGATTCATGCTAAAATCTGGCTAATGTGAAAAGCATCCTAAAGGGTTTTAGCATACAGAGGTTGGATCTTAGCAATATGTCACCAATGTCTGATTGGCAGGGTCCTGCTCTTTTCACTAGAATAAAGTGGCAGCAGTGTTATGAAGGCGCTGTGCCGCTGTGTCCACTCGCAATTTTCCCAAACGGTCAGCCGTTGACTGTAACTTTCCAACAATGTGGCTTTCCTAGCATTTCTGCCATTTCATTCTAGTGATTGGATGGACATTAGCTATTGTAGCTTGATAGTATGTCAGCAACATCTATGCTTAGACTGTCGTGTAAATGGACAGAAAAGGGCCACTCTGAGGAGACTTCTTGTTTTCCTGGGGTGCAATGGGCTGACATGGCATTTTAAAGGATATGAGCAAGCCAATCCAATCCCACATGACTTCCAGTCTGCCTGATTGGTGCACACATCAGATGCGGAGAATTCAAGGGTGATTATTTTTTTTTACTTTTTTTTTTTTTTTTTTTTTCCCTTTTCAATTTGTTACTATGAGAACTATAAAGTCCATTTCTTGACTGGCTAGGTGGTGATTTAATGGCAAAGGGCTGGAGTGCCTTTCTCGTCAATGAAAGGATTGATATTAAAAGCCTCTGTCCTGTGTGCGCCAATTGCAGCCCAGGGAAACTGAGGGATAAGCTTCCTCAATGCCCTTTAAAACAAGTTATCTTGAGTCTTCCTCTTTCTGTGCAATTTTCATCTAGCTTTTACATGTCAGATCTGCTTAATAACAAGTGGCTTGGTAGAAGGTAAACCCAAAACTTTTATAATTGCTGTTAAAGGGACACTCTGTGCCTGAAGAAACAAAGATGGCTGCACTGCTCATGCAGCCAGCACTCTACAGTCAAAGATGTGTAGTGTCCTCTACTAATCCAGTGTGCAACAGGTGTTCAGAGAAGTGGCGCAGCCGTTTTTCGCTCCAGGCCCAGAGGGTTCCTTTTAACTTTAATGAGCAGCAATTTGAAGACTTCATTAAGTATTTAACTATATCATGAGTCTGATGTGCTATTAATGGCGGTCTACTTCCTTTACAGCTGTGGTGCTTCCCATCCTCCTTGCTCTCCTTGCTGCCACACTGATTGGCATCATGATCCTGTTCTTTGTGAAGGTGGCGAAGAAAAATCAGGACAATGCAGGTTTCCGGGCCATGTGGAACCCTATTGATGACAAAGAGTGCCTTATGAACAGCGCCTACACTCTTTAGGGAGTAGGAAACAAGTATAAGCACTCCATTTTACAGCAAGGCCTATAATAAAAATCCTATCCTACTGCTAACCTAACTCACTTGACTCTATGTACCTCCAAGGTTTCCAGCAGGAGAATTACACTTTCACCCTCCATATTAAAACCAGAAAGCATTACTTGTGTTCAGTTACAAGAAGGAGATTCAACTCTGTGAACTCAGCAGTGAAAAGCGATGTCTTCCATTTTATTGAAATAGTTTTAGCCCAAGAATAAGTTGTATTTTAACATAATAAACTTGTAAGTTTTCCAAACTCTACTGACACTGGTATGTATGGGGCTTCTTAAGGCTTGTTGGATACATCTTCTCTAATATAAAATTGAAAAGTAGGAGCTCTGTATGTTCCGGAAGAAGCGGAGGCCGCAGTTGCCTCATGGATTTATGGCAGTATCTCTAGTGAGCTGGTATTTGGTGTCATTGGGTAAAAACGTCACGAAGGACAGGGATGTTAATTTACAACCTGCCATCCATGTAAATGCTAAAGTATAGCAGCATTTTATTTCTAGAGCACGGGGAGAGATGAGCAGCCTTCAGATCCCAATGGTGCCACTTGGCTTTTATTAATACCACAAGACGTGGAAGGACCCTACAGGGCATTAGTTTCTGTCTGTAAAGTTCAACAGCGGCTTAAGATGGGATCTCATGTTATGATGTATTTGACTTATGTGGATTGTCCTAGTTGTCCTCTGCTTCGTGGAGAATGGCACATATGGTCTACCAGCAACTCTCTGAGGTACTGGAAGGTTCATGTGTGGTGGTCTGAATGCTTTAGTTTGCACTAAACTACAGAATACTAATACATTTTTAAAGGGGTTGTTTGGGATATGCCAAACATTGGGCACATGAAAGGGTGTTGTAATGCTGATTTTACAGTATGCCATGTCTGGTGAAATCCCCCACTGCTCTAGTGCCAGTGCTCCCTGCAGGTCTTGGCTTACAGTGATGCAGACATGACGTCACGTGTCCAATGCAGTCAATGATTTGTCTCAGTGGCCTATATAGAAACCACTGAGGACTGTGTGGCTGCAGCAGTCACCACATGGGTGGATGTGACGACATAGACGAGGCACTGGAACGGCAGGGGATATATATATATATTTTTTCTCCTACAATTTCCCCTTAGTCAAGTGTTTTTACCTGATTCCCCCAAAACCCTTTTAAGGTTTCCTAGACAGAAGTCAGGGCTGTGTAATGGATGGACAACTTTGTTTGTTGGTTTTGTTGTTTTTTTCTGCCTTAAAATCACACTTTACATTTATTTGCTATTGTCTGTGACCTGTACACTTAGAAGGGAATGGTACTTTTTATAATCTGATCTGGTGACCTATATATAATACAGCTTTATATCTTGTAACCAGGGTGTGATTTACACCAGATAATCATCTATTCCTGAACCCTGTATGGGAAACTAACCGCTGCATGGGTCCATTTTATGGTCCTGACGAAGACTACACCCTCTATCACTCCTCCTGTTCCTACTACTGACTGCTCTTGGGCCTGGAGCACACAACTGTTTGGCAACATCCCAGCCTGATCACAGCTCAACTGACCCAAAATCAAAGCCTCATAGGAAAGCCCAGAATTTGGGCTGAGAGACCTGCAGTCAGTCCAGGGCGCACATTCATATTATAGGTGCAAAGAAACGCAGCCAAAATGCAGTCATGTGCTCCTGGCCTTACAGTAAATCTGCATAGTAGTTTTCATGGGTTTCTTTGAATGTCAATATATTTTTAGTTTTCTTATGTGTATTAGTGATTTGTTTGTTTTTTTTTATATAAATCTGACATCTATTTTTTGGGCCTTTCTTTATGAGCTTTGAATAAATCTTTACATTAAGATTATTTGTTGGACTGTTTATTTACCTTGGAGGTCAGTGAATCTGGCAGGGTGTCATTTCAGCTGTGCAGTGACGGTCTCGGGGATGCATCGGCACAGATCCTGCATGGGGTACGGGCACTGGTGTAACTATAGGGGATGCAGTTGCATCTGGGCCCAGGAGCCTTAGGGGGCCCATAAGGCCTCGTCATATAAGGAGCCCAGTCCTATGAATAAAGCATTATAGTTGGGGGGAGGGGTGGTATGAGTATGAGATGTCATTGAAGGCACAGGGTTATTGAAATGAGGCATACAGTGATGTGTATAAAAGAATATATAAAAGCCAAATGTTTCTTAGGCCTTCAGCACACTAATGTATTTTTGGGGCTGTGTCAATTCACAAGCGGCACACAGCTCCATTCTAGCGGATGAGGCTATGCACATTGACTTCTTCCTGATTGTGGATGGTTTGTGTGAAAACCCAACTCATCACATGTCCTATTCCTGTCCGTATCACGCATGGGTAATAGGACATGCTAGTGCGTATCAAGGTGGGTTAAATCACACCGCACACATGAGAAGCATGGATCTAGCCTTAGATTTACCAGGAAACTTACAACCCCACCACCTAAAACGTGAGTAGGTGAGATTCCAAGGATGTAATTATTTCTGAACTCCTCCCACAGCAAAATGGCAAATGGCTTGCACTTTGTATGCTAGGTGCTTCTCGCTGAGGGATGCATTGCAAGGCCGAGCATGGACCATCTACGGCAAACTAATTAGTGAGGCCCTGTTAACATCAAGTTTGTTGCCTATGTCTGAGGTATATGTACAGATGACTGCTGACATATACCCCTCACTGAATGACTGCAATGTATCCCACTTCTATCAACACCCCCAGCCACTGGAACTTGGATAAGTACTCTGACAGGAGCCAGTGACTTACTGGAGCTGCGAGCTCTGACCCAGGATGTGCATGACAACTTTTCTATCTATCTTCAAGATCCATTGAAACTGATTGGAGCTCTAATGGTCATTAACCCTTTGCAATCCGGTTTTGGATTCATGGTTTCCTAGGGGGCTTTCTCTTTCTGTCATTTTATACTAGAGCCAGTACTGCAGCATGGGACATACTGGAGAGGCCTCCGACAACAGGCCAGTAATCTACAGTAAGAATACCCTGCTGGATGTCTTCTGACATCGGAGCTGTACAGCCTTTAATCAGAATGTCTTTTAGATGTCAGTGGATTGGAAAGGGTTAAAGCAAATTACCAGTACCTTGTTCAAGGAGGTGCTGAGTGGAGATGAAAGTAGGTTAGGGGCAGCAGCTGTCTTCTGCAACCATATAGACAGATAAAAAGCAGCCAGAGGATCTGGATATGTCTCAACTTCTGCTTTGAATGTCTAACCCTCCCCATCAGCTGCTCAGGCTGCCTTCTGCATTGGAAAGACAAAAGCTCCCGGTGAGGGACAGCAGCAACCCTTCAAAGAAACTTCAACCCAGTCTGTGCTGCACCACAAAGGATAAGAGGCGGGGGATGAGGCTGTGTAGGAATGGCAGCTTTTCCTGAACTGTACCTACCAATGTCAGATGACTTTTCCTAGGATAGTCAGTGGGGCTGGCTGCATGCCTCTGCAGCCTCATTGACACTGTCCCTGCGTCCCATACCCTTCGCCTGGACAACAGGCTCTTCGGTGATCTTCCAATGCTGTCAAGTGAGCAGTTCCTATCACTCACACAACAGGTGATGTCAGACTGTTCAAGTCTGAAGTCACCCACTAAGTAGTGGGCACCAATCACTTCACACACAGAGCATCACAAACTGAAGGGGTTGTTCAGCCTTTAAAAACTGATACACAAGATAGACCATTGATATCTAATCAGTAAAGGGGGGCAGTTGACCACTAAGGACTCTCTCCAATCTCCTGACTGAAGGAACTGCAGCATCTTCAATGTTTACATCTGAACAGGATCCTGTCTGCTCATAGCACTGTATTATCGTAGTGGCTTGTCTCATTGACGTGAATGGGACAAATGTGTAGTACTCAGAACGGCCACTATAAATAATACAGCATTCTGAGCACTGATGGGATGATGCTGTGATGCAAACATTAGAGGCTGCACACTTGCATGAACGCTATGGCTCCTTTCATCAGCAGGGGTTCTGTGCCATGGACTCCTACCAATCCGATATTGATTGCCTGGTGTGAGAAGCCATCAATTTTTTTTAAAGGCTGTGTAACCCCCATAAGAGTCCATCTGGGTAAAGTGATGTAAGCATGAGGGGGATAATCTGAGACTGAAGCTGCATAACCTTGTGGGAAGCCCTGCTGACTTTATTCCATGAGAGGGGCCTCTTGAAAATGAAGGCCATACAGTGGCATCAGTCACCCGTAGGCTAATATGGCATTCCTTACTGGAAATCTGTCATCTGCTGAGAAGCTTGCATTTTATTAGTAGCAGCCACACAGGGGACTACAGGAAATAGTCCACAATATTCATGAGCTGCAGCTAGTCATGCCCACTGCCAGCCATCGATGCTGACCACGGATAGGGAGACAGCTTTCACCCAGTAACTGGAAGAGATTGTTGAAGTGGCTAGCTGCAGTTCATGAATACCTAGGACTACTTACTGTAGTCCTCTGCAGCGATCACTAACAAAATCCAAATTTCTTCCAGACTACTGCACAGATGCATACAGCAGACAGCTCACTGCTGTAAGCTACCTCTAAAAGGACTGATAGTCCCCCAAATCGCTCAAACAAGCGATTGAGACTTGGTCCGTGTATAGACTGGGCACTGAGCGAGTAGTCGCTAATAATGTTTCAGTGAGATAAAATGGAATGACTACTGAGCGTGTTCCGTGTAAACAGGAGTCGCTCGCTCTTTGAATCGCAGCCTGTTTGCAGTGAAAGGAGGCAAGCGGACTTCTTATGCACCGAAAAGTCGTACCATTTATAAGATACCTTTATGCTGCTTTTAGAGAGGACTGCAAAAAGTTGGTGATAGTGTCGCTTTAAGGACTCTTACATGGGTGACAGCGATATCGTCGTTACAAAATCACAGATATCGCAGCTTTGTTCCTGTGATTTTGTAGTGTCAGCGATGCGTTGGTTTATTTTTGTGAAAAATAGTGCATCTCTGCTGCTGCGATAAAATCGCCAAAACTAAGTCCTAGCTGCATTCCACAAAAAAATAAAGTCGTCCCGGGTCCTCCCGCTGCTCTCTGGAGCTCCGCCGGGCGTCCTCCAGTCCTAGTTTGCCCACAAAAGATCACTTCCTGCTTGTGGGATTCATATAGCCCACCTCCAGGAAGCCGTGGCTGTTTTTTCGGGTTAGGGCTTATTTTCTAATGATAAGGTCGCATTGTGCAAAACCATCATTTTGTGCGTTGCTGTTCTGAAATATATACCATAGAACACCCATTACTATATGTTTCTCACAGCCTATGCAAACGTGTGTGTTTGACGTACACATAGCGAAGCTGACGTAACGTTATTTCATGGATCCGTACTATTACAACAATACCATTTTTTTTTTTATTGCTATACTCCTTTTAGGCCTCATATCCACGGGGAAAAGAAGAATTAAAATCCGCAGCGGATTTTAACTCTCCTCCCGCCCGCGGATCCGCACCCCATATGGATGCATTGACCACCCGCGGGTAGATAAATACCCGCGGATGGTCAATAAAAGTGAATAAAAAAAATATGGAGCATGAAAAAAAATGGACATGCTCCATTTAGGTGTGGGTCTCCCGCGGGGACGGCTCCCGCAGGCTTCTATGGAAGCCGTCTGGATCCGCGGGAGACCTAAAATAAGAATAAACTTACCCGCAGCGGACCGTGCAGATCTTCCCTTCTTCGCGTCCGGATCTTCTTTCTTCGGCCCAGGGCATGCGAGCGGCACGCCTCCGACGTGCCGAGCACATCCGCCTGCCGAAGAAAGAAGATCCGGCCGCGGAGAAGAGAAGATCTGCACGGACCCCTGCGGGTAAGTTTATTCTTATTTTCAGCACTCATGTCCGCGGGGCAGGAGGGACCCGCTATGGATTCTCCATGGAGAATCCGTAGCGGGCCTGATTTTCCCCGTGGACATGAGGCCTTAAAAAGATAGAATATTAAAAAATAAAATTCCTGTCACCATCCTAACTTATAACTTTGTATTTCTGTCAATAGGGCATTGTTAGGGCTCATTATTATAGTACAACTTGTGGTTTCTATTGGTACAATTTTAGAGTACATTCAGCTTTTTGATCCTTTTTCCTTAGGTTTTTCTTGGGTATGGGGTGACCCAAAAAAAGCTCACTTATGACGTTGTGCATTTCTTTCTAACATTCATCATGTGTGAGAAATGTGTTACTTAGGTAAACTGGACTTGCATGTGGCAATACCAAATGTGTTCTGATTTTTGGATTATAAATATGGGAAAGGAGGGTTAAAAACGTTTTATAACCATTATTTTTTGCAGTAATTATATTTTTTTAAAGCTCCTATGGGGTACTTGAATTTGCGATCAGTATTTCTGTCAGTATTCTATAAAGACAGGCCACAGGCCTATTTACATGCAACGATTATCGCTCAAAATTCGTTCAAACGCGGGCATCGTGCACTTTTCGTTTGAGCGATGATTTTAAGGTGAACTTAAAATCCATCATTCAGCCACTGAGAGATAAAGCAAACACACTTATCTCTCAATGTTTACAGTAGCCTGGAGAAAACAATGGAATGTGCTGGCAGCCAGGAGGAGAACAATGTAGCTGTTTACACAGCTGAGCCTGCGATTAAACACAGGCTGGGCTCTGCAAACAGCTCCTGTAGGTCCTTTTACATGCAAATGAAGATGATAAAGTGTTAATGGACATTAATACTTTATGCAAATAGTCTTTCAGATTTTGCAATCTATCTTTGCATGTAAAGGGGCCTTTAATTGGCAGAAAAACATGGCAGAATGCCCCTGGCCGCCATGACATCCAGACAGCACATGTACATCCTGGGGTGCTAAGGGGTTAAGTAAAAAAGTAACTAGTACTCAAATGAGCTAATCTATGCAGCCATAGTAAATAAATAACTGGGATTTAATTGAAAATATGATTTATTTTCCAAATATATGAAGAAAATACAGAAACAAATTGAATTCCTAATAGATAATTATTTCATTAGTGCAATGTACACTTCTTGTAACAAAATATGTGAGACTTGTTCCAAGAAATCCGTTCCCTCTGCAGGACGCGATGTACAAGGAGGCTCCGTGGTGACCAGCAAATCCCAGCTTATGTCATGGCACAGATGAGAGTACAACCCGCTGCACCCCTCATTGTACCCCAGCTATTTACAGTCATTATAAAATCAAATCTACAAAATACTGATCATTAAAATTGCAACTTTTCCCTTTTTGATACGAGTAAAATGTCCGACATTCCCCCAGTTATAGGGGGCGGCTGCTGCTCTGCTACCTCAACGAATCAACCCTGGAAGACAAAATACAACAGCGGTCAATACCTAGCGTTCACGGAAGCAGAACGTAGTACTTATTCATGATGCCAGGGGGCGCTATAACCCTCTGCAGGCTAATTTAAAGGAACCTGGAACTTCCCAAGGACGGAGAGGTCATCACAATAATGCAATAAAACATTACGACGTTGGGAGGCGCTTGATAAAACGTGCAACCCAGCAGAAGGCTTATCACCTGCTCATCTCCGGGTCAGCTGGGATTACAGGTATAAGTACTCATGGGTGAGAAAGCAAATACTAGAATACTGGTGAATGGCGTGAGAGCTCCTCTGTTTACCCTGTATTCAGGCCAACGCTGCCGCTAAAGTGCATATTCTCAGGGCAAGGAGTCCGGAAGTCGCAGGGGAAAGACTTATGAAACTCGGGCAGCGTCTCTTTCTGTAGTGATGCCTCACTTTTCTCTGGCGGTACGCGAACACGTAGGGTGCCTTCACAGGGGCCGAAAATGCTACCTAATTTACGCAACAGATCCACAGCAGCCAAATCTGCACCTGAGGCCACTCTCGCATGTGCTTTTTCCAGCGCAGCGCTAAACGAAGTCACACGCTACCATTGATTTCAATGGGGCTTCTCAGACCTGCGCTAAAATGCAGCGTTTTTCAGGCGCTGTCTGTTCTATTTTCATGCGTTTCTGCAATTTAAAACGCGATGCTTTGCCCATTAAAATGAATGCAGTGCGTTTTCAGTGCTGCAGAAACCGCCGTAGAGTGTGGTCACTGGTCTTTTTCAGTTCTGGCATTATCAGCTTGCTGGGCTGCTTTTATAACTGTGCTGAAAACGCAGTCAAATGTTGTCAAAATGCATGGCAACGCAGCTGTAAAGGCTGCAATAAAAAACGCCGCATTTTTACAAGCGCCTGTGTGAGAGTGGCCTTAGGCTAGATTCACACGGACGCATTTGTTCACAATACGCAGAAAGTAGAACCCCCGTGATTTTAATAGGTTTATTCATTTGCGCATATTTGGTGTGGGCAATTCAGCTGCACAAAACAATACGCAGCGTGCTCTATTTTCTTGCGCATTTCTGCAGGGAAAGAACACATCTTGAACTCATTAAACTAATTGGCCATTTCAAGTGCTGAGCGCATCGGTGTGCACAAAAAGCACAGTAAAAAAAAGGGTGCAAATACGCATGCGCTCGTATGAACCCGGCCTACACGATGTGGAATTTGCTGCAGGTTTCAACCTTTGCCAAAATCTGCAGCATAACGTAACATCTGCGGTGTACTTCATATATGCTGCAGATTCCAAGCATAACCTTTCCACTCCATGTGGATGAGATTTTTTTTAAATCTCCTGCTCTTCCCGTGGAATCCACGGCCCTCCCACAGTGTCAGCTGCAGACGAGCCACGGATCGGACGGCTTCCATTGACTTCAATGGAAGACATCTATGTGGGAACCGCACTGAACAGAGCATACTGTGATTTGATTTCTGGACCAAAAGATCCACAAATCAAATCCGCATGCTTTAATTCAGATGCGGACCTCCATGTTTTCCCTAGGGGCGGCTTCAACAGTGCACAATTCACATCCGCCTGTGGACGTTGGGCCTAAGTCCTAACACTTAGTTTTTTGTTGATGTAGCTGTATGGCTTTTTTTTCCCTTCACTTTTCAACATGTTGTGTTCCAAAGCATTACTGCCTTTATTAGGGCTCCCACACACTTGCGTTTTTTTAGCGCAAATGTCACTGGGACTTTCTAATGCTAAAAATGCATCACAGGTTTGTCCTGTACGATTTCTGTGTGATGCGTTTTTTACAGTAGAAAGTCCCATTGACATCTGCTTTAGAAGAAATGCAGCGATATCGCAGCGTTAAGAAAGTGTGTGGGAGCCCTAAGGGTACTTTTACACAGGCCAACTATCGCCCAAAAATCCTAAGGATAAGTCATCAATCGGAAAAGTCCAAGTTAAGCCCTTAAATTCAGGACAATATAAGGGTGCAAAAATGCTGCAGCCCCAAAGAGTTAAACAGCCAACCCAGTCCCGCTGTATCTGTATACATAGGATGTCCCTCAATATTTGCTGGAGGCCGTGCCCAAATATTCCCCATCGCCAGGATTTACGCCTGACTGTATAAATATAGAAAATGAAGACTCGGTAGTGAAAGGCTGTGCAGACTCACCTTATAATTATGTACATGATCTGGTCGGGGTGGGTGACATGAATCCTGTAAAGGAAACAGAAGACCCCTGTTACCTGGTGCTCGTCCCCAGTATAGACCCACTAATAAGCAGCCCACACACCTGTCTCCCCACTGGTACATGGCTCTGTCCTGGAACAGATGACAAAGGAATAGCCACATACTGATCGTCTCCATCCAAAATATGACCACCACGAACCAGATCGAGGACAGGAGAAAAAACTCACACACCATCCTGCCTCCGGGCCACCCCGAAAAGGGCACTGCTACCCTCTCAGAGCCTGCAAGAGAACAGACACATATCACTTATCATGTGTAACCCCCCTGAAGAACAACAAGGGGTTTTCCAGAAGTAAACCACTGATGACCGATCCTCAGGACAGGCGGGATCCTCTGGATAAGTCATCAATAGTTGATCGGTGGAGATCCACCACTCAGGGTCCCTGCTGATCAGTCGATTGAAGGTGTCCCTCTGCTCGAATGACCACTGCGACCTCTTCTCAGGCCTGTCGAGTTTAAAGGTCACATGGCCCAACAGCAGCTCAGTCCCGTTCAAGTGAAAGGGACTGAGCTGCAATACCAGGCACAGCCACTAAACAATGTACGGTGCTGTGCCTGGTATGGACTAAAGTGACAGCCGTGCTCACAAAGTGCCAGTGTCACTTTAATCAGCTGATCAGTCAGGATTCCAAGTGGCAGATCCCTGCTAATCAATTACTGATGACCAGGGATCCGCCACTTGCCATTGAAAACATGTCCTCAATAGTTTAGGGTTGGAAAATCCCTTTAGTTCATTAACAGCAAGCAGGGATCTTAGGCCTCATGTCCACGGCATGCACAGATTCCATGCAGGGAATCCCGGACGGAATCCAGCCCTGCCTGTGGCCAGTGAGCCCTGCTTACCTGCATTCCCCGGCAGCGCCATGCACTCCCGGGTTTGCTGCACTGCACATGGTCCTCACAGCTCGCCGTCGGATATGCGCAGTACAGGGGGGGTATTTTAAATCTGCCCGCAAATCATACTTGCCCGTGGACATTGGGCCTTCGAGTTAAAATTGTTCAGTATTTTTATTAGGCCTTAGTTAAACGTGCGAGAAAAAAAATGGCTGAGCACTAAGCGACTGCGCAACGAACAGACTAAGGCGCTGTAGTAGCCTATTATTATTTCCAATGGGTTCACTTACACGGGCGGTTTTTCTCTTGCACCACCTATGGTGTGAGACGGGAAATCTGAAGCAGGTCCTATTTTCGTGTGAGAATAGGGCTTGCAATGTGCGGGGTCTCACACGTCAGGAGGACGGGGTGCGCTGTGCGAATCTGGGACGCAACTCGCTATTGTCTGTATAAGTACCGCCTTAGAAGTCTGCAGAACCTTTGATGATACGGCGATTCCAATATCAGGCACTCCTGGTATATTCTGTTGTGAGAGCAGGGGGCCTATAACTGCCGAGAGCACCAGTGGGGGGGAGGGGGGGATAACGAGACACTCATGAGTAGCCTGTGGGGTGTACGGTTACCCCTGTTTAGGCAGCCGTAGGTGTATATTAGATGCTTTATTTGGGGTCTTTGTCATATCCCGGTTTGCCTTCCTCCTTTACGTCCGCTAAGTAGGGGGGATCTTCCTAGTTTTAGCCAATCAGACACAGAGAAGCTGCAGCCACTCCTCCGTGACTTATAGCTACTGTACTTTTTGGGGTAGTGAGGAGTGAATGGAGTGACGGTCACACATTGGCAGCACCGCTCCATTCATGTCTATGAGTACACATGACCCCTGTACTTGGGATTACGTGGTGGTCTCAGCAGGGAGACCCCCATCAGTCATATCACTTCCCCTATGGATAGGTGAGAATAGTCAATTCTGGTGGAACCGCTTCAAGGCTGGGTTCACACAGGGTGGATTTGCCACGGAAATTCCGTCCGGAGTTTTGCCGCGGCCGCTAATTCTGGGATTAGGCAGCCTAGTGGACGAGATTTCTGAATGACTGCAAATCTGCTGCGGCGCGGATTCGCCGGCCGCAGCACGTTCATTTTTTTTTCTTCCACTGCAACTGCGCCCCCCTTTATGGGAGCACCGGCCGCAGCGGAAGAGCACTGCAGCCAAACCGTGAGATTTCCGCCCAGAATCTGCCCAGTGTGAACCCAGCCTAAAGTGGTTGCCTGGGTCTGAACTCCTCAGAACAGGTCATTAGCTGATCAGTGGGGTCCGCCACTCGGGACCCCTTGGCAGCCAGTTGTTATCCAGCTCACTGTCGGTGCCGTACACATTGTAGTGGTACTGCAGGCAAAGCGCTCATTTATTTTAATACCTACAATACCAACCTGGGCCACTGCAATGTGTACGGAGCTGTGAGATAGCTGGTCTGACGCTTTCCTAAGCTGCGGACCCCCAACGATCAGCTATTCTGAGGATGGGTCAATAGTAGACGTGCTGGACAACCCTTTTAAGGACTGTTTACATGGGCTGATTATTGGGTCTCAAACGTTCCTCCGCACCATCAGACTGTGTAGAGGATCGCCGCTCAGCCAATAAACCAGCAAATACTTGTTCGCTGGCTGTTCAGCATCAGCTCGCTTACCGGCTGCGCATCTGACCGTATGAGCAGAGAGCTGCCGGCCTTATGTGCTTTAATACAACATGTTTGGTATCGACATAAAAATCCAACCTTAACACATTTATTGCACACGGTGAAAAAAAAAAAAAAAAACACATTGCGCCAGAATTGCACTTTTTTTTTGGGGGGGGGGGGGGGGGGTTCACCCTGTCTCCAAGAAAAAAAGAAAAGGAAGCAATCAAAAAGTTGCATGAACTCCAAAAACAGTACCAATAGAAACTACAGGACGAGCCACAAAAACAAGCCCTCACACCAGGGGTGCAGCTAAAGGCTCATGGGCCCGGGTGCAAACGTTTATCTTGGAGCCCCCCAACTTCTCTTAACCCCATAACGCAGAGGTGTAACTTGAAGCTCCGGGGCCCCAATGCAAAACCTGTAACAGGGCCCCCAACAATAATGCTTTATTCATAGTACTGGACTCCTTATATGGAGAAGAGAGGCCTTATGGCCCCCTAAGGCTCCTGGGCCCGGGTGTACCGGCATCCCCTGCACCCTCTATAGTTACGCCAGTGCCTAACACAACTATGCCGACAGAAAAGTGGAGTTATGGCACTCAGAGGATGGCGGCAGAAAATAACTTTTTTCCCCCCAAAAGATATTTTATTTTTTGGCTCTAAGTAGTAGAGCAAAAAAAAAAAAAAACCATAAAAACACTAAATAAGTCTGTTGCCATGGTGATCATACCGCCCCATGGAGTAACAGGATGTCACTGTTGTCGCAGTCTGTACTCCGTAACAACTAAGCCCCTTTTTTCCCACTTCACTTGGAAAAGCTTTATCAGTACATTACATGGAGCAGGAAACAGAACCGCTGAAAAATACCACTCATCCCACAACAAATAACCCGCAGACCGCTACAGTGTCGGAGAAATAAAAGTTTACATTTACATGGGCAGAAAAACCAAAAATGGAATAACAATCATCATTAAGGGGTTAAAGCACTTTTCTGCGATGGCTTTTATATTTCGAGCCTCTTCTTCTTTGCAAGAGCCGCCACTCTAAAACTTTGGGCTGTCGGTGAGAGACCAAACTATCCAGTCCCAACACAACAATGGCCGCCCCCTCTCCGGCCGTACCAGGAATACATAAGGTTCCCGCAGAACCTCTGCTACCACAGTACACAGATATCGGTATGTTACCCCCACCACAGGGCGGCGCTCACCAGGCTGCAGGGGCCCCCAGTGGACCCCGAGTGGCGCTCCTCAGGATCCTCAGCTGGACCCACCGCTTCCGCGTTAAGCTCCGCCTACCATAACACTGACGTCACTCCTCTGTGACCACGAGCGGGGAGACATATTTAGGATTTCAGCCGCAGTTCAGCAGCGCTGCTGATTAGAGCCACCTGATTGGCTCTTCGGCACCACATGACTACACAGCGTGCACGCGGATTGCCTTCAGCAGCCGTTCACCACACACTACACTTAAGCAGCACAGGGTTTAGGGTTAGGTTTAGGTAACCTAACCCCGTGCTGCTTAAGTGTAGTGTGTAGTGCACACTGTGTAGTCACGTGGTGCCGAAGAGCCAATCAAGTGGCTCTAATCAGCAGCGCTGCTGAACTGCGGCTGAAATCCTAAATATGCCAGCAGCACGTGGCCTTGCCTAGTCAGCTCCTGGTCACATGACCTGCAGCCTCCGTACACTCACCGGGTAGCATATTAACACATTCTGCCGCAGTTCTCCAGCGCGGCCGATTCACCCAATCAGCTGGCTGGAATCGGCACATGTGACTACACAGCGTGCACGCGGATTGCCTGCAGCAGCCGTGTGCACTACACAGTACAGTTAAGCAGCCGTGTACTACACACTACACTTAAAGGGGTTGTCCCGCGCCGAAACGGGTTTTTTTTTTTTTCAACCCCCCCCCCCCCCCCGTTCGGCGCGAGACAACCCCGATGCAGGGAAGTAAAGAAAGTTTACCGGAGCGCTTACCTTAATCCCCGCGCTCCGGTGACTTCAATACTTACCGCTGAAGATGGCCGCCGGGATCCTCTGTCTTCGTGGACCGCAGCTCTTCTGTGCGGTCCACTGCCGATTCCAGCCTCCTGATTGGCTGGAATCGGCACGTGACGGGGCGGAGCTACACGGAGCCGCTCTCTGGCACGAGCGGCTCCATAGAAGACTGCTGAAGACCCGGACTGCGCAAGCGCGGCTAATTTGGCCATCGGAGGCCAAAAATTAGTCGGCACCATGGAGACGAGGACGCTAGCAACGGAGCAGGTAAGTAAAAAACTTTTTATAACTTCTGTATGGCTCATAATTAATGCACAATGTATATTACAAAGTGCATTATTATGGCCATACAGAAGTGTATAGACCCACTTGCTGCCTCGGGACAACCCCTTTAAAGGAGATGTCTCGAGGAAGCAGTTAAATTTTTTTTTTGCCCAGTCCCCCCCATTAAGTACACATTACTAAGCCCCCCTGTAAATGACATTTCTAGCTGGTTCGTACTTACCGTTCCAGCGTTTCAGCAACTTATAAAAGTTTCCTCAAGATGGCCGCCGGCTCTTTCCCCGTCGCTCGCTGCAGCCCGACGTGCGCGCTCCCGAGACGCCGCCAGCTGTGTCTCCATGGCAACCGGACGCATCGCAGCCGCCGACCAGACGCCCCGCAGCCGCCGACCAGACGCCCACCGCCAGGCAGCAGGTAACCGGCGCTAGCCCCCGGCTCCCCAGCGCTAGACCCTCAGCCCAGGTGAAGGCCCCGGAGCCCAGCGCTAGGTTCCGGAGCCCAGCGCTAGTTCCCCCGGCCTAGCGGCAGCCCCCCCCCGGCCTAGCGACAGCCCCCCCCCGGCCTAGCGACAGCCCCCCCATCGCAGCGGCAGCCCCCCCCGGCCTAGCGACAGCCCCCCCATCGCAGCGACAGCCCCTCCATCGCAGCGGCAGCCCCCCCCGGCCTAGCGACAGCCCCCCCATCGCAGCGGCAGCCCCCCCCGGCCTAGCGACAGCCCCCCCATCGCAGCGACAGCCCCCCCGGCCTAGCGCTAGTTCCCCCATCACAGCGGCAGCCCCCCCCCGGCGCAGCGACAGCCCCCCCCCGGCGCAGCGGCAGCCCCCCCCCGACGCAGCGACAGCCCCCCCCCGGCGCAGCCCGGCGCAGCGGCAGCCCCCCTCCGACAAATCACTTACCTGGGAGGCTTCTCGGGGCTGCTGGGCTGGGCTGGGCTTCTCCGCTGGGCAGCTCCAGTTTCTGCACCTTCCTCTAACAGAGGATGGTACAGAATGGCCGCTGCAGCGCGCTCCCGAGCAGTGACAGCTCGTCTGCGCATGCGCAGAAGAGCTGTAGCGGGGAGAACACTGAAGCGGCTCGTGCTGAATGGAGAAGACCGGACTGCGCAAGCGCGTCTAAAAAAGCAAGCTGCCAGCGAATTTAGACGGAACCATGGAGACGAGGACGCTAGCAACGGAGCAGGTAAGTGGAATAACTTCTGTATGGCTCATATTTAATGCACGATGTACATTACAAAGTGCATTAATATGGCCATACGGAAGTGTATAACCCCACTTGGTTTCGCGAGACCACCCCTTTAAGCAGCACGGGGTTAGGGTTTAGGGTTAGGTTTACGGTTAGGTTTAGGGTTAGTGTTTAGGGTTAGGGTTAAGCTTTAGGGTTAAGGTTTAGGGTTAGTGTTTAGGGTTAGGTTTAGGGTTGGGGTTAGGGTTAGGTTTAGTTAACCCTAACCCTAAACCTAACCCTAAACCTAACCCCGTGCTGCTTAAGTGGAGTGTGTAGTACACGGCTGCTTAACTGTACTGTGTAGTGCACACGGCTGCTGCAGGCAATCCGCGTGCACGCTGTGTAGTCACATGTGCCGATTCCAGCCAGCTGATTGGGTGAATCGGCCGCGCTGGAGAACTGCGGCAGAATGTGTTAATATGCCACCGGGTAGTAACGGCCAGGTCATGTGATCTTAACCAAATACTCCAGACTTCGTCGTGTTTAAACTTCTCCTCATGCAGTGTATAATATGAAGACAAGGCAAAAGCCTGACGGTTGCCCATAGCAACCAATCAGATGTTAGCTCCTAGAATGAAAGCAGCTAGATGATTGGTTGCTATGGGTAACTGCTCCACTCTCCTGCGCCAGCCTTAATAAATATCAACAATTATCACATTAGATGATAAATAGAATAGCCGAAGACTAAAATATCCGTTTCCTGGTACCATTATCCCTATTTTACACCTTAATGACCCGGTATTTATTTATTTTTTCGTTTTTACATATCCGAAAACATAAGATTTTTACTTTGTCGTCAACATAGCGATATAGGGCCGTGTGTCTAGCAGGACAAGTTGTATCTTTTATTGCTCTCACAGGAATACATATATTGTTAAGGCCCCCCTGCACACGGGCGGAAATACCATGGTGGGATTCCCCGCAGAATTTCCACCCCTGCTCGCCTGCATAGGATTGCATTACAGCACGCAATCCTATGCAGACGGCTGCGATTTGTCTGCGTGAAATGCCGCGCAGAAAACATCGCAGCATGCTCTACAGAGATGTCACTCCTCGGCCGCCTGCTCCGGTCTGCGCATACACATAAAAGATCCGGGCCGCTGGAGCAGGTGAGTGACGCACTGCTGTCTGCAGGGGCTTGGATCGGGATCTGACCCGGCTGTCTGCAGGCGGCCTTAACGTGTATAGAATTATGCTGAGGGAATGGGAAAAGAAAACAGAAATTCTGTCATTTTTAAACTCTTCCTTCCATCTGCTATGCTATACAATTACAGTATTATTACATGTCTATATTTTATGTGTTACTTCTTTTACATAATAAAAATATTTGAAATAATAAATAATCGTTTTCGCATCACCAAAGTCCAAGACCCAGAATGTTTTTCTTCTTTTGCCAACTAGACAATGTGGGGTATTGGCTTGTGCGGGATGAGATGTAGTTTATATTAGCACCATTTTAGGGACAATGAAAATGTTTTAGATTTTTTATTGCACCTTTTTTTAAAGACATAAACGAGAAATAGCAGTTTTGCCATGTTTTACAGTGCAGTATAGATAATATAAAATCTTTATTCTTCGGGTCAGTAGAATTCTGACAATACCAAATTCATATTGGTTTCTTTTTGTATCTTGGAACAACAAAAACCCTCTTTATGAAAAAAAAATTGTATTTGCGTTGCCTCTTTCAATAACCAAGAACATTTTTATTTTCTCACCAAAAAAACTGTGGGAAGCTGTGTTTACTGCGAGACGAACCTTTAGTACGGGTCATTACCAACGCAGTGATATGTACTATGATTTTTTTTTAATAATAAAGGAGGTAGACCCCCTACAGTCTGGCTTCCGACCCCAACACTCAACAGAAACTGCCCTTACAAGGGTATCCAATGACCTACTGACAGCCAAATCGAGGGGCGATCACTCCCTACTGATCCTCCTCGACCTCTCCGCAGCATTTGACACTGTTGACCACAAACTCCTCCTCACTATGCTCCGCTCTATCGGCCTAAAGGACACTGCTCTCTCCTGGTTCTCCTACCTCTCTGACCGCTCTTTCAGTGTCTCCTTTGCTGGCTCTACCTCTCCTTCTCTTCCCCTTGCTATTTGGGTCCCCCAGGGCTCGGTCCTCGGCCCCCTTCTTTTCTCTACCTACACAGCCCCCATTGGACAAACCATCAGGAGATTTGGCCTCCAATACCACCTGTACGCTGACGACACCCAGCTATACACCACTTCCCGTGACATCACGACACCTTTCCTCCAAAACATCCCCAACTGTCTGTCTGCTGTCTCTAACACTATTACCTCTATATACTGTGAGACGGTGACCGGCAAGGTGCTGGAGGGCAGGTATGTGTCACCTAGGATGCTCTCCTATGATGCCTTGGGGAGCACTTGGGCAGATGCGTGCCACCGAGCAGCCTGGGCTCGGTGGAGGAAGCCGGCAGTATAGTGTTAGTAGCATTAAGCTACTAACACGTTGTAGCAAGTAGGTGGCTCCAAGCCGCATAATCCGGGCCGGCTTTTCCTGGAGTGACCAAAGTGAAGGGTGGGATGGTCACTCCCACGTACCAGGTGGGGCTGGTACCAGGCCTTATAAAGCCTGGGTCTACAGGGCCAAGAGGAGAGCTGAGACCTTTGCAGGTCTGAGAGTCCTGGCTGGCTGTGTGCAGGAGCCATTTGGTTACCAGTGTGTAGACAGGGATGCTACATGTATAGTAAGTGCTCAGACGAGCAGGATTTACTTTATGTTTGCCTGATGTTAAGGCCTGTATTTTGCTTTGTTTGCTTGGAAATAAACCCAGGCAACGCCTGGACTAAAGACTTTATCCCATGTGTCACTGTCTCTGACTGCTTATGCCCAGGTTGCTACAGATCCTAAACGCTAATCCCTCACATATGGTGTTTGGATGCGGGCAGCAGTCTTAAAGAGACATACACCAATTAATGGACATTTTGCTGCAGCAGCTGGTGAACCGTTGCTAAGGGCAACCGCCCAAGAGAGATTGACTGGAGAGTGCTGTGACCCCCATGTCCTGGGTGAAAGCTGCAATGGCGCAGAAATCAGACACTGCCAAGATGGAAGAACTGATAAAGCAGCTGGTGCAAATGAACGTACAGCAGCAACAAACGTTGGCTCAGCAGCAACAAATGAACATGCAGCAACAACAAACGTTTGCTCAGCAGCAACAAATGAACGTGCAGCAGCAACAAGTGACAGCGACCCAGCAAAAGGTCCATGAGGAGGCCATGAGAGCTCAGGCCGAGACTAATGCTCTCCTGGCGGAAGCCAATCGGTTAGCCTTGCAGGAGCAACAGCGGGTTAACCAACAGCTGCAAGAGAAGCTCCTGGCGGTGGCGCAAAGTGTGCAGAGATCGGCTGGTTCGCTCCCCACCACCCGTACCACGGTACAGGCGGCCTTACAAAAGATGACACCCACCGATGACATCGAGGCCTGTCTCGCGGTCTTTGAGAGAGTGGCCGAGAGGGAGAAGTTACCGGCGCCTCAGTGGGCTGAGGTAGTAGCGCCTTTCCTGACGGGAGAACCCCAAAAGGCCTACTTTGACCTCGATGAGCAGGATGCCAAGGACTATAATAAGCTCAAAGGTGAGATCCTGGCACGCTTGGGCGTGGACATCCATGTGCGGGCCCGACGCGTACATGCCTGGACTTTTGCTGACCACCTGCCAGCTCGCTCCCAGATGTACGACCTGTTCCACCTGGTGAGAAAGTGGCTGCAGCCGGAGGAGTCGTCCCCGGCAGAGATCGTACAGAAAGTGGTTCTGGATAAGTTTATACGCTCGCTGCCCTCTGCAATCCAGCGCTGGGTGGGACAAGGAGGTCCCCAGGACATGGACCAACTCGTGAGCCTCGTCGAGAGGTATAAAGCCACGGAGGACTTACTGCAAGCCGTGCCTCCTCGACGTTCCAACCCCGGGAACAGCAAGTCAGCCGGAGCACCGGGTAAGACTGTTCCGTATGTAAGGGGTGTCAAAAATGTCCCAAAGGGAGGCGGCTCAGAGGGGGATCATGTGGGACAGAAGAGGAGTCCCAACTGGACAGTCCGGTCCCGGGTAGAACCCCAAGGGGACCAGGGCCCCATACTATGTTGGCGCTGTCGTGAGCCCGGGCATATTGCCGCCAACTGTCCACTTACCGTGGAACCCATGGACTGTGACTCTGCCCGGCGGAGGTCGATGTTCGCACGGCCAGTGTGTTCTGCAGAGACTGCGTCAGAGACTGATCGACCATTATGTCACCTAAAGGTGAATGACTTTGCGGTGACAGCTCTACTGGACTCAGGGAGCTTGGTTACGCTGGTGCACTCCAGCCTGGTCGATCCCACAACCTTCACCAGCCGTCGCATGGGGGTTGTTTGTGTGCATGGGGACACCAAGGAGTATCCTATTGCCCTTGTAAGACTTGATACTCCGTGTGGACTTGCCACCCATGAGGTGGGCGTCGTGAAATCCTTAATGCACACCGTGATCCTCGGGAGAGACTTTCCCCTATTTTGCGACTTGTGGCGACACCGAGGGTCGTCTGCAAATAAGGCTCATGATAATGCAAATGTGTATGATATGTGTCCAGAACCGTTTGACCCTGAGGGTACGGTTCCAGCAGTAGGGGTGACCCAAGAGAATGGGGATAACTTTCCCTTAACAGTATTGGTGGGTGAGACGGAGGTACAGGATGAAGTAGTTGCTATGCCTGACTTAGAGGTCTCACGTGCCAATTTCGGAACTGAGCAGCTCCGAGACCCCACCTTAGTAAAAGCTAGGGAATATGTTAAAGTGATAAATGGGGAGCCTCAATTCCCAGGGGCTGATACTGTGTTTCCACACCTTGCAGTCAACCAAGAATTGTTGTATCAGGTTGACAAGGTCCGTGGGGAGGTTGTGGAACAAATGGTGGTACCTCAGTCCTATCGTAGGATGGTCTTAGACCTGGCGCACAAGCATGTGCTGGGAGGTCATCTCGGGAGCGAAAAGACTAAGGAATGCATCCTTCAGCGTTTTTTCTGGCCTGCGGTACATGGTGATGTAAAACGGTACTGTGAGTCGTGCCCGGAGTGTCAAATAACAGCTCCTATGCCCCATTACCGGAACCCCTTAGTGCCCTTGCCCATCATAGAGGTGCCGTTCGAGCGGATCGCTATGGACCTAGTTGGGCCCTTGGTAAAGTCTGCCCGGGGTTACCAACATATATTGGTGGTTGTAGACTACGCCACCCGTTACGCTGAAGCCATTCCTTTACGCAATACGTCATCCAAGGGTATTGCAAAGGAACTACTTCACATGTTCTCCCGCACGGGCATACCAAAAGAGATCCTGACGGACCAAGGAACCCCCTTTATGTCAAAGGTCATGAAGGAATTGTGTAAGCTGCTGAATATTAAGCACTTACGGACCTCTGTGTACCACCCACAGACGGATGGTCTGGTTGAGAAATTTAATAAGACCCTAAAAAGCATGCTCAAAAAGGTAGTCCATAAGGATGGGAAGGACTGGGACTGTCTGCTGCCATATTTAATGTTCTCAATCCGTGAAGTCCCACAATCCTCCACGGGGTTCTCTCCCTTTGAATTAGTTTATGGTAGACATCCCCGAGGGCTCCTTGATGTAGCTAAGGAGATCTGGGAGCACGAGTCCACCCCCTACAGGAGTGTTATTGAACACATCTCCCTCATACAAGATCGAATTGCGGCGGTCATGCCCATTGTTAGAGAACACTTACAGCAGGCTCAAGAAGCCCAAAGTAAAGGTATATAACAGGTCCGCCAAGGTGAGAACCTTCAACCCTGGGGATCAGGTACTAGTGTTGGTGCCCACCCTAGAAAGTAAATTCCTAGCAAAATGGCAAGGGCCCTATGAAATAATCGAGAAAGTCGGAGAGGTAAACTGCAAGGTGTACCAGCCAGGTAGGCGGAAGCCAGAACAGTTGTACCATGTAAACCTAATTAAGCCATGGAAGGACAGAGAAGCCCTGACTGCAGTGAGCACCCCCCATGGTGGGGTCCCAGAGGTGTGTGTATCAGGGTCCCTGTCCAAATCCCAACAACAAGAGTCGAGGGAATTTATACAACGTAACTCAGATGTGTTCTCTGATATACCAGGGCGTACTGGTGTCATAAAACACGACATTATAACTGAGCCAGGGGTAAAGGTTCAGTTGAAACCGTACAGGGTTCCAGAAGCCCGCAGACGAGCCATCTCAGAGGAGGTCAAGAAAATGCTAGACCTCGGAGTAATTGAGGAGTCAAAAAGCGAATGGTCCAGCCCTATCGTGCTGATACCAAAACCTGATGGCTCTCTGAGCTTCTGTAACGACTTCCGGAAGCTAAATGACGTGTCAAAATTTGACGCATACCCAATGCCGAGAGTGGACGAGTTAATTGAGAGACTGGGTCATGCCAGGTACTTTTACACTCTCGACCTTACTAAAGGCTACTGGCAGGTTCCCCTTACAGAGAGCGCAAAAGAAAAGACTGCGTTTGCCACACCAGAAGGGTTGTTTCAGTACATCTGCCTACCCTTCGGTTTGCATGGAGCCCCAGCAACCTTCCAAAGATTGATGGATATCATACTCAAACCCCATCGTCAATATGCGTCAGCATATTTAGATGATATCATCATCTTTAGCGAAGACTGGGACAGCCATCTACCCAAGGTACAGGCAGTACTGAACTCCCTTAGAAAAGCAGGGCTCACAGCAAACCCAAACTCGAAGAAGCATGATACCTGGGGTATGTAATAGGCAGGGGTATTATAAAACCCCAGATCAATAAAGTTGAAGCCGTTCAGGACTGGCCACAACCCACTACTAAAAAGCAGGTGAGAGCTTTTTTAGGCATTGTAGGGTACTATAGGCGGTTCGTGCAGAACTTTGCTAGCATAGCAGCACCCCTAACAGACTTGACCAAGAACAGTAAGTCAGTCATGGTCAAGTGGAACCCTGACGCAGAAAAGGCGTTCCAGGAGTTAAAACGGGCCCTCTGTAGATGTCCAGTGTTAGTCACACCCAATTTCAAAAGAGAATTTATTGTCCAAACAGACGCGTCCGATGTGGGACTGGGAGCAGTTCTGTCCCAGGAAGTAGAGGGAGAGGAACATCCCGTGATATATCTGAGCAGGAAGCTCACGACACCGGAAAAAAATTATAGTATCGTTGAGCGGGAGTGCTTAGCCATCAAGTGGGCTCTGGAATCCCTAAAATACTACCTGCTAGGTAGGCACTTCAGGCTGATCACAGACCACTCCCCCTTAACCTGGATGTCACAGGCAAAAGAAAGAAATGCCAGAGTCACTAGATGGTTCCTGACCCTTCAAAATTTTAGCTTTTCGGTAGAGCACAGGGCCGGAAAGCTACAGGGCAATGCCGATGCCTTATCAAGGACGCATTGCATGACGGCGAAAGGTGTCCGACCCCACAGGCTCGAACAGAGGGGGAGGGTATGTGAGACGGTGACCGGCAAGGTGCTGGAGGGCAGGTATGTGTCACCTAGGATGCTCTCCTATGCTGCCTTGGGGAGCGCTTGGGCAGATGCGTGCCACCGAGCAGCCTGGGCTCGGTGGAGGAAGCCGGCAGTATAGTGTTAGTAGCATTAAGCCACTAACACGTTGTGGTATGTAAGTGGCTCCAAGCCACATAATCCGGGCCGGCTTTTCCTGGAGTGACCAAAGTGAAGGGTGGGATGGTCACTCCCACGTACCAGGTGGAGCTGGTACCAGGCCTTATAAAGCCTGGGCCTACAGGGCCAAGAGGAGAGCTGAGACCTTTGCAGGTCTGAGAGTCCTGGCTGGCTGTGTGCAGGAGCCGTTTTGTTACCAGTGTGTAGACAGGGACGCTACATGTTTAGTAAGTGCTCGGACGAGCAGGATTTACTTTATGTTTGCCTGACGTTAAGGCCTGTATTTTGCTTTGTTTGCTTGGAAATAAACCCAGGCAACGCCTGGACTAAAGACTTTATCCCATGTGTCACTGTCTCTGACTGCTTATGCCCAGGTTGCTACCGATCCTAAACGCTAATCCCTCACAATACCTAAAACTGAACCTCTCTAAAACTGACTTACTGGTATTTCCACCCTCCGCTAACCGACCTCATCCTGACATCTCCATCTCAGTGTGTGGCGCCACCATAACTCCTAGACAACATGCCCGCTGCCTTGGGGTCATATTAGACTCTGATCTATCATTTACCCCCTACATCCAGTCTCTGGCCCGAACATGTCAGCTGCACCTCAAAAACATTGCAAGAATCCGCTCTTTTCTCACTGCAGACACGTTAAAAACGCTTACTGTTGCCCTCATCCACTCTCGGCTCGATTATTGCAACTCGTTGCTGATCGGCTTCCCCCGCGCCAGACTCTGCCCCCTCCAATCCATCCTGAATGATGCAGCCAGGCTCATCTTCCTGTCCAGCCGCTACTCGGATGCCTCTGCCCTGTGCCGGTCACTGCACTGGATGCCCGTTGAATACAGAATTCAATTTAAACTCGCTACCTTCATCCACAAAGCCCTCCCCAGCGCAGAGCCCCCTTATATTGCCTCCCTCATCTGAATCCATCACCCAGCCCGGGCTCTCCGCTCTGCTAGTGAAATCAGACTGAGCGCCCCTTTAATGCGAACTTCTCATTCCCGCCTCCAAGACTTCTCCAGAGCAGCACCGGTCCTCTGGAACGCACTACCAAAGGATACCCGGGCAATCCAGGACTCGCAGAACTTCAGGTGTGCTCTAAAAACGCACCTCTTCAGGAAGGCATACCGCATTCCCTAAACAAACCCCTTTGTACTCCGCCTGATAACATGCTCCCTGACCTACTGATAGCAGTCCCTGCTAGCCATCATAAACCGCTCCTGCAGTCATACCGTTTCTGCCGTCACCCGGCTAAATGTCTGACCATTGTCTATGTATATAGCATCCCTCACTGTCCACCTCGGCATACCGTGCACATCTCCAGCCCCTTTACCTTCTGTATCACCCCACTATTCGTAGTATGTAAGCTCGTTGGAGCAGGACCCTCACCCCTACTGTTTCCATCAACTGCCCCCCTGTCCACGAGCGGAGAATCATAGCTATCCTCCACTCGCGGGCGGCAAATCATAGCGAAGATCTGTTAGCTGGCTCCTGCTCCCACAGTGGATCTCCGCCGCGCGATACCGCAACGCCCGTGGTCCGGCAGCCTAACAGTTTTTTTTTTTTTACTGTATCTATAGAGCACTGCTACTGAGTGGAAGGACTGGGGGCTTTGAGGGGCATTATCACTAAGTTAGGACCTGTGAGGGGGATAATTACTTAGTGTGGCCTGTATGGTGCATTATTACTGCACGGGAGTCTGTGAGGAGCATTTTTACTTTGTTGGGGCCTACATGAGGCATTATTAGTAAGTGGGGGGCCTATATGGGGCTTTATTACTGATTGAAATCCTTGAGAGCCATTATTACTGAGTGGGGGCCTATACGTGGCATTATTACTGAATGGGGGTCCATTTGGCACATTATTAGTGAGTGGAGCCTATGAGGGGATTATTATTGAGTTGGTGTAGTTGAGGGGCATTATTACTGTATGGGGGCCTATATGGGGCATTATTAATGAGTGGGAGCCTGAGAGAGGCATTATTACTGAGTGGAGGCCTATATAGGGCTTAATGACTGGATGGGGGCTTGTGGGTGGCATTATTACTGGGATGGTGCCACTGAGAGGGGTTAGTACTGAGTGGGGGTTAGGGGTATAAGAGGAGCATTGTTATTGAGTGGGGGCACTTTTGCTGTGTGTGTGAAACGATTACTGGCACTTACTATGTGGGGCCTACCAAGCACAAAAAGGGGATACTCTAAAGACCCATTTACACACAATATTTATCGCTCAAAATTTGTTCAAACGATGGCATGAGTGATAATCCTTGCGTGTAAATGCTACCATCGTTCACTCTTCAGCTTAACGATTTATTTTAAGATGAGCTTAAAATCCATCGTTCAGCTGGAGAGAGATAACAGGGACCACACGCTCTGTTCTGCACGGGAGTTGGAGATTACATTGTATTCTGCCAACAGCCCGTGCAAGAACAAAGGAGCTGTGTGCAGAGCTCAGACCACATGCTATGCTCTGCAAACAGCTCCCGGATGTCCTTTTACACGCAAATGAAGATATGAAGGTTATAAAGTGCTAATGGATATTAATGTCCATTAACACTTTATGCAAAACGATAGCTAAAACTGTCAATCTTTCAATCGTTTAATTGAATTGGCCTTTACTCTGTGTGTCACCTCAAATAGTAATACTATCTGGGGCACTATAGGTAAAAATTATATAGAAGTTTTAAAAAAAAACTAGATCCCTGGAAAATTCCAGAGTCAAACATGTCTGTGTAAAATTCTGCGGAGATAAGTTGGGATCGGGAGAAGTCATCATGATGGTCTGTGTCATATGAAGAAAAAAGAAAAGTGAACAACTCCAGTCAGAGAGGATGTCACCTGTGATCACTGGATATAACAGAACTGCAATCACTTCTATGGTCTGGACCCACAATGTGATCTTTGTTATACTCCGTATAGCAAAGAGTTATTCCATGTGCGTCTCAAACAGCAAAGCAATCTATTATGTTGTGCTCAAGGCTCATCCTAATAGATATACAGCTGTGTCATCCCTGGGGGTCTTTCCTAGGCCTCTGGCTGCCATGGTTACTCATCAGCATTCCGCGATTGCATTTGTGGGGGGCTGATGGGGAGCTCTCTCCTTCTGTCTAACCACCTAGATGGCATGGTCACTATTGGCATATAGGGAGTTAAATGACAGAGATCAGAGTTTTACAAATCCTGGCCATTACAGTGAGAGCTCGGATGTCAGTCAAAACAGGAATCATGCGGGTGCAGGACAGATGACATAAATGGCTGTCCTGGAAGATAAAGACAAGCCAGTCTATGATGTTCATTTGTCATGGAGGCTCAACGGGTTAGAAATAGGTGGCGCCTTAATGTATATCTCCAGTCCTAACATTTGCTGTGGCGAGTTATGCATGCCGCAAAGCCTTCTTCTCTCTTACCACCTTTGTGGCTGCAGCTGGTGGTTTGCTGACCCTGCCTACTCGTATTAGCCCCACTTGCTGCCGCTTTGGGCCCACCTCCGACATGGGGCCAATTTGTAATATTTTTCCAGGGCCACTTTGATTTCCCAATGCATTCCTGGTTTGGAGGAACACTCAGGCCTGATGACTGGCCTGTGTAAAAGCACCATACGATAGTCACCTGCGGAAGGGGTTTTGCTACAGCTTTCGGCCCCCTGCAAGAGAGGAAAGGTTGCTGGCGGGTGATGAGTTTTTCTGAGATGAGTCATGAGTCACTGTTTGCTCATATATGATAGACATGAAGATTTTCCGAGCCTTGGTGTAGGGGTGCGACCTGATCAGATACCGAGAGCTCCGCGCACACATACCAACATAGTTGTCAACACGTAATATGATAAATGAGACTCATACAATATTGACTGTCATTTGTTGTATTACATCCTGTTAATGAATCATTTATAATCATAAATATACAAGGCTCAGCAATAAACATAAAGTGACTCAGAATGAATACTTATCGCATCCACGCAATATTAACCAGGTGACAAGTGCCAAAACCTCCCATATAAAACAGCAGCCTTCTCAAAGTCTGTAAGTTCAGGTTATGACTATGTGACCTGTCTCAGAGCTACATACCTAATCCTCTCTGCAGAAAGGCTCAGTCACATCGGCGCTTTTTGGTTCCGTTTTCTTCCTCCATTATGGAGCCCATTTCAACAAATGGAAGCTTTGGTTGCACATTTTCTTTCACATGCAAAAAGTACAGTAAAACCCACACATGCGTATACGAATACGCAGCACAAATGCTCTTGTGCCCATGTGACATTGGTCTAACTCTGCCTATTAGACCCTGCCTCTAGGCAGGGTCTAATAGGCTGCTGTCATAGGCTTAGTAGAATACACTACATAAGTAATGCAGTGTACTATCCTAGTGATCAAACAATTGCACCTTCCAACTCCCCTTCAGGGAATAAAAAGTAGTGTCAAAAAAATCTAATAAAGTTTAATTTAAATTTAAAAAAATTCCCCACAAAAACCCTTTTTAAATGGACAAAATACAAAAAAAAAACTGTGCATAATAGGTATTACCGTATTCATAATAATCCAGACAATTAAAATATTTTGTTATTTATCACACATGGTGAACACTGTAAAAATATTTTTTTGAAGTAATGCCAGAGTTGCTATTTCTTTTGTTTGCCTTCCAAAAAATACAATAAAAAGCAATCCAAAAGTCACAAGTACCCCAAAATGGTACCAATAAAAACTACAACTCTTTCTGTGTCACTTTAACATAGAATAACTCCGTAAAGGCTTTGCATATCCAAGTGAATCTGACATAGTTTTTCACCACATATTGCACTTCATTTAGGGCTTTTAGCCACTAGCGTTTTTTTTTTCTTGCGCTACAAAAGCAAGTGACAACACTTGCCTCGCAGCGCAAAAAAAGCGCTGTGAGATGTCAAGATGCTTTCAATGGGGCCGGCAGCAGCAGCGCCAGCCCCATTGAAAGCATAGGGAGTATATCGTGGAATTCTGCCACAGCTGTGACAGCTTTAGCAGAAGTCCAGGATGCTATCCTATTGCTTACAATGGGGTTGGTGCTGCTGCTGCCAGCCCCATTGAAAGCAGTGGGTTGCAGGCAACCCCCGCAGCATGATTTTCGGGGAAGGGCTTGAAATATAAGCCCTTCCCTGAAAATCATCCCTAGCTGGTAAAAAAAAAACAACTATATACTCACCTCTCCGCCACTCAGGCGTGTCCTCCGGCTGGCTCCCCTGCACTGCGGTCAAGTTCTTTCAGCAGCCAAGGATTTAAAAATCCCCACCTCCTGAAAGGGCTGTGCTGATTGGCTGAGCACTCAGCCAATTACAGGCAGCGCTTACACGGCGTCAGCTATTTTGGTCTATGAAAAACAGACCAATGTCACTGTGCATGTTGCATGCATTTTGGTTTCATATGTGCATATTTTGCCTCCTTGTATCATCAATTTTTAACACAATTTTAAAAACAAAACGCAAAAAGGCCCAATTAATATCACTTTTTTTTGTGATATGCACACACGCGGTGTTTTTTATTCTTCCATATACTTTGATAGTCAATTTTGGTCTGTGAATATGGACGAAAATAGGGCATGCTGCAATTTTTTACACATGGGGTCGCCCTTTTCAGGGCTTGTACTCCGCTTGCTCACCCTTATAGTTTGGGACAATATAGGGTACAGTTAGTTTTTTTTTATCATTTGATTACTAATCAAATAAAAATTTTAATTAAAGGATACAGTCTACTTTTTCTGTGAATCTCTAATTAGATTTTTTTTTACACGCAACATCAGTCAGCATAAAAAAATGCACGTCTGAATACACCAATTAACTTTAATGGGTCCGTGCGCTGTCCGTATTCAAATAAAATATGCGGATAGTGCACAGACAGAAAATAGGCCCATGGATGGTGAAAGGAGCTGTAATGCACATACGTGACCACTGTTTCATTCATAAAGGGTCCCAGCGGTTGGACCCACAGTGATCACACATTTATCACCTATGTTGTGGATACATGATAAACGGTTTTGGTGGTCAGCCCATCACATGTTGGAGTCGCTGCTTGGTATTATACTTGCACATAGATGAGGCATACAAAGGGTGTCAGTCCCACTGGTACTTGTAGTGCACCATGCAGGCTTACAGCCTATTCATGACACCACATATGATTCAGCCTAGTGGGCTGCCCTGCACCTCAGAAGTGAAATGCACCCTGGGCTCCCCCAGCATCTAATACCAGACTGTCTGCTGCAAAAACAATCATAAATACAAGGTATTAGTTAATATTTCAGCCAAAAATCGTGATATGGCCCAGTGTGGCTTACTTTAAAGTGCAGGGGAACCTGCGAGGCTGAATCATATGTGGTGTCATTAATAGGCTGTAACCTACATGGTGCACTACAAGTATCAGTGGGCTGGTCACTCTTTGTATGCCTTATCTATGTGCATGTATAGTACTAAATAGCCCCCAGTATGTGGTAGGTGTGTGAGTGGCTGTTCATCAGTATCTTGCTCTTGTGTGATGCTCCTCCATATAGTAATCCGCCTCTCTGCATTCTGCTGGGAAGTGGGGTTTGTACCGGCCCTTTTATATCTTTGTATTATGTAGGTAAATATGGCTGCTGGCAGTGATATTTGAGTTGATTTGTCCCTTTGCAGTGATATGATTGGTCAACTAAGAAAAAAAGAGGTCCAGCTCATCCAATAGAAAAAATGTATAAAAACACTAAACTGAAATTTGTTCATTTTGACTTTAAACTCGCTGACACGTTTCCGGTGCCATCCAGCGCCCTTAGGATAACGTCACATGGGGGAGTGCTGTATCGGGCTGTGAATCATGGCCCATTATCACGCTCGCTAACATGCGTTTTGCCCGTGGATGGGAAGCATTTTTATATCAAAACCACTTGGAGTACATCACTTCAGGGAAGTAGCGATCCTCCGCCATGGCTGACAGCTGCAGTGGAGGACCGTGGAGTTTCTCCCATTGTTTTTAATGGAGAAACATCTCATCACATCCTATTGATGCGAGTCTGAAAATACCGGAAGGAAAACCACTGTATGTGGCGCTTTTTCTTCTGTCCCAAAACCATGCAGCTAGGTGAAAATGGGCAGATCCCATTAGGGTTAGTGGGGTCCAGCTAGTGCTGTTCGGTTTCGTCCAGAGATGGAGCTGTTCGGCACTGGGGATTCCTCTTTCCTGGTCCGAACGGAGCAGGAAAGTGGAATCCCCAGTGCAGATGTGAAACCACCCCAAGTATATGTTGTGAGCTCAATATATTATGTTTCTGTAACTGAAATATAAGCCCTCCTCCGATAATAAGCCCTAAACTACATGAAAAAAACAGCAATACTCACTTAGCTGGCGGCCCTCACGCTGGTCTTTGGCGCTGCAGTAGGCTGATCATTCACAGTCATTCAGTGATTGGTTCATTGAGTGCTGGCTCTGATTAGCTGAGCAGCGGTGGTTGTGATCCAATCACAGCAATCAGTTGCTGGAGGGGGGGTATTCAAACCTCCGTTACCAGGAAGAGAGTGCTGTGTCAACACTGAGGTTTACACTGTAGCCTGCCGCAGCGCCAGAGACCAGCGTGAGGGACCCAGATGCCGCCAACTAAGTGAGTATAAGACACCTCCCGAAAATGAGACACTGTGCCTCTTTTGGGGCAAAAATTAATATAAGACAGTGTCTTATTTTCGGGGAAACATGGTAGTAGTGTATTTATATGTATCAGAAAGCATTACAATGTTATAATAAATAAATCTGGAATTAGAGCATAGTACGTAAGCTTTCCTCTGCTAGTCTTTATTTTAGATTTTCTTTAGTTTTAAGCTATATGTACTACTATGTGTCTGTCAACAACTTTTTTCCATTACTTAAATTCATCATGTGTTCCATGTTTACTCTTTGGGACTTGACTAAATTGAAGTTTTTAGTTCAAAAATTCTATTCCAACTAGTAGAAAGCCCATCCCAGGTCGACAACTAAAATCCATGTATGTAGATATATTAATCTCCATGCTCAGGAATAGTATTCAGTGGAATTAGGAATAAGAGTTATAAAGTAAAGGCGTCAGCTATTCCAAATACACAGAATACTCAGGACAAACCAATGTGGAGGTCCATTTGCATGTTGCCCCACTGGCCTACTTTTGTAGACTCTGGTAGAACTTTTTAAAAGCCTCTTCAGGCTCATCTTTTATTCCTAGCACATCTAATTACATTATTTCTGGTAAACAACATTTCAATAAAGTGTGAGGTACAAGGTGGCCAGAGAAAATTATCCCGGCACCACACTCTTATGAAAGCTGTCTAAAAGAAAATCTGTTTCCCCTAGCAACCAATCACAAAGTAGCCTTCATTTTACTGCAGCAGTGTAAGAAATAAAAGCTGCGCTGTGATTGGTTGCTATGGGCAACATAGATTTTGTTTTAAACAGCTTTCATAAGATTGCGGTGCCGGGCTACTTTTGCGTGGCCACCCTGTAGATGCTATTGTAATGATGAGTGAGTGTGAGGCATTGCGTGTAGTTACATGGGGGCATAGTTGTTTGATAACAAACCGCACCACATCATAAGATATATATACATTAGATATTTACACCGAATGTCCACTTTACTAGAGCCCTCGGCTCTTTCATGATTGGAGCTTCCTTGTATGGAAATTAGACCAATGACTCCGGAGTGAGAAGTTTTCCGTGGATCCGTTTCAGTGTGTAGTTACATTAGATGGGAACATCCAGCAATCTAAGCAACTTCCAATGAGGCCGGGTCATCGGTGCTAGACTTGCCGGGGACAGGATTTCACTACCAACATTGTGGGATTTTCTCATGTAATGGAGTCAAAAGTATATAGAGAATGGTGCTCAAGAAAGAAAAAACTTTTAGCAACAGAGAATTCTGTGGATGTAAACAGCTTTTCTACGAAAGGGGTCAGCAGAGGATGTCAAGAATCATTCTAATGATCAAGCTGGTGCACAATCACATAAACTGCAGCCAAACAAAACGCTAGTGTTCCAACTAATGTGACTGAATGCACAACTCAACGTTCCTTATCATGGTTGGCTTATAACAGCAGACAACCAGTTCCAGCTCCATTGCTAAGAGAAACAGAAAGGCGAGACTCCAGTAGACAAAAGAGTGTGAAAATTGTATCATTGAGTAGTGGAACTACATCGCCTGGTTAGATGAATCCAGATTTCTGTTGCACCATGCTGATGGGAGGTTAGAGTTTGGTGCAAGCAGCATGAATCTATGACCACTTCTGGGTGCTCTGATACCTGTAGATGGACACTAATGAATTGCTCCGGTTCTGAAGGCCAAAAGTCCAACACTCTACTAGATGGGAGTTGCTGGTAAAGTGGCCTTTCAGCAGGGGCGTAACTATAGAGGGTGCAGGGGATGCGGTTGCACCCGGGCCCAGGAGCCTTAGGGGGCCCATAAGGCCCCTTTTCTCCATATGGGGAGCCCAGTACTATGAATAAAGCATTATAGTTGGGGGCCCTGTTACAGGTTTTGCATTGGGGCCCAGAAGCTTCAAGTTATGTCTCTGTGCAGCATAGTTTAGGTATGGGTACGGGTACGGATATAGATAGAGGGGGGGCCACAGCTCACGTTTTGCATCAGGGCCCCTGAGCCTTTAGTTACACCCCTGCCTTTCAGTGTATATTTTATGTTCTAAGTAGCCTCATTATTTACATGATGGTGAAGAAAAAGCCTGATGTTACTATTTTTAACAGTAAATTTGTGGTTACTAATTATTATGAAGGAGTTGGAGTCCGAGGTTTTGCTTGCTGACTCCATAGCCCAGCTTGTAGCCCTTGCAGCATTCACAACTCTTCCTTTAGGGCTATATGTGTTCCTCTTTCATATTTTTCCGGTATTGCACATGACAACCACGGGGCTGGTAAGGAATGTGCAGCTCACGCCTGTTTACACAGCTCCGAGTCTTACGATTCCCCAGTACTAGATAATTCAGGGTTACCTCCAGCAAGAGTATTTAGCCTGGCTGCTTATGGACATCCCTGCACAATAGCAGGTCTGTACAGGGATATTTTTAACCAGGCTGGATGCCGCCTTAGGCTCAGGGGTGTATTTGCCATCATGTCACCTCCTACAACTGCAGGGCATAAAGGCTGAGACCAGACACACCTAGTTGTATATTGTCAGTGCGACAGCTGCCCATCCCAGTGCTACACAGTCTGCTCATTGCAAGACCCAATGGACTTAAATCTGGCTGCAGGTAAGAGAAATCTCATTGTATGCACCACATCCTACCTGATCAGTCCTGGGGAGCGGTCCAGGAAGCTGAGGTATGGGGGGCTGTATGGCAGGTTTAGGCTCTGTTCTCATCTGTCTTTTGTGTTGATACGATATGTCGGAAATTGTATCATAACAGATGCAAAATGATGACATTGCTGTTATCAGAGAAGAACAGAGATCCAAATGAATTACAGATATAGAGGAAAATAATCTACTCCAAATGTTGAAGCTTATTAAATAAGAAAAATTCACAGTGGTGTTTAAGGGCGGAGGTTAACGTTAAAGAAGGAGTCAAAATCGTGCGGGTTTTCAGCTACTATTTTCTTAGGTTACCACAGTAATTTCAACATGTCAGATGCAATCACAGGGAAATCTAAAGGTGCTCTACAGCAGTGTTCCCCAACTCCAGTCCTCAGGGGCCCCCAACAGATCATGTTTTCAGGATTTCCTCAGTGTTGCACAGGTGATGTAATTATTGTCAGTGCCTCAGACATTGCCACAGGTGTTCTTACTATAGGATATCCTGAACATGACCTGTTGGTGCTCCCTGAGGACTGGAGTTGGGGACCCCTGCTCTACAGCATGAGGATCCTGCAAATAGTCCCTCATATCTCAGCGTCCTGGACCCCTGTGATTTTGTTTCTAGGCTGGCTTCACACGGGCGTTCATAGGCAGAGGATAGAATCCATTAAGTTTAACGTCAGTTCTTAGTAGGATCGCAGCATAAAGACTCATATAGTCATGTAAACAAGAGTATATTATAAGGGTTGTCTGGGACCTTCTGGATTTTTTTCTATTGATAACCCATCTTTAGGACAGGTCATTAGTAGATAATTGGCGGGGCTCCGCTGCTTTGGATCCCTGCTTATCAGCTGATTCCTGATATGCGCTGTTACTATTGACAGTGCAAGAAGTATGTCTCACTGACCATAGCACAGTGGCCAGGTGTGGTACTGCATGCACAATCCTACTGAATTTAATAGAGGCTGCACCTGCAATACAGCAGGCTGCTGTACTATGGTCAATGCGATCAGCTTCCTATGCTGTCTATAGTGACAGCAACACTGGGAGTCAGCTGATCGACGGGGATCCTAATCAGTGGACCCCTCCCAATTATCTGTTGATCAATAGGAAAAAATCCAAAAGGTCCCAGACAACCCCTTTAAAAGGGTTGTACCAGGATCACAAGTTGTTTCCTGTCCATATAATAGGGGATAACTTGCTGATTGGTTAGAATGTCACTGCGGAGACCCCCCACTGCAGCCCCCACGTCGAGGAGCAGACTGAATATAGCAGTGGTCACGCATGCATGTTGACACTTTCACTGCGAAGATAGCTGAGCAGCAAGTGTTTGGGTATTTCCATTAGTCCCATTGAAATGAATGTAGCAATGACCGTGGATGCTCAGCCAGCACTCCATTCCTCCTGATGTCATTACTGGGGAAGAAGCAATCTCGCAGTGATAGGCAGAAGGGCAACGGGACCTTAGTTCTCAAGATTGATGGAGGCCTCAGCGGTGAGAACCCCACCGATGGATAGGGAATACCATGTGATCCTGTTACAACCTCTTTTACAGTCTGCTTGTCAAATTTTGAGAAGGGTCACGAGGAGATTCCATAGATGGGAACAAAACCACTGAATTTTCCATTTACACAGATCCTAAACTGCCCCTTTTACTGACCTTGGAAAAAATATTCAGCTACTCGCCCCTCCACATTCCGTCACTTCCCTCCACTCCCCGGTGCCTCCATAGACGACATCTTGATGTCACGTGGCATCCGGACATTATATGTAAGGTATTTTGTCATTAGCAAAGTTTTTGTATGTAATAGAGCAGTGAGGAGTCCGCTGCACGGTTCAGACACAGGAAGAGTCCAGTGTATTCATCAGCCTGTAGAACAACGCCACTTCCATCTAGTTGGTTGACGTAACACAGGTTAGGCAACTTAAAGGGGTTGTCCCGCGCCGAAACGGGTTTTTTTTTTTTTCAACCCCCCCCCCCGTTCGGCGCGAGACAACCCCGATGCAGGGAGGTAAAGAAAGCTCACCGGAGCGCTTACCTGAATCCCCGCGCTCCGGTGACTTCTCTACTCACCGCTGAAGATGGCCTCTTCCTCCGTGGACCGCAGGGCTTCTGTGCGGTCCACTGCCGATTCCAGCCTCCTGATTGGCTGGAATCGGCACGTGACGGGGCGGAGCTACACGGAGCCCCATAGAAGACTGCAGAAGACCCGGACTGCGCAAGCGCGGCTAATTTGGCCATCGGAGGGCGAAAATTAGTCGGCACCATGGAGACGAGGACGCCAGCAACGGAACAGGTAAGTATAAAACTTTTTATAACTTCTGCATGGCTCATAATTAATGCACAATGTACATTACAAAGTGCATTATTATGGCCATGCAGAAGTGTACAGACCCACTTGCTGCCTCGGGACAACCCCTTTAAGGATTCTGCGCTTGCCTTGTGCTTAACGTTTTCAAGACGTACATTAACCCAGCTTCAAAAGACCTACTGTGCATGATCCTGCTAATAATACCTGCAACGGCGCAGGACGGGGTTTTCCGTGGCACCCGGGAAGCACTGCAATGGGGTGAGGTTGGGCACCTGGGAGATATGCCAGCTTTTACAGGACATCACCCCTTTTCAGAGAGTTTTTCAGCCATTCCAGAAGAGTTGGTAAGTGAGAAATGAAAAACTGGATTCTAACTTGTCTGATACATTGACCCCCTGGAAGATAAGTGTTGCTAGAGAAGGGGCTATCTTAGGGTCCGTTTACACCGAACAACATACCATTTGAACAAGCGAATGATGTCTGAGTTCGCTCATTCAGATACATTGCTGGTTCGTTCAAACGAGAAATCATTCAGTCTTTCACATTGGCTGTGAGAGTAAGAGCGACTGAACGAGCGCTATTTAAACAGAACGATTAATGAACGAGCCAACAAGGATTTTATGCTGCATAAAATGAACGATTTGTCATTTGTCGTTAGCCTGCGTTTAGACTGAACGATTATCATTCACTTTTGCTTGTTTGAATGCTATTTTGAACAATAAACACTACGTGTAAAAGGGCCTTCATGTGTATAGGTGATTTAACACACGACTTGATATAACAAGGTGGATGATGTGTAATGCATGACTGTAGAACACTCCTTACTTCAGAGACTTTGACAAACGAATATCGTACCTGTAACACATGGGGGTATGCAGTACATATATTAATTAGAGGGACATATGAGGCTGATTCAAGATACAGTTTAGCGGGCGTCATTTGAAGTTGCTCCTCATATTGTTCTTTCTTTTTGTCTGTCATGTACAGAAACCCAGATATCTATAGTATCCTGGAATGATGGCACTTAAAAAATAAATAATGGTAATAACAATGTACATTGTGTAATTGTAGCACATTGTGTTGAACTTTAAGGGGAAGTTTCACTTTAGTTTCGGCACACAAACCACTCTGTTATGTACAGTAAAGAAAACATAGCTTTGCCCCATTAGTAGTACTTGTATCACCAAGAAGGAAGAGTCGTGGAATTATGGAAATCGCAGGATCGACCGACATGTTAACAATATGCAAATTAAGAAAAATGGAAACAAAATGTACAAAACATCTCTATGTATTCAGTATCGAGTATGATCACAGCGCACAAAAATGCATGCACTGACACTCCTTGGCATGCTATCAGTAAAGTTATTAATGGTTGTCTGAGGAATGTTCTGCCACACCGAATGCACTTGGGCATGCAAATCATCAAGATGCACTGCTGGCAGCTACCTTTGCAATTGCAGACCAATGATGTCTCAGCTGTGCTCGATGGAAGACAAGTCTGGAGACGCTGCAGACATGGTCGCACATTTAGGTCATATATAGGCTGCTCACAGTTGCACGAGCAACATGTAGCCTGGTGTTGCTGTGTTGAAAAACGGCTCCTGGGTCACTTTGGAGAAATTGCCATACCATTGGTTCTATGACCAAATCAACATAATGCTGAGCTGCTAGTGTACCTGGAATGAAGGCTAAAGGGGTCCAGCTACCATACATTATGCCACCCCACACCAAAAGCCCAGTCTCATGTTCCCTCATGACGGCCTCTTTATGGCGTTGCCCACGTGTTTCTCAGACCAATCTCTGGCTGCCATTGCATTCGAGGCAAAAGCAGGACTCATAGCTGAAGAGGATAGACCCCCATTGCAGCCTCCATTTCTGTCTTGCTCTGCAACATAATAGCCTTTGAGAGTGGCGGCATGACACACTCACTGGACATCTGGTTTGTAGCTCAATGTCATGCAACGGCCTTCTGATGGTTGCTGTAGATTAGTGTTTCCCAACTGCAGTCCTCATGGAGCCCCAACAGGTCATGTTTTCAGTATCCCCTATGGTAGGAACATCTGTAGCAATGCCTGAGGCACTGACAATAATTACATCGCCTGTGCAATACTGAGGAAGTCCAGAAAACATGACCTATTGGGGGTCCATGAGGACTGGAGTTGGAAAACGCTGCTGTAGACAGTCTTCAACGCCATAGGCTTGGGAAGCGACATCCAATTTTACTTGCAGTACAGAATGGATCACCATGCGCCATTCTTCTAATCTGATGATCTGTCCGTGCAGAGGTTTAGCTCTGTGCACGTATTGCTGTCATTTAAGTTCATTGTCGTCCTCCCAACCACTGGGGCACGTAATGTTGAACAGTGTCTTGGCCTATACTCATAGCGATCTGCCAGAGTGCTAAACCAACGTCTCTTAGTTCAAAGATTCTGTCTCTCTCAGTTTGCAACAACTGGCGATAACTGGCATGTCGACAAACAGGAGCCATAGCACAATCATACCACAAGCATTTATCCAATTTTTGAGGTTTCATGTGGCTAAAAAAACTTGCTTTCCATCTGGCTTCTTATACCATTGAAACCCCTACCACTTGCCAAAGATTAGAGCTCGGTGCTTGAAAATTTGATCATTTGCATATCTTAGCGAGCCCAAATTCCTCAATTTGTAAAAGCTTACAATTCTTCCTTCTTGATGTTGCAATTTCAATGTTGAGGAGTGTATTTGAAAAGTATTCCCCATACCCTGTCCAACCATTAGCAAAATTTGGAGCTACTTAGATAAAGTTTGCAAATTGTATTTTGTCAATAAGTTTAAGGGAGCAAACCATACCCCCAATACTGTCAGGTAGATGCTTTCGTAATATAGATAATTCAGTGTCCTAGGGTATTTATTCTATTAGAATACATAGGGAAGGAATGAAAGTTAGGATGAGGCGTAAAACTAAATACAGGATGAAGACAACCGTCGGTAGCTGCGGTTCAACTGTCCCTTTCCTATGAGCGGCCCCTCAATGTTTTGGGAACGGGTGGAGGACATTGTCTCAATTAGAATGGGCTCCCTTGTGATGCTGATGTGCGTTGGACTCCACTCCTTGGGGGGGAAAAAAGAGCAGTAAGGAGTCGGCTGGGCGATTCAGACACAGGAAGAGTCCTATGTATTTATGAGCCTGTGAAACAACTCCGCCTCCATCTAGTTGGTTGGCGTAACACAGTTCAGACAGCTTCAGGATCCTGCATATGCGCTGTGCTCAATGTTTTCAAGACATACATGAGCCTGGCTTCAAAAAACCTACTGGGCATGAGCCTGCTAACAATGCCATCAAGAGAGCAGGGATACTTTCACCTGATCGCTTAGTTCACAGCGGAAACAATCAATCAAGAGGACAGAACGTAGAAATTGGACAGCACACACTTGATGAAAGGGTCTCCTGGTGGCTCTGGGGATTGGAGGCTTTCCAATCTGAGCACTTAAGGAGATTTATGCATATTTCATCGTACCCAATTTCTATGTTCTGCAGTACTTTAAGTCTATGACAATGAGACCCCTGGATATTGTACCACTAAGTATACTGTACATAGGGAGTATTACCATCTACATATTCCTGAATCAAAAGGATAGAGGCTTGGTGGCAGCTGTAAAAAAAACCCCTAGATAATGTGGTTAGCTGTTACACAGGTATCTGTACTTATAACATATACGTGACATTTTTAGACAAACAAATGTAACTCAACTCTCACGCCTTGAGTCTACATGACAGGCTTAGTGGTTTAGGTGCAAAACTGGACCTGATACAACTCCCTAAAGTAAACTATCACAACGAACATACTTTCTGGAACAAAGGTGGAGTCAGCATTCAGCTGATCACTGCAAACCCGACTCCTGAAACTCCCAGAGATCAGCTATGCTGTGGAATTATAGCCAGCAGTAGATTAGTATTACATGGCCATACACAGGTCTACTAAAGAGGGAGCAGCTCATACATGGTGGCTTTCTGTCTGGTTCTTAGAAACATTTGGCAAACAGATGATGTCCACAGAGCTACTTGTATAGAGAGCCTGTATTCCGGATGTAATACCTGAGCAGAACATACAGCACATGCAGGTGCGTTGTGGACATCTGAAGCCAGCCGAATTGCCCATTTTGTCCATTAAATTCCTTAGACTGGCCCATCTGTAAATCAGAGAAAATCAATTACTCATCCCTAGTTAAAGCTCGCATACACATTAGAGTTTAGTTGTCTGACTCTTTGATGTGTAGGGGGCTGGCTCAATTTTCCCTAACAGATGATGTCAGGAGAAACAAAGATTGAGGATGTTGACTTTCCACACCGATCCCTTTGTTCACCAAGAGATAAGCAAAGGCCCATTTAGACAATGATTATCGCTCAAAATTCGCTCAAAAGCCATCTTTTGAGCGGTAATTGTTATGTCTGTGTGTCCATCTTTCAGTTTTCTGAGGAATGACGGTTCACAGTTCTGCTTGAAAACCATTGTTCAGCAGAACAGCTGATAAGCAGGACCGCACACTGTGCTCTGCGGAGGGGGGGGGGAGCTGATAACAGCTGATTGCTTTGATCTCAGCTGTCAGCCTCATCATCAGAACAGCTACTTAGCAGGACCAAATGCTGTGTCTGCTGTCCATGGTGCTGAATTCTCCATGGGGAGCTAGAGATTACATTGCTTTCTCTTAGCAACCCATGGCTGAACAATGGAGCCAATTACAGAGCTCAGACATCCTGCTGAGTACTGCAACAGCTCCCAGAAGCTCATTTGCATGCAAATAAAGCTGATAAAGTAATAGTAGCAATTAGTGCCTATTAGTACTTTCTTTAATGTAAAGAAGAACAAGGAGTCCTGGAAGTGAGGATATGGCCCTACAGAGCCCTGATCTCAATATTATCCAGGCTGTCTGGGATTTCATGAGGAGACAGAAGGATTTAAGCAAGCTACATTCTCAGAAGATCTGTGGTTAGTTCTACGAGATGTTTAGAAAAACATTCCTGCCGAGTTCCTTCAAAAGCTGTGTGCAAGTGTACCTAGAAGAATTGATGCTGTCACACCAACTATTGATGGGATTTAGATTTTTCTTTTGTTTAGTCACTTTAATTGACAAAAATAAACCATTAACACTTCTATTTTTGAAAGTATTCTTGCTTGGAAGCATTTTTTTCAACACCTGACTAAAACATTTCCACAGTACTGTATATAAAGATATAGTGGTATTCTTCTGCCACATCATACTAATGCATTTCAATGAACAGAAGTGCCCATACTAATAACCACAAATGATTGTCGTAAAAAAAAAATTATAATAATTTTCTCTAAATTGTATGAGATTCCCTTATGTGTAAAGCTGCACCAGTTACAGTCCGCAGATAATATCTAAGTACAGTATTATCCTTTTCCAGCAATTGATCCAAAGAAATGCAAGGATGATAAGAAGCATGAACACGGTGATGTGAAACATGGTCATAAACATGGAGAACATGGGCATGGTGATGTGAAACATGGTCATAAACATGGAGAACATGGGCATGGTGATGTGAAACATGATCATAAACATGGAGAACATGGGCATGGTGATGTGAAACATGGTCATAAACATGGAGAACATGCACCCGGTGATGTGAAACATGATCATAAACATGGAGAACATGGACACGGTGATGTGAAACATGGTCATAAGCATGGAGAACATGGGCATGGAGGCGGCCACCCCAAAGAGCACAAGGTACAACAACTGATAAGTTATCGCATAATTGCAGCAATATAGGGTTGGGTTCAGAAGAATTTGGATAGTGACATAGCTTTCATAATTAGCCTCTGTATACCATCACAATGGATGTGAAAGAAAGCCGTCAATATGTGAGTGAAGTGTAGACTTTCAGCTTTAATTCAAGGGGCGTAACAAAAATATCATATTAACCATTGAAGGACATTTTTCATAGTCCCATTATTTACACAGGCTCGAAATTAGTTGTACAATTGACTGATAAGCAGTTTCGTGGTCTGGCCCAGCATGTTATCTCATCATTTCATGACAGATTAACCCCTTAGTGACTGCTCATATGCCTTTTGGTGGCGGTCACTAATGAGTTTTATTTTGAGGTGGCATCTTTTTTACGGTGCTGCACAGCACAGGTATTGCATGCTGGTAGGAGTGGGTGCCTGGCTGTCCGATGATAAATCAGCACCTGCTATAACAGTGGGGATTGGAGAAACCCTTTGCATGCCGCGGTAAATGCAAAAATGGCATGTAAAAGGCTGACAGAGGGAAGCGGCTCCTTCTTTAACTCATTGGATATGAGCACGGGGTCCCGATGGGTTGCCATGGCACCTGGAGGCTTGAAGATGGCCTCGGGGTCTGCAATCTACGGTGGCTGATGAGGCTCAGACTCTGGCTGAGCTTCACAGGCTATATACTGCAGTACGATACTGAAGTATAGCAGTGTATTATAAAAACCATTAAAAGGTAGAGATATTCAAGTCCCATAGTGGGACAAAAATAAGTTAAAAAAAAATCTGGTACCGTCTTGTTTGTAATGAGCAACCCACAGAAAAAAAAGTTAGTACATTATTTAACATGCACAGTGCATGCCTTAAAAAAATTATATAACAAAAACATGGTAAAAATCTCCCCTCACAAAAAACAAATTAGAAAGTGATCACCAATTGCTACTAATAAAAAGTAGATTTCATCATGCAAAATTAAAAAACCTCAAACAGCACAGTTATTTATACCACACAGTGAACACCATAAAAAAGGAAAGAAAAAAAACAATAAAATTGCAGATTTTGTTATTAATCTTGCCTCTCCAAAAAAAACTGAAAAGTGAACAAAATGTTATATGTTCCCAAAAATGGGATAAACAGAGACTACAGTTTGTCCTGCAAAAAACAAGCCCTCATTGAGCTCCATTGATGGAAATATGAAAATGCTATGGTTCTTGGAATGCGGTGACATTTATAGTAAACAAAAATAGCAAAATATAAGAAAAAACATTATAGACTTGGTATCACCGGAATTGTGCTGACCAAGTGAACAATATCATATTATTTATCCTGCATGCGTAACCGTGTACAAATGAAATACCAAAAAAATAATGTTGGAATTTTCTTTTCCAAACCCTCCCTCCTCAAAAATTTAAAAAAATATGTAATATATTACATATACCCAGAAATTATGCTCTTAAAAATACAATTTGGCCCACAAAAAAGAAGCCCTCATATAACTATGTCAACTGACAAATTAAAAAGTTATGGCTCCAGGAAGGCGACAACAAAAAAACCCTGAAAATTTGGTAGGTCATTAAGGCATAAAATGCAGTTTCTCACTAGAACAAAATCAGTCAGACAATGTAGTAGCAAGTGTTCTTTCGAAGACCAGCAGCGACAGTTCAGTGGAGGATCACTCACAACTATTTATGTGGTTTCAGGAACCAATGAGCACTGAGTGGGAGGGCAAAATGTTCAGAAAAAGGAAGGTGCCAAATGAGTGTTCAGTGGGAGGGGCATGTAGAAGAAGTACACACCTCCCTGCAAAGTTGTTGGCTAGTTGTTGAAACACAATTACCTATTTACACCGGATGATTATTAATCAATCAACTAGAGACTATGCTTAGGTGAGTTGAAACAAAGTAAGTGAGCGAGTAGCAAATTCTCACTTACCCAGATGCTGAGCATGTATACATGAAACAAGTGTCGCTTACATTAGCTCCATCAAGCGACTATTTGGACAATAGTTGTCTTGTCTAAAGCCACCTTAAGGTGGATGATTCCAGAATACTTTCCTTGGAAAAGAAAACCCCCCCTTGCTAAATCTAGTTAAGAACACTCAAGGAGGTCGGTTTTCTGCTGTGTAAGGCTTCTTTCCCATGAGTGTATATCAGCCGCCGTTTTCACGGCCGACTGATATACGCTACGTTGGGAAAGATAAAACTGGTGAACGGATGCACAAATCCAACGTTTGTGCACCTGTTCAGGCGGCATGGGTCCTGGCGTATATACGCCAAGACTACCATGCCGTCGCCCCTTTCCTCTCCCTCCCCATCGCAGGCTCACCTTACCGCTCGTTCTTTGCAATGGATGGGGCAGAGCTAAGGGCCCTCCCGCCTCCTTCCATTGATGGCTATGGACAAGAGGCGGGAGCTTAGCTCCACCTACATCCTGCCCCGCTTGTCTGCAGCCATCAATGGAAGGAGGTTGGACGGAATGGCGCTTAGCTCCGCCCCGCCTCCTCCCATTGCAAAGAGCCAGCGGGGAGGAGAGCAGAAGTGAGCCTGGACAGGAGGAGGAGAGCAGCGGCCAACGTATTCCGGCCCAAAAGATAGTTCCAGGGCTATCTTTTGGGCTCGACGTAAAAACGCCCGGCGCTATATTGGCCTGGCCAGGTGCTTTTACATCTCATGAATATGGCCATGTGTTTTGATGCATTGGAATCCAATGCATCAGATAACAGCATATATCAGCCGGCTGTAAAAACGGACGGCCGATATACGCTCATGGGAAAGAGCCCTCTGTTTACAAGAACAACCTTCATGAATGTACATCCTGCGGGTTTATCTCAAAAGACAAACTTCTGGTAAGAAGAACTCAAGAACAGGAAGGCCATGTAAAACTTAACTATAAAATACCTTTAAAAGCTGCCCTGTTGTGGAACAAGATCCTATGGACAGATGAAACCAAGATGAACTTTTACCAAAATGATGGGAAAAGAACAGTATGACGAAGAAAAGGAAGAACTCGTTTATCCAAAGTACACCAAGCCATTGGTCCCATGTGGTGGAGGCGGTGTTATAGCATGGGCATCCATGGTGGAATAGATGTGGCTCTCTTGTTGTTATTGATGCTGTAACTGTGGACAGATTGAGTAGGATAAATTATGGAATATATAAAAAAAAAAAACTTGTGTCACTGGCCAAACACTTCTGGATCCAACTGTAATATCAATGTAGTGCAATACTGAGACCTCCTATCTTCACAGGGGGAGCACAGCCATTCCAGTGACTCCAGTGATTCCAGTAGCAGCTCAAGTGGAAGTGACTGCGAAAAAGGAAAGGTAAGAGGGCAAAGGATTCCCTTCTACAGATTTGTCAATGCAATGAGGTCGGCTTTAGCCAGCCATACTATGGCCGCTGTTCAGCCTCCATATTACAGATATAACTTATATCACTAGAAGGCCATTTGGTCTAGTAGAAGCATGGGGAGTCCAGATCTTCCAGCCAAATGAAACCCACTATATGCCAGCTGTCAGCATAAATTCCAGACTCTATGAGATTTACATATATGTGTTGGGGAAAAAGGGGCACGGCTTTTAACTTCGAAAATTTTTAATATCTAAAGAGGTTGGTAAAATTTATTTAAAAGGATTGCCTCATGAAATGAAGTTTAGATATCTGAACGGTGGGGGTCTCACCGTTGAGACCCCCACCAATCATAAGAATGGGGACGCCCAAGAATCCCTGAATAGAGAAGTGCTCGCGCACGCGTACTACCGCTCTACTTATTTCAGTGGGACTGCTGAGTTCTTGTATGTGGCTATCTCCAGCAGTATCAGCCCCCAGTGAAGCAAATGGGGTGGTAGTGCGCACATCTTTGGGCTCCCCGTTCTTGATGACTTCCCAGCAGTCGGAGCCCACGATCAGTTAGTTATCTCTATCCTGTAGATAGGGGGTAACCTTTTTAATAATATATCTTAGTATCAGTGAGTACTCCATTTTTCTGATACACATTTCCCAATTACATATTTAGAAGTGGGGGTCCCATCAGACCCCACTGATCGGGAACTGATGGCCATTAGTAGTAATATGACCTCACTTCTTCTTTTGTAAATGTACCTTATGACCCTTTTACATGGGATGAGACTCTCATGCTTCTCATTTGCCCAACTAAAAGAGCTGGTGCCGTAATCACCAGCTCCTTCGCGCTTGGGCATCTCATTGTGAATAGTACAGTCCTCAGGCATTTATTGGTCAGTGTTTCACATACCTATGTGTAACACTAAACAACCCATGTTTAAATGGCACAATAGGTGCCTGAGCTGGCACTGGTTTGTATTCTGGCTGAAACTGAACAACGGACGAAAACCTTACGATTCTTACTCGTTGCCTGCGTTTAATCTGAACGATTATCATTCAGTTTTGCGCATTTGAACGATTTTCTGATCGATAATCGTTCTATCTAAACAGGGCAGTAACTTTTGCTCTAGGAACTGCTTTATGATTATATTCTATTATATCGTATCATGATGAGCCTCCTACGCTAGACCCCTGTACAAGCCAACACCTTTACAGCTCGCATGCCAGCCTGCTGCGAGGACGTGGACTTTGACTGGCATTTCTGCAATATTGGTAATGAGTCACATCTTGCTGGGAAAAAAAATACAAAAACAAACAGATCATGAACTTTGAGTCATTGACTTGGAATCAGTCAAAGCTACTCTGCAAGTTATTAAGCTGTTAAGGTATGTTCACATGGGGTGTAAGTGCAATGGATTTTCTGCACAGCAAATGCAGCATTTTACTGTACAAGTCGTGTGGATGTGATCGGTACAAAGCATATCCACAAAAAGAAGCAGTGCAGATTCTGTAGTGGAATTGACATACACTGTGGACTTTAGCTCTCAGCACATCAATTGTTTACGGAAAATCCCACCAAACCGTATGACAAAATCCACACCATTAGGCTACGGCCGTGGTGGCAAACCTGCGGCACGCGCCCCTGTCGGCCGCTCGCCACGTTAGAGAATACCGGCAGGGGACGTTGGTCCCCTGCCAGTATTCACTCAGCAACGCTGATCCCAGCCCACACTGTGACGTCAGTGTGCAGCAGGGATCCTTCTCCCCTGACGTCTCCTACTTGGTTCCGCGAGAACAGGAGGAGGAGGCGTCCGGCAGCACACTGACGTCACAGTGTGCACCTGGGATCAGCACCAGCAGCAGTGCCTAGCAAAGGAGCTTCTATGAGGCGGAGAGGGCAAGTATATGGGTCTAAGGGGTTCACTAGTACTACTGGGGGCCGCTGTGGGCAGTCACTAGTACTACTGGGGGCCGCTAGGGGGGTGGGGTCACCGTTACCGCTGGGGGTACGTTTACATGTGGATGGAAATGCTGCAGAATATCCTCAGCAGAAATTTCCGTGGCAAATTCTGCAGCATTTCCGCATCCTAAAAGCGGTCAAAATCTGCACACTGTTTTTTTTATGCTGAGGCAGCATATTGACATACATTTGCATGACCGGTGATACAAGCAGGAATAGAGCATGTGTTTTTCTTTTTTCACGTAGATCATCAATCTGCATGAAAAACCATCAATGTCTCTAGTCTCATAGGCCTATGATGGAGTCATGTGCTGTCCGTTGACTAACACGGACAGCATAGGACTCCAAATACACTAGTGTGCGAGAGGCCTTAGGTGGGGATTTCGACACTGCAGAAAATCTGCACCGGATCCAATCTGTATGAACACTCCCTTAAGGTACCTTTACATGGGATGACTGTCACTTCTGTGCTTTTACACAGAAAAGTTAGTCCTTCTGTGAATGGAGGCAGAGTAACCGGAGATCTCTTCCAGCCGCCTGCGTCCATTCATTGTAAGCACGTTCATAGAGCGGCTGCTCTGTACATCGGCTCATAGTCGCTTGGGCTTTTAGCTCTTCTGAAAACTAAACAACTGGGACCAGTCAGCGATTTGTCGTTTAGTGCCCCGTCGGCAGCTGCTTGTACACAGGACGACTTTTGCCCCGAACTAGCAGTTTCCAGTGATTATCTGGGCAAGGTACCTAGGGCTCTTTTATATATACCAGAATTTGCCACCCAACATGCCACTGCATGTCTATACGCAGCTTTTGATCAGAACTGCTAGCAGATTTAAGCAAATTTTACTTCCGCATCTAAATCCTCTCATTAGACTTGTGGACTTTGGTTGGATTTTTCTGCACAGTGGCAGATTCCATTACGTGTGTAAGATCCCTTAAAGCCCAAAGGCTTCAACAGGACAGATTTTAAAAGGAACATTAGCCCTAAATTCTATATTCTCTATATTTGCAGTGCAGTTACAAGTAGTCTATTGTCCCTGGTATCAGCCATTTCAGACTGAGGTTGTATTTAAACAAGCGATTTTCACGTGTTCCAATTGTAAGATGCACAGAACTCGCACATGAACAGAGCCCATTGTTTTTAATGGGTTATTGCACGAGTGACTTTATTCTTGGGCCAATAATCTGAGTTCGAAAAATTAGAGCATGTCCTATTTTTGGGGTGATTCTTGTTCAAGAATCAACCATTATTTTGAAAAAAAACAACTAAATACATTGCAGTCGCATGCCAAAAGATTGGTATATGTGGGCAATGCATTTTACTATTGGAACCACATGGAATTTTTTTCATGCGTGTAGAAAAATGCACGTAACTCTGATGCAAATGGCGCTTTTAACCTAAAACCACATTGGACACGTGTCAATATTGCAGTGAACTTGCTGATAAAAAGCAGTCAGATCTTCACTGACTTACATCACACTCGCCTGTGTAAATACAGCCTTAGGGTGCATTCAGACGACCGTATATCAGCTGGGTTTTAACGCCCAGCCGATATACAGCGTCTCTCTCTGCAGAGGGAGGAGGTTGGAAGAGCCGGGAGCAGTGCTCTGCGCTCCCATCCCCTCTCTGCCTCCTCCCCACTCTTTGCCATAAGAGGAGGCGGAACAGGGGCGGGGCTAAGTTCCCCATTTAACCTATCCTCATTGAAAACAGTGAAGGGGGGGGTGGAGAGGAGGCAGAGTGGCAGGAGCTCAGAGCACTGCTCCCGGCTCTTCCAACCTCCTCCCCCTGCAGAGAGAGACGCCGTATATCGGCTGGGCATGAAAACCCAGCAGATATACGGTCGTCTGAATCAATCCTGAGGGCTTATTTAGACGTCCGTATATCGGCCAGGTTTTCACGCCCGGCCGATATACGGTGTCTCTCTCTGCAGGGAGAGGAGGCGGGACAGGAGCAGTGCTCTGAGCTCCCGCTCCCTCTCCACTAATTGCAATAGGAGGGGGCGGGACAGTGGCGGAACTCAGCCCAGCCCGGCCCACCTCCTCCCCTGCAGAGACGGACAGTGTATATCAGCCGGGCGTGAAAACCCGGCTGATATACGCACGTCGGAATAAGCGCTGAAGTAGTGATATTAGTTCTGTATACTGCAGTCTACAGGTTGGTATGTATGGCATTAACATCAGGTAAGTACAAAGTTCACAATAACCGTGATCCTAACCCTAAATGTACATTCCCTCACTACAGGCACATGGAGAAGAAGGACATCAGCACAAGAAGAAGGAAAAGAAGCTGCATAAGGAGAAAAAGCCCAAGGATCAAAAAGATAAAGACAAGAAAGACAAATCTGAGAAGAAACATTAATAGAAATGTGTTTTCTCATTACTGCAAAATTATGCGGTTCTGTATGATGTGTCAATAAAGACCCCTTCTGATCAACCTCAATCCATAGAAACCTTCCAATATACTATACACTACACACAGTCACTTCTGGACTGATAATCCAGCCTTGTGATATGTCCTTGGCGAATGCAGGATGGTTTAGGAGGGCCACCAGATACCTGCGTTGATGTAGTTGGTGGGCGCAACTGTATGCAGTACTGAGGTATTCCTGTTGGGAAGGCTGACGAGTACAGAACAGCATATGAGGTTTTTGAAAAAGTGGTGCAAAGCAAAAAAAAAAAAGGGTACCTTCATTAACCTCTTCTCCCACTGAGTCATACGTTTATGGCGCGGATGGGCTATGGATGTGTAACTGTACGACAACCGATGGAGCGCATTGTTAGGCAATTGGCTGGGGTCTCAGCACTCAGACCCCCACTGATCAAAACAATTGAAATGTCACTTTGACAGGTCAAAAGTTTTTAAAAAGTAGTTAGTTGCTAGAGATGAGCGAGCATACTCGCTAAGGCAAACTACTCATCTCTAAAGATTTGGCTGCCGATGCGGGTGAGCAATGAGTTGCGGTAGTGAGCAGGCGGGAGCGAGGAGGGGAAAGAAAGAGTGAGAGAAAGATCTCCCCCGCGTTACTCCCCGCCGGCAGCCGATAGTTTAGAGACGAGCGGTCAGGTACTCGAATAAGATTCTACTCGCTCGAGTAGTTTGCCTTAGGCCTCATGTCCACGGAAAAAATTAGGCCCGCCACGGATTCTTCATGTAGAATCCGCAGCGGGTCCCTCCTGCCCCGCGGACATGAGGCCTAAAAATCAGAATAAACTCACTTGCTCCAGACGATGTGGATCTTCCTTCGCGGCCAGATCTTCTTTCTTCGGCCCGGCCGATGTGCTCGGCACGCCAGTGGCGTGCCGCACACATGCGCCGTGCACATCCGCAGGGCCGAAGAAAGAAGTTCCGGCTGCGAAGAAGGGAAGAACCGCATCATCTGGAGCAGGTGAGTTTAATTCTGGTACGGGTCTCCCGCGGATCCGGACAGCTTCCATAGGCTTCAATAGAAGCCTGCGGGAGCCGTCCCCGCAGGAGACCTGCACTAAAATGGAGCATGTCCATTTTTTTTCCTGCACGCCGATCCGCACCTGACAGGAAAAATGACATCCGCAGGTATTTAACTACCTGTGGGTGTCCAATGCATCCCTATGGGGGGAGCGGATCTGCGTGCAGGATAAACGCTGCGGATTTTAACCCTGTGGACATGACGCCTTAGCGAGTATGCGCGCTCATCTCTATTAGTTACTCTTTAATGTTTACACTAATATTTAAAAGATATCTGAAATGAACCGGGGTCACAGACATCACACAAGCTTCTGAGAGCCTCAAGTGGTTATAAGCAGGAGCATGGTAGCTGGAATATTACATGGCACCAATTTATATGAATGGGTGATCATATAATACATGGCAAGGATGACCAGGGGACCTCTTCCTTCCTTCCCCCCAATGGGACCAGAGAATGTCTTGTTGAAACAAACTTCTGAAAAGGGTTGTCCAAAATAAATCTTTATAAATTTATGTGTCCCCGTGTGGGAAAACCTAGTAAAGAACGTGTACTCACCGCTTCACGATAGTCCCCCACCGACGGCGCTGGGTCTCCTCGTTGACATAACATTTACAGGCTGCAGTCAGCCTGCGACATCCCATAAAAACTGGTTGTAACAGCCAATGACAGAGCTCAGTGATTGTTGCTGAGCTCTGTCATTGGCTGCAGCAGGTTGACAGAATTTCACAGGCTAAGCATAGCCAGTAATGTTAGGTCAGCAAGGAGACCCAGAGCCGCTGGTGGAGGGAGACACAGGGAGAGGGGAGTAGGAGCTCTTTATTAGGCTTTCCCCATGGAAAAGATTGCTCTCAGATAAACCCTTTAAGCAACAACCTCAGCATGCAAGGCCTTATATGGTTGAGGATTTTTCTTCTCCTTCTTGGTGCACACTAGCAGTGTGACTTTCTGCTGGACCAATCGGATTCTACTCGAGGATCAGCAGTACTCCTTTGAGGCTGTATTTAGACAGGGCGGTTGAGGTGCCCGTATCTACATCCTGCAGTGAGGCTGTATACAGGACATAAGCAGCGAACCGTGACTCGCTGCAGCAGGCTGATGTCCGATATACAGACCTGGTGGGGAGAAGCACAGGTGCGGGGCTAGAGCTGCAGGGAAAAGGATGACAAAGTGTTACTGGATTGTTCGCTCTATAAGTCACACCTGATGATAAGACACACCTAGGTTTTAGAAGAGGAAAATAGGGGAAAAAAATATTTTCATCTCCCCAGACCAGAAAGTGAGGGAGGTTTAGGTTTTGCTGACTCTTCCATTAAACGGAGACGAAAAGCTTAATAAACGTCTAAGTTCTTCATATGGATTGGATGGCTTATGTGTTTGCATGCTCTTAGAAGCACAATCATTTCTCCATATAAGCTGTATATTTGTCCATTACATTCAGGAACTGCAGCTAATGCATCCCGTGAGCACATGTGCTGCAGGTAATGCATCCTAAGGCTTCTTTCACACGCACGTATATCGGCCGGCGTTTTCACATGGGCGTATTTGTGAGATGTAATAACGCCCGGCCAAGCCAATATAGCCAATATTTATGTTGGGCCCAAAACATAGTTCTGGAACTATGTTTTGGCCGGAATACATCGGCAGCTGCATGGGCTCCTATGGCACCGGGCGTAGGTGGGAGGGAGTTTAGCAGCGTGGCTGCTAAACTCCCTCCCTCTGTTCTCCTCCACCCCCCCGCAGGCTCACCTCTCTTTCTCCCTGCTCGTTCTGTGCAATGGGAGGGGAGGAGCTAAGCACTGGTCTACCCCGCCTCCTCCCATTGATGCTATAGACAAGGAGCAGAGCTAAGTGCCCGTCCTCTCCCCCCACCCTTTTTCCATAGCCATCAATGCGAGGAGGCGGGGCAGACCTGCACTTGGCTCCGCACCCATCTCACCCCCTCCCATTGCACAGAACGATCAGGTAGGAAGAGAGGTGAGCCTACGATGGGGAGGGAGGGGAAGTGGGCAAAGCCTGGTGAGCTCGGCGCATTATATGAACGGGCAAACGTTTGATTTGTGTGCCCGTGCGCTAAATTTTTCACTTACAACGGAGCGTTTATCGGCCGGCTGTGAAAACGGACGGCCGATATGCACTCGTGTGAAAGAAGCCTTAGTGAAATAAAGAGGAGGCAGAGAAAGTCAGCCAGTAGCTACAGCTGATTGCTGGGGGTGGGGAGCAGCAGAACCTCTATCCAGCTCACTAATCAGCAGATTGAAAGGGCAAGCTGACCAGTGATTGTTCTCACACAGCAGGGGAGAAGACCCGCTGCCAGAACAGCTGATTACTTAGTGGCAGAGGGAACTGCTGCTCGCCCACCCCACTAATCAGCTGTAAGTACACGGCCCCTACTATGTATGCGATCTTTCTCACACAGCTGCCGTGGGTCCGAATTTCAGCACGTTCCGTTCTTTGGGGTGGGTGTGGGGGGTTAGTGAGGAAATGAATGAACAGGGCCTGCGGTGGCATAGCAACACGGATCACATGACCGGAGCCGGTTCATGTGATTTGGGTTGATATGCCACCGCAGGTCCTGTTCCTCACTAGAGCCTGTCAGAACAGTGCTACAGTGGTGAGTAGAGCGGGAACCTAGACCCTCAGTCAGAGCCCCTGATAAGGGCTCCGGAGCATAGTTTGGGAAACACTGGTATAGACCATATACCACGCACTTGATTAACACGTTGAGTGCTTTTAGACTGTGGGGGCCCAAATTTTATAACATATTTTTTACATACAAATAGATTATATATACACTCCCAACAAAACATTTCCTAGTCGCGTAAAAGGAAACTGTCACTCATTTTTGGGAGACTAGACCCCTGCAAAAACATACCTGTTACCCACTGTCAGGTGACAGGGCACTAGAGAATTTGTTTCAGAGATCCAAACTGTAGTGTATCCGCAACAAATACAAACATTTTGCATGCTATATGCAGTTGATGGCACCATTGCCAAGATGTTGTCATTTGCATACAGGTTGTTCCGGCACAAGCTGGGGTTTTTACCATGATCTTTGTAGCTCGTATGGCTAATTTCCTTCTTTGTTATTGCCCCATTATATTTAAAAATGTCACCTGCTCCGCAGCAACATACGAGGGCAAATCTCAAGATTAGTAATGCAATTCACAATACAAAAGAGAATGCGCGGCGAATGCTACTGTTGCTATTTTATGCAGCTTCACGCACAGCGTAAGGCCATATTCACACGGGGTGGATTTGCCACGGGTTTTCCATCTGAAATCTCTGCACAAGAAAAATCCGCAGGATTTACAGTAGTAGCAATGTGGAGGAGATTTTCAGAAATGGACCAGCAGTGTGAATTTTGGATCCAGAGCATGTTTTGTGGTGCAGATTCCACCTCTTCAAAGGATGGGACAAATGCCACACAACAAACTTAGCTCCGCCTCTGTCCCTCCTCTTGCCACGGTTTGCAATAGGAGGGCGGGACAGAGGCAGAACTAAGTTCTGCCCACCCCCATTGCAAATGGTGTTGAGGGGTGGGGAGGGGGCAGGAGCTCAGTGCACTAGCTCCCTGCCAGGCCCGCCTCCTCCCCATGCAAAGAGGGACACAGCGTATATCAGCTGGGTGTGAAAAACGCTGTCTATTTATGCTGCAGATTACCAGCTTTGAAATACTAGAACAATCATGCACAGCAGATTCACTACAAAAACTGCTGCCAAATCTGCATCATTTAGGTGTGGTTTTGGTCCCTGCGGATTCCCAGCGCATTTATGTGGGTTCCCCTCCATGGAAATTGTGGAATTGTAGGAACAAACACAGACTGTTAGAATACTTTTACATGGGCCAAATCATTGCTCCCCCCCCAAAAAAAATAAAAATGTTAAGTGATAGTTGTCCCATGTAAACGTGGGACCCACCAGGGTACTCCGTGAGAAATCACTCATTAGTTGCTAGTTGTTCATCTTTGAACGGCTGCTTGTTCACAGTGAATGTCAGCGGGTGGCCAGAAGAGATCTCTGCCGTGTTCCGCCTCCAATCACTGAAGACTCCTGCTCCTGTGTGAAAGCTTGTACGCCCAACAGTCATCCAGTGTAAAAGTAGCCTTACCTGTAGGAATTTGTGTGCCCCATAGAACAGACCGATGCACACAGTACCAACATAGGAAGCGCTGAATACACTTTCAAGAGTTACTCCCATTTCAGACATTTAAATATGACATTCATATCAGAGATGGGAATATCCCTTTAAATGGCTAAAGAAAAAAAAAGTCAACTGGACACTGGAAAAGTATTAATTTAATGTTTGATGGGATACAGATGTTGGAAAAGACAATATTCCAAACTACCCCCGTACGCCTTTGCTGTGTAGACACTATAGTGACCCAACATCCTATAACAGCAGGACTGTGCCTATAGGGCCCACTCAGGATATAGAATAAGGAAAGCTTGGATTACCTGCAGCTTTTCTGGGTTGCTTATTTAATTAACGAAGCAAAGTTCTGCAGTGTAATACGCGCCGCGGCAAGTTCAAACTTTCTAAACTTTAGTGAAATCATAATTTAATACAAAATGCGCAGGTTGCCAGAGAGTCCAATCAGGTGCAGCTTCCAGGAGTCATATACATGTGAGATGTAGGTGTGCAAATATACAGACGCATCAAATGTGTGTAAACTCCCAAGTGTAAAATCAAGGATATAAATAAGTTCTTCAAACAAGTAGCTACAATCAACAACATTGGGATAAAATGTAATGCGTAAACTATAAAGGCGGTTTTAATTATTTGCCGTTTCCTAATACTTATGGCCAATCCTCTGTGTTCCCAAAGGAAGGGCCAATGTCTAATGCATCCTTAAGACAATAGGCAGCTGCACAAAGACAAGAGGGGGCCATCAGTAGGAGATGATGATCCCCCAGACTGCACTTATAAGGGTCTCACTGTCATCGGAAGAGGAAGTGGTCCAGTGACCCAAATCAGCGAGATCTTACAGTCGTAGATATTTCTGAAGGAAGACCCCTATACAAATAATATCCAAGCAATGGTGTCCATGCACAGAAAACAGTACAAAAACAGTTAAAGGAGGATGCCAGTTGGACGGTGGGAGAGAAGTCATCCTGACATAGGGGTGACATTCCAATATGGCACCTCTGTCCACAGAACACTCTTTAACAGGAAGGGAATCATCTCACTAGGTGGTAGGTCAGCCAGTACATGAAGAGGGGCTGCACTGCAGCGATGGCCATAGTCAGGTACATACGCAACTGGTTTCTGGCACCGCGTACCAGGACACCCTCTGCTGCAGCTTCTGACAGAATCTTTAACCTCAAGGTCCGGATCTAAGGAAACAAGAGAAAAAGATGACATTTAACGGTATTAACCAAAGGGGTATTCCAACAACAAATATGCTAATCACATGCGCTGCCAATTCTCCTTCCTCCTGCAGCAGGAGCTATGTGGGACACAGAATTCAGTTCTTTCCATTACTAAGAGTCCTCCTAGCAATGACAACCCACCTATCAGACATTTATGGTACATGTATATGCCATAAGTGTCTTTTTGGATTACTCCTTTAACCCCTTGCCTGACTCAGGCATGCATTCAGGAGAAAAATGTTAAATTTGTCTCCGACGCACACCATGTGACGCGCGAGAGCGGCTCGGGTCCCTTTGAAATCAATGGGCGATGATCATTATCCTGTGCTGAAATATAAGCTCTTCCCCGAAAATCATCCCAAACATGTAAAAAAAAATAATAAAAATACACACACACATAACCCCCCCCCCCCTCCCCCTCCCCCTCCCCCTCCTCTCTGCCGTTGTTGGGGTCCGGCAGGTCTTGCCGCGTGGCATCCCGACTCTGTACTGAAGAGCTTTAAGCTTTAAGCGCTGTGTTTGATTTGCTGAGCGCTCAGCCATTCACAGGCAAAGTTTGGTCCAGTCATTGAATTCTATGAGCCATTCAGACAGTGCTTTCAGCCACCAGGGATTTTAAATCCCCGCCGGCTGAAAGATCTTCAGTACAGAACCGGGATGCCACGTGGCAAGACCCACCTGACAGCGACGGAGAGGTGAGTGTATGTATATATTTTTTTTTTATTTTTTACACAAGCTAGGGATGATTTTCAGGGAAGGGCTTAGAGTTCAAGCCTTTCCCCAAAAATCACTGTTGGGATTGCCTGCATCCCATTGCATCATATCTCCTAAACTATACTAAATATTTTTAAAAACATTACACTCCCAAAGAAAAAAAACAGACACCTCCATCAGCACTTTCCACAAGTGAATTAAATGCAAAAATTCACACAAGCCATGGTTGCAACAAAATAATAGCAAACACGCACGCCTCAGCACTCAAATACCTGAATAAAATTGGATAACTGTCGTATTTACTAAGCGCATAAAATGAAAGATTTTTGGCACATATTTTGACCAGAACATGTGGGCCCATCTGCCACGTCCAGGTGACCTCTATTAACACTTTCCAATCCAATTTTCCTACCACCCGCACACTCCCCAGCTCTTATTTATTTTGGGTGGGAAAGCACGTTGTGGATTTCTTGGAATTACTGAACATAGACACATAAAAATGACCCATCGTGATGATTTTTTTTTAGCAAGTTTTTGAAAATTAAACGCGAGTTATGATGTTTCACATCAGGAAGATTTGTAATAATCCTGTAAATATATGTATATTGATATTACATACATTTATAAGACTGTAGTCCTTTATAGTTTGACAGATGGACATCGATCCATCTCTGTAATACAGTGCCATATAGAGGCGTCCTATAACTGCATATAAGGTGTATAGCATTGTGCAGGACAGCTCTCTGACGTCGAAGCTTGTTCTGCATATGTATGTTACACTATGCAGGACAGCTTTTATTTCTTAGGCCGATCTTGCATGACCGGATTTGAATTGCGGATTCAACAAGTGTTTGATCTGCGGTAAATCAAATGCATTGAATTGCGTGGTTCTGCTCATATTGGCATGTCGGAATTGCATAATCCGGTTGCAGAAAACAAATGCAACATGTTTTATTTTGCTGCAGATATCCACAACATAGAGCCTATTGTTCTCTATGGTCATGGATATACCCACAGCACCTGTCTAATTACGTTGCATCTGGGTTGAGAGTAGCCGCATCATTGCTAAGCGACGGTTAAAAGAAAGAAAAACGAAGTGTACTGTGCATGACCGCCTGCGTGAGTCCTCGGTCACGTACAGAACAGTTTAGCTGCCATATGGGGCGGTACGCAGTGTCACGGGCAGGCTCACAGCTGAAATCTGCTGCAGGCCTCCACAGGTGGATTCCACTAACGGCCGTGTGAGCCCGTTTTTATACTGCTGAGGTAAAATGAAAGCTGCAGATTCGTTACAGAAATATTCCGCTCCATGTGAAGGAGATTTCAGAAATCTCCACATGCTGTAAATACTGCAGAAATTCCACTGCGATTTTAGCAAAGGAAATTACACAGCATGTCTGCCATGTGTGAAGACGGACTATTTCTTCATCTGTCCCAGATATCTTAATTGGAGTATATGGCTTGGCTTCTTCTTCCCCGGGTGCGAACAGAGCAGAGTCACCACCCATATGCATTTTTACAGTCACTAAAGGAGCCTTAGACCTGCACAGACACCTTTTACACTGGTGCAGGTTTAAGCCGAGTCGCTACAGCTGTAATGGCCGGGAGCAGAGAAAGCTCAGTTGTCAGCCATTTAACCCCTTACATGCCATGATTAATATCAATCGCAGCCTGTTAGCAGGTGACAGGGAGATCTTCAAGAATTGCAATAAAAATGACCAGAAAGTCAAATGTACCCTTAAAAAATATCAGTGAAAACTACTCTTCCTGCGGGAAAACAGAGACCTGACATTGCTCTGTAAGTAGAAAATTAAAACTATGGGTCTTGGAATGTGGCAATTCAAATAAAATTTTTTCTTTAAAAAAATAAAAATACAAACTTTATAAATTTCTTAATTGTATTGACCTGCAGAATAAAATTGATGCCGCCCAGTGAACGCCGTGGTATTTATAAACACACAAAAAAATGCAATCAAGAAGTCATCTGTAGCCCAAAATGATACTGAATAAAAGATTACAGGTTGTCCCACAAGAAATACAGCGTTTCCCAGAAAGTAAGACCCTGTCTTATAAAAGTTTTTGCCCCAAAAGAGGCATCAGGTCTTATTACACTTACATAGCAGGCTCAGTTCAGGTCCCTCCTGCTGTTCTCCAGAGCTCTGACGCACTTCCCACAGTCCTCGGCTGCTCATACAACATCACTTCCCGATTACGGGATTCATAAATCTCACCTCCAGGAAGCGGTGGACGAGGTTTCATTCTTAGATCGCTGCTCAGCCAATCAGTGCAGCGCTGGATGAAACAATGCAATGGCTGTTCACTGGTTGTTCCACCTCTGCTCAGCCAATCAATGCAGTGCTGGATAAACCAATCAACAACCATCACTTCATGGAGGCGGGATTTTTGACTCCCATAACCAGGAAGTGATGTTTTACAAGCGGCTGAAGACTGCGGGAACTGCGCTGAACCTCTAACGAGGAGTGGGAGGGACCTAAACCAAGCCCAAGTAATTTTTTTTTAATGTAGTTTAACTAGAGCTTATTTTCAGGGTAGGGCTTATATTTCAAACCTCCCTGAAAACTAGGATAGGGCTTATTTTCAGGGAAACAATACAGCTAATACAGCTGACGATAAAAAAACCCCAAAAAGGTTATGGCCGCCTGCAGACGGGCGGAAAGTCCGTGGCGGGATTCCCCGCAGAATTTCCGCCCCTGGACGCCTGCATAGGATTGCATTACAGCACGCAATCCTATGCAGACAGCCGCGGTTTGTCTGCGAAATCACGTGGAGCAAACAAACCGCGGCATGCTCTAATTCTGTGCGGGGCTCTGCGAGCCCTGCACAGAAACGTCACTCGCCAGCTGCCGTCTCCGCTCTGCGCATGGGCCAGCAGCCAGCGCATGAAAGAGTCGGAGCTGCGGGAGCGGGCGAGTCCGTGGTGCTCTCTGCAGGCGCTCGGGTCGGGTCCGGCTGCGAGATCTCTCGCAGCCGGATCCGACCCGGTCGTCTGCAGGCGACCTACGGGTCTCAAAGTACAGAGACAGGGAAACGATTTCATTTTATTTTGTGTTTTCAGTGTGCAAAAGTGGTAAATAAACAAAAAAAGTAGGAAAAAAAAAAAAACAACTTTGCCATAATCTATAGAGTATAAGATTGCAATATATTTTTACTGCACAGTGAACACCAATACAACAACACCCAAAGATACAACTTGTCCCACAGAAAAGAAATCCTCATGTGGCCATAGCAAAAAAAAAAAAGTGTTATCGCATGGTCTTTCCATAAGACAATGAAAAAAAACAAGGAAAACAGCTTGGTCACTAAGGCACAAAAGAGGCCCATCACTGAGATGTTAATGGAGGTGCCCTGGATGTGGCAGATGGGTCCACGTCATGTTTAAAATATGTGCCGAGCTTGGAGTTTCATGCAGTTTGCAAATACAACAGTTATGCAGTTTTATTCAGGTATGAAAGTACATCTGAGATGCAGGGTTTTGATTCACTCCAGGATGAGCAGCTAGGCTGTATGCATGACTAACACCTAATGTGAGACTACCCCTTTAGGCTACATTCACACGGACAAGAATCGCGCGCGGGTTCTGTGCTGTGCAAGACGGGCAAAACTCACATGAATATGAACTCCATTCTTTTCAATGGACTTATTCACATGAAGGTTTTTTTCCTGACAGCGATGCTACGAAGATAAGAATAGCAGCATGTTCTATCTTTGGGGTTTCCCTCAGAACGTCTCGCTCACTGTTTTCAATGGAACCTTATAAGACATCGCATGGCACTCACACGCCGTGCAATGTGAGGTTTCCCATTGAAAACAATTGCGATCCTCTGACGCACGTGAAACACATGCCTGAGGATGACAATTTCACAGAAGTGATGTGTCTTTGCATGAACACCACCTCACATCGGCATGAAAAACACACATTGACAAGGGTGATCTCAGCAGCGGCGTCCGCGCGTATCTGCTTTCAGTTCGCATCATCTGTACTGCCAATGGACCGCACGACTCACCGTCAGACATGCGCAGTACAGATTTTATTTATTTGCTTTTTGTGCTCGCCCGTGTGAATGTAGTCCTAATGTTGTAAAATGTGCCACGTTTAGTACTTACCATGAAAAATACTATGGAGACACAACACCAGCTTAGAACGATGTAGTATCCAGTCTTCCCAAAGAGAAGCCCAGACAGAACTCCCGAAATCATCCTGAATGAGGAAAATCACAATATAAATAGTACTATTAATAATGCAGACCTTATTTTCTCAGTACTGTATTTAATGAAGACATAACAGGCAGTGCAAAGCAGAACTGCCTCAAATGACAAAGGCACAGATCAAGCTCATCCCATCATTAAGGCCAAAGACACATGTTAGTATACAAGTTGCAACTCGCACAAGGACTGCCGTCTGAATGTTATCTGAGCTACACGGACACCACGCATTGCATGTGCTATTCTAAAAGGATATGCATGATTTTTTTGTTGTGTTTGAAAAGTCATGCATGTGAATAGCCTCATGCTGTCCATGGAGTACAGAGACCGCACATGGCCTAAAAATACATCCGTGCATGTGCGGCCTTAGCGACAGGAAACCTCAGGCAGTGAAGTGGAGCCGCTCTGGGGCCATCTGCAGAATCAAGCAACGTGTTAACTTCTCTGTATTGGCTTTTCCACACAAAGCAGGGGTTACCTCCACAAACTTTGTACTCACCCCACATATTTGTAGCCAGAAAAGGCTATAAGATCCACTGTGGTGAGGTCGGTATTTACAGTCACCAGGTAAAGGCTGAGAAGGATAGCAAACACCTCCACTATGATCCAGGCTAAGGCTGAACTAGCCTGCATGCCCAAGATCTCTGGGGAAAAGCTGCGGATTAGAAGAAATGTTATAAGCCGTGATTACTGCATAAATCAAACACAAAGAGGTAGCACATGCTCACCTAGTGGTGAAAAGCACTTATCGCAAGAAAACGGGTGTTTAAAAGATAAAGCCGCATGCGGAATCTGGCCCTGGCAGCAGCGGCGTCCGTATGTACCTACTTTCAGTTTGCATCATCTGTACTGCAAATGGTCGGCATGAGTCACCATCAGACATGTGCAGTACAGATTTTTTTTTTTTTTTTTTTAACTCCTGCTTTTCCTGCGGAATCCAGGATCGGACGGCTTCCATTGGCTTCAATGGAATCTGTCCATGCAGACATAGCAGGAAAATGGAGCATCCTGCAATTTTTCCTCCGCAAGCGTAAACCGAAACAGGTGTCCTCTCGTGTGCATTAAAAATCACTTTTCAATAGCATGCTATGGAGGGTATTTGCTGCAGAACCCAGAGGTGGACACCTGCTTCCGGATTCCGCAGCAAAAATCCACCGGGGGCGGGGGAGGGGGTTGTTTGGGTGAACTGGATGGACTTTTGTTCTTTTCAGCCTTACATACTCTGTTACTTGATCATTAGTTTTTTCAAGCAGACCACCAGTCCATGTGAAGAAACATCCTCAAAAGGTGATAACTGAATTGTGTGCAGCCTGTAGATTAACACGGACAGCACAAAGCCACATGATAGCCTATGAGGCTGTACAATGCGTACTGATGGCCTGTGCAAAAAACAGGATTTTCACAAATCAGGACATACAATGTCTGTACATATTGGACAGCACATGGATGGATGTGCGTGTGCGTTGCGAGCAGAATCTCCAACTCCCATTAAGGACAAGTGCCTTCAGCCTAACAATCTGCAGCAAAAAGAAGGATCCCATTACTCACTTGTTCTGTGTTCCAAGAGCCAGCCCAGCAACCAGAATATAAGTGATGAAAGCCATGACTGTAAGAAGATACACCATTACAGTTTATAAAAGACATGTATTCCTTTACAATTATTGTATAGCATTGTAATATTTCGCTACCATTTCTGCAACCCACCTGGAATGTACAGGTCCGGAGCATTGACGTCAAATCGTGGTGCTACAGGGATATCTTGCTGGTACCTGACCTCCCAGTCCTGGAACATACAAAGAAGGGTATTTAACCAACTGTCTTGGGATATGGAACTAGTAGGAAAGTTGTACGCAGCAGTGTCAGCACTGTTCGTGGCCACAGACAGCCCACTACAGTAGTCTCTAGAGGTCTACGGACAGTTTTAGGTTCTTGTGGAGTGGACCTCAGATCGGACGTTGTGGCCTGGAGTCAGCCTCCCTCTCCGGCAGAACACGACATTACCTGGTGCATAAAGGGAAAGAGGAGCAGCCCAATCTTTTTTCCAACATAAACTGTGTCGACTGCAAAATAATACTTGAGCTTGTTCACGGGGATTATTCTGTCAATCTGCAAGATATAGAAGAGAACTATTACACTCAATTCCTGTCAGAACTCACATACAAAATCTACAGCAAGGAAATTCAACTTTTTCCACAAGATGTTATGAGGAGGTAAGTTCTAAACTGGGCCCAGGAGTCATTGGATCTTGTGTATCTGGACTTTTCCAAAGCGTTTGATACTGTGCTGCACAATAGGCTAATATATAAAATGAGAATGCCTGGTCTGGGCGAGAATGTGTGGAAGTGGGTAAGTAACTGGTCAGTGATAGAAAGCAGGAGGGGGGTTATAAATGGTATATACTCCGACTGGGTCACCATTACTGGTGGGGTACCACAGGGGTCGGTTTTGGGCCCTCTACTTTTTAATATATTTATTAAGGACACGGTAGAAAAATTGCAGTAAAATATCAATATTTGCAGATGACACAAAACTATGTAAAGAAATTAACAGAGGACACAAGGAAATTGCAAGAGGATCTGGATAAGACCGCCTGCAGACGAGCGGGTTGGATCCGGCGGCGAGGATTCTCGCCGCGGGAACCGGCACGAGCGCCTGCAGGGAGGAGCGCGTACTTACCCGCGCCCGGTGGCCCCGGCTTATTCATGTGCCGGCTGCCGGGCAGCTGGCGCATGCGCAGACCGGAGCCGGCGGCCGGGTGAGTGACATTTCTGTGCGGGGCTCTGCGAGCCTCGCACAGAAATAGGACATGCCGCGGTTTGTTTGCCGCGTGAGATTTCGCGCGGCCGTCTGCATAGGAGTGCGTATTGTAATGCACTCCTATGCAGGCTTTCAGTGGCGGTCGGAGCCATGGAGACGGGGACGCCAACAGCGGAGGGGGTAAGTATATAACTTCTGTATGGCCAATATTTAATGCACGATGTATATTACAAAGTGCATTAATATGGCCATACAGAAGTGCTGAACCCCACTTGCTTTCGCGGGACAACCCCTTTAACTGGAGCAACCAGTGTCAGGCAGCTGCTGCCAAGGCAAATTGAGATCATTAATTCACCCCATGATCCTTTCAATAAATGGCTGTGATCAGTTAATTGAGCGCCGGCTCTCATTGGCTAACGCAGCGCAGATTAACCAATTAGAGCATTAGCTTCTTGCAGGTGGGGTATTCAAGCCCCCCTATCAGGAAGAACTGCTCTGACGGCATGCAGGAGGACATGGCAGCCTGCAGCAGTGACGGAGACCAGCGTGAGGAACCCGAACACCAGCTGCTTGGTGAGTATTATAAGACGCTCCCCAAAAATAAGACATTGTCCTATATTCGGGGAAACACGGTATGTTACTATGTTAGACATCCTTGGTCATTTTCTGACATCAAAACATAAAGAAAGAGCAGAATAAGAGACAAAAACCCCCAAAACATTTATTCCTATGTAATACTCATGTACCAACACTCACATTTTTGTCCACCATCTCCTTGCCCTGGGTAGCCAAGCTGCTTCCATATGCCATGGCGAAGTTGGACATAGGTTCTGAGAGGAAGGCTTGAGTAGGGATGCCCAGTGATGGGGAGCCATGGTTGTGGTATTCCATGCCATGAGGTCCAGGGCTGGCACTTGTGTCATCAAATAACTGATGTTGACTCGCCATATTGGGATTGGAGCCTCGAATGCGCCGCTTTGAAGCTGTTGAACAAGAGAAAAACAAGTTGGTGAACTTATCCAGTCTAACACATATCCAGTTATAGAAAAGAGCTGCTAATGTCATTCACATATAGAGAAAGTGGTGATCATTGGAGCAGGAAGTTTTCAGGATGTTCTTTCCAATTAAACACTACAGCCGGTTTTGCCCCAGTGGTCAGGCTGCCATGAGTCCTTTACAGGAAAGTTCTCTAACAGATCGATCTTTACCATCCCTGCTCCAGCATTTCAATATGGCTGTGCCACTTTTCTCTATTTGACCACAGACACACATCTGTATTCTTCAGTAGTCCTCTGAGGCTCTGTTCACCCCCCCCCCCCCCCCACTATGTTCCTTAGATACGCCAAAAGAGGTTTTATAGTTGGAATTAAAAAATGCAACCCATTCTCCTACTGTAGTTGTACCAGTTGGAGGACTGAATTTCTTTGAAAACCATCAGACAGACTGGCTGACAGGTTCTGCATCTGTGGAGGGTCTTTATGATCCCCTTACAGCAAAGAAGGGAGGGATTATTTACATAGAGGAGTATTCGGTTCTGGAGGGGGTGAAGATCATAAGGCAGCTGTTATTATATCATCACTGATTATTTTTGTTTAATCCAGCTCTGACGTCCCGGCGGTCAGCGCTGCTCTAAGGGCTGGTTTCCTACAGGTCACATTTCCATCCAGGGACATTATAGATTTTTTTTTTTTTTTTACAGCAATCTCTGCCAATACCCCTGCGCAGTGATCGGGTGGCTGAGGGGAAAGGAGAAGGACTACAGGCAGTGGCAGAGAGCGCAGTCAAAAAACAAAATCAACTATGTCATGAGATGGATACAGCACCCTGCTCACTTCACTGGGAGGACCCCACAGTAGCACTGACCGCGAGGACTTCTCAGCTGCACTAGACAATGATAAATCAGTTGTGCTATAATATAAGCTGCCTTATCCTCAACCTCCCCGATTGTATAGTCCTACATGTATCATCCCCCTCCCCTGCTGTTAGTGGACAGTAAGAATTTCCCCTTACGCAGCCCCAGTCAGTCTGACTGATAGAGGATGTAATTTATTGCACGAACTAATTTAGGCCGCCTTAAGATGCCTGGTCGGATCCCGCTGTGTGAATTCTCGCAGCAGGACCTGACTCGAGCCCCTGCAGGGACCAGTGCGGCTCTCACCTTCTCCTGTGGCTCCGGCTCTTTGATGTTCCGGCTGCCGCCCAGCCGGTACATACACAGAGCAGAGCCGGCGGCTCGGGAGTGACATTTCTGTGCGGACCTCTGCGAAACCCGCACAGAATTAGAGCATGCCGCAATTTGTTTTCCGCATGAGATTTCACGTGGACAAATTGCGGCCGTCTGCTTAGGATTGTGTTTTTTAATACAATCCTATGGCAGCTTCCGGGGGGGGGGGGGGGGGGGGGGGGCGCCTTATAGTGTACAGCTATAAAAGTTACAAATGTTCAATCAAGTGGGAAAAAAATTACGTTTTGCATAAAAATATTTTGAAAAACAAAAAGGATACCGAGTTGTCCATAGCCTGTGAAGAGTAACGGCACAAAACGTTTGACACGTTAGAGAGGCTTTGAGTCCGGATCCCGAGACCCCCGACAATCACTGAAACAAAGGGCCAGAAGCGTGTGCCCCTTCACCGGGGATTGCCGCTACTCTGTTCTCCTCAATAGTAAGAGATGGGTAAGTACCACCAATCATGCCGGGCTGACAAAATATTTGCATTGCGTATTACGCATGTCTAATATGCGGTAAATGGAGTCAATGAAAGTACATTGTTTTTACTGTTCTACTCACAATTGTGCATTTATTGCGTATGTTACGTGCACAAAGAGAATGTTCTATTTTGCCGCACATGATCCCTCTTGTCATTGTGTATGTGTGACGTTGTTTATGCATGTTGCGAGGAGACGTGAGAAGGAAATTGAAAAAAATATATTATATATCAGAAAACCGATGCACGATAGCGCATGTAAAATCCGCTGCCCGTGTAGGCATACGTGAGAGAAAAAAACACGGCAATACGCAGTTCTCTACGCTACGGTAGTAAATGCTGCCATTTTTATGCAGCGTATTTCCATATGGTCATGTGAGCCCGGCCTTAATGTTGCTTCCACCCCCCCCCCCCCCCCCCAACTCTTGACAATATGTGTAAAAAGCACAGTGTACATACATGCAGCATCCATGTCTGTTTGCTTTACGCTCCCACAGACTTTAATTTGCTATTATGGTCCGTGAATACATCAGTCCGCATAGAAAAACCCCGCACATTTGAATACGCCAATTTACTTAAGTGGGTCTGCGGCCGGTCCGTATTCAGTCAGTAAGTCCGCCCATACACCTTTAGCAACTGTCAGCCAAACAATCGTTAGCCAGCAGCTGTTTACCTCGGCCCTCCCATATACATCAACGTTTGGCTCGGATGAACGTTCACGAGTTCAGGGAGGTAAGCCGCAGCTAGACAACTCTGACGGTGGCTTACCTACAAGATGGTCAGAGAGAGGGTATAGAAATAAAAAGCACACAAGAGATCATGAACCTCCGCAGAGGTCAGGATGCCCCCGTGAGCCAGATAAACCCTTCTTCTGCAATAAGTGACACAGCCATGTACAGGGGTACAGTTTAAAGGGATGGCGCAGCCACAACCCCCCTCAATTGTCAGCTGATCACTAGCAGCCTGGCCACCCTGCTGGACAGAGGTGGGCGTGATGGAAAAGCCCTTTAAGATGGCAAGCTCTAAAACCGCAGGATCATTTGTTTTGACACCCCAAGATTAATTAGGTTTAACTACAAGTCAGTGCGTGTAGAGACCCATCTCCGTGCAGAGACCCATCTCCGTGCAGAGACCCATCGCCGTGCAGAGACCCATCGCCGTGCAGAGACCCATCGCCGTGTAGCGCCAATCCAAGCGATATTTCATCATTCGAGCGTTCGTGCATCGGTATCACCCTGCAATGTTACTCGTTGTCACGGCACTGCTGGGGGTTGTAGTACTAGAACAATCCAGTCTGATAGAAGAGGCTTCCATAGCTGGCGGGGTTGTCCCCTGGCACCACCTGATGAATACTACAGCCACCTGTACCCCAAGTGTCACCAGCCCCATATACGGCCCCCCTAACACTGTATGCATCACCATAGCAACCCCCTCCCCAGGACTTGTAACCCCTTGTAGCTCCTATCACCAGCACCACGTACTACACCCCACTACCAGGCCCAGTGCAGCTCGCTATACCTGGCACCGCGGCTCCACCCACTGCTCACACTCTAAACCCATCCATTACTTACAGGCCTTGAAGCTGCTCTCCCGGTTCATGGCTCCGGTTAGCTGACGCGGCCTCTCCACCTCACTGGGTGACGCACAGGCACCGCACTGGCGAATCACAGGCTGTTCACGAGAGAGATTGTTCATAAAGCTTGTTGAATCCTAGAAAAAAAGCACAGAAGGGACCCTAGACCAGTGTGATGTGGCAGGGGAGGGGTGTGATGACGTCAAGTCAGAGGATGGAAAGGGCGGGATGGGGCACGTCACATGACCCAACGAGAACGAGCAGTAGGCGCTCTGTGACAGGGTGTGTGGGAGAGGCTTCCTGCTGTCGTGTCCACGTTGACAACCACTAGTCCTATATCCCGGGGTGATGTAGCATGAGGCTGTATACATTTATAATGGGCTACACGGATCCTAAGGTGTTCTTAATGTAACAGGAACACATATTAAAAAAACTGTGATACACATTAGGAAAATGAAAACTTCATTAAAGTGATAGGCCCAAAGCCTGAGTCTGCAGTACTGAATCTGACAACAGGTGCAGTGTTGTCATGGAGACCTTGGAGTAGGTTTGGTAAAACTATTTTCGCTCCCCATAGCAACCAACCGCAGAACAGCTTTCATTTCTCAAGAGCAGAATCCAAAATCAAAGCTGTGTTGTGATTGGTTGCTATGGGCAACAAAGACAGTTTATAAATCTGCCCGTTCATCTGTATCCAGATCACTAAGTACAACGCTTCTATCCTACGTGGTTCTGTATGCCGGGATATGGTGACCTGAATCCAAACATATCTTCCATGAATACCACCATACATAAAAGCCGTTCATCTACATTTGGCCACGCAACATTAAAGGAGATGTACCTGAATTACAAGTCATCCCCTATGCATGTCCCCCTCTCCTCCTTTCTGCAGGCTTAGGGCTCCTGTCCACAGGCGAATTTGCACTGCGTACCGCGCGGCGATAATCCGACCGCGGTGAACGCAGTGAGCGCTTTCCATGGCATTGCTACGGAAAGCGCAGCCCCCTGTCCACGAGCAGAGAATCATAACGATGCTCCGCTCGCGGTATTCAAATCGCAGCATGCTGCGAATTGCTGCGATTTACTGCAATGAGCCTATCTGTCAGATATCGCTACGCCCGTGGACAGGCAGCCTTATTGTATCTTCCGCAGTGAGGAGGAAAATGGAGCGACGGTCGCACGCTCTATTCATTTTCAGTGGGACTGCGGAGATAGCCGACTGGCAAGCACTCGGGTAGTTCCATCAGCTCCATTGAAATGAATGAAGCGCTGACCTGCACCCTCGACCAGCACTCCATTTAGTGTGGCGTCACTGCCGGAGGGGGAGATAAGAAACCCCAAAGTAACTAGAAGAGGGGAACATGGGACACCCGTTCTCAGGCTTGGTGAGGGTCTCAGCAGTGACCCCCACCGATCAGCAAGGTATCTCCCCTATCCTATGGATAGAGGATAACTTGTAATTCTGGTAAGCCCCTTAAGGGTTTGTTCCCACATAGTGAAAATTCTTGTTGAATGTCCGCACCAAATTACACATCACAGCCTTGACGGAAAACCTGTCAAAATCTGCGCATAGCTGCGGTTGTTGCAACGGATTCGTAGCAGATCCAACCTTTCAATTGGATTCTAAAAAATAGCAACCAGCAAAATATTTACTTTCATCTTTGGAGGTAAATGGAAAAGAAGACCTGATATATCTCTAAATCCACACTAGATAAGTAAAGCAAAGTCTAAGGGTCCTTTACATGCGTAAATGTGCTGGCAATGACGAGCGCCTACCAATGAGATGGACACTCATCTACGGGGCCTTCATACGTTCCAATTCTAGACTCTTATTAGAGAATGATCAGATATCCCCCATAGAGCTGCCTGTCCACGGGCTCCGCCGCCCGGGAGCAGGAGCCTGCAGGTGGATCTCCGCGGTCAGCCTTATCTCACAGATAGACTGACCGCAGAGGACCGTGGAGAATCGCGGTAAATCGCAACAACGCTATGGAGAGCGCTCACTGCGTTCCCCGCGGCCGGATTATCGCCACGGGGAACGCAATTCAAACGCGCCCGTGGACAGGCAGTAACGCTTCATCATTGTTGGACGCGTATCTGCCGTTCACATGGGGAGATATGCCACCGACAATAATAGTTTTCTACGCCACATAAAAGATGCAGTCACCTGACAAATTCGTGTTTGCACATTTGTCGGGTGATCGGCGGCACATTCACATGGCCCAAGGATGGAGCAAACGTATGATCCTATGTGCCATTACTATAAGATGGAAATACACCTTTAACAAATACAGATTACATTGGGAAATAATAGTACGGACTTGTTCACATCAGCGTCTGAACTTTTTGTCAGGGCCATTAAAATACAGGCTGAATAGCGCTGCGTGAACCGCTGTTTTGTCCTGTAACATGTTGGACCCCATCACAGTCAGTAGAGTCTGGTCTGTGACATCAGGTTCCGTCATAATATGGATCCATTCAGCCAATGATTCCGATTTCCAGCTCCCATAATGAAGCAGGAGAACAGAACCCTGATGGGAATGAGCCGTACCACAGTTTGACAGGAAGGTGTAGATGTGCCCCTGATGGTCAAAGGTAGTACTACAGTTCTTGTTTAATTTTCTTTTTGCATATTCTTTCATATGTTATCTTGAATGGATTCCATTGTCAGCTTGGACAATAAAGCCCCTCACAGCAAGAGGTTGGGAGGTCTTATCTGAGTAGTTAAAGGATCCTTACCATAACAAAAAGGTTCCTGAATGTGCATTACAATATACTCTGATATCATTGTTAGCTATTATTACAGCCTTGTTTCTGCTGATCCTGCCTAGAATTAGCATAAAAGAGGTTATGGTAAAAATTCAAGTTTCACACCAACTAGACAAGCTTAATATTACTATTTTTCTGTGTGAAAATGAGATTTTAGCCAAAAATTTGAGTGGTAGTGAATAAATATCAGATTTGTCATCCAATTGACTGGACATCTTTATGTCTATACCTAACTCTCACGGATTGACAACAGCACCTATATATGTGTATATATATATATACACTGAATGGCCACTTTGTTAGGCCTTATTCACACAGGTGTTTTTACGTGGCTGATACAGCCACGCTAAAAAATCACGACCGTGTGAAGCATTGGATTCCAATGCCTTCATTCACATGGCCAGTTATTAGCCGCATAAAAACACAGAGCCGGCGAAGATAGGATATTAGCGGCCAAATACGTTGGCCGATGTTTTGACCCTGACGGAAAAGATAGGTCTTGCCCTATCTTTTGGCCGCGATCAGCTGGCAGCTCCCGCAGGCTTCTATGGGAGCTGCCAGCAAAGGGAGGTGGAAGCCAGTTGAAATACTTATGCTGTCCGAAGAAATTCTGGGCTGAGGCCTAGAGAATGAGCGAGAAAACGTGAAATTTAGCTGTGGCTTGGTCGCACCTTTTTCTCATTCATGCGATTTTTGTCTGCGATGCAGGCGGGTGAAAGTCGCAACGCTCATGTAAAAGAGGTCTTATGGCCCTTTTACACACAATGAGAAATGCAGAATTCTCGTTTGCCCAAACGAACGAGCTGGTGACGTCATCACTATCTCATTCACTCCTGTGCAGCTCATCAGTTCTTGTTCATTTCTCGTTTAGTGTTTCATATTCCTCTGTGAGACACTGAGCAGGGAGTGTTTAAATGCAACAAGACGTGAACGAGCCAATTATATTTTTTCTGCCAGCTGAAACCGTGCAGTCTTCCTGGTTTCTTTTTTCTTTTTGTTTCCCACTGTTTCGCTTAGCAACATTGCGTAAAAATGCAGCACATCTGCAATCTAATTGTATATGTACAGCGTTTAGTACGCATCCATAGAGAACAATAGGGCTCTATCGCGCATAATACGCAGTAAAATAGAACATTCAGCGTTGATTTGATTTGTATTTGATTTGCCGCAATGTACCACATTACATGCACGTATATCGCGCACATGAAGCGCAATTCTAATACGCTTGTGTGTCCCCAGCCTTATGATAACTCCTCTACAGAAATGCTTCTCTCTAGCCTCACTTCTTATAGTCTCTCCTCCTACAAACACACATAGGTCTCTCTCCTCCCTCCCTCAGTGGTTGCTGTCTCTCCTCCCTCCCTGCACTCTCAGGAAGTTCTGACTTTTCCTCTCCTGTAAAAGTTTTTGTTATTCAGAGGTGGTGAGGGTAATTAGGTGAACAGGGAGACAGACCGGGAGGGAAGGGGGGTAGAGAGACCTTGGGCACAGTAGACAAGTGGAAACTACCCAAAAGAGACAGAGATACTAAAGGGAGAGAGACTGGTTACTGCAGAAGAGATCAGAGCAGAAGCTGGAAAAATTGAGACATCACTATGTATACATAGAGACAGAGAGGTCTGAATGTGAAAGAAGAGAGACCTAGGGTTTTGGTGATAGGGGTATAGAGTCAAGAAGGCACCGAGAGATCTGAGCGAGGCACCAGAGACTGAGCAGGTAAGTAAAAGAGATCCACCCGTATAATAGTGCTTTACTGTATTGGCCATCTTTCCCCCCTGTGTTGTACCTTTTTAAATATGAGATTTCCAGGTGTTGATTGTCTCTCTCTGTGTAACAGGACAAGGCACCGATATTTCCCACCCTAAGTACAATTTACAGAGCAGTGCCCTTTTATTTCACCCTGAGGTTCAGATGATGGGACGAGAAAGAACACTTTTTTGCTTTATTGAATGAAGTTTGTGGTATATTGCTGATACGGAAATAGGCAACACTAGAATCAGCGATTGCAAGAGGACATTTTTTTCAAGGGTGCCCTAAGCTTATCAGAATGATGTATTGTTGAACATGGAGGAAGGTGTATGAAATACTGTGTGTCTCAGGAGCCTCAGTAGATGGAGCCTTGAGAAACTTCCTACTACAACTACCCTTTGTACAGTTGGAGACATATATATATATATATATATATATACCGTATTTGAGATAGCGATGAAAAATGTAGACAAAATGTTATTGTTCTCAGTAGGACAAATAAATTCATCTTTAGATATGATGCCTTTTATAGCTATTGAAAAGAAATTATGTTACAGAAAACCTTCAAGGCTACTTTGATCTCTTCATCAGGCTAGTACAACAAATAGATAGAATATGTTTGAATGGCAAACAAAAAGAAATAGAAACAGAAAATATAGAAGGTTAAGAGCAGAAAAAGAGCACGTGTTCCATCTAGTCTGTCCTTATATTACTTCTGTTTAAGGGCTCATGCCCACGGAATACGCCGATGGATTTACACCCCGGGAGTACCGCGATTGAAAACAAAAAAGTGCCTGCTAGTGATCGCGGATTTTCACAGTCTCCATTAATGCTATATTAATGGAAACCTCCCGCGGCGTAAATCCACGGCAAATAAAACATGCGATTTTTTTTTCCCGCTGCGGAAATCCGTAGTAGAATTCCGCATATGAGCATTTGCAGGCAAAAAAGCTATTAGGTTCTATATTCAATAGAACTTAATAGCTGCGGAATTCACACGTGGATTTCTGCTGCGGGAAATGCGATAGAAATCCGTTTGTGGGCATTCACCCTAAAGGCCCATTTAGATACAACGATTATCACTGAAAATTCCATCAAAAGCCATCTTTTGAGCGATAATCACTGTGTCTAGACGTGTGCCCATTATGCACTTTTCGTGCACTATTCTTTCATCACTGACTTCAAGCCAGATTGCAAACCCGTCATTCCTGCTTATCAGGATCACATGCTGAGTTCTCCATGGGTAGCGCTGATAGCATTGTTTCAGCTGCGGTCCTGCTGGAGAACAATGGAGCTGAATGCAGATAACCGATCTCCAGCTGTTATTTGCATTCAGCGAAAGGCTTCATTTGCACGCTAATAGCTGAGTAGCTACTTGGTAGTTTATGCAAAATGATCGCTCAAAGCTGTCGCTCTATCTGTCGTTTGAGCGATTTTTTTTTTGAGCGATCATCGTGTGGGCCCTTAGGATACATCTCCGCTTATACCAGGCAGCTTGAATTCATTCATTGTAAATTTTCCAACCACGTTGGCAGGAAGTTTGTTCTAAGCATTTACAACTCTTTCAGTAGATCGTGTGCACTGCTCACACCTCAATGTTTCAACAACATATATAAATGTATGCAGTGTGTATGCAATCGGTCCCGAGTAGCATTATAACTAGAGATGAGCGAGCATACTCGCTAAGGGCAATTACTCGATCGAACATTGTCCTTAGCGAGTATCTCCCCGCTCGTAAGAAAAGGTTCGGCGCGGGTGAGAGGTGAGTTGCGGCAGTGAGAGGGGGGGGGGGGGGGGGGGGAGAGAGGGAGAGATCTCCCCTCCGTTCCTCCCCGCTCTCCCCCGCCACTGCCCGCCCGCCGCCGGCAGCCGAATCTTTTCTTCTGAGCGGGCAGGTACTCGCTGAGGGCAATGCTCGATCGAGTAATTGCCCTTAGCGAGTATGCTCGCTCATCTCTAATTATAACTATGTGTCTAAAGGCTGTCCTACACCGGGTCATGTGTTAAAGTAAAGGCTATGTTTTTCTGATTGCCAAAGTGTTATCTTATATCCTCACCTACACCGACCAATTCTTGGGACACAATCTAGTGAGAAAAGAGAACGTAATGTAGCATACAGTCCCCAAACTGGGCCATTCATGTTGCATGAGTATCAGCTAGAGGAACAGTACATTAGAGTGCACTTTATTGTCTACAAAGGTAGTGATGCAAGTGAAATCCTATTCCTAAATCACAGAGGGCGGCCATACTTACAGAATGCAAGAGCAAGTATAAAACACCACTTCCCAGCAGCATACAGCTATATGGTGGAGTGCGAAATGCTGATGAACAACTACGCAAATGCCTACCACATATTGGGGAGGAAGGCTTGGTATTATACTTGCACACAGATAAGGCTTCTATAGCGAGCCAGTCCCACAGATATGTGTAGTGCAGCATGCAGGCTAACATCCTATTAATTACACTTATACTATTAGATGATTTGTTTGGAATGCTATTCTTCTGACAGTAAGGCCTGCTGCAGACGAATGTAATTTGCTGCAGGATGCCAATTGCAATAATCTGTATAACGCGCCCAGATAAAGCATGCTGCGATCTTTATTGTGCACGTATTTCATACAATATATGTGATCGGCAGCATGGGAGCCTATGGCAGATTGGTACAGCGTATTCAGTGCGCAAAACAACATAGTTGTGTGCAGTAGCCCTAATTCTCATAACTAAAGTTTCTTAAAAGTGAAATTAAACTTTCCTTAAAGGTCTGACATGTCATAGTGATGTGTCATAAGTCTGATCGTGGGGTCCGGGAGCAGAGACCTACACCAATCGCTAGAACAAAGAGGCAGATGTTCTCAGCTGAGTGCTGTGCCCTCTTTGCTGTGATTGCCTCTGTTTGGCTTTCTTTGGTCGGCTGCACACGGGCATATATGCATTGCGTCTGCCCCCGGATTCCACAGCAAATACCACCCATAACATGCTACTGAAAAACGCTTTTTTCCTGCACACAAGCAGAAATTAATTGTGATTTTCCGCACAGACGAAAAATCACAGCATGTTCTATTTTTAACTGGTTTCCACGCGAACGGCTTCCATTGAAATCAATGGAAGTCGTCCAGCGCACAGCCCTTCCGCAATTGACATTGCATAAAGGTCATGGATTCCGCGTCATCGCTAGGCGATACCACGGGAAAAACAGGGGTTTAAGAAAAAAAATATGCACTGTGCATGTCTGACAGCGAGCCATGCAGACCATCCGCAGTACAGAAAAGAAGAAGAAATGACAGGTACGCGCAGATGTTGGCTGGGCATAGGGTCAGACTCCGCTGTGGGCTCCCACATGCAGAATTCGACCCGGTCGTGTGCAGCCGGCTTTTGGAGAGCCAAACAAATGGTGTCCAAACTCATAGGCTTTCTATCTCTTCAAGGAGAGCTGAGCATTTCTACTCTTTTATTTTAGCAACTGGTGTAGGTCTCAGCACCAAGACCCCCAGGTTCAAAACTTTTATGCCATGTTTAAAGGTTAATGAAAGATTAGTTACCCTTTAAGCAGTGATTTACATAAAGGACCCTATGAACCCTTTCAGTTCCTTCTTGTACCACCACACTCCTAACCACCCGTGACAGCAGATCCTGGAACTCCCATCCCATTTTCACATCTAAAGTGCATTGTATTTTCCACTTCCTTGTTTGCCAACATTGCAACACCCATAGAGGCTACATCCCTGTGCAGGATATTGCCAATAAACAATCTGATATGCACCCCCCACCCACCATCTTTTCGAGGAGCCTACTAGCTGCCTGTTTTTCCATAAACTTTCTTACTGATCTCAGTGGGACTGCAAGTAGAGAAACTATGAGTGTCAGAAGCATGAAGCTCCCTTTTCAATTGCAGTGGGATTGCATGACCCCTTATATATCTGAAATACACGAGATGACAGGTTCATATAGAAAATTAATGATTTGCTATGATAATTGATAAAATGGGTTTAATGGAGCACTGTGTAATAAATGAGTTGTTGCAGTAAGTAGTATTGTACAACAACAATGCAGGGAAGTGATAACTAGTTAAAACATTTACAGTATGCTAACTACTGGAGATGACATCTAGATGCAGAATGTATTGCACTGATTACATGTCTTTCCTAGTGATGTAATGTCACATTCTTTCCTAATTAAAGTCTTTTTAACTGTTGAGTTGCTAATTAAGTGAATAATTAGAGCATTGTTCACATGTACCCTTTTCACAAGAGGTCTACTACTACATTGGTATATAGATTAGGGCTCCTTCACACAAGCATGGTTTTAGCGCAGTATAGGTGTGCAAAAAAAATCACGCCTATGCTGTGCTAAAAATCGCGTGAACTGGCAATTTTTCACACGCAGAAGACCCAAGCTTCATGCATGTGAAAATCACCCAGTCACCGAAGCAGCGTGTTGCTTTAAAAAAGCGCAGCTGCTCCAGGAGGAGAGAGAGATGGATTTTCCCATAGCAGGGAGAGAGTCGATAGCCCTGCTCTGTCTCTCCCTGCTATCGGTTAATCCCCCCATAGCCCCGCTCTCTCTCTCTCCCTGCTCTGGGGATCCCCGAGGGATATCTGCATAGTGAAGGGACAGTTAGAGGGTTGGGGCTTTATAGCTTCTCACAGGGATTCCCCATAGCAAAGACAGAGGGGTGGGGCTAGAGGGCAGATCCCTCTAACCCCACCCTCTCCTCCCACGCTTTCAAGGAAGCCCTATAACCCCACTCCCCTCTCTTTCCCCACTATAGGGAAATCCCTTGGGGAGAGAGGTGGAGGGAGTCTCGTACTGCCCCCCCCCCCCCCGCCCCCCCGCTAACGGGGAATTGCCCAGCAGCAGGGCTGGAGGAATACCCAGCTGCTTACAGCAGGACATTTAAAATGTGCTGCCCAGTTAAGCGAATGATCGGGGCTTCTGCTCATCCCCGCGGGGACTAACAGGAGTTTACCACGGGGCATTTAAATGCGCTTCTGGGCAGCACATTTTAAATGTCCTGCTGTAAGCAGCTGGGAATTCCTTCGGTCGGCAGAAATCCTCCTAATGAGATTTGTAATCTTATTTTCCTGCGCAGGAGTTTCCATAGAATCCTGCTCCCATAGGAGTCAATGGAAACTCCTGTGCAGCTTGCACCAAAGATAGGTTAGGTCCTATCTTTTCATGCAGCACGGACCTTAGGTGCGGGCATTGTAGCTACGCATGTCCTATCTTTGGAAAGTGTGAGTATTTTGGGTGTCTAAAATTCCTTCATGTGAAGACTTCTATAGGAAACCATTGGTTCTTATAGAAGCGCTCTTTTCACGCACCTATTCTGCACTAAAATCACACTCGTGTGAAAGAGGCCTTAGATGAACAGCCACATAACCAGCACTATAGACAAGCGATTTCCAGGTGTGAGGAGACTTAAGGCCCATTTACACGCAACAATTATTGCTCAAAATTCACGCAAAAGCCATTGTTTGAGCGATAAACGTTGTGTGTAAATGCTCCCATCTTTCACTCTTTGGCTGAACTATGATTTTTAGGTGAGAATAAAATCCATCCTTCAGCTAGAGAGACGATAACACAGACCGCATGCTGTGTTTGCTGTCCATGGTGCTGTATTCTCCATGGGAGCACTGGTTACATTGTATTTAGCTTGCAGCCCCATGGCAGAACAAAGGAGCTGAATGAAGAGAACAGATCACCTGCTGTTCTCTGCATACAGGTCCCTGAGGCTAATTTACATGCAAATGAAGGTGACAAGCTGCTAATGGACATTAGTGTTCATTAGCAGTTTATGCAAAACAATCACCCAAAACCTATCTTTTGAATGATTCTTTGCATGCATGCTCCTTTGGGAAATCTAGTATGCAAATGGAAGATGAAACAATGCCTCTACAGTGCCACCCATTAGAAGGTAGCATTCTTGCTGATCTAAAAGCTGTGAGGACATTTAGGGAGTAGTAGCTGTACCACAGCTGGAGACCCACAGGATTAGCCTGTCCTTGGAATTCTTAAGCAGTGAACATTTTCCCTTAAGAAACAGGGAAAGAATATGTTCCCTCACTTAGTAGCATATGTTGTAAATAGTTATTGTAACGTTGTCCCTACACATTCAAGGAAAGTCATCTTAACCTCACCAATTTTGGCATGATTGGCTGACTAGATCATGTGTATGGTGGCCTCCAGACACTACATTGATGGGAGATGTACATGGGAAAAAAAGGATTGGGCATGCAGGATTTCAACTAATCCTTTGTTCGAATGGAAGATAAGCTGTTTCTGGAGGTGTCAGGCCGTGGCTTATTTCCCTCTTCTGTTGAAAAGATATGCACATTCAATCAAGTGTGCATGTATGAGGTGTAAGGATGAATAAGGATGGCCATACATATTAGATATAGACTGGATGAACCCACCAATTTCAGCAGGGCTGGATAATCATCTTATGTGTATGTCAGCCTCCAATGGCAGATATTGTGGGAGAGATAGATCGGATAGTTGGATATCAACTGCTCAACAACTTTCTCCCCTCACTACACATGCACACTTGGCCTGGCAGAGCATCCATGTGTATAGCGGATCATGAGATATAGCTGTTTGCCAAACTTGTTCTGCAGCAGCTATCTCATGTATATAGGTAGCTAAAAGTTTATGTATACCTTAATTAATTAATCCTTTTTGTAATTGCTTTTCATGAAAAAATTTCTAATTGTTTGATTACTCTATTTGTATTGTTTTCCAAGGCACTGCAGACTGAAGGACTGAAATCTTAGCAAATTCTGTCAGAGTAAACTGACAGCTTCTCCCCTAGCCTGTTTCCCTGCTGTGAACATGTATTCACTGCCTTTCCACTGAGCTATTTTAGAAGGCTGTATGAAAGTGCCGGTGAAAGTGGAAAGCAGGAGGACAGAGAGCAGAGAAAGCTACTATTACAGAGGGCTGTAATTCACTATAGGTGAGTTTTCTGCCCTCTATCAGCAGTAAGGGAGAAAAGGACTAGCAGCTACTCAGAGAGAGAATGAGATAGACCGAGAGAGAGTAGTATCTGTAGCATTGAGTGACCATGAAGAAGGAGAGGGGAGGGAATGCTGAGCTGGTGCACCTTCCTGGGATAGACCAGCTGATCAGTCTTGGGAATGCCCCTGAGCCAGAAACCTGAATGTAGGAGAGGTTGCAAACCAAGTATGAGGCTTTCTAAATGCATGAGGAAAACTCAATGTAAAAAAAAATAAAAATACAATAAGTGCATCATTTTTTTTCTGCAGGGACTTGGTAAGGTATGTGTATTGATTTTTCATGCACAAAGATTTCTATAGTTGTGAAGTGTCAGCTGAACAAGTATTCATCCAACAGAACTTGTTCTCATTCCAGTTCCACAAAGAGATATCATTGGTATACCCAATAGCACCACCCAAGATGATGACATAACCCTGCCACATCTTGCAGTATTTAACTCACAATATATTATGTTGCTTTCTTGAGGCAAGAAATGTCTAATTGTCTATGATAGATTCACTGAGAAAGTGGGTAAATATATAAAACATAACCTTTAGTTAAATACATTTTTAAAATAAAAGTTATATTATATTTTATATATTTACCCACTTTCTCAGTAAATTTAGTTGTCTAGGATAGCATAAAACCTGCAATATGTAGGATGCTGACTATATACTAGTGCATTCTATGGGTTACCCACAAGAGCAACCATCAGAAAACCTTGTAAACTCAATAAATTCTTCTTTTTTCCAGTTCATCTGACATGAAGTCCTGGCTGGTACTTGCGCTGCTTGTACTTGGCTATGTGGCCTATCTTTTACTGGGTGCACTGGTGGTCTCCACTATTGAAGCTCCATATGAGGAAAATTTGCGCCAGGAGCTGAGACAACTAAAGCAGATGTTTCTTCATAACAGTCCATGTGTGAACGGGAGTCGCTTAGAGGCCCTTCTGGAGAAAGTGATCAATGCCAACAAATTTGGTGTCTCCGTGTTGAATAATGCATCTAATGAAAGCAGTTGGGACTTGGCATCGTCTCTCTTCTTCTCCAGCACACTGCTGACCACTGTTGGTAAGTACTAGAGTTTACAACGGGGATAATAATCGATACTATGAACATTCTAATTATGGGGATGTTCTTCATACACTCTTTGTAAAAAAAAAAATCAAGCACCTAGAAGAAGTTGTCGTTTTGCTGCAAAAATTGGCATGCTCAGGCAGATATGCAAATGATTAGATTTGTGGTGTGATTAGATTAACCGTTTTGCCACTTTAGGACCTGAAAGTGGCTCCACCCTTGGCCTATAAAAAAGCTCCTAGAGGCTACTTGTGTGTGGAAACCCTCTTTCCTCTTATGTAGAGCTTGTTGACCACTGGACATTCCTCTATGATACAGTCAAAGTGATGTCACCCATTTAACAGAGTTTTTAGAGATGGTGCGTCCTTGGAATGTAAGAAACTGTATCGATAAGTTGCCCGCCAATGGGGCTATTTTGACCAGACTGTTAGGAGGTGTTGGCACGAGTGGATGTGTGAGGGCACACAAGGCAACCAGGATTCAGGATGCCCTCGACAGACCACCCGTATAAAAGATCGTCTGATCGTCCAACAAGCACGAGCAGCTCCAGCTGTTTTGTTGTCTGCCATCCACAGACAAGTGGCACCATCGTTACAGGTCCTTGTGAAACCCATCCATTATCACCTCCGTTTACACGTCTCCTCACTTCCCCGTTCATCCCCTGTTGCCGCTATCTGTTTACAGGCAGCTGAGACATGCCATAAACCTACTCTAGCAGCCAATGACAGCGCTCAGTGCTGAGCTATCATTGGCTGCTGCAGCTTGTTTGGAGACAGACTTAGCATGGAGAGTGACAGCACAGGGAGACTGGAGCTGGCAGCGGAAGACAAACTGGGCAGTGGGGAGAGGTAAGTAATTGCTGATTGTTATTTTAATGCATGGGCGACTCGTTGATTGGGGTTTCCTTAACGTGGACAACCTCTTTAATAATATTTTAAAGGGATGTCATCAGACTGTCATTCAGCCCACAGCTATTTCTCCCAACTACCCCATACACATAAACAAGTGCTCATGTGTTTTACATGGAGACAATGAGGAAAGCGGCAGCCAGATAGCTCTAGCGGCAATTTGTCTCCAGAGGGGACAAAATGAATGGGCATTGAATTGGTATTGAAGTTTAACATGCTTAATCCTTTTTTTCACCCTGACATTATTTGTCAGGGCAAAATCAGGAGGTCTCCTCACATATGTGACAGTCATCCAGTCCACCGTGTACATACTGTAGGGGTCTTTGGATATAATTAGAGATGAGCGAGCATACTCGCAAGGGACAATTGCTCGAACAAGCTCGGAAGAAAAGGTTCGGCTGCTGGCGCGGCGGCCGGGGAGAGCGGGTGAAAACAGAAGAGGGATTTCTCTCCCCCCCACCCGTTCCCACCTGCTCACTGCCGCAACTCACCTCTCACCCGCGCCGGCAGCCGAACCTTTTCTCCCGAGCGGGCAGGTACTCGCTAAGGTCAATGCTCGATCGAGCAATTGTCCTTAGCGAGTATGCTCCCTCATCTCTAGATATAAGGGTCATCCTTCTAGAGAACTTGGTAATCCAATATATTACCATTCTTTAGGATTTGTCTGATTTAAGGCCCTCTTACACGGCCCGACAGTTTTTCAAGCGACTGAACAAGCGCTGACGCTACCACTAAGGTCGTCAGCGCTTGTGCAGAGCGTTTGAACTGAATGAGTTGCCGCAGGCTCCTCATCCGCTTCTCATTCAGCACTTCACTTCCTATGGCAAGCGCTGAGCGGGGAGTGTTTACACAGGACAAGTAGCCAGCGAGCCAGCAAGGTTTTTTAAGGTGTCTGAAAAGTCAGCTTAACAAACCGAGAATGACAAGTGAGCGATTTTTTTATTTATTTATTTATTTTTATTTTTTCTTTTAAATGTTTTTTTTTTTTTTTTTTTCGCATTCACACTGAACGATTATCGCTCATATTTGTTCATTTGAATGAATTGTGAGCGATAGTTACGTGTAAATGGGCCTTTAGAGTAAACTTTTCCATATACCTAGTAGGATATTTGGGGTGACTTATCTGAAGTGATGAGCGACTATAAAGAGTGTCTTTTTCTAGAGGACCTGACACATCCATATCTTACAGCGACAGCCACTGATTTCAATAAATACCATGTAATGCCTCATTTCCCCTGTGGTGATGCTGCAAAGAAACAAGAAACACTTGATGCCAGCTTCCACAAATTTTGGGCTTATTCAGATGTGTGTATATTGGCTGGGTTTTCACGCCTGGCCAATATACGCTGTCCCTCTCACTCACCGACTCTCTGCTTCTCTCCTCCCCTCCGAGCGGTTTGCAATGGGAGTGGGTGGGTTGAGGGCGGAGCTAAGCTCCCGCCTCTTGTCCATAGCCAGCAATGGGAGTGGCACAGGATAGAGTGGAGCTTAGCTCCACCCCTGCCCCACCCCCTCCCATTGCGAACGCAGGAGTGGAGGAGAGAGGCAGAGAGCCGGTGAGGGAAGGGGAGACCGCTTAGATGGAAGCGTATATTGGCCAGCCGATATATGCTCCTGGGAATACACCCTATGGCTCATTGTTGGAGGCTTCAGCACCTTGAGCTCTGCTTATTTTAGGAACGTCCTCCCAACTAATAAGTGTATTCCAAAATGAACAGCCCTTTTATCCTATAGTAAATAATTGTGCCTATCTACTGTTAAAAGGGTTGGATTATAATTGACTTTTATCACCTATCTGTAGGATAGATGATAAAAGTCTGATCGTTGGGGGTCTCACTGCTGAGGCCCTCACGATCCTAAGAACCAGGGTCCTGTGCCCCCCTTTTCTTGTCACTGAGTGGATGCTGTATGCATATATAGGACTAACATGAGAAGGCAGGTATCCTGGAGGCTTGCCCTAACACTTACTACCAGGACGCAGAAGGAAATGCTGGGAAGCTGGTAATACTTGGATAGTGTTTCCACCCTTTATAAACTGGTTTTCCTCTGACAGGACCAGCTTATTGCCTGTCATACATGCGGTAACACCAGTACTCCAGTTACACTTGGCAAATAAAAGTAAACATAAGAACAATATCAGACTCCATAATCCAGTAAATTTCCCTCCAGGGTACTGGAAAAATGCTTAGATCGTTATTCAAACATCACCATGTGTACACATCTACGAGAGCGTAACGCTTGGTTAGTAGAAGATAACTTGTCAAGTAGCAACAGGTAACACCCTGAGGACAAGGACAATGTCACATCTAAAGGTGACCATAAATGTAATCAGGAACCATAGGACATTTGATTGCATGCATATTGATGGAGATAATTACCATATGGCCGACTTTAGACCTGCAGTCAAATTATTCATGGGCATGGCTACAATCTCAGCAGTTAAAGGAAGGCTCTCAGCAAATCTATTGACAGCACCAGTTGGGTGCAGGGAGAAGGATGTAAATGTACTTCTGTGGATGCTTTTAGGGACTCTCACAGTTGGAAAATGAAGTTTGATGCTGCCACTGTAAATGCTACAGATTAAGTACTTTTCACTCAAGTGCTCTCTACTTTGTCAAATGAGCTGCTCCACAGCATTCAACCAGGAGAGCGATACAGCTGTCAATCAGAGCTGTGATGCCACTCATTGGACAGAGAGGAGGGCACTTGAATGAGAAGTTCTGCCTTCATAACGTGTGACTGCGGCATTAAACTTCATTCACTGCCATGCTTACCCATCAGCATCCTATGATCATGTCTCAGGGGAGCTCGATGGGGCCCTTCCCACCGGCTGGCTGTTTATACACAAGGTAAGTTTTGGCCATGGCATCTAAGTAGTTAACTGCCATGATAGGTTCAAACTCTGGCAGAGAGGGAACTCTCTTCCCTGACAAGAGTCCCTACACCTGCGGCCAGGGCTTACCATCGTGGCCATCTGTGGCGCTGATACAGTGGTCGTGCTGCTATTATGTATAAGGGGTAGCGGAGCGTCACTTCTCCCTTACATACTATTGATAGTAGTCTAATGGGTCACCTGCTTCTGGAACTGCGAATAACAACATCAGTGGCAAGTTTACCACTAGTTTTGAGGTAGTTGAAATAAAATAAGGAACTTGCAAAATATATGGAAATGACTTAGGCTGCATTGTCACACAGGTAAAATCACTTGCAGCTGAAACCTTGCTCAGCCATGGCAGCCAATAGCCATGTGATCTTGCCGATAATGTTTGGTTGTTTCCAGGGGCGTAACTATAGGGGATGCGGTTGCACCCGGGCCCAGGAGCCTTAGGGGGTCCATAAGGCCTCTATTCTCTATATAGAGAGCCCAGTACTATGAATAAAGCACTATAGTTGGGGGCCCGTTACAGGTCTTGCATTGGGGCTCAGAAACTTCAAGTTACGCCTCTGGCTGTTTCTAATATTGTGTTGGATTTGTAGCAGCGTGTAACTATATGGGATGCAGAGGTTGCAGGTGGTCCAGGACCCCAATGCTCCAAGGGGCCCAACTGTTGTGCTACATAAAAGGACACCAGTTCCACAAATGGCACAGAATGGTTAGGGAGCCCTTTTGCCAATTTTGCAGTTGAACCATGAGAAAAAAGTCAGAGGTACAGATGTTCCCCTACTTGCAAACGTTCGAGTTACGAACTTCGCAAGATACGACCAATCTGTCGTTGTATGGAACAGGATCCATTTGCGATCCCCTCCATACAACCATTTGTTCGGACATACGAAGAAATGTACTTGCGAACAGGCTCCTGAAATGGAACCTGTTCGCAAGTAGGGGACTATCTGTATGTTTTCGAGGACATTGATTATATGTCTGGTGTGTTCCTCAGGTGTGTTCACACTGTTGAACTATTTTTTTCTGATCCGGATTTCAGTGAAAATCGTGGCAGAGCTCTTCGGTTGGTGTATCAACTGCTACAGATCCACGTGTGGATTAGCCTTATTCAATAGGGCTAATCCGTGTGCGAAAACCTGACATGGATTCTGTGTCACAAAAATACGTATCACTTTTTTTTGCATGTGAATAGACTATAGACTGACGGCGAGGATTTGCCATTGATATAATGTGGAATCAGCATGGATTCTGTGGCAAAATACATAATACGAACAGGCCCTCTGAGCTGATATTTAGTAGACGGCTCTTTACTGGTAAGTCAATAACACAAACTGTTCATTGAGCGTAAGTCCCTCGGCTGGGCTGGATCTCAGATTACAGCGTTGCAGGAGACGCTGTACTGAAAGACCTGACTGTGCGCCTATGCGTATTGTAGACTCTTGGCGCAGGGCCTAATCTTGGGTCAGCAGCTTGTTCAGCATATTGCATACTAGGGAAAAGACCAATTCATGATAAATCCATATATAAGGTGAACAGATGTCCCGATTTAGGCGGGACAATGTCGCTTTGGGACCCTGTGTCCCGCCTTCCGACGCTTTTGTCCCGCTTTCTGGTAACGTCTGGTCACCATAAAAGTGATTACCGGGCGAGGTGCCGCAGCTCCCTGCCCAGTAATCACTCTGCAGTGCCGCGGACCAGATGCATACACTGATGGCTGTGTGTGCATCCAGGATCCACCTCCCCTCAGCTCTCCTCTTTGGTTACGCTAGAGAGGAGACTAGAGCAGAGGGGAGGAGGCGCTGCTGCAGGTGCACACAGGATTCCCCTCACCAGCAGCAGATCTGAGAGGATCATTGGCGCTGTGAGGACCAGGAGGACGGTATAGTGGTCACTGGGCTGGTGTAAGGGTGCACTAATACTATGGGTCACTGTGGGGGACACTATTATTGCTGGCCTTGCATAGGGGGATGCTAATACTATGAGTCACTTTGGGAGTCGCTATGATTGCTGGGGCTTCTGTGGGGGTCACTATTATTGCTGGGGCTGGTATAGGGGACACTATTACTAGTGAGGCAACTCTGCATGTATCAGCATACCTCAAGCTGATTAGGGTATGTCTACACGTGGCAGAAATGCTGCAGAATGTCCGCAGCATAAATTTCCGCTGCAAATTCTGCATTTAAAAGAACAGTCAAAATCTGTAGCATTGGTGCAGATTTTGATTAGAAATCAGCTGCAGATACACAGTGGCGCTCCCCCTCACCTCCTCTGAGAGCTTCCTGCTGTCAGCCTGGTCAGGTGCGTTGCCACTGGTCAGGTGAGGCCACTGCAGGCCGCGGGGAACCGGAAGCTGGGGAGCGCTGACAGCGGGAAGCCTACAGAGGAGGCGAGGGGGAGCGCCGCATAGCATGAAATCAGCTGCGGCTATGTGGCTTATTTCCAGTCAAAACCCGCAGCAATGATATGTATTTTGACTGTTTTCTGGATGCAGAAGTGCTGTGGAAATTGCTCCTTGTCTTTTTTTTTTTGAACCGTCCCTGTACTTTTTATAACAACTGAGGTAAAATCATATGTTGTGATAAGCCCCGCCCACTGACCACAACCCTCTGTCCTTCAACCCTGGGAAAATCTGGTCACCTTATTCATATATATGTATGATGTGTGTGTATGTGTGTGTGTGTGTGTGTGTATATATATATTAAAGGAGATGTCCCGCGCCGAAACGGGTTTTTTTTTTTTTTTAAACCCCCCCCCGTTCGGCGCGAGACAACTCCGATGCAGGGGTTAAAAAAACCACCCGCACAGCGCTTACCTGAATCCCGGCGGTCCGGCGTCTTCATACTCACCTGCTGAAGATGGCCGCCGGGATCCTCTGTCTTCATGGACCGCAGGGCTTCTGTGCGGTCCATTGCCGATTCCAGCCTCCTGATTGGCTGGAATCGGCACGTGACGGGGCGGAGCTACACGGAGCTACACGGAGCCCCATAGAGAAGAGGAGAAGACCCGGACTGCGCAAGCGCGGCTAATTTGGCCATCGGAGGGCGAAAATTAGTCGGCACCATGGAGACGAGGACGCTAGCAACGGAGCAGGTAAGTATAAAACTTTTTATAACTTCTGTATGGCTCATAATTAATGCACAATGTACATTACAAAGTGCATTATTATGGCCATGCAGAAGTGTATAGACCCACTTGCTGCCTCGGGACAACCCCTTTAATGAGCTGAGTCAAAGTGTATATTTTAGCTAATTCTCTATCATGATATTATTCAGTACACGTGTAAAGCATAAAATTGTGGCGATAGACATACAATAGCTACTAGCCAAAAGGTTTTTGGTAAGATGTTATCACCCTCCGGGCTTAAACAGGCGAACGTGATTTAGTCCTATTATGCAGCTATGATAGTCACGGCCGCATAACAAGACAAAACTAAACCATTGATTTCAATGGTTTTGGTTTCACTATCGGGATTCTCGCCCGTTAATAGTATGGGCGAGAAAAGATAGGAGTTGCCCTATCTCTCCCTCACATAGTATTAACTACATGTGGGAAAGATCAGGCAGGACCTATCTCCCCGCTGTCTTTTTTTCAAACTCCTGCGATACAGCGCAGAGTTTTTAAAGCCCAAGAAGGGAGGGAAAAAAAGCCGGTCATGCGCAACTATGTTCCTAGTTGCGCATGCGGCTGTGTGAAATCCACCCTCAATCCCCAGATTTAGCTAGTGCAAAGGGAGCCCCATAGCAAAAACTATAGCTGGCCGTACACATTTTAATTCATATTGGCCAATAAAGCTGTTCACACTGACTGTTTATGTTCCATGACACCCGACGACATATAGAAGATCTTTCTAAGAATATTCTTTGAGGCGGCTTCACATGAGTTCATACGCAAAAGTTCATTAACAATCTTACAAAAGGTAGATTTGCCCGCATTTGTGTGCACATAGTACTGTATTTTTTGCGCACGCATGGCGAGTTCACATGCATGCAACACACCCTTTCCATGGAATAATAGGCCAATTAGCCTAATGAGGTGCAGATTTGTTCTTTTCCCTGAGTTTTGCACAGTGTTTCATGCTTCCTCTTGTATAATGCGCACCTCCCGTAGTCTTCTGTGGGATTTTTGCTGTGCAAAGCGCAGGTAAATACAGTCCCAGAGGGCTTTTCCACATGACTCAGTGTGCACAGGTATTTGCACATGCAAAACATAGAGACTTCAATAAGTCCGTTCTAATGACTGCTTTTTTCACACGCATTTTGTTGGCGCGGAGAAAGAACAAATCGGACCTGCTCTATTTTCCTGCGTTTTGTGCAGCAAAGCTCCCATAGACGTCTATGGGAGGTGCACAATAACGCAGGGGGATGCGTGAAAAACTGCGCAAAACGTAAAGGAAAAAACACATTTAGACCTCGTTAGGCTAATTAGCCTTTTATTCCACGGAAATGGCGTGTCACGCGGGTGTGTGAGCTGACCATGGGTGCACAAAAAGTACAGTACTATGCGCAGACATGCTCGTAAATCTACCTCCTCAAACCTCCTTCATGCGCAAATATGCTGCGGTGAGCATTTTTACACATAAGGAAGATAAGTTTTGAGAAAAGATCTTTAGTCTGACTATTGGACAGAAATTTCAAGCATGCCTGACTTCTTTGCAGACAATAGCGGACAGTCATTGGTCAAGTAAAATGATCATTTGTTTCAACTGTAATCTAATGTTTAGGGGCACCTTAAATTCCCCTTCCCTACAACTGTCGGTTCATGCAATGACACCCTTCTGTGCCAAGGTTCAAGAAACAGAATTTGTTGCCCCCCTCTCTCCATTCCATCTATTTCCTGAGGTTTTTACTACTTATGCTCTACCTGCTAGATTCCTGAAATCGCACTAGTGCAACTGGTACAACGACTGCCTGGCTGCCCATTTAGGACCCCTTTCTTTCAATAGCTGGGCACACTGCAGAGTAGGCTAGGTTACTTGGTGTCACTAATGTAGCCACCTCTCCAAACTATGGCCAAACTAAAGCTGTCATTAAATGAATGTTGACCATAACCAACCATTCTGATTTGGCCAGCTATCGGAGGGTGTGTGCCCTAGTCCAACATCCAGATACCTACCTGGTGAAAATAAATGGTTTTGATTATTTTTACTTGCATTCTTCATTCAATATTGGCTGTTCTTGGGCAGACAACTGGTTATGAATATGAGCATGCATGTTTTATAGGTGAGGGGGAAAAGGCCAATGCCAGCCAAAATGGGTAAAATAGGCGTAAGAGTGTATATGAACCCATCAAATTTAATGGGCATTAACAATCTGGGAAGTCGGGACAGTCAGCCAGTTGTGTGTAACAATGGGGACTAAACTGTAATGTCTTTGTATCCCATTTTCCTCTGCTGTTAGGTTATACTAAGTTGTTGTCAGTGATCAGCAGGTTGATTGTTGATGCTAGCCTGGGGTGTATACTGTTACCATGCAACAATGTAAACCTCTGCCTGTTTTATGTGTACATTGGACAAGCTTTGCTTTCTAGTGGGAGTGTATATATACTGTACCGAAGGGCAACAGTTGCACTTAGTATCATGCTCTGTCGGCCTTGTACATGCCCAATGAGGAAGCAGTTGACCTCCCAACTGATTTATCTATAATTCCCCCCCCAGTTACATACATGCTGTCTCCTGTATTCTCCATACGTTGGGTGTTCATTAGTTATGTGCTCACACTGATACTTCACAAGTATTCACCATTGTACTGTGGAACTATCTGTAGCTGGTGGCCGCATATACTGGTTTACACTCTGAAATATATGATAATGTAGACAGGATATGGAGGAATTCAGCTCCGCTAAGCAATTATTAGACTAGAATGGGAAGCACACATCCTACACCACAAACAGAAAAGTACCCACACCTGCAGGTTATAAATAACACCATTTATTTTTATATGGGTTTTTTGGGACTTAGGTGGGGGGCCGACTCTCGGCTGTTTGAAGGGGCTGCGGCACTAAGGTGACCATTGAGACCTCTTCACTCTATCCAAGGCACAGCACTATATATTGTGTAGTTGTTAGAGGGGTGAGCAGTGCCCTGCTCCCCTCTTAGATTACAGTGGCTCACTGTCACTCCGGAGATAAGTCCTGTCCACTGCCACTTCCAGCCACTCTGTGGAACTCTGGATGGAGCTCTAAATTAAGAAACAGACTGTACTATGAAAGTTGGCCAGAGAGGGTGCTTCAACATTGTTAATAAAGGTCAGTGGAGCAATTGGGCTATAGGTCAAAGGCCCCTCTTTTATTATAAGAATACACTATAAATGGCACATGATAAGTGGGTAACTAACAAAGAAAAAGTTTCCTTGCATTATCAGTGTAAGGGCTCATTCACACGGGTGTATTCAGTTTCAGTCTGTGAAATATGTAGCGTTTTCACGGACTGAAACTGTGCGAACTCCCTGCATATTTCTTTTGTTGTGCGTGTGTTCATTGCGTATTTTATGTTCATAAAAAAACGCAAGAAGGCGCCATTGATTTCATACGTAAATACTGTAATGGGCTATTTAGATCCTTAATATGGACCAAAACAGGATATGCTGCGATTTTCATGCGCATAACTACGCACGTGAAAAATGCATGTCTTAATACCCCAATGCAAATCAATGGGGTTTCAGTTCTCGGTATTACGTGCGTAAAAAATATGCTTGCGATACAGAGCGTAAATGTGAATGAGCCCTAAGTTCTAGTTGTGTCTTTATTGCTGGACTCTTTTATCAGGTGACGTGTCTGATCACACCCTGGACTAATATTTGTGAGCAGCTGATTCACAGCTGTGTGTTTGCCTTGCATGGGGAAGGTATCACTCAGGATATTATAGCATTGTGGCCTCCAGTCTGCTCATCCACCCGCTCGGTATTTTGTTTTTTTTTACAGCATTTTTCCTCGGAGATGATAGATATTGTGCCGGTACCTTAGGGCCCTTCTATCGGAACAATTATTGTTCAAATAATCACTCAATTAAAAATAAATGATAATTGTTCAGTGTAAACGTGCCAACGATTGAACGATCAACGATAATTTGTTTGCGTATCGTACATCATTCATAATATTGAGGCATAAAAATCGTGATATCGGCCTGTGAAACTTAGCCCAATATTGTGCTCAGCAACGTGCGATGTACATGTGGATGCAAGGCGTTTTTGTGTCAAAACTCTGCATTGCACCCGCATGCACATCGCACATTGTGCCATTTTCTGGCTCCACTGGACACAATGGGCGATGTGTCCTGAGGGAACACCCAAAGATAGGAACACCCAAAGATAGGACATGCCTCAATTTTTCACGCAATGCCGGAAAAAAAGAATTGCTCCTGTATATAATTATGTAAGATTTATGGATTAAGAACGCTCATCCTTCAAGTTTTGCTTGAAAACGAGTTGTTTGTTCCAGAGGAACAAACTTTTATGATGGGGCAATTCCAACCAATTTTTGTCTCATTGGAGGGAATCCCACCTGACCCTATAAAGACAGCTGGTTCATTTTCCTGACTCAAAATAACTTCATGCATGTAAGGCCGCTGGTGTCAAAATACACACTAAAATCCGCTGGTCTAAATGCAGATTTTGACATAGAATTGACAGCAGAATTCGGCCATTTTCAATTCTGCATCAGAATCTGCATGTTAGACATGTGGATCTTGGCAGAGTATTCCACAGCATCCTGTGCCTTTGGCCAATTACAGATGAGCATATTACAGCTGCAGAGGCTTCATTCACATGGACGCAACGATTTTCGGCCGGCCGTGTCATGGCCACAGAGTGGCCGAAAATCGTGTAAACAAGAGGCAGTCGTAACTTGGCAACTCCTGTTTTAACGCCCATTCAAAACTCCCACCCCTGTTGCCCCTCTTCCTGCCCCCTCTCCGCCCCTTGCCGGCTTACAACAAGAAGAGGGAGTGGGAGCTTAACAAAGCTAGTCCCCCCCCTTCTCCGCTCCAGCCTATGGGAGCTGTCGGCAAGGGGGAGGGGACGGGACTTTAGCACACTAGCTCCCGCCCTCTCCCATTGCAGACAGCCGGCAAGGGGAGGAGAGAAGGGGGAGGGAGTTTAGCAGACAAGGAGTCTATGACAGTGGCCGCCATATTCTGGCTGAAGATAGTTCCAGAACTACTTTTTTCTGGCTGACATAAAAACGTCAGGCCAGAATGCGCACCGTATGCGCTATCTTTGCCGGCCAACCATTTTTACGCATTGGGAATACGCCCATCTGAACTAATGCATTGGAAACCAATGCATCAGATAGGTAGCGTATATCGGCCGGCCATGAAAATGCGGCTGATATACGCTCGTGTGAAAGAGCTCGAATACAGACATATGTAGTGGCCTGATCTGCGAGGTTTAAAAATCTATGATATTAACAATTTGGGTCAGTAAACTCCACGGTCGGATCGACACACGTCCATATTACAGATGCAGAGATGCAGCTGCTTATATAGTTATTTTCAGCGTAGATTTCACACAATCTGCAAAAGATCCCCTGTAAATGGCCTTGATAGAGTATTCGGCTCAATTTGGATAATACTCAAAGGGTATTGTAGCCTTATCGATCAGGTATGTCTAATTTTGCTGAGCAGTGCTCTGTAGAGGGACTCCGGGTACAACACATGTGGTAGTTCGGAGTTCTTCTGAAAAAGAACTTCCCTGTTTTATTATAAATAGACAAATGAGAAATGACAATAACCAATCAGCATCTGACAACACCTGGTAACTATCCAATCACTGATTGACAACATCTACAGCATTTCTGTCAGCGAATCATTTTAAAGAATAATATATGATGCACGAATTTATTAATCTTATATCACCATATTTAGTTATGCCTTAACCCTTAGACTATACTTTGTTCAGCAGCTCAGACAGGTCATATATATTTCTGTCTTCAAACAGTTCCTCATTCTAATTGCTTCTACAAACTTCTGCAAAACTGCAATAACAAAAGGAACAATTGTAATTCCAAAACACTCTAAATCGATCTCTCTCAATTGGGATGTAAATGTCCAGCTGTATTTTAACTCTGTCGGTGTTTTTACCATTGCTATTTTGGGTGATTCCAAAAAGTTTGTCTATTCAGTAAACCAGTTGAACCAGCGGTACAGCAACGGGGAGGTTAGACAAATTTCCACAGTGACCATACATTGAACCTTGCATCGACTGGGGTTAAGTAGCCGAGGATCAACAAGGGTGCCCCTGATGGCTCAGCATCATAGCCAAAAATGCCTCACATCGGCCCAGAAAGGACATCAATGGACCTTGGACACATGGCAGAAAGTCAACTGGAGTGACGATTCCATTTCCTGCTGAACCACATTCCTTGAATGGTGAATGCTACAGGGACCTGTTGGCTAACTCTCTGCACCCATATCTTCGGGAAGTCTTCCCTGACCACACTGCCAACTTTCAACAGGATAACGTTCTATTTTATCGAGGTCAGATCCATGGGGAGAGGATGGAGGAACACGACAATGGATTCTCCACACTACATTGGCCCACAAACTCACTGGACTAACCTCTTTAAACATGTTTGGGATATGCTGGAAAGGGCTGTGAGACCTGCTCCCACTTATCCACAAAATATGCACCAACTGACGGAGCTGCTGCAGCGGACATATGCCAACTATGGAGTATGTTTGCCACCTTGTGGAATCTGTTCCACTACGTCTCAAAGGCGTGATCGCCCCAAAAGGTGGACCAACGCATTATTGAGTAGTTTTGCCTAATGCTGTGATCAATCAATATATAAGGCCAGTTTCACATCTATCGGAACCTGCGGCCATCACAGATCCGGCTCAAAACACACGGAAGAAAGAGTGCTGCATGCAGCGCTTCTTCCATCCAAAAGCCAGCACTTGGGCGGAAAGCAGACTGATCTCTTTATAATCAATGGGGTTTGTCCACTGCAGAGGTTCCCCTTTCCTGCTCCCCGAAATTGCATTGTACTGGCTTGAAACTCGCATGTACATACAAGTTTCATGCGAATACAATGCAATTCTTAACTCGTCCATAGCAAATAATGGGTGAGTTTTCTGTGATGGGCATTCTCCTTGTTCAATGGGTGATTGTTAGTATTGGTCGATCAGCTATTGATATTGACTCAAAGCTGCATGTGTGATTCCAGCCATGAATTGTGTTTGATACGCAGTTCTTGAGAAACCCAAGTTCTTGGTTAGGCTGCCCTGCTGTATACAGTACATATCACTAATACCGGTCTGTAATAATCCCCTTCATTACATAAATGCACAGCTGAAGGATCGTAATTAAACTCGGTGATATAATCTAATTCTGCGATTAACGTCTAATAGTATACAGTGACTGGGTCACAGCCGTTCATGTGCAGCCCTTTTGGACGACAGGAGATCTGGTAGGACAAGCCTCGCTCTGTTCACGGCTCCTGACTAATCTCATTTCTATTTTATAACTGTAAAGTAGTTCCGAACTGGATATTTGGCTAGTTGTGTTGAGCTGTGAGATTAGGAGGCTGATCACAGGGGTGTTTGAACTACGGTAGGACATGAAGGGGGGTTTGCACAAAACTGTAGGAGAACCATTCAGTATGTGTGAAGGCTGCGTTCAGGTGGGCATGTTGTACCTCTATTTCTCAGTCTATATTACAGACTTCTCGTCCAGAGCCCACCCATTGACCTTCCAAACCAAACTTACATCACCATAGATCCTTATGTGGATTCATAGGAGATTCAGGTGCAACCCCCCTGGTCTAAAGGTGACCTTATCATCCAATTAGCTGCTCAATACAGCGAAAATGTATTTACTAGTCACTGTTTCAGCTCACCTAAACATAGTCGTCGGTTGATTATCGTCTGGTGTAAACAAGTAATTGTTGTCTTTTAACAACTAGCTAGCAACTTTGCAGGGAGGTGCGCGCTTGTTTAGAACCATATGCTGATTGGCTCCCACTTTCAAACATTTTGCCTTCCCTCTTAACCTCATTGGTTTACAAAAACACTTAAATACGTGCGAATGATCCTCGACTGAACAGTCCCTGCTGGTTTTCGAAAAAACACTTGTTGCTACGGTCTCTGGCAAAGACTATCCACTGTGGCACATGGAGTCCCTATGGGTTTCTATTACAGTCCTATAGGTACGGATTCTAATTTACAATACTCTATAGCACATTATACAATAGAAAATGGCACAATTTTTCCAATGGATAATTCTGGAAGGGCCATTAAAAAAAAAAAAAAAAAACATTTCTGCCAGCTTATGGCAGGAGCCTATATTTCAGGTGTGTGCCTTCAATTTTAGTCTATGGACTTAGTATTACAGATTCATACAACACAAATCTGTAATATGACTATGTAGTCTTTCTGTCTTCAGGAGTATAAGGTAAAAGTTACCATAGGACATAAGGATTTGAAATCTGTTGGGACGCCACCATACATATTAGATAGGTAAAAATCGTTGGATTCGGCGGACCTTCATCTAATTAATATGGCCACTCTTATACCCCATTTACTCTGATAGACGATCACTCAAAATGACAGTTCGAGTGACAGTTTTGAGCGATCATCTTTGCATACTTTAATTAGCTGCTATAGAGCTATGGAGGCGCAGTGGGACACCGCCACTATCTCTCTGCGAACACTACAGCTGTTCTGCATGAACAAACAGCTATAGTGTTCTCTGTGCTTACAGTCCGTGCCCCGCTGCAAATTCACAGCAAGACACAGGCACAGAGAATCTTATCAGTGTAGCCGGCTGATAACCGCCTGCTCCGCTGATAACAGCTGATCGCTCAATTCTAGCAAGCTAGAATTCAGCGTTCAACGACTCGTGCACGAAAACTGCAGATGTCCCTGCTTTTAGACAGAATGAGAATCGCTTAAAAGATTCTTTTGAGCGAATTTTGAGTGATTCTTGTTGTGTCTAAATCAGCCTTTAGGCGCTTGGATTACTGTAGCAACTTCTATGAAGCCTGCAAAATTGTGAGTGCTGCATAATAAATGTTGTAACTTGGGTGCGGTACAAGATGAGTAACACAATGCGCTGAACTTTTGTATGTAGATTATAGTATGTTTATATGTAAAGTTTTAAATGGTGTTCACAGGTGACTCTATCCCGGGCCTATGCAGATGGTTATTTTATGGGTCTGTAATACAGTACTGAAACAATATCTCAGCGCACCTCCAGCTTTATACATTCATTCCATGTGACTCCATGAGAAAAATACTTATTGGCAATTATCACATGTCCTATTATGGAAATATTTGGTCAGAGCATATGGTGCCTTAGGCTGCATTCACACGAACGTATATCGGCTCGGTTTTCACGCCGAGCCGCTATACGTCGTCCTCATCTGCAGAGGGGGGAGGATGTAAGAGCCAGAAGCAGGAACAGAGCTCCCGCCCCCTCTCTGCCTCCTCTCCGTCCCTCTGCACTATTTGCAATGGGGAGAGGTGGGACAGGGGCCGGGCTAATTCTCAGAACTTAGCCCCACCCCCACCCTGCCTCCTTTCATTGCAAATAGTGCAGAGGGGCGGAGAGGAGGCAGAGAGGGGGCGGGAGCTCAGTTCCTGCTCCTGGCTCTTCCATCCTCCCCCCATCCCCTGCAGATGAGGACGACGTATATCGGCTCGGCGTGAAAACTGAGCCGATATATGCTCATGTGAATCCAGCCTTATGGACATGATCATACAGAGGCACAAATTACCTACGAGTCCATAATACATACTGTATTCCGCGGTGTATGATCTGTCTACGCCGCTTTGCTGTGTGTGTATTCACTTATAGTTTCTAAGACTTCCGAAGGCGTTGGCAGGTAACTTCTCTGTTTGCTCAGTCATCTGTAACTAGATTGCTGGCCATAAGCAGTCTTTTTGTTTCTACGTGCCACTTTTGTTTGATGCTTTGGACTATTATGTGCTAGGAGATAAAAATGCCTTCACAGTCGTTCAGCACTTTGTGGAAGGAAAGCGTATTGACCTTGATCTCTAATACAGTTTTATGGATGAATAGCCCAGAAATAGATCAGAAAAGCAATTTATTCATTATCAGAACATTTGTCCAATTACTACAGGATTCCAGTGTAGTCACATTGCTGCAGCGGTGGCTGACCAAAGGCCTAAACATACACTGGTGCTGTATACAAAAATGATTCCCTTTTGATTACTAACCATCGACATGCATGGCCTATCTCTAGGATAAGGGCGCTATTACACAAGCCTGGTAATGAACAGGAAAATGTGTGCACTATTGACAACTGCTAGTGCAACAAGTGGAATTGGGATCAGTTTGGGTTATCATGGTGACTATGTATTCTGACTTCCATCCGGCTATTACAATTTAGAATTATGGTGTTTGTAGTCCCTGTCCTTGGAGGGTGATGTGATGTAATTCATCCCTAATGGGAAGGAGTTCCATGAGACAAGTTAACAGTTAAGATAGTATAACTCATGTTTATTTGGGCTCATGTCCACAGGCGGATTTGATTTTCGGATGCAGAAGATCCGCAGATCAAGCCACCCATAGGGAAACCTGAAATAAGACATTCAGATTTGATTTGCGGACCTTTCGGTCCAGAAAAAAATCGCAGCATGCTCAATTATAGTGTGGATACCGCACAGACAGCATCCATTGAACTCAATGTAAGCTGTCCGATCCGCAGCCCGTCCGCAACTCAACTGCAGACGGGTCGCAGATTCTGCAGGAAAGCAGGAGTTTAAAAAAAAAAAAGACTCCACTGCGCATGCACAGCGGTGCGCCAGCTGGCTCTTCCGCAGTGAAAAAAGTGAAGACCCGGATGGGTAAGCAAAAGACCCGCAGTGTCCTTGGTCACGGGCAGGGTTGGATTCCGTCCGTGGACATGAGGCCTTATGCTAGGATACAAATACACATTTATAAAACAAAATGACAGAAACCACATTTTCATCATGTGATTACATCATCCTACAACTGACGCTCTATATAGTAGAAGTATATTTCCTACATGTACATGAAGCTACTGAAAAAGGAAATATAACACATGGTTTTTAACTTCTATAGAAACCCTTATCTGGATCAGAAACTATGCAAGGTCTGAGTGCCTTCTAGTCTTGGGTAACCCTTTAAATCAACATTTAACCACTTCCTTCCCAGGCCTAGCTACCGCAAAACCACTTACTATATTAATTGTAATAAGCTATTTAAATTGTTTTGGGTTTTTTTGCAAACAGATGAAAGTTTGTAAATTGGGCAAATAAACCTAAGTTGCAATGTGTGGACAATTTTGATTGCAGTAGTAATTAAAATGGATAATTGCAGTTGTTGTCTGTTTTCCTTGACGATTCCCTATGACTGACCTCCTTTGAGGACATGTAATACATTATAGTATCACATGTATTGTCTAGAGATGAGCGAGCATACTCGCTAAGGACAATTACTCGAGCAAGCATTGTTCTTAGCGAGTACCTGCCCGCTCGGAAGAAAAGGTTTGGGTGCCGGCGCGGGTGAGTGGTAAGTTGCGGGAGTGAGCAGGGGGGAGGCGGGGGGGAGAGAGGGAGAGAGAGATCTCCCCTCCGTTCCCCCCGCCGGCTCGAGCAATTGTCCTTAGCGAGTATGCTCGCTCATCTCTAGTATTGTCCCCTGTGTTGCTGCTCTCTAGCTCCACTGGCCAGACAAGACAATCCGGTTCCCAGAGCAAACAAGATGGTAATGAGTGCAGATTCAGGTCCAAATTTCCAACACACTGGTCAGTTTACTGAGAAACTCCGGAATATTTGTAAAAAAATTTTTTTTATCATATTCATAAAACACAGATTACAATGGTCACCAATATAAACGCTTACGGTGAAGGCTGCATGACAGTGGGATGCAACATCAATGCATTGAAGCCATTAACTAAAGATGGGTTGCAAGGAAATGCAACTCGGCTGTAATGCTTCAAAATATTACGGGTAGGAAAGCTGCAGTTTATGCCATCTATCACATGAGTAATGTCTCACTTCTGCACACAGTAAACTTTTACCGCTAAGAATCTATAGTCTTACCAAATGCTTACGTTTTGTACTCTGAAAGTTTCTATGAGGAAACTGATCATATGCCGAACCAAGGGCCCGCTGACAAGTGAAAAAACTGTGTAGAAAGTTAATTAATGGGTGTCCCATTAATTCTTTTCATTCCCAAAACCCTGTTAGACTGTTTATAGCTATTTTCAAAGTAATTTTCAGTGTTTCTAGCATAAATACACTTTTTATCATATTTTGCTTCCACATGTCCCCCCTGGTGCTGCTGTTAATCTGTGCTTCTAAGTGTGGTCTCGGGGCAGAATTGGTCTCCTTTCCCTCTAGCAGCTAACAATATAAACCCTTCTTACTTCCCCTATAGGAGTCTTTATCATGGCCAGCTTTAGCAATGTGTGACTCTTGCTTGTGGGGAAGGGGGGGGGGAGGCGCCAGGCAGATGTAGGCTTCCCCTTGGGTTTGCCTGGCCAGATGATCTTCTTCCTCTGAACATGGCATCATGTGGAGTTACATAAATGATCCTCTTCCTGGCTCTTTTCCAAACTCTGTTCCAAGACACCATTATCAACTATGGGAGCCTTCGACAACTCAAGCACTTTTGGGTGATTTAATAGACACATACTAAGAAGACAAAATATAATTCAGAAGGTGATGTAGGAAGGATGACTTCTCTGTATGTATATAGACTATTGATTAATCCATCCTTCGCTCTTTGTAGGTTATGGATATACCACTCCTCTCACAGACTCCGGGAAGGCGTTCTGTATCTTCTATGCTCTGGTTGGTGTTCCATTCACCATGCTGGTCCTCAGCGCAGCCGTCCAACGCCTTATGTCCACTTTTACCTACCAGCCAATCCACTACTTCCAACTTCACAGAGGCTTTGACCGCAAGAAGGTCACAATTGTTCATTTCGTGATCTTGACTTTGGCTGTGCTGATTTTCTTTCTTGTGGTGCCATCAGCCATATTTAGCTCCATAGAAAGTTCTTGGAGTTTTCTGGATGCATTTTACTTCTGCTTTATCTCACTTTGCACTATTGGACTTGGAGACTATGTCCCAGGAGAACAGGACAACCAGTGGCTCCGTCAGCTGTATAAAGTGTCTGTAGCCTGTAAGTATTGGGGTTGGGGAATACTGAAGATAACATTACCTCAGTTTTTCTGTTTTTACAGGTGAACTGTGCGATTTATTTTTATTTATTTATTTTTTTAATTTCACTGATCAACCAGAGCACTACATATCCTATTTCTAGCTTGTGTGGGGGTCAAAAATATATATAGACTAGCTCATATACCCGGCTTCGCCCAAGTTAATTTGGTACTGGTGTTTGATTCCTCTCAGTGTATAGGCAGATAGGAGAGAGATTTATCTCAGACTGTATGTGAAAATGCCACTACACAGAATGTGCCACCTCACACACGCTGCTCATAATACACAGATCAGATAGATTCCTCTCAGTGTATAGGCAGATAGGAGAGAGATTTATCTCAGACTGTATGTGAAAATGTCACTCCCCCAGAATGTGCCACCTCACACACGCTGCTCATAACACACAGATCAGATAGATTCCTCTCAGTGTATAGGCAGATAGGAGAGAGATTTATCTCAGACTGTATGTGAAAATGCCACTACACAGAATGTGCCACCTCTCACACGCTGCTCATAATACACAGATCAGATAGATTCCTCTCAGTGTATAGGCAGATAGGAGAGAGATATATCTCAGACTGTATGTGAAAATGTCACCCCCCCCCCCCCCCCCCCGCAGAATGTGCGACCTCACACACAGATCAGATAGATTCCTCTCAGTGTATAGGCAGATAGGAGAGAGATTTATCTCAGACTGTATGTGAAAATGTCACCCCCCAGAATGTGCCACCTCACACATGCTGCTCATAATACACAGATCAGATAGATTCCTCTCAGTGTATAAGCAGATAGGAGAGAGATTTATCTCAGACTGTATGTGAAAATGCCACTACACAGAATGTGCCACCTCTCACACGCTGCTCATACCACACAGATCAGATAGATTCCTTTCAGTGTATAGGCAGATAGGAGAGAGATTTATCTCAGACTGTATGTGAAAATGTCACCCCCCCCAGAATGTGCCACCTCACACACGCTGCTCATAACACACAGATCAGATAGATTCCTCTCAGTGTATAGGCAGATAGGAGAGAGATTTATCTCAGACTGTATGTGAAAATGCCACTACACAGAATGTCCACCTCTCACACGCTGCTCATAACACACAGATCAGATAGATTCCTCTCAGTGTATAGGCAGATAGGAGAGAGATTTATCTCAAACTGTATGTGAAAATGTCACCCCACAGAATGTGGCACCTCACACTCTCCTCATTTTTACCCTGAAAGGTAACACCCCTTTTTATTCAAATTTCCTACCCAGACTAAAGGTTGCAGCCCCTTGTTATACTTAAAGGCATACTCCATCCCAGCAGTCCATGTCCACTTCCTTTTATACTTTACAGCCTTTCAATACATACGACAGTCAGTTTTATTCCTGTCAGTATATACTCATATTTCTAAATGCATTTTGTTATGCTGAGAAGATAACTGTCTCATATATTATGGGGTACAGATATGTTATTAGTTACATAACATAGGAATGGTCATGCCAAATTTCAAGTTTGTGCAGTACAGATGTGTGTTATTAGTTACATTACATAATCAAGTTGCAACCCTTTAAATTTCCAATATTTAGTACGCAAAGAATGGTCATGGCAAATTTCACATTTGTGCAGTAAAAATTTGTGTAATTATTTGTTGCATCAGGAAGTGAGAGAATTAGATTCCGTACGTAAAATTTGGACACTAATTCTTTTGCGCTAGAATTGAATAATCGAGTTGGGACCCATTAGCTTTTCCTATTTATGACATAATCAATGCTCATGCCAAATTTCATATTTCTATGACATCGGGAAGTGAGAGAATTAGTGGCGAGTCAGTCAGTGAGTCAGTCAGTGAGTCAGTCAGTGAGGGCTTTCGTCTTTATATATATAGATTGACCTGATTTGGCAATCAGTCATATGATGTAAACTTAAAGCTCTCTATATACTCCACTACCAGCACATGGTCACATAAAAGGGGTTTTGCAAATTAGGTAAAAAATGAAAGGGCAGGAAACTGCTTAAAGAAACAACAAACTAAGGGCTTATTCACATGGACAATTTTAACGTCTGTTAAAATGGATCAAAGTTCTGTCTGAGTTTGAAACTAACAGAACTTTAAAAGAACTCATATCCATTAAAGTTGGCACACATTTCTGGTATAATTTATGCCAGTTTCTGTTGTAAATTATACCTAAATCTGTCAGTATGGGAGGCCATGCTCCCTCTCAATAAGCCCCACCCACTTGACTCTGCAAACTTGATAGGCCCAGCACAAAAAAGAGAAATGTCACAATTTTTTATGAAAATACACTCTTGCGGAAATATTTGAGCCTTTTTTTTACTCCAAAAAATGCCATAAGAAGGCTTATGACTGTGCCCCAATGTATGTATGCACATGGGGAATGATTTTCATTGACTGATGGTCCATGTAAAAATGTTTTAGCATGTCTTATTCTTGTGCGATTTGCGAACCAAAATCGGCCAGCCATGTCAATGGGTGTATTAAAAAAACAAAATGCGCTCACACAGCATGCATGTGCACTCCATTTTTAAACACACTTCAATGGCAGTTTTAAATTACATAAATTGGGCCATTTTCTGTCTTTTGTTGGCACGTGTGAAAAATGGATGACAGTGTGATGACACTCGCACATTAAAAACACTATGGCCACTCTCACACAGGCATTATTTACCGCAGTATAAGGGTCCCATTAATTTCAATGGGGCCTCGCAAACATGCATTCGGTTATGGCACTGGATGGCGCTTTCCAGCGCCACAATTCTCGAGCTCTGTCTGCTCTATTTTTTAGTGTTTAGCGCACCTCATCATCACCCATCACAATGATGGGGTGCGCTAAAACACACTGTTAGTCGCAGAACGAAAACAAAAGTAAAATTGCGGCAAAGTGCAGTTTGAAAGGTCCAGCAAGTTTTTACTGGGGCAACATCAGCAACTGCCTAAAATAATCCAACTCAGGCAATTGATGTGCACTGAAGGGTGCCCATAAAGGCCGCAGCGGATTCTGTCCCTGTCCCCAACCGGCGTCTGTGCATACCTGTTTAAATCTGTATTGCGGATGGACCTGGTGGCTCACGATTGGACATGCGCAGTACAGATTTTTTTTTCAAATCACTGGTTTTCCTGTGCCATTGCTAGATGATGACGCGGGTACCTGCGACCTATCCCACAGGTCGGACGGCTTCCATTGACTTTAATGAAAGCCATCTGTGCGGAATCCGCAAGAAAATAGAACATGCTGTGATTTAATTTCCGCAAGCAGAAATTGCAGTTGCTGTCCGCTCACGTGAGCAGACATGCGAATGTTCTATTTTTTGAATGATTGCGGAACACCACGGATCGTTCATACATGTGATGATCGTGGATTCCACATTTCAAATCCGGTCACGTGTGACCGGCCTTACACAACTTATACTTGCTCATTTGTGTTTTCCTTTTATGTCTACTAGTGCAAGCTACATCTTGTTCCATGATTTACCTTTTTGATGGATAAAACCCTGTCCTTGTTTGTCCATTCACCACAAAATATGTCTTATCTAATGTTTTGTCTTCCACAGTCTACCTCTTACTTGGTCTTATGGCCATGCTGCTCATCCTCCAGACATTCCACAAAGCTGCAGATCTCCATGGACTCACTGATCTCTTCTACCTCCCTCACCTCCATGACCAGGAAGACCAGGAGCCCATTCTGGAGACTTCAGACTCCACTCTGAGTGAGAGAGAACCTAAAAGACCACTCACTACAGGGACCCAACCCAGCTATTCATCAATCAACCGATAGCCCAAATCCATGTTGTTATGAAGCAGTAAAATATCTCGTGTACCACATAACGTCCATCGAAACTCTTTCATGCAAGGAGATTGGGTGACCACAAGTCATTATCTTATAATAGGTTTACATTACGAACATAGAGTGAATACGTGGATTACAGAGAATCCGGAAAGGCTTCAGACCCTTTCATTTTCTTACATTTGTTATGTTGTAACCTTGTGCAAATGAAAGAAAAAAATCAAGTTTCCCCCCATCATTCTGCACTCAATACCCCATAACGACAAAAGGCAAGCAGAATGTTAGAAATCTTAGTAATTTTTTATTTCTTTTTAATGAAAAACAATTTGCATTGACATAAATATTCACACCCTGTACTCAGTACTTAGTTGAAGCACCTTTGGCAGTGATTACAGCCTCCAGTCTTCTTGGATATGATACTGCAAGGTTTGCACACCTTGATTTGGAGATTTTCTGCCATCCTCTGCCGACCCCTCAAGCTCTGTCAGGTTGGTTGGGGGTTGTCTGTGGAGCTATTTTCAGGTCTCCAGGAATGATCGATTCGATTCAAGTCAGGGCTGTGGCTGGGCCACTCAAAGACATTTACAGAGTTGTCTCTAAGCCACCCCCACAGCATGATGCTGCCTCCACCATGCTTCACTGTAGGGATGGTATTGGGCAGGTGATAAACAGTGTTTGGTTTCCTTCAGACATAATGCATAGAATTGAGGCCAAAAAGTTCAATTTTGGTTTCATAAGACCAGAGAATCTTGCTTCTCACAATCAGAGACTCCTTTCAGTGCTTTTTTGGCAAACTCCAGGTGGGATTTCATTTTTTTTTTATTGAGGAGAGGCTTCTTTCTGGCCACTCTGCCATACATCTCAGATTGGTGGAGTGCTGCAGTTATGATTGACCTTCTGAATGTTTCTCCCATCTGCACACAGCATCTTTGGAGCTCAGCCATTAGTGACTATTGGGTTCTTTGGCACTTCTTTTACCAAGGCCTTTCACCCCCCACCCCCCGAATACTTAGTTTGGTGGGTCGGCAGCTCTAAGAAAAGTCCTGGTTGTTCCAGACTTCTCCCATTAAATAAATATGGAGGCCGCTGTGCTCTTGGGGACTTTCAGTGCTGCAGAAATTTTTGTAGCCTTCTCCGATCTGTGCCTCTACACAATCCTGTCTCTGAGCTCTACAGGCAGCTCTTTCTTCCTCTTGGCTTGGTTTTGGCTCTGATATGCATTGTGAGCTGTGAGTCCTTATATAGACAGAGGTGTGTCTTATAAAAAGATGTCCAATCATCTGAATTTACCACAGGTGACTCCAATGAAGCCGTAGAAACATCTCAAAAATGATCAAGAGAAACGTGAGGTCCCCAGTGCTAAATTTCAAGTGTCATACCATAGGGTCAATGCAAAATGCTTGTACATTTTTGAAAGATCAAAAACTAAGATTTTTAACATTCTGTTTTCACTTATTATTTCACTTATGATTATGGGGTATTAAGTGAAGAATGATGAGGGTAAACTTGATTTTTTTTTAAAATGGGCCACTGCAGCAAAAACACATTTTTACATCCCTGCCCCACTCACCTGATTGCCTGCCACATTTTGGAGGTCCCCTCTGTGTATTTCTGCCATGTCTTTGCTGTGCAGCCTCCTGTGTGATGCTTATCAGGCACCATCTTGAGAATGAGATTTTGTACTTTCAGTTTCACATCAATCCCATGATGCATCGACACAGTATTCGATAAGATTATACCACTCTACCTGTTGGGGGTACAGTTTATCATTACCTTCTGTATTCGACTATACAAGCTAGAGACTATAAGTATACAGACAGGGGGATGAGCGACGATCTCCTCTATTACAACTGTATGACAGGAGCTATGTGATCATCATCGGTAACTTTGATAGGAGTTTCTGCGCCCCCCTTGTAAGCAGTTTCTTTGGTCACTGCATGTAACTGCATCACATAACCTGAGAATCTGACTAGAAAATAAATACATAACCCCAAGCAGATCTGAGCTGGTCAAAAATGAGATCACAGGACCATTTGAGGAAAAAGAAAGCAGGAGTTTCAGAGAGAGGGGAATAACTAACCAAGGCAACACTAGCTGACTTATATATACTGAGGGGAGAGCTGCATAATGAATGAATTAAAAGAAAAAATCGCTGGAGTGACCCTTTAATTTGCACAAGGCCACAACATGGCAAAATGTAAAAAAATTGAAAAGATCTGAAAACTTTCTGGACCCACTGTATATCTCCTACTGGAGTGATCTGAACTTGATGTACAATATGTGCCTTATTTCTAAGTGTTTTTTTATAACCTCTTTGTATGTTATTCTATGTTTACACTGCCCTAGTATTTTCAATATGTCATTTTACTCCAATATTCTATTTTTTATGCTCCTGGTGTGAAGTAAAAAAGAGACAGATGGCTGAATATATATGCCATTCTCAACAATCTGGTAGGATGTAAGTTGGAAAACAAATCTATGGACCTTTGCTACAACCCGTCCAAATTCTCAAATTTTCCATGGAACAGTCTTAAGTCCTCATGCACATGGCCATATTATGGCGTTTTACAACCACAGTGATATTAATACATCACTAATTGTAATTTGTGGGCCCATCCTGCATATCCCTGTATTTCCCATTTCATACAGAGGAATATGTAGGTCTCTTCTCGGTTTCACATGGAATCCATGCTCTATTAAAAGTTGAGTTATGAGGCTCTTTACTAGAAGGAAGGGGCGACTACCTCCTTAACACGATACCATGGTGTATACAGCTCTGCCGTGCAGAAACAAAGGGACACAATGTGCCACTGTACATTCCTAATTCTAAGACCTTGGAAGAGTAAGGATCCAAAATAGGGGTTTTGTCCAGTCAAAAAGAAGATATTCTTGGCGGATCAGGGTGTGTATTTAGGGCAGATTAGGAATTAGGTTCAGCTTCTTTGTTATGGGCATTAACTCACTCCATATATCTCCTTTTTAAAACTGTTTTTATGTGTTAGTTTCAGACAACATTTAGGCTAGGGTGACATGGCATCATGTGTCACATGACATAAAGTCGCAAAAAGTTGCACAATGACAAAATTGATTTGAGTTGCCATAGCGTGACTGTTTCAGAACTATATTTTTGCAGTGAAACAACAGCCGAATCACAGATGGATCACAGGCAAGCTGCAGTTGCAGGTGACGTAGATGTCCATGATGGAAAAGTTGCATACAACTTGTGACCTGTGACCAATATCCAACCAATTTGGATTTTCTGCAGTTGTCGTGCTGTAGTCGCATTAGGTTCCAACGTGACACAATTGACAATTATTAGATGTGATATCACAGTGCGACACTGAGATCTATGTGTTCCATGATACATGTCACCTTAGGCGAATGCAGAATAAGGAGAGTTATAGTAGAAAGATACATTGGTATTTACACAATTGGGGAATTTTAAAGGAAGTCTGTCATAATTTCACCCTATAAATCAATCCTAACCATAGGTGGGCAATGTGAAATCAAGTACAAGCAAACCGTCAAAATGTTACCATGCCTCCAAAATTGGCATTGTACCCCCTCACCCATGACAACAACTCTGGAGAGGACCTCCCATCCGTCTAGGTTTCCTATCCAGAGATGGGATATCCTAAGAATGCCGTCCATACTGGGATTTCACCTTGGGGCATTGGATCCTCTGTAGTAGTAGTTGAAAAGGAGGCTTTCTGGCAGTATAAGTTTCCTTGGGGAGCAGTTGCAAATCTGGCACAGATGCCTACTCCAATGGGCTCTGCTGGTCTCACCATGTGTTGGCACTCCAACTGAGCTGAATGCCATTGAGGAAAACTATGTGGGGGTGTTCTTGGGACTGGTGGCAGCTCTCTCCCCTCCTTCCTCCTAAACCATGACCCTTGCCTAATGATTGACATCTCTAGCTCCCATCTTAAAGGAATGTGGCATAGCTTACTGCTCCTAGTGCCTTTACGGGGTTGGAGGGCATGATCTCTATATATGCCCCTGCCTTCTTCATTCCTTCAGTGGAGTTCAACAAAATGCCCTATAATACCCTGTTTCCCTGAAAATAAGACATACCCTGAAAATAAGACATAGCCTGATTTTCCAGAATTTTTGAGGATGCAAAATGATTTTTCAGGCTTTTTGAGGATGCTTGAAATATAAGCCCTACTCCAAAATTAAGCCCTGCTAACAGTTAACTTAAAAAGGCAATTTAAATAGTGTCCAGACAGCTATACATGTAAAAAAGTTAAACCTTTTTGAACAAAAATTAATATTAGACACTATCTTATTTTCGGGGAAACACGGTAGAAGCTGCTTTGGCCAAAAATATGACTAATTACCACCTTCTTTTTTAATGAAACCAGTGAAAAGGGAACATAGTTTTTGTAGCTTTTTAACTTGTATGCAGTGAACTTTGTTATCAGAATGTTTAGGGTAGGTTATTATGTTCTAATTACGGTAACTATGCTTAATATTTGAGAATGATATGTACTAGAGTTTTGCACAATTTCTGAGAAATACTGTATACCATTTTGTGTCTTGGTTTCTTTATCATAAAGCAGATTGTAAATTTCTGAGGGAGGCCGCAGCTATTTGTTCTCCTGGAGAATTAAGGTGCGCTTAGACGGAATTATTGTTGTTCAAAATAAATCGCTAGATCATTCGAATTTGAACGATAATCGTTCAGTGTAAACACAGCCAACAATTGAATGATGAATGATAATTTGTTCGCTTATCGTACATCATTCATTTCAAGCAAGCATGAAAATCATTGTTGGCTAATCGTTCAGTTTAAATACCGATCTTTCCGTCGCTCTCATTCACTTATACAGTGAATGTGAATGATTTATCTGTATAAAAAGGCTGCACGAGGGAAGTCTGACATCGTTTGAGCGATAAATTATTCCGTCTAAAAGGGCCCATGCAGCAGGGAAAATTAATAAAAACTAGTGTAAAAAAGTAAATTGAAGACATTGTACATACTGTATCAACCAATCACAGTTCTGCTTTTTTAACCTGACTTACAAAAATGAGAGCTGGAATCTGATTGGGCAAAAGCATAACTTCCAATAATAATGGATCGCAAAGTATGGGGCACTCATGACACTGGATATGCCCCATAAATAACAACAAAGGCCCTATTTTTTGGGACGGTCCCAACTAAAAAAATTGAGAGTGGGAGATATGGATAACTGCACTGTTTTAATTTGCACTATGCTTCTGTATTTTTAAAGGTGTATGCTTATATTAAAGGGGTCATCTGATTTAGAGAACCCCTTATTAAGTACCCCATTAGGAAATTCTGAGTTAAAGGAGATCTGTCGCATTGTCTGACAAGTGGGATGGGCTGCATACTATTACAGCCGCGTCTGTGCTAACTCCATCATCATTTTTTGTTTTCTTGTATAGCCCCTGTTTAACTGCACATTATGCAACTCTAGTCTACTGTCAAGTGGGTGGTCTCCACCGCCTAGTGTTAATAACTGATGTCACATTTGACTTGACAGTAGACAGTGGAGACCATCTACTTGATGGTAAACTATTGTCATAATCAACATGTGATGGGAGCCATTGCGGCCAAACTGGGAAGGGGGCTACAAAATAGAAATGGTGAAGTCAACAGGAGTGCAGCTGTAGAAGTATGCAGTTTTCCCTACTAATGAGAAGACCGGATAGATTCTCGCTCTTTCATCAGCTGATCATTATCCTATTTATATGGGACAATGATCGAGTGAAGGAATTTTTGTTCCCAGTCATTGACCCATGTAAAGGGCCTTAAAGGGGTTGTCCCGCGCCGAAACGGGGTTTATTTTTTTTCAATAGCCCCCCCGTTCGGCGCGAGACAAACCCGATGCAGGGGTTTAAAAAAAAACAAAAACGGATAGTACTTACCCGAATCCCCGCGCTCCGGTGACTTCTTACTTACCTTGCGAAGATGGCCGCCGGGATCTTCACCCACGGTGGACCGCAGGTCTTCTCCCATGGTGCACCGTGGGCTCTGTGCGTTCCATTGCCGATTCCAGCCTCCTGATTGGCTGGAATCGGCACACGTGACGGGGCGGAGCTACGAGGAGCAGCTCTCCGGCACGAGTGGCCCCATTCAGAAGGGAGAAGACCGGACTGCGCAAGCGCGTCTAATCGGGCGATTAGACGCTGAAATTAGACGGCTCCATGGAGACGGGGACGCCAGCAACGGAACAGGTAAGTGAATAACTTCTGTATGGCTCATAATTAATGCACGATGTACATTACAAAGTGCATTAATATGGCCATACAGAAGTGCTGAACCCCACTTGCTTTCGCGGGACAACCCCTTTAAGTATGTGTCTGACCCAAGGTCTGACATTAACTTACACAGTAACCCGCTATAGGTAGCAGTAGAGAAACAGTTTTCTTCTTTCTGAAGGAAAGCTAATTTGCATATTGTTCCAAGGGATCATTGCTCTAAAGACTCACTACCGGCTTAGATCTGACTGGTTGGGATGGACATTGGGGTGTCATGTTCCTAAACTGTTTCTAAGAAAAGCAGGAAAGCAAACTGTATGGGTATTTTTACCTTTTGAATTATCTTACTTTCTGGCTTTCTTAAGAGAAATATCAATCAATGTATATACAGTGGCATAAAGAGGCTACTGGGTCTCTGGCGATAACAGAGTCAAATCCAAAGACCACAAGTCATAAAAAACATAAATCTATGTCTAGTGGCTGACATCTCTCATGGCTAGCAATTCGGGTAACTTTATTACTACTGCTTCCTATGGAGAATGGCAGACATGCACTCACTAGTATGCACGGTTGTAATGCTAGTGGGGCTATAGGAAGGAACTAATAAAGTGAATTTGTAGTACGCCAGTATTAATTGGAACTTGAGCCAAATGGACTCCAAAAACTTCTTCTGAATATGACTTCCTGGGCCTCAATGTTGTCTGATTGCATGGCCCTGTCCATCATTTTTCAACCCAATGAGCTGGGGTGGCCAGTGGCTTTTTGTCTGATTTCCCTAAGATACGTCCAGACCATGTATGTGACCATGTGGGTGGGAGTGGATAATGCTGGCCATGCCCATAAGTTGTTTCTACCATCCTTGCCCATTAACATGCATGCTTGACCTCTCTAATCATGAAAGTTTATTTCAGTGGGGAAAAGCTTATCTTCATGCAGCAGAAAAGAATTGGACATATCAAAATCTTAATGTCCAATCTGGAATTCCTGAAAGATCTCACCAACATTTATCCAATACGTATAGACAACTTAAAGGTGAAGCATCACTCTTCTGACCATTTTGCTGTATTGTACACAATTTGCTATTTTAATTATATGGACCAGAAGTGCTCAACAAGCTTCTTACTGGCACCATGTGTCAATATGCTGAATACATGTTAGGTTATGTAACACATTATGGACTGAAGCTGATCATCAGATATGATCTGTATCTGTTCATTAATTTATTGTACACTTTGTAAAGAGTATTTAAACATTACTTACTATCACTAATGTATATGCAGTATGTGTGTTAAATAAATACTAGTGAAAAGCTGCATACTGTAAGTTATTTCAACCGTACCTAACTTTTCAAATGGATTTTCAGAAAAAGCTGCTGTGTATGTTAACACTATTTCTGCCAATCATATGGCTGTATTTTTCCCCATTTCCCCATTCTGCAGGGTGTTCATCTGATTTTCAATAGTCTCAGAACTGATGGAAGAAGGCTGCTGTGCTGTGTTCTTTAGACTGTACACATTGAGCTGCAGATTCTGCTCTCTGTCAGTAATACACAGACATAACATCATTTTTTTTTAAAGGAACATTTATTGGGCATGTCATAGATCACAATACAGAACAAGGGAGAGAGTCATCTAGAATACTTCACAAAATTAAAACATTACAGTTTTCTCACTTCCTTCAGAGTTTATAATACACCCTTTTTCCTTTTTTTTTAAACAACTTTGACCATTATAAGAAAGGAGACTAGAACTCCCAACCTGGGGCATCGTTTCAAATAGAACAAACAACTATAAACTAAACCCACAGCTCCAGTACCAATATTGTGTATACATATTGTCCATGTGAGTCACAACAACAAATAGAGAAAAGACCTTCAGTTTTCCTAGAAAAGAGGAGTTAGATAACGTCCAGCGCAGTATTGGGGGTCAACCCACCAACCCCATATTTTGGTGAACTTGGCAGGGCATCCCCTAGCCATATATGTCAATTTATATAGAGGGGCTGTTTAACTCATGTAGCCAGGCAGCCCTAGTGTTTTTTTTCGGTACGTTTCCAATTAAGTAATATTACCTTTTTAGCATAGGAAAAAAGCTATTTGTATAGGGTGCATGCTGCCACATCAAACGGAATGTTTTCCACAAAGCCAAAGAGACAGACCTTAGGGTGTAGGATACATGGTGTTCCCAGATCTGTCTCCATGAACTCAAGTACATCCCTCATATAAGCTTGTAAAACATGACACACCCAGAACATATGCATAGTTGTGCCTGTATCCATCAAGCAACTTGGGCAGTCTGAACTAGGAGATAAGCCCATAGCATTTAGACGGCTAGGAGCATAATAGACATTATGTAGGAACTTGATTTGTATTAGCCAATCTCTAGTACTTATTAGGGGGGGCCCAGAGCCTGCCAAAAGGCTTCTCCGGTCATCGAGTCCATGTCCGGTATATCCACGCCCCATTTTTCAAGAGCCCTGTCTTTCAGTGAAACAAGGCTACATGTCAGCTGTCTATAGAAACAGGAGAGCGGCTTCAGGATATTAGCCATGTGTGCCAACTACTCCAGACGAGTCAAGACAAGGGGGATACTCAGGCCCTCAAATTGGGCTCTGAGGGCATGGCGAAGTTGGAAATTCCTAAAAAGGGAGCTACTACGGAGGCCAAAACATGTCTGCAATTGTAAAAAGGTACAGAAAACGCCACCTTCAACATCATCTGAGAGGGTAGTGACCCATGCCGTCTCCAGAAGACTAAGAAGACTAAGGTTGGGGTTACACCATAGAGGGGTATGAGGAGACCACTTGGCTGCCTCATCAGGTATCAAATGAAGGAGGGCTTTCCAGATTTTGAGAGTCACCCACATGGGCGCAGGTAGGGTACTTACACGCAAGGTCGGGCCCTTTAGTAATAAGCCTCTCAAACTTTGTTCTGAGCCCACCATTCTGCGCTCGAGTCCCACCACTGGGTTATAGTTGGTAGACGACAGCCAGCACCCCACACATACCAATTGACTAGCCAGGTAGTAACAGTAGAAATGGGGAAGGGTCAAACCCCCTCCATCCGTGGGCAGGCAGAGAGTTTCCATTTTGATTCTTGGGGTGGAGCTTCGCCATAATATGCGAAGGAGTATTTTATGGAGAGCTGTAAAGAATATTTAGGGATCAGGATAGGGGCGTTCTGAAATATATACAAAAATTTTGACCACCGACAGCCCAGTTTTATCCCAGTTAACGCTTACTCCGGAGTACTTTCTGTAAATGTTAGAAATTGAGAGTACTCAGGCTAAAGAGGATTCTGGGTCTTGCAGAAACAGAAGAGTATCATCCGCGTACAATGCCACCTGCTCTTCATGAGTTCTCCATTGGAACCCCGTGACTACCATTGATGCTCGAATCTTTTTATGCAAGCGGCTCAATCGCGATAGCTAAGAGGGCTGGGGACAGAGGACAGCCATGACGCATCCCTCTACCAAGGAAAAACTGCTTAGACATATGGGTGTTCGTCCGCAACCGTGCCCCCAGAAAATGATACAGCATATGTACCCACTTAATAAAGGTTGTCCCAAACCCAAAACGAGCCATAACTTCCCACAGATATCTTCACTCTAGAGAGTCAAAGGTCTTAGCATGATCAATAAAGACCAAAGTACGCTTCCCTCGGTTGGAGTGCGACAGCACGAGGTCTGTGAAAAGTCTTCTGACATTCATAGCTGTACTATTGCCTGGCACAAATCCTGACTGATCAGCGTGTATGATGCGACTAAGGGCCCCATTAAGACGCATTGCCAGAACGTTAGCCAGGATTTTAATATCGTTATTGAGTAGGGAGATAGGCCGGTACGAGCCACAGTCCCCTGGGTCTTTCCCAGGCTTGAGAATAAAGACTATTAAAGCTTCACGCATAGTTGGTGGCAGAACCCCCTCCCGAAGGATACAGTTGAATAACACAAGGAGTTTCAGGGATATAAATTCCACAGTGTTTTGTACCATTCTATGGGGAGCCCATTGGGACCTAGCATTTGCTGTTTGGGAAAGACTGAATACCCTCTACAATCTCCTCCTGCTCCAAGTCACCATCCAGCATTGTCACACTAGTCTGGGGTAATGTCAGGAAAGTAATAGTGTCAAGATGGGACTTCAAGGCTTCATCAGAGCAAACAAGCTGGAAGGTATACGGATTTGTGTAAAAGGCAACAAATACATTATTGATGAGCTCAGGGTCAGTGACCATGGCCCTGGATGTATCCTGGATTCCCACATTGGGGGAATAACATTGTTCTCGCTGGCGAGGTAGGCTAAAAGTCGACCATTTTTATCTTGATCAAAGACTCTATGCTGGGAGTGCAAGACTCTTTTCTTGGTATAATCAAGCAGTAGTAACTTATATTCTCTTACCGGACAGTTAAGTGCAGAGTTATTTGCCTCAGTGGGAGCCATAATATAACAGGTTTCCACCTCGGAGAGACAACGCTCCAAGTCCTCCCTTGCCTGCTGCAGAGACTTTCTATAAACTGAGATGGCCCCAGCAAAAAACCCTCTACTGAAGGCTTTAGAGGCCTCCCAGACCGTGGACTTGGATGCCAAAGCAGCGTTCACTCCCCAGTAAATCTCCGCCTCCTGGTCAGTGTAAGGCCCCCTGTCCATGGCCGTTGCGGAATATTGCCAGCGATATTGCGCCGCGGGGGAGCAGGGAGAGAGCTGCCAGTTCTCTGTGGTGACTCTATCTGATAGATAGGCTCACCACGGAGAATCGCGCCAAATCGCAGCATGACGCGGTTTAGATCCCATGAGCAGAGAATCGCTATGATTCTCCGCTCGTGGATGCCACGGCTGTGCTTTCCAAGTTCCTGTAAAACAGAGCACCAGCATGAGGGAGGAGTGGGAGTCTTCATGCCGTAACTAGATGTGACGTAATGACAGCAGCACAGATGACATGGTGACAGTCTGAGACCAGGCCACGGACAAGACTGAATGCCAAAGGCTGTTGAGAATAGGTCTTGTTCAGGAAAGCCAGCATAAAGAAATAGTGCCACCAGGTCACGGGAGTTGATACTCCCAATGGCCTGTGCGTCAGCTCTTATGTCTTGTGAAGCTGCAGGCAGAAAGTATGTCCCAGGTGAGTGGACGTCACTGCAGGAGAAGTAGACCCCAAGCCGTAACAACCTTTGCTCCTCTATCAGAGAGTTTTCCCTTGGGACTAGGACACAGACTGCATCCTTTTGGGTGATAAGCCCATGTTAAGACACTGTCCATGTACTGGGCTCTAGTTAAGGTGACTAGATTCTCCCAGGGTCAAAGCAGGAAAAAGCTGGGGAGCACTGACTACGGGAAGCCCACAGTTGAGGTGAGGGAGAGCGCTACATAGTATGAAATCAATTACACAGCTGATTTACAGTTAAAGTCTGCACCAATGGTAGTAATAGTGAGCCCCACAGTGGCCTCAGTATCAATAGTGACCCCTATATCGTCCCCAGATGTAACAGTGTCTCATTTATCGGCCACAGTAGTTATAGTGACCCCCACAGTGTCTCCTATATTGGCCCCAGTAAGAACAGTGGCCCCCACAGTAGCCCCAGTAGTAATAGAGCCTCCCTGAAACCGATATACATACCTAAATCGGGATGTCTGGTCACTTTACACTAGTCCTACATGATAATTAAGTTATAAAGTTCAGGACTGTAATATGTGTTTTGCATCGTTCAAGTAGTAATAAAGCGACTCCTATAAAGGCCTAAGCCCAGGACAGGTACAGTAAGGCTGAGTTCACACAGGACGGAGTTGCAGCAGAATTTCCATGTGGCAATTTTGCCCATGGCTCCTAATTCCGGGATTAGCCAGCCATGTAGATGAGATTTTGCAAAAATCTTGTCCACATGGGGCGGCCAATCTGTTGCGGCAAAGCCGGATGGAAACAGACATGCAGCACGTCAATTTTTTTTTTCTGCTGTGTCCTCACTCCTCTCTATGGGGAGAGAAAGCTGCAGCAAAATGCCGGCGGCCGAACCGCTCCAAAACCCGCAGCTCTCCCGTGGTTTTTAGGTGCGGCCAAGCCATGGGATTTCCGTCCCGTGAGAACCCAGCCTAAGTCTGATAGTTTAGGGTGTAAGAGGCTGCATGGCCCTTGAAGATTAACTTTGGACCCCACTTGAGGATAGCAGCAGTAAGAGGTGTACATGAGGCAGTATAAGTGAAATAACTTTACTCCATGATGGTTACAAAGGGTCATTTATAAATGGCAGTTACAGCAATACATTTAACAGTTCTAGAGGTTATGCATTGTGCGGGTTCTAACACAACTGGATGCACATCATGTGGCAGTTGCCAATTGCAACAGTGTTAAAAAATAGATGCCATAAGGCACACAACTCCCAACAGGTGATATATCAACAGAGCAACTCACAGCAGGTATTTTATGACCTAGTGGGCTTGTTGGGAAACAGTAGCTGGTCACACAAATAATCAAGGTGTCTGACTATCCCATGGCCCACAATATGAACAGTATGGGTTTGTAAGGGGGTTAGTCCTAAAGGGTTTAAAGCCAGAGTGTGTGACACAGACACAGCGGGGTTAACCAGAATGGGTGTTTACTCAGTATGAGGCAATGGGTATGGTAGTTACAGTGTTTGAATAAGGGCAACAGGTTATATATCCTTATAGCGACAAATAGCTTGGTGGTAGTGATGGAGAACCTGGCTAACACCATCAGAAGTAACCCCTCAACAGGGGGTATGGGTTGGGAATGTGGAGCACAAGGTCTTGCTTTTTACAGACAATATTGTGGTTTACATCCCTAGCCCCAGAGTGAGCCTCCCCAATATCATGTGAGAGTTTGCCGTCTTTGGCGAGCTCAGCAACTACAAAGTGAATGCACAGAAATCAGTGCTATTAAATATCTCGATCCCGCAGAGAGAGGCATCGGACCTAGCAATGGCCTTTATATTTTTCAGACTGCACCGTGCTGCCCACCTGGGTTTTTCTTCAATAGATTGTGAGGCCTGATACTCAAATTCATGTGGAAACGGGATCTAAGAGGCTTAGATACACGAGTCTGACCAAACAGAAAGAACAGGGTGGAGTGAGTCTCCCTGATCTCCGATTGTATGACAAGGCTGCGATAGAAACCTGCATATTTGATCTGTTTCATCATGGGTCGGACAAATTATGGGTATCCATAGAAAGGGAGGGTAACCCCTTCGAGATATGCGTGGCTTTCTGAATCCCGGGGAAAGTCAACTGGGAAAGAATGGGGTAATCGACTACGATAGTTGCTTTGCTCAGAGCCTGGAAGAGGGGGTGTGAGATCTCTGTTCCAGGGCTGTGTGTGTCCTGACCGGTTTAATGGTCGGAGCCATAGGGTCTGCCTAGCTGCTGTGGCAAGGCCCATACGCTTTACCTTGAGTCTTGGCTGCTGTGCTTATGCATCACAAAGGAACTCAACTTTGAGTGCTTTAAAGGTTGAAAGAATATAGTTTCTAGGTACCCTATTGTCTATGTCTGTTTGGACCAGAGCTAGATCCTTCCTTAATGCCTGAGCCACTTCATTGGAGGCTACCGCCACAGAACACTGTGCACCTTCTCAGGAAGCCATTGGCCCGACTGTCCATAGGATTCTGAAGGCTTGACCCATCTTCAGCTGGTACTACAGTGCAATGTGATAATTTTGCAATCGCCATATCAACATGGGAAGAGGTTTGCAGCTATTAATTTGTTCTCCTTTAATTGGGAGCATGGTCTAATAACATCTAGAAAGGATTAGTCTTTTCTCTGGGTGTTTCCATTCAGCCATCATTGCTTTATTTAAAGCCTTGTCCACTTTAAAGACCCTAGGTCCCCTAGAGGTGGACTCTGAGGCTTTACCCAAATCAGTATCCTGGTCCCTTGACCAGAAGGATCTTAAAAGTTTATTAATTATTCCATCATGAAATATAACATTCTCTCCACATCCTCATCTTCAAACTGCTGTTAGGGCTAAGAGAAAACAGTTTAACAAGTATAATCAATACATATGTTACAGGAGGAAGAAGCGAGTGGGTACATGATGGAAATCTTTATATATGTTACAGGAGGAGAGAAGGGAGCGGAGGACATGATGGAAACCTTTGTATATGTTACATGAGGAAAGAAGGGAGAGGAGGACAATATGGAAACGGTTATACATGTTACAGGAGGAGAGAAGGAAGAGAGGGAGACATGATGGAAACCTTTATATATGTTACAGAAGGAGAGAAGGAAGAGGGAGACATGATGAAAACCTTTATATATGTTACAGGAGAAGAGAAGGCAGAGGAGGACATGATGAAGACCTCTATATATGTTACAGGAGGAGAGAAGGGAGTGGAAGACATGATGGAAACCTTTATATATGTTACAGGAGGAGAGAAGGGAGTGGAAGACATAATGAAACCCTTTATATATGTTACAGGAGGTGAGAAGGAAGAGAGGGAGACATGATGGAAACCTTTATATATGTTACAGGAGGAGAGAAGGGAGTGGAAGACATAATGAAACCCTTTATATATGTTACAGGAGGTGAGAAGGAAGAGAGGGAGACATGATGGAAACCTTTATATATGTTACAGAAGGAGAGAAGGAAGAGGGAGACATGATGAAAACCTTTATATATGTTACAGGAGGAGAGAAGGCAGAGGAGGACATGATTAAGACCTCTATATATGTTACAGGAGGAGAGAAGGGAGAGGAGGACATGATGGAAACCTTTATATATGTTACAGGAGGAGAGAAGGGAGAGGGAGACATGATGGAAACCTTTATATATGTTACAGAAGGAAAGAAGGGAGAGGGAGACATGATGGAAACCTTTATATATGTTACAGAAGGAAAGAAGGGAGAGGGGGACATGATGGAAACCTTTATATATGTTACAGGAGAAGAGAAGGGAGAGCGATGACATGATGAAAACCTTTATATATGTTACAGGAGGAGAGAAGGCAGAGGAGGACATGATGGAGACCTTTATATATGTTATAGGAGGAGAGAAGGGAGAGGGGGACATGATGGAGACCTTTATATAAGTCACAGGAGGAAAAAAGGAAGAGCGGGTGAGATGGAAACCTTTATATATGGTACAGGAAGGGAGAGAGGGGGACATGATCGAAACCTTTATATATGGTACAGAAGGAGAGAAGGAAGAGGGAGACATGATGAAAACCTTTATATATGTTACAGGAGGAGAGAAGGCAGAGGAGGACATGATGAAGACCTCTATATATGTTACAGGAGGAGAGAAGGGAGTGGAAGACATGATGGAAACCTTTATATATGTTACAGGAGGAGAGAAGGGAGTGGAAGACATGATGAAACCCTTTATATATGTTACAGGAGGTGAGAAGGAAGAGAGGGAGACGTGATGAAAACCTTTATATATGTTACAGGAGGAGAGAAGGCAGAGGAGGACATGATAAAGACCTCTATATATGTTACAGGAGGAGAGGAGGGAGAGGAGGACATGATGGAAACCTTTATATATGTTACAGGAGGAGAGAAGGGAGAGTTGAACATAATTGAAACCTTTATGCATGTTACAGGAGGAGAGAAGGGAGAGGGAGACATGATGGAAACCTTTATATATGTTACAGAAGGAAAGAAGGGAGAGGAGGACATGATGGAAACCTTTATATATGTTACAGGAGGAGAGAAGGGAGAGCGATGACATGATGAAAACCTTTATATATGTTACAGGAGGAGAGAAGGCAGAGGAGGACATGATGGAGACCTTTATATATGTTACAGGAGGAGAGAAGGGAGAGGGGGACATGATGGAGACCTTTATATAAGTCACAGGAGGAAAAAAGGAAGAGCGGGTGAGATGGAAACCTTTATATATGGTACAGGAAGGGAGAGAGGGGGACATGATCGAAACCTTTATATATGGTACAGAAGGAAAGAAGGGAGAGGGAGGACATGATGAAAACCTTTATACATGTTATAGGAGGAGAGAAGGGAGAGGGGGAAATGATGGAAACCTTTATATATGGTACAGAAGGAGAAAAGGGACAAGATAGAAACCTTCATATATGTGAAAAGGGAAAAGAAGGAGGGAAAGAAGGGATATGATGGAATACTGTATATATGTTACAGGTATGAATAAAGTTCAGGAGGGAAGAAACTAAACACTATAGCAAGTGGGCATAATCTGAAATTAGTTGTAGGAAAATTAGAAGCATGCTCAGAAAATATTATTTTACTGAAAATGTAGTAGATGCTTGGAACAGACTTCCAGCATATGTGGTTTGCTAATCAATAATATATAGTGCTCTAGATAAGCATTGATGTATCGTAAGAGAGAAATAACATGAGGATAGACTAGATGGACCAGGTTTTTTCTTCTGCCGTCAGTTTTCCACGTTTGCATGAACAAGGCCTGCATGATTATAACTCTGAGTTTGTTGGACTTTTGGTTTCCACTTAACTGGAATGTATAAACAAAAACCGAGCAAATAACCAGTTATAATGTCTAGATATGAAATTATTCATACACAAGAATGCCGCCCCCACAATTATACAAGTGACCGCACAAAGCTATGAAAATCTTAAAAATGGACAAAACTGCTCATCACTTCTACAGATTCCACAGAGAACTTCCAAAATGTCACACAGCAATGATGAGTAAGCTTATATGTCTGGCCTCTTACCTTTTGTGTAATATGTTGGACAGGAATAATTAATATGTTAATGTAAAAGCAATTCGGGGCTCAAGAAAATGGTGTTATTCACAACTGTGTGGATGTCACATTTTTGGGTTTCATCTTCACCTATTTTATATAATATGAATATTCTTCCACTAGGTGGTGCTCTAGTGCTGGACACTGAAACTAGACTTCACACAACTCCTCCAACCTGGAGTAGCCCTTTGCTCACTTTTTGAACTATTGTAACATACTATTTGGTTTGAAGAATCTTCTTGGGGTAGTTTCACATCTGCTTTGGAGGATCTGCCGCAAAATAGCGGTAGAAAAAGCACTGCATGCAACGCTTTTTTTTCCATGTAAAAGCTGGGCAGTTGAGCGGAAACCAAATGAACCCCATTATAGTCAATGTGATCCATTCAGCGATATTCGGTTCTGTCTTGAGACACAGTCGTTCGCCCACGAAGATTCTACTTTCCGGCTCCACAAAGGAGCAGGAAAGTGGGATCCCGGGTGCAGGTAGGCAACCACCCTTATTAAGGCTCCTTTCAGCTCACATTTTCCTATCCAGCACTGGTTCTGTCCTGGTTTCCATCCTCCATGCAGAAAACTGCTTTGGGACAGAAACCAAGACAGAACCATAGGGATCAATATGTGAGACTGAAACCTCTTTGGTCTCCGTTTCACATGGTTTCAGTCTTTCACACTGGATAGAAAAAAGCTTTGTTACGTGAACATTTACAGTCATAAGACCTTCCTCAAACTGTCAAGTTTCTATAGTATATCAATCACACTATATGTAATGATACGTGATTGTTAGAGGTCACACAACCCCTGGAGTGGGTAAAATAAAGCAATTACTGCTTCTATTGTTCAGCTGACTTTTGATTTTATGACACCAAGACAATATATTCACATTGTCACAGCCAATGCTGCAATCACGTTGTGCTGTCTAACCCAGGATGCACAGTGCCACACATGTGACATGCACTCCAGTCACAGACTACGGAAATAGTTGAGTCATTTTCACCTTTCCTGCAGAAAGACTGGATTGCACTTAGTTTGCATCATGTGGCATCAGAGTCAGAGACTCATGGTGGTGGTGGTGGGGGGTCACATATATTTATTGACTTGGCTTTCATGAGCAAAAAAACAACAGATGAGACAGATGGGCAAGAAACATAAAATGCTGCAGACCTGCTGCATTACCAATGGATATATATTACATTCAGTAATACTGTATATACCCCATTGTTGTACTGGATCCATATAGAGTTGCCCTGAGCCCAGCTGAGGACAATTACCACCTTTCGAATAGGTAGTGGCATCATAACACCTCTCTGTGTAAAGCGCAGCTTCCACTTTAATGACCTTTCAATGGTCGTCTCTCTGGTTCATGAAGATATTTAACCTGCCCCATTGTCTTAGTGTGAAATCCAGTAAAAGAAGAGTTCTGTGGAGCAACGATAGGTAGTTTTGCGTTTTGAGCAAAGAATGCTGGAAAGAGTGTTTTAGAAGTATATTCTCTTTGTTTATAGGTCCTTATACGAGTGTCTATCCTCCATCCCACACACCACCCCAACATCCTCATCGTGGGCACAGTCATGTACCCCAATTTTCGATCTTTGGCACTCCAAAAGGGTTCTTTCCGACCCTTGACATTTCACCTCATCGAGTAGAATTCGCAGCCCCTTCCCCTCCCCAAATTCTGCTTTTCTGGCCACCTTCAATACATAGGGATAGCCCAACTGCCTGCACACCACAGAGGCTGCCTTGCTGTCAAATCTGTCATTGCAGATTGTCCCCCATTCTCCATTGATGTGAATCTCCACCCGTCCTCTATCTGGTTTTTTATCTTCATTAACTAGACGGACAGTCCCATGTTTGATCTTCTTTGTGACCTTTACTTTATGCTTCTTTAAGATTTTCTTCTTAATCCGCTTTCCCCCTGGGCCTCTCCTGCCTGCAGTTCTACTTCCTGCTTCGGTTCTTCTTGTAGAAGGCGGTGATGTGGTCTTTGAGTGGGTCGTGTATCTTGGCTGTGATGTTCCCTGGTTTGGCATGAAGGTAGAGTGTGATCTTCCTTTGGTGGTGGCAAAGACATCTTTTAACTCACTTTGCCAGCCTTTGGTGGGAATCCATTGAATTGTAGGCCGAGAAGTCATGGTAACTTTTACTGCTTTCTTAGACTTCGTTACCCCTCTCTCCGTCTTTGGGACTGGTGTTACTCCTTTTCTTTGCATTGTTGGCTTAGGGACAGGGGCAGCGGTAACATATCCGGGAACAGTCGTTCTCCTATATGTTGTGCTTGTAGGAATGGTAGTAAAGTAAGGTTCTAATGTTGTCCTGAATCTGGTTGTATCATGCAATCTTGCCGAGCTTGAGGTTGGAGTTGATTCAGTTGTCATAGCTTTGGACTTTAGAATGAGTTCTGTGGAGAACAAAAAGTGAACACATGAAGGTATACTAGGTGAAACAAAATGGGTGGCATCGGATCCTATCACACATTTTTGCATAAGTCTATTTGTGAACATCTTGCTTGCCATCCTCCAACGTTCTTCATAATTGATGTAATCAGGTGTGGATGCCAAAACTCATGGACATTTATTAGCTTTCCTTATCAAAATGCAAGGTGGTGTAGGAAGTACTCCCTCTATTGTGCTCTGGGGGCAGTCACTGTTGCTCTGGTGGCCAATGACTGCTGGTGGAGAATCTGCCCCTGGCTCATGACACAGCCGGGGAAAGAGAGACTGACTGGGTCCGTGAGCACCAAAGAAAGGAGGCCCCTCCCTCTTTACCCTGCAGCGGTGACAAGCTTAGTATGTTACCACCCACAGGATCCAGCCCTGCATTAGGAAGATGATCACACATCATCCAGCTTGTATCTAACATTAATTTAGGACCCCATCTCTCAATCAGGTTTTATAACTGACCATATGCTTTCTTTTAATGGGGAAGGAATCTTGTTTTAACTTGTGCAAGCATCATTAGGTCTGCCGTCCAGTATCTCCATCACCTCCTACAGCCAGATGAGCGGATGAAATATATCGTACAAATTGCACAATCTGAACAAGACTTGAACAACACTTTCTTGAGTGACCATCATATTAACTTCTTATATATAAGGCTACTTGCACACAGGCGATGTAAAAGTTACGCCAAAGATCCTTGGGTGCAAATTAGATCATTCAACACACGAACATCCCGTCTGTGTGCTGTCTGATGCGCTGAACACCGTACATCGGTGTGTGCTAATGCTGTCCAAAAATCAGACAAGAATAGTATTTTTTTTAACTCAAGCTATTCAGTCGTATATATATATATATATATATATATATATATACCTACACTTATTCAAATAAATAAGTGCCATTTCTGTCTGATTTTCGTCTTAAATCAGATGGAAAAAAGCCCATTTGCATGAACCTTAAGGGCTCATTCACACAGGCATATAGTCAGCGCGTATTACGCACGCGTATTTCCCGAGTGTAACACGCAGTGAATGGCGGCAATGAAAGTCTATGGACTTTTATTCCTTTATTCATACCTTCGTTGGAACTGCGAGGGGACACAGCGTATAAAATACAAGAGAAATAAACCGCAGCATGCTCTATTTCTCTGCGTTTCATACGGAGCCCTTGAAGGGCTGCATATTGAAACGCTGCCCCTTCTCAATGCTTGCAAAAGGACAGCCTTTATTACTGAGCAGGGGATTAAAATTAAAAAGTCGCATTGTGCATGTCCATGATGTCAGCATCCCGGTCATGCGCAGTGCCTATTACAGCCTGTACACGATCTCTGCTGGCAGAGCATAAGGGCTGCGATGAGTCCAATACTGTGAGACTCGCAGCGTTGTACTTATACGCCCATGTGAATGAGCCATAAGACTCTACAGACAAACCATATACAACATACTGACTCCACCTGTGCGTGGATATTGTCCTACAGACCATCACTCACTTTTCCTTGGATAGAAATCCATCAGTTTTCCTTTTACAGGAACGGCTCGAGGATTAAGTGTACATTTGCCTGGAGGAGCTCTCCTGTGAAGACAAATGAGAAGATAGATTGCTCAGGAGAAAAAAATGTATCTACATGATTCATGTTACCAGTAAGACAATGCAAGGTTTCTGAAATATAGAATGCTCTAAGGACAGCAGTGGTTATAAGAAAACACTGATGGTTGGTTAGACTCAACCCCCTGAGCAGAAAACAACTTCCTTCATTTCCTCAGAAGACGGGGAACAGGAGGATTGTGTCCATCGAGAGGACATTGGCCAGTAATTCCATGACCATAATAGCTTAAAGCCCCAGGATTTGGACACTATGAAGATATAGTATAGGCAGGTTTGTGGATCTACAAACCTTTTATACTATGAATAGGGGACTATTAGTAATTAAAGTTTTCTCAGCTTTCTCTTCCTCTAAATTCAATATTAGCCCCCTTTGTCCAACATTTCCTAATATAGATATAGGTAAAATATATTACTTTGCTGGGTCAACTATTTTGTACATGACTCCTGCTGCCACTGCTGCACTGGGCGTTCCCGTGGACAAGAAGTACAGTTCACCTTCAAAGAGAAGAGGTAAAAAAAGGAAATTAAAGGGGTTTTACCACCAAAGACATTTAGCCCCCATGCACAGGATAGGGAATACGTTTCAGATTGCTGGGGGTCCAACCACTTGGACCCCCAGTTATCCAGAAAACAGCACCCCTAAATGACATATAGGACATAATTCACATTCTAATGTGTTGTGGTGAGTTCAGGTTATTTCATCCACTCTCGGCTCGATTATTGCAACTTGCTGCAGATCGGCCTCCCCCAACCAGACTCTCCCCTCTCCAATCCATCCTGAATGCGGCAGCCAGGCTCATCTTCCTGTCCAGCCGCTACTCAGACGCCTCTGCCCTGTGCTAGTCACTGCACTGGCTGCCCGTCAAATACAGTATACAATTTAAACTCACCACCCTCATCCACAAAGCCCTCCACAGCACCGCACCGCCCTACATTGCTTCCCTTATCTCAATCCACCACCCAGCCCACGCCCGCCCTCCGCTCTGCTCATGAAATCAGACTAAATGCCCCTTTAATTCGAACCTCTCATTCCCGCCTTCAAGACTTGTCCAGAGCAGCACCAGTATTCTAGAACACGCTATCCAAAACTATCCGGGCAATCACTGATTCACAAAACTTCAGGCGTGCTCTAAAAACGCACCTCTTCAGGGAGGCATACCATATCCACTAAATCAAACCCCTCTGTACTCCGCCTGATAACATACACCCTGTCCTCCTGACTGCAATCCCTACTAGCCGCCATCAACCCCAGCACCTGCAGTCATACCAATTCAGCCACCACACGGATAAATGTCTGACCATTGTCTGTGTATAGCATCCCTCACTCTCCACCTCGCCATACTGTGCACATCTCCAGCCCCTTTACCTTCTGTATCACCCCATTATGAGTAGTTTGTAAGCTCGTTGGAGCAGGACCCTCACCCCTACTGCGTCCATCAATTGATTATTTCATGTAACTGTGGTTTTGTTTTTATTTTCCCTGTCTCGTAAGCGATGCGGAATATATGGCGCTATATAAATAAAGATTATTATTATTATTATGTCCTTAAATAGTCAAAATCTAAAGGGGTTGTATCATGACAAGTTTTTCCTGTCATACAGGGATTTTGGCCGCAACTAGAAACTTTGCAACTACGTCCCGGAGTGTGTGGCAGCTGATGATGTGTATGCGCACCAACGTTCCAAATACTTCAATGGGGCTGTCAAAGATAACTGAGTCAGCTATCTCCGGCAGTCCTGTTGAAGTGAATGGAGGAGAGGTGTATATACAGTGCCATCTTAACGCATGGGCCTGATGGGCACTTACGTAAGAGGGCCCCACATTAATCTATGCATGTTAACATTTCAATGCACCTTGTATTGTATATGATAATGTTGTGTGGTGGGATATGAACTTGACTCCAATCTGTCTATGCCATGTGTGAAGATTTTGATTTTGCCACTTTCTGTTTCACTTTCAAATTACCCATAATTCATTTTGTAAATTATACATAATTCCTATAATAAAAAGAGAGATTGCCCGCCGAATGGATGTGTGGATCATCTTGTGAAGCATAGTATGTCGTCTTAAGACACAAAGGCTCAGGTGCAACTTCTAGCTTTGCACCCTCTATAAGTAGCCCTGGTTACTTTCTTAAAACCACATCCTAGATTTCCTATGACTTCATATAGACCATATGTATATAATATAATGTGTTACCTGCCTCATCCTCAGCAAATGATATGATATAAGGGTAGTAGGTATTGATGAGTTTGGGGAAGTTGCAGGTTTGACCACTTCCCATACAGATTTCAGTGTAATGCCACTCTTTTTCATCCTTGTCCTCTTTAAGAGACATGAGGCGTCTGGAACAAAGTAAGAAATATATTGCATATAATTGGAAGAATAGAGATTCATGTGTAATAAAGAGCAACTCTACCCTAAAGATCCTAACATATGAATTACCAATAGGCATCCCTATATAAATATGGCATTAGCGGTAACGTAGCATGCAGCAAGCCAGATTGCAATATGGAGTGGATTCATATTCATATTTGAAATCTGGCTTGCTGCATGTTACCAGGTTATACAGCGATCAAGCCTTTCCTGTAGTATATATCTTGTATCTGGCTTCTTTTTCTGTGAGTTATGTCTTTGAGCATTTTTTCTCACCTCTGTGATTTTATGTAGTTATTTGTGAGAGCGTAGGCCTTGTCGCGGCGCGCCAGCTTGTGTTTTGGGCCTAAATACTAACTAACACCTGCATTTATCAGTGTGTGTTTTCTATGCGTGCGGTTTGCTATAGAGCCCAGGATGTCATGCCAGTGTGGCATACTTATTTATGCACAGCAATCGACAGCTTAGTCAGTGTGGGTTGTACCCCTGCATGTGTGGGGCACCCATCTATGGCAGTCATTTTGGTATTGGTTCATATTGTGTGGACTGGGTTTGTTAGCAGTCACCCTCTCCCCTCAAACACTGCCATCATCAGTGCCTAAACTAAACCTGGATTAATCGCTGAAGATAACCTGGTTCTACTACGTAACAGTCGTTTTATGACACCACTGCAAACAGAGGCAATGGTGGGTGGGTGTCAAAGGCAGTACATGTAATGGGTGTCGTGAAACCAAATGTCCTTCAGCCAAGTGCCTGGAAATAGTTAAGATAAAAATGAGTCCCTTATTAAGATGTTAATTTTGGTGCCCAGAACTGAAGTATGTGATATTTGAATTCCCTTCCCCTTTTCAAACAAATCTGGATTGCGAAGTCTGGCACTGGTTTCATCCACCCAATAAAAAGAACATGGAACCAAACATCACTGGACCCTCTTTTTCCAAGGGCCCCATTGTCTACCTCTATGGTACGAAAGGCCTTGTGTACAACAGTGTTCTTATATGCTGTAGGTCAGCTAGAATCTATTGGTGGTGACAGTGTGGGATATAGCATCTATTGCATTGTGAGGAACAATATCCTTCCATCTGTCATCATGCCTATCACATTGGACGTTCCCTGTGTTAATACATAAACCTCATTAAGAGGAGTAATGTCCTTCTTTATGGCAACATGGGGGTCATAAGTATTCTTACCCACTCATGAAGTCCCCGAAGATGTAGTGTCCTATAAGATTGGGCATTTGACATCCACGATAGATATAGCCTCCAGTAACTGACTTTCCAAGTGAGTGTGGATATGCGAATATTGGTAAGATGTCATCTGAAATTGGAAAATAAGAATTGGGAATGAAGGTCAAGATAACAGGAAAACTGAAACTATAAAGAAGGATATATATATATATATATATATATATATATATATATATATATATATACACTGAATAGCCATAATATTAAAAGGTGAAGGGAATACAGTAATATGGAATATCTAGTGATAATGGCGACTCTCAGGGCTGTCATACATTAGCCAGCAAGTAATCAGTCCGTTCTTGAAGTTGATAATTTGGAAGCAGGAAAAATGGAGAAGTGTAAGGATCTGAGCGACTGTGGCAAGGGACAAATTATGATGTCTAGATGACTGGGTCAGAGCATCCCCAGAATGACTGGCCTTTCAGCTTAAGAAAGATGGCTGCCTCCATAGTCATGTACAGGCAGCAGAATTTAAAAAATCTACATTCAGAAAATAAAAACTGATTAGAAAAATGGAAAATGTTTCACTATCTGGTTGTAATTAATACAAAAAAGTTTTGGTCATATAGTCCCTTTAAAGGAGCCACTGCTAATGTCTTAGTGTCAAATACTGTTGGACATCTTCAGAGGTCTTGTGGAGTGCATAGCTGGATGGGTGGCACCAATATTAGTTATGTGGTTTTAATTTTTGGGGGGCTGATCGGTGCTTATATACAAACAGGGCTGGGGACTATGACAACTATTCCAGATTTCAGCCCCCGGACAATGTTCTGTTAATCTTGTGGTTTTACATCTGGCTGTTATGGTATGTTGAGTTGTAGTTACATCATAGCTGGTAAATGTCAGGATGGAGACCGCTGTGCTAATGTATACAAAATTAGCCTGGACTTCTTGCTTTATCTTTAAAGACTGGAAAATAAGATTGTTCATGTGATGCACAGATGTGGTGGCTGTGACGTGGCTCGGTGGTGCAGGACGTACTGTACAGTAGGATACTGGTAGATAGGTTGTGTAATCTCCTCCAGATTTAGGAAATATTTCCTGTATGAGAGATGACTTTGTTGGATCCATTGAGTTAATATACATATTGAATTGTCAGCAAGTCTGGAATATATCAGCTAATTATACTGGGCATATCTCCAATCATTTAATACTCTCAAAAGCCACAACCAATTGTGATATCCTATGATATCCCGTTCTTCTTAGGTTCAAATGAACACTTGGTTATACACGTCTGGGATAAAGAAAGAAGCCAACTAAGAAATCATGTACATGGATTGAGTCATCCCACTCATCTACATATGCTTTGCATATGATCCATATTTTGCCAATGTAGCAGAACAGATATTAGGAAACATGAATAGCCTTAGCTATGTGTAACCAATGCAGGCACACAGGGTGCCGGCCACCAGCTTCTAGGGGGAAGCACTAGATGGATTTAGGCCGGGTCAATCACAGCCCTTTAAGTCTGCCTGGCCAGATGATCTTTCTTCTCAATGTGGGACTGCTTGTGGAGCTACATGAATCATCCTTCTTCTGGATCTTTCTCCTCCGTCTAATGTTCCAAGATGCTGTTGTCAGTGCTTCGACACCCCCGTAACATAATTGCTTAGTTCTGCAACTTTATGTGACGAGGTTGGTTCTGAAGCTGCATTTATGTTGTGAGCTTCTTTCTGGTACTGTATTTATGTTATGAGATTGGTTTAGTACCGTATTCATTCACTAAGCTGTCCTGGTGTGAGTATGCTGCAATCTTACTGCTTTATGTACAAACAGAATACAAGCGGACTGCCTATCAGTGCAATACATTATATCCAGTAAAAAGTGGATCAGACATACTTAAATTCAACATGCTAAATCCTTCTTTACCATGACATTTGTCATACAGCTCCACACACATTAAATACCCAATTCCCCTGAAAATAAGACCTAACCTGAAAATAAGCCCTAGTCTGATTTTTCAGGGTTTTGGGGAGGCTTGAAATATAAGCCCTACCCAAAAAATAAGTCCTAGCTGTATTACATTAAAAAAAAGGAATACATTACTTGGCAAGCTAGGTCCAGGTCCCTCCCGCTGCTCTCCGGGGCTCTGACGTTCTACTAGCAGTCCTTGGCCACCCGCAGAAGATCACTTTCTGGTTATGGGATTCCCACCTCCAGGAAGTGATGGCTCTGATTTGGTTCTTGAGCACTGCTCAGCCAATCAATGCAGTACTGGATAAACAAATGTATTGGCTGTGAGTGGTTCACCGAGCATTGCATTGATTGGCTGAGCTTTGGTCAAAGAACTAATCACAGCCATCACGTTATCGAGGCCGGATTTATTAATTGGCCAATCAATGCTGCAGCTCAGTCAATTCATAAATCTTGCATCCACAATGCGATGTCTGTGATTGATTCTTCGACCACTGCTCAGCCAATCAATGCAGTGCTCGATGAACCAATCACAGCCAACTTTCCTCTAATGTGTATGGGCATCTTAAAACTCTTCATGGCCAGCTTGTATCCATGGCAAACGGGTAGTTTACCATCCAGTATGGAGTCACTTACCAAGTGAAGCATTGTTACATAGCTTCTTGTCGTAACAAGAGAACCCTTCCTTTGCTCTCCAGCCATAATTGCCTCCTTTCTGGATGAGATCCACTTCTTCAAACTTGTTCTGCCCCACATCACCGCAAATAATACGTCCACGACCCTTTTTGGTGATTGGGTCTCCCCTGTCTACTGAACATCTCCACATATTCCTGGCACCATAGGCAAAGACCTCAGGTCTTGCTGTACGGTCTTGAAGAAAAGGATTATCAACTGGTATGCGATATGGTGGACCATTGTCATTTCCCATCACGTCAATGCGTAGAACTTTGCCCAGGAGAGAGGACCTGTTAATGGACACGTAAATGAAGACAGAAGATCTGCAATATAAGTGGATATCTCTTCATAGCCTTTCCCTACTCTAGAAAAAGCAAATATCTTTACTTCCAAAAATATGGTGCAACTTGAAGCTCCTGACAAAATCTGTAACGAGGTCCCCCAACTATTACACTACACATTCATAAATTGTTCTCTTTGTAAGCCATTCAGTCCCTCAGATACCATGGCTTGGATGTGCGAGTAGAGCCTCTTTATCACCTATAGTTATGCCCTTGTGTTTATGTACGTTGCTCCATAGGTTGTGCCAATTTCACTGGGTATACTGAAAGTCCTGCAAAAAACTGCACACATCTGTAGGTATTACATATGTACTGAGTATTCATAATGGAGAAACAATTTTACTCACTTGTTTTGGGCATTCCCAAATTCTCCAAATGGGTCTCCAGCTCGTCCACCATCGCCAGTGAATATGTACAAATATCCATCTACTCCAAAAAGAATCTGTCCGCCATTGTGGTTTGATGCAGGCTCTGTGACCTCTAGGATTATTCTAAAGAGCAGATATTTTAGGTAATCCACCGTCATATATAACATTTGCAAAATATTTAAATCAGGGGCCAAAGACTGAGGAATTAATTATGTCTGGGTAGACCTCTGGTCAGATCAGCCTATAAGTTCAATGACTGCATCTAAAGTGATTATCAATACCTCTAACACTCCATTAGGGAATACTGAGTTAATAAAGGAGCTTGGGGTGGGGGGGGGGGGGGTCTCCTGTTAGGAACTCTCATCTATTATTCAGAGCAGAGAGCATCTCCTACTCTAGAGGACCTATCACAACCATGCATTAGAAGGACATCTTATTGACTCTAATGGGAACTGTGTAAATGCTTTATTTCACCTGTGGTGGCGCTGCAGTGAAATTGAGCTCCTGGTGCTTTTTTCCTCCACAACTGACTCCTGATCACTCAGAGTCTCAGCGGTTGAACACTCTGTGATCAGCTTATAATCATGGCCACAGCTAAGTGTAACCCATGCAGTCACACAGGTCACCAGTCACCAGCTTGTAGGAAGGAAACCAGGTGGATGTAGGCTGGGGGCAATCATTCTGCTTAGGTCCACCCAGCCAAATAATCTTCTTTTGTGTGGCAGCATCTTGTGGAGCTACATAAATCATCTACCTTTCAGCTCGATTTCCTCCTGTCTGATGTTCTGAGGCATCACTGTCACCTTATTTGCGCCACTGCAACACAATTGCTTAGTTATGCTAGGGTATTTATGTTATGAGCTTGGTTCTAGAGCTGCATTTATATTATGAGCTTGGTTCTGGTATTGTATCCATGTACTGAGCATGGTTCTGATGCTGCATTTATGTCCTGAGCTAAGTTCTGGTGCTGTATTTATGTTATGGTGCTGTACTTATGTTATGAGATTGGTTTGTGCTATATTAATGTTCTGCGTTTGCTTCTGGTGTTGTGTTTATGTTATAAGCTTTGTTCTGGTACAGTATTTATACACTGAGCTTTCCTGGTGTGGGTATGCTGCTGTCTTGCTGTATGTATATATATATATATATATATTAGTTTCTTTCTTATGATGGGAGGGATCCAAAAATAATTTCGCACAAGGTTCTCTCTAAAGCTGGCACAGTTCTTAGACAACCATTCAAAAGACTGGGTTAAGAGAAGTACAATAGTACTAGGATCGCCTGCTAGTTTAAAAAAATCACACCCTATAAAACGCGTGATTCTGGCTGCATTTTTAATGTTTTTTGTTTTTTTTAATCCCAGAGACTGCAACAGTCAATTTACAAAAAAGACAATGTGAGGGAGAAACAACAATATACAATGTGTAACGTATCCTTTGTTGTGTCCAGAGCTCTCTTTGTAGCACAGTGTATTCCTACTCTGGCTCTGCTGAGTACGTGCAGGCTGAGCTGTCCTTCCAGCCTCCCTTCCTGCCTAGTATATGCAGACACCTCACCACAAAGTATATATTACATTCAGCCAGACAATTAATATGGAAACATTTTCGTCACATCCCTCCTCTCGGATTACTCTTAGAAATAAATCAGGCTGTACTCTACAATTGTCAAATTCCAGATGAGATAAACACGGGGTACAAATAGCTGTGCATGCTAAAGGATGGGTGACATACCACAGCTGTGGTCATTCTCATGCCTGGACAGCCAAATTCCTTGTGTATGTAAAAAGAAAATACCCAGGGCTGCAGCAACGCATTTTGGAATGGAACCCAGCACATCCTCAGGTTGGAGCCCGAAATGCGTTGTTTGCATTTGAACGCTGTTGTTTCTTTTTTTACATAGTTACTTAATCTGCATGGTATGTACCATCATAAAAGGATTTTTTATGAACTGGAACAGCAACATCAAGTGTTACCTGAACTCAATTCAATTTCCTCCTCACTGCGTAGGCTGCAGTGATGCGGATGATAGAAAGAAGACCCCCGTTCTCAGGAACCCAGCTGTTGGATCCCCACTGATTTATCAGTTTTTACCCGCCCAGGGAATGGGTTGAAACCTGAACCAATGTGCAGAAACCGGAATACCCCGGATTGTAAATGGATTGTATGAGAGTTGAAACAAACATCTGCTTTTTTTCCCAGACACAGTGCCACTCTTGTCCATGGGCCTTGCCTGGTATTGCAGCTGTGTCCCCTTTAATAGGGATGAACTGCAGTTGCTGGACATAAGTGACGCTGTTTTTGGACAAAATTAACAGGACCTTGTTTTCCAATCTTATATACAATCTATAAGCTATAGCCATAGTATGGATGGGCGCACGTTGACTATACAGAATTAGGAAGCACAGTCAGAAAACCGTCAACTAGGGTTGCCTGTTGGTTTTTGTGATCATGTAAAGTGTTGTCTAGTCTTATCAAAATTGGTTCTATTAGTCGATATAAATGTTGTGTGGGCACTTATGAGTACAAAAGGTCTCTCCCACTCTTTCCTAATACTGATACCGTTCAGACTTGTGATCCGCCATGTTCATGTCTTCAGTAGATACATGGAACTCAGAAATCCGTATCCTCTCCTCCTTCTTTGCATAGATAGAATAGTAAACATAGAACTTTCCGTTGTGTTGAAAATTAGGATGCATTGCGATACCCAGAAAACCTCTTTCATCTCCTGCCCAGGGGGATGTCAGTACGGCTTTGGAAACATTAAGGAAGGGCTTGTCTACTCTTGAACCATTCGGGAGATAGACCCACACATAGCCCATTTGCTCTGCTATGAAGAAGCGATGGGTTCCATCACTGGCGTGCACCATAGCAACTGGATTACGCAATCCATTGGCTTTCTCTTGTAAGCACAGTTGAAGACATCCTTCTTCATCCTCCTTTGTGTTCCCAAGGCCATTGTTTAGTTCTGCATTTGTCAAGACATTGGGGTAACAGTAATTTACATCATCTATTGTCAGGAGACGACAGAATTTAACAACATCACTTTCTATATCTGATAGGTCTCGGTCCTCAACAATCAGGCTCAGTGTAGACCGGCATCGGAACCAGAATTCTGTACAGTAGTTACCACATAGACCAGGGAGGTCACGCAGAGGAGTGTTGGCATCTTCTGCATCATATAAATGGGCAGCATAGGGTGAACATTCCTGTAAAACAGATGAAATCACCTTATAATCAGATTAATAGGTCTACCATCCTAAAAATATCCAGACAATACATAAAAAAAAGACCTCCAAATGTTGGTTCAGGCACCAAACCCGACCATCCATCTCTCTCCTAATAGTAGACTATGGTGTCACGTCTGTCTCCTGAGATCTTTGGTTCCACTGCGCTCTGGAGTTCTCCTGCTCAGGTGAGGGGGATTGTGCTGGCTGAGCATGTGTGCATCTCCAGTCAGCCAATCACTCCAGGTCAGTACACATAAAAGCTGTCTTCCCAGGTAAGGGTGTGTTCATCTTTCTCTGTTCTCATTCTCTCTCTGTGTGGTGGGAGCAGGAAAGGTTTGTGTTTGTTTGTGTCACTGGACACCTGGTTAGTGTTCCTAGCTGGACTAGCGGTATTGTAGGGGGCCATGACGTGGCCCGCTAGCTTCCATATTTTGGCCAGAATGTCAACAAATACCTGGCATTTATAGCATTAACATCTTCTACTAGTGTTTGCGTATTGGCTGCTGTATGGTGTGATTTTGGCTCTGTGTTTCTTTTTATCCTGTTCAGTTGTCCCTGTTGGTGTTGGCATGAGTGTGCGTCCTCGCCTGGGTGTGTGGGTTCCTAGGGGCAGCAAGGGCCCAGATTCAAAGACCACTGAGCTGCCCCCTATTGGAGCAATGTCCCCACTCAGGTGGGTCCCTGGTCATCTTCTTTTGTAGAAGATAGGGAGAGGTGTTAATTGGTGTTTTTTTCACCTGATGTTCCCTATCCGGGTAATGTTCGCGTGGGACCGGTGCTCACTTGCCCACATGAACGTAACATATGGCACTTGGTTGCATTTTTCTAATTCTATCCTAGACAATTCCCATATTCATTGCTCATTAAACTTCCCGTGGTTGTATAGGTGAAAAAACTGCACAGGTTCACAACAACCTTGGGAAAGATGGCACCACCTTGAGTGGCAGGTATAGCAGCTGCGGGGGCTGTCTTAATGGAATGGTATGTATATGACTACTGAATGATAGTAAATTAAAGGGGTGTTCTCAAAATTGACTTTTATCATCTATCCATAGGATAGAATATTTTGCTCACCACATTTACAAAATGTAATTCTGGATAAGCTGTGTGTGTGGTAGGGAATTCATAAAAAGCAATTACGACAGTATTCTGATAAGAAAAAAAATCACCAATTTTTAAGCAAGTCCTGCTTGCACAAAAATTTGTGACTTTTAGGCATTTTTGTCACTTTTGCAAAAAGTGGGCATAGCTTGGCAGGAGGGGCCACTATATTCACTATAGTTTACGCCACGTGATTTTACTTGATGTAGATCTTAGGGCTCACACCCACTGGCGTTATATTCTCTCTTGTGCTGCGACAGCAAGTGAAAACACTTGCTTTGCAGCGCAAGAAAAACGCTGTAATATCGCCAGTGTTTTCAATGGGGCCCCATTGAAAACATAGGGAGAATACCGTGGAATTCTGCCACAGCTGTGGCAGAAGTCCAGCATGCTATCCCATTGCTTTCAATGGGGTCGGCGCTGCTGCCAGCCCCATTGAAAGCAATGGTTTGTGGCAACCCCCACAGCATGATTTTTGGGGAAGGGCTTGAAATATAAGCCATTCCCTGAAAATCATCCTTAACTGGTTAAAAAAGCAAAACAAAAAATTTACTCACCTCTCCACTGCTCAGACACGTCCTACGGCTGGCTCCCTGCACTGTTGTCCAGCATTTTCAGCAGACGGGGACTTAAAAATCACCGCCTCCTGAAAGGGCTGTGTTGATTGGCTGAGCGCTCAGCCAATTACAACCAGCGCTTAGCTATTCATGAATGTTTCAGCTGTGGCAGAGGATTCCTTTATCTCCGCGGTCCCCGCAGGGCTGAAGGAAACTCCTGCCACAGCTGTCACAGCTGTGGCAGAAGTCTGCAGTATTCTCCCTATGTTTTCAATGGGGCTAGCGCTGCTGCCGCTGGCCCCATTGACAACACTGGCAATATTACAGCATTTTTCTTATGCTGCGAGGTGAGTGTTTTCACTTGCTCTCGCAGCGCAAGAGAGAATATAACGCCAGTGGGTGTGAGCCCTAAAAGGAGGAAGTTCCTATGTGACCCAAGATGCGACAGATGTATTAAGAGGTTTGCACCCATCAATGTAGTAGGTAAATCTAACTCCAGTGGCACTTCTTCAACACTTAGATAAATGTGCCTCGTGGTCTCTGGGGCCTGATAATTTATTCTAGAAACTAGTGCAAATTATGGCATCAATGTAGGCCAGCTCATTTCTAGCGCACAGACTACAGTGAGATCCACCAAGTTTATTAAGAGGTGTAATTTTGGCGCATCTTTCTCCAACGCAGTTTATAGTAGGATAGGCGTAGGAAGTGCCTGTCTTAATAAATCAATGCCAATGTATTATACATGCATGTGATGTAACAGGTGTAGGGTTAATCTTGTCCTTATTTATGTTCTTGCAAGTCCTGGGATTAGGCAGTCCCAATACTCGGTATTTCCTGGAGGTGCAGGCAAAGACGGAGTAGATGAAAGAGACTATTAGACTTGTGCTTATAATAGAAAATACAGGGCGACAAACACTTGTTGCTGGTCGCATTGCCTGCAGGGGTGTCCCATTCCCATCAGCCCCTTTCTCTGGTCTCTGGCCCCTGTGTATATATTTGGCTTCCAGACATAGCTTTCCACTCATCCTCTCACAAGGGGTTTCCGTAAAGACCACAATGGGGCCTTGTACTGCTTCCTCTCATACATGCAGAATATTCGCTGTCTGGACGCCAGCTGTAATATTAACCTTATAATCTGCTCTGCCTGCCTGGGAGCTGCAGGAATACTGAGTGGAAAATTGGGGAAGCTCATTAATTACGCTCAGTGTCTGAATGAGACCAACAACAAATTACCACATTACACGGCGCATCATATACACACGGGCTTACAAAGCTCCCACAGTCTTCAAAACCAATATGAAGAGTAGAAACTGGGAAAGAAAGTAGGAAGGAGACATGGAGAAAATTGCAGAGACCAGGACAGAGAGGAGGGCGAGAGGGACAACAGGGGGTCAGGATGGAGTGGCTTGCTCTCAGATGTGGAGAGGAAATAGAGAGATTGAGTTGCTTTTAAAGGGAGTGAAGTAGGAGGGAGAAAGGGAGAGGAGGCTGGATGAGGAGGATGGTGAATGTCTAACGCTGCCCATACATCAGGGATTTCAGACCAGCTTGTAGTTCATGGTTTATCTGTGAAGGTTGTTATTTGGGATAAGTTAAAAGGACAAATCAGTGAGCGATCCCTGCTGTGATGTGTGACCTAATCTGGGCTGCCATTGATGAGATGTAGCTCTTTTGTTCAGTATAAACAACTTTCCAACAATAGCACCAATAAAAATACAACACGGCACATCCACTTTTTGACAGATATCTGCCATCAGTTGACATCTATGAAGATCAGCGATGTCATGATAAGCTGTCGATAGTCAGCAAAAATTGGTCTAAATTGGCCATTTTGAGCACCCAAAATCTCTAGTGTATGGTCAGCTTAATAAAAATAGGTTAGCAGAATGGAAGGCTAAGGTTCCTGGATGAAGATGGATACATAACTGATATATAAATGAGAGGACACAGAGAAGCTCTAAAATATCTCTTCTATTCATCCATAAATAGGAACCTTCCCCAATTTTTTACCCTGGACTGAACTTAGCCCAATACTTATAAGAAACCTGGACTGATCTATCCTGCCCTAATTAATCTTGAGAAGCAAGGCTAAGTATAAACGTGTATGGATTATCAGTGTACATAGTAACAAAACCATTCATTTAGGATAGTTTGAGTGAGACGAGACGAGACAAGGAGAGATGTTACGAGGGAAATTCAACAGACAATCAACAGTAGAGTAAAGGAGCAGAACTCTTTAAATGAATGAAGTGTAGATTCATGGGGCAAAAATCATGAAAGAGACAGATACAGTAGTGTAAACAATAGAAAGGCAAGACAAGAGAGTTAGGAGAGAGAATAGGAAAAGGAGTGAGGAAGATAGAATAATGAAGACAATGTGAATGAGACAATGGATATGTGTGCGAGAAGACCGGAGTGATGCTGATGAAGGGTGTGGGAGAAAGATAGCATCCAAGAGATAACAGACAAATATCAGCAAAACAATAAATGGACTGTGACAGAGTTTAAAACATATGGTAGAGAGAAGGATATGCCACATTTATGGACATGGAAGACAATAGAAATATGAAGTAGGAGAAGACGAATTTGGTCTGGATTAATATGATGTTAGAAGGAGTTCTGAGTAGCAGAAAAAACAGATGAGAATAAAGAGATGGGCATGGGATAGGTAGGTCAAGAGAAACACAGAAAGGGATAGGTGGTCAGGAGAAGGGTATGAGATGGGCACAGGAGTGGGAAAAAGAATTACACAAAATTAATGTTTGCATTAGTAAATCCATAGAAGATTACTGCTGCAGTAGGTTGAAGGGTTCAGTACCTGGCACAGGATATTCCGAATGTAGTCTCCACAGACGCTGACCCCAGATTGGTCCAGGAACTCCGTGATGTAGCGGAACTTGTCAGAGATGATTTTGTCCTGAACTACATCACAGCATCCAAAGGAGGAATAAGCTGTGCAAAAAGTCAAGGGTTTTGAGGGCTGATAAGGGGGCTTGTAATCCAAACACTGTGGATGACCTCTCACCACCCAGGTGGTGGAGACTAGCACTAGCCAGAAAGTAAGAGCTGAATGGATTGTCATGGATGCCAGCTGATGGATCCAGAAATGACACAGTATTTTTGTCTCCAGATGTCTATATGTCTCCTGTAACACAGTTTTTTGTCTACTCAGACTTTTCTTGAACCCAGCAGCACTTTTCTTTGTTCCTCCCTCAAATTACTCATTCTCTTCCCCCTGCCTCCACTATATCTGTGGGAACAGCTCCCTCCATCCTGTCTGCTCTGATGCTTAGAGTCAGATTTTCTGCTTGGAGACCCCCAATGAGAGACGGTGCCAGCCTGTCTCTAGAAATCAGTCTCTAAAAAGCCTGTCTAGGCTCACTTCAGATTTCTCCTCAGTACTTTCATCTTTTCATACTGTGATGTGTCTTCTATATGCTCCTATTTCTCTCATCCCCGTCTGTCAGCGTCTCTCCCTCACCTATTTCTGACTCTTGCTCCTTCTTTCGTCCTCCCCATCTGTACATGGGGCTGCAGAATATGATCCAATCCCCTCCTTCTTCTCCTCTTTAATCCAGCCCCAATTGTCTCTCATCAGCTTCCAAACTTACATCTCATCACAGACTGGGGTCTTCTGGGAAAAGTGCTGCTTTAGAGATCCTTCCACTTTAGTATTTTGCTTTGCTGGTCACCTCATTAATTTAAGTGGCATTGAAAGGGAAAGATATAGAAAGAAAAATGGAGATTTCACAAGAAATGCTGCTTGTCAGTCTTGTGTTACAGTAGAGCTCAACAGCAGATGTTTTTGTTACAGCCCAAAATCACAGATTGTAACTGTATGCAACTTTGTTGCTTTAAAGGGGTGTACTAGGATCACAAGTTACCCCCTATCCGCAGGATAGTGGATAACTTGCTGATCAGTGGGGGGCTCACCACTAAGATCCCTTCCAATCTTGAGAATGGGGGTCTAGTGTTTTTTTCTACGTGTCACTGTGGAGTCTCTACATTCCCCACAGTGTCATCAGAATGAATGGAGCCTTGGCCGAGCACGCATGGTTGGCGCTTCTTTCATTTCAACAGGGCTGACGGAAATACCCAAGCACTTGGTGTTTGGATATCTCCGCAGTTCCAATAAAATGGAGAGTCAGCGTTCTTGCTTGACCAGCGCTCCATTCAGTCTCCGCCTCACTGCAGTGGGTGCAGTTATCCCGCAGTGTAGAACACAGGGGACATGGGTCCTCCATTCTCAGGATCAGTGGATGTCTCAGTAGTGAGACTGCCTCCTATCAGCAAGTTATCCACTATCCTGTGGATAGGGAATAACTTAACATCCTGGTACAACCCCTCTAACTTTACTGAATTCTGAAGAACTTTGATAGGGGCAACAATTCTCTAATATCTCTACACAAAACCAACAGATGTGAGCTGTCTTTGCAGCTTGCTGGTAACTTATGGGCCACACTGGACTGTACTTCAGAGTGCATTCAAGTGTCTATAAAAAAATCATAGGATGTATCTATACATTATGCAGGTATTCTGCACCATATGGCAAAACACAAAGTGCCCATCGGTCCAAAGTCAGGACTAAAAGGGAGCCCCAAACTGACATCAATGTTAACCCTGTTTAAACTATAAGCTCCTCAGCTCTGTCAGCTGCAATGTTGCTTTTAAATATGCATTTATATTGCTGCACAGCACTCAAAAACAGTTGCAGGAAAGAGTAAGGCTAATTTCATACGGGCGAGTGCAATACAGCAATATAGCACCAGGCAGTATAGTCCTGGAACTATCTTTCCAGTCCGGAATACGGACGCTGCCATAGACTCCTATGGGAGCCAATGTCAGGTGCTGGAGAGGGGAGGTGGGAGAAAGATTAGCAGTGGGACTGCTAAACTCCCCCCTTCTCTCCGCTCCTTGACGGCTGTTTGCAATGGGAGGGGGCGGAGCTAGTTGGTAAGCTCCTGCTCCCTCCCATTGCTGGCTGCCTACAAGGGGCTGGAGTTTAGTGCACTAGCTCCTGCTCTATCCTGCCTCCTCCCCTTGCTGAGAGCAGGGGGGGGGGGGGGAAGAGGGAGACAGTTTAGTAGAGCTAAATTGTCTCCTCCCGCCCAATGGCATTGCAGGCTCGGTGTATATTTCCCCCAGGCCAGGACCGTCTGAATGGGTGCACAAACATTAGCTTTGTGCGCCTGTTTTCACGTGTTTTTACAGCACCAGCAGGCGAACATAAAAACGCTGATGCCCATGTGAAAAAGCAGAGTGAACCTTTTGGAATTGCCTGGATTTCTGCATTGATTAATAATGAAATGTGGTCTGATTGTGATTGTCTATCTAAGTCACAATTATAGACAATCTAACTAATAACACACAAATATTTGTACTGCTCATGTCTTTTATTGAGCACAATGAGTAAACGTCCACAGTGCAGAGAGAAAAAAGTAAGTGAACCCTCAGTATTAATGACTTCTCCAAGAGCTAATTGCCAAAAGGTGTTTTCATTATGGAGAGAAGATTAGACGTGCAGGTTTAACAGGTGCTTTGCTCATTAAATAAAAGCAAACAGCACCTGGTTACTGACAAACCTGTTCTTCTCAGGAAAGATTGGTAAGTGTGAGTCATGCCTCAATGCAAACAACTTTCAGAAAACTTCAGAGATGCATGTAGTTGAAAAAGGCTGCAAAACATTAGTAAATACTTGGGTGTACATCAATCTACGATTAGACAAATCATTTCCTAATAAAGAAAATGCAGGATTGTTCTGACTCTCCCTAGGAGTGGGCGTCCTGTAAAGATCACTCCAAAAGTACAGCAAAAATAAATACCTAAAGAAAGCTTTGCAAACTGTAAATCTCTGTTCAAGTGTCCACTATTAGAAAACGCTGAACAGGAATGGTGTATATAGAAGGTCAACACAAAGGAAGCCACAAAAAAAAAACATTGCAGCCTTTCTAAACTTTGTCAAAGACCACCTAGATGTTCCACAATGCTCCTGGGAAGAGGTTTTATGGACAGATGAGATAATAGGGAAAGTTTTAGTATAAGTGCACAATGTTATGTTTGCAGACCAACAGCAAAGTCTCATCCCAACTGTGAAGCATGGTAGAGGGGGAATCATGGTTTGGGGCCATTTTGCTGCCTTAGTTCTCAAATGCTTTGTGATCATTTAGGGAATGATGAATTGTAGGGTGGATCAATACCTTTAACAGGAGATTATAATGGCAGCAATCCATGACTTCAAGCAGGAGAGATGTTCAGTGATGCAACACAACAAAGACCCATAGTACAGAAGTAACCAAGGAACGCTAGCGATATTCCGCCTCACCCATGGACAGGCAGCCTAAGGCCTAATGTCCACGGGCGGATTTGATTTACGAAATTAGGGAAGCATGGGTATCCGCAGCTGCATTAAAGCATGCAGATTTTTTGCAAACCATTTGGTGCGGAAAACAAATCGCACCATGCTCCATTTTGCTTTGGTTGCCACACAGACAGCTTCCATTGAAGTCAATGGAAGCCATCTGATCTGTGGCCCTTCCGCAATTATTATTGCAGATGGGCCGCAGATTCTGTGAGAAAGCAGGAGTTTGAAAGAAAACCTCTACCGCACATGTGCGCCGGCCGGCGCTTCCGCACACATCTGCAGTACATAAAAACGAAGACCCGGTCAGGTAAGCAGGGTCACTGGCCGGGTCAGATTCTGCCTCGGGCTCCCGCATGCAGAATCCAACCCGCCAGTGGACATGAGGCCTAACTTTATTGAGATGCTGTGGCATAACCTGAAGGGAGTTGTGCACACAAGGCTTCCAATAAATATTGATGAGCTAAAACATATTTGTAAGGAAAAATGGTCCAAAATTTCTCCTCAACATTGAGCAGATCTTATTTGCAGCTACAGGAAATGTTTGGTCGAGGTGATTTCTGCTAAAGTCAGATGTACAGATCATTAAATTTAAGGTTCACTTACTTTTTTCTCCCTGTACTGTGGATGTTTATTTAGTGATTGTCACCGTGACAGAAAGGAAAACCCTGTGTGTCAACAAGCCTATCACCGAGGGAATCACTAAAATATAACTTTTATTAGGTAAAGATAAAAATAAAAATGTATAAAAGGCGTGGACTCTTATTCCAGTTACACTCCTACTGGACAAGTAGATATTCTAACAGTAGTAAGTCCATATAAGTATATACCAGATGATGCGCTAAGTTCTAACTCCACAACCACAATGACCCAATCTATATTATTGGTGCATGGGTCGAGATATATATTATGGTTGTGTACAGCTCCACGTGTATAAATGGCCACAAGGGCTATCAAAGCACAATGTAGGTTATATTTTTTGTATTTATACGTTGGAGCCGATAAATGGGTAAAGGCCAGAATAATAAATGTAACCCCCGTCTGGCAGAGTATTAAGGCATATATTAATGCCCAGGAAATATAGCATCAATCAGGTATATACTATGTGGTATATCCCCTATTATGGTGGATTATACCCTGATGCGATAACCAGCTATAGTAAACACGGTCACTAATTTCATCTATATAGTGACTCGCTTGACTGACGTCATTTAGCGTGTTTATCTAGTTTATATAAAAGCTGGCAAATAGACTGCAGCGCTGAGTGGTCTGTAACTAGGAGTTAAATGGTGCAAGGACATATTACAGCACCAAACGTTCCTTTTATTTTACCACATTCCCATTAGGGACAGACACAGCGGAGAGTCTTAGACCAGGGTCATTCACTCATAAGACCCTGTCACATGGACTGAACACTGCTGAGTGCAGCTAATAAAAACAGCTGATCACTGCTTCACTAGAGATGAATGCCGCTGTTTGTGAGATTTTATAATCACCAGCAGCTACGAGCAGCTGAACTGAAGAGGGTTCAATAAGATGTATAATGAACCCTCTTTGTCAGTAACTGCTGCATTCACTATCACCATTTAAGCATAGATAGCCCGATATACAATGATGTGGACATCTGTGGCATGTCAAGCACAACAATAAGGCTATCTTAGGCTGGCTAACACCATCTACACGTTTCCGCGGTCCTTAATGCAGTGACCGCATCATCAGGATGGTGAGTCTAGGTTATAGAACTGAACAGCCTGAACGGCTGTGTGCAAATGAGCAGCGATGGTGTGTACTCATTTGCACACAGCCGTTCAGGCTGTTCGGTTCTATAACCTAGACTCACCATCCTGATGATGCGGTCACTGCATTAAGGACCGCGGAAACGCGTAGATGGTGTTAGCCAGCCTAAGATATCCTCATTGTTGTGCTTGACATGCCACAGATGTCCACATCATTGTATATCGGGCTATCTATGCTTAAATGGTGATAGTGAATGCAGCAGTTACTGACAAAGAGGGTTCATTATATATCTTATTGAACCCTCTTCAGTTCAGCTGCTCGTAGCTGCTGGTGATTATAAAATCTCACAAACAGCGGCATTCATCTCTAGTGAAGCAGTGATCAGCTGTTTTTATTAGCTGCACTCAGCAGTGTTCAGTCCATGTGACAGGGTCTTATGAGTGAATGACCCTGGTCTAAGACTCTCCGCTGTGTCTGTCCCTAATGGGAATGTGGTAAAATAAAAGGAACATTTGGTGCTGTAATATGTCCTTGCACCATTTAACTCCTAGTTACAGACCACTCAGCGCTGCAGTCTATTTGCCAGCTTTTATATAAACTAGATAAACACGCTAAATGACGTCAGTCAAGCGAGTCACTATATAGATGAAATTAGTGACCGTGTTTACTATAGCTGGTTATCGCATCAGGGTATAATCCACCATAATAGGGGATATACCACATAGTATATACCTGATTGATGCTATATTTCCTGGGCATTAATATATGCCTTAATACTCTGCCAGACGGGGGTTACATTTATTATTCTGGCCTTTACCCATTTATCGGCTCCAACGTATAAATACAAAAAATATAACCTACATTGTGCTTTGATAGCCCTTGTGGCCATTTATACACGTGGAGCTGTACACAACCATAATATATATGTCGACCCATGCACCAACAATATAGATTGGGTCATTGTGGTTGTGGAGTTAGAACTTAGCACATCATCTGGTATATACTTATATGGACTTACTACTGTTAGAATATCTACTTGTCCAGTAGGAGTGTAACTGGAATAAGAGTCCACGCCTTTTATACATTTTTATTTTTATCTTTACCTAATAAAAGTTATATTTTAGTGATTCCCTCGGTGATATGTTTATTTAGTGAGCTCAATAAAATACATAAATGCTACAATTGTTTGTGTGTTATTAGTTTAATTAGATTCGGTTTGTTTAGCAATCAATGCAGGAATACAGGTAGTTCCAAATGGTTCTTACTTTTTTTTTCTTAGAACCTTACAGACGCAATGCTTCTTAAATATATTTTTCAGCTGTCTATTTTTTGGGTGTTAAACTACACCTCTATCGAAAATGAAAACTTGATTACACTCTTAAATCCTGCGCAGTAACTCTGTGTAGTCCATCACATGTGAGTTCAGATTTTTTTTTTTGCTATTTCTCCTACCACTAGTTTCTGGGACAGGAAGTAACTGTTTAACAGCCATAATGTCAGCCATATTAACCCTTTGCAATCCAATTTTGGATTCAGGGTTTCCTAGGGGGGCATTGTCTTTCTGCCATTATACAATGGTGCCACCTGCTGGCTGGAGCCAGTGTTGCAGTATGTGACACGCTGGAGAGGCCCCTGACAACAGAGCGGCCAGTAATATACAGTAAGAATACCCTGCCGGACATCTTCTGACATCGGAGCTGTACAGCGCCTTAATCAGAATGTCTTTAGACGTCAGACGGTGGATTGGAAACGGTTAACTGTCACATGGCTCCTAGATTTGCACCCAGTCCTACAAGTGGTTTTGTATTGGAAGAATGTAAAGGTAAGATTTTCTCTGATCTTTCTTTCCATGTAGTTAAGTTCCAACCAAATTGATTCCTATTTAAACTCACGTAAGAGGATGACTAATAACTTTCTTTTTCACCTTCCAGCATTCTTTGTTTTTTAGATTTCGTTGGTGGTCATCTGTAGCGAAAAATCGCACGTAGCAGATGTGACTCATGCCACGGATTTGCAGATATATGCAAACAACAATAATTCAGATGATTCTGCCATCAATCATAGACATTCCAGACCTTTGAACCCTAAGTACTGCCAAGTGCACAGGCAGATAACACAATACATGTTTTTAAAGTTTTTTTGTTTACTTAAAACTAATTTTTGCGCCTTCCAAGCTGAGTCTTCAGACATTTTGTTCTGCCTTTTGTATAGTGCAACATATTTCTGCACATACAATACTGCTCAATGAGACCATGTAGTTCCTGGATCAATAGATTGTTACTATTAGCAAGAATTCTCCTGCTGTTTCATCAATTCCTGTCTTTTAGTTCATTAGGGCAGTTGCTATGCAACTGTCTCACAGCTGACCCATTAGAGTGGGTCAACTGATACCCTGCTGCAGTTCAACCTCATTTAGAGAAGGGTTCCCCATAAGCCAGCATCTCTTTAAATATTCTTGACTTCTGCAGTGTGTTGCTGGTTATAGCATAAGCGGTTTGTGTTTAAATCCAGTATTCCATGCTTACGTCTAGTATCTTGTTCCTAGCCTTGTGATTCCTTCTAATGGATGTCTCCAGCGCACATGGATCTGCGATACAAGCACTGAACATGTTTAGTTATTGTTCAGCTCCTGTGCAGAATTAAAGGAGATGTCCCGCGCCGAAACGGGTTTTTTTTTTTTTAAACCCCCCCCCCGTTCGGCGCGAGACAACCCCGATGCAGGGGTTAAAAAAACCACCCGCACAGCGCTTACCTGAATCCCGGCGGTCCGGTGACTTCAATACTTACCGCTGAAGATGGCCGCCGGGATCTTCTACCTTCGTGGACCGCAGCTCTTCTGTGCGGTCCACTGCCGATTCCAGCCTCCTGATTGGCTGGAATCGGCACGTGACGGGGCGGAGCTACACGGAGCAGCTCTCTGGCACGAGCGGCTCCATAGAAGAAAGCAGAAGACCCGGACTGCGCAAGCGCGGCTAATTTGGCCATCGGAGGGCGAAAATTAGTCGGCTCCATGGAAACGAGGACGCTAGCAACGGAGCAGGTAAGTATAAAACTTTTTATAACTTCTGTATGGCTCATAATTAATGCACAATGTACATTACAAAGTGCATTATTATGGCCATACAGAAGTGTATAGACCCACTTGCTGCCTCGGGACAACCCCTTTAAAGGGAGCCAGGGACACCTCAAAAAGCAGTGACATGGATACGTCATGTGACCGCTGTCTTATGGAATTGTAGGACAAGTCTTTACTGTTTACATCGTTGATATGAGGGTCTTCACAGCCAGAGTTGAGGTAAAATATACAGTCACTTATAGTTATGTGTTCTCAACATGACAGTCTATAACCACAGACAATTCAGACTTCAGATAATTCAATTATCAACCACATCTGACACCTCCCAGCTTTGACCATATTTTCATAGTTTTGAAACATATTTTTTTACCTGTTTCGCAGCACATCACCCTCTACCCCTCAGTTTTACAGTACATCAATCCCCACCACAATTTTGAAGAACATCACCCTCCCCCATTTGCACAGGACATCATCCTTTCAGTTTCTTTAGCCCATCATCTTCCCCAGTTTTGCCACAAATCATTCCCCCTTGTTCCTACCACTTGTACGTTGCAGGGTGTTGGCGGCTGATGGCCTGTGACTATCTGAGTAGGACCTCCTGGGCGGATGAATGGGCAGCTGATCTTCTTCAGTGATGTGCACTGAGTGTGCTGATTAGTGCAGGAACAGAAAGAAGAGGCTGCTCCACCAATTAGTATTAACCCTTTGCAATCCAATTTTGGATTCAGGGTTTTCTAGTGGGCTTTCTCTTTCTGCCATTATACAATAGGTGCCGTCTGCTGGCTAGAGCCAGTACTGCAGTATGGGACATGTTGGAAAGGTCCCCGACAACAGAGCAGCCAGTAATATACAGTAAGAATACCCTGCTGGGAGTCTTCCGATATTGGAGCTGTACAGCCTTCAATCAGAATGTCTTCAGACGTCAGACAGTGGATTGGAAAGGGTTAACCACTACAGAGGAAAAAGAAAAGCATTTTTCCTTTCTCCATCACCCCCTTCTGCCACCAATTTTACAATGAAGTTAGGAAGGGAAGGGGTTGTTAAAATATTTTTTGCAATCAGCTGTGTGGCACTCCCTCCAAAGGGGAAGAGGGGCATATCCTAAGGTCAGCCATGGTCCTATATTCATATATGTGCTACAGGCAGAAGACCATAATTTAGCATCCATTTTTATTCTTCCAATCAATATAAAATAATTTTAAAAAAAGCAACTTTGCAAACAGTTTGGAATTAAAATCTACTATTTACTGTTTGTCTTCGATTTTACGGACTACAACCTGCATAGTCTGACCCTACTGTTATATTTTGCTCCACTCGATTTATATAAATATATACAGTAATTACAGCAAATAATTTTGCGTTTCCTATTGATATCTGGTACATATATGAAACATTTGACGTTAATAGACTCCTTCCAGGTGCCAAAAACTTCATTGCGGTGTCTGAGAGCTGGGCCTCCCCCTTTGTTTAGTCTCTTCTAAGAACATCTATTACTCCACAAATGAGGCAGTCACCTAGGGGAGCTCGTGTCTCATGTAATTCTTGTCTTCATGCAGGAAAAATGTTCTAATGGGTTTTAAAAAAAAAGTAGGAAAACTCAGTCTGTGTATGGACCACGTCACTGCTCCGAGGTGAGGCCAATTAGTAACAGATTCAGCATTTAAAGGGGTGGTTTTGTTGCTTTCATGCCGTCACATAGTAAGTCTAAAACCCTACTTTAAAGAATACTTGAGTTTTCAAAAAGTGGTCAGGTCTTCATTGGTTGTTGCTTTGTTGCGGCTTGCATCCAGTTTGAGCTCTATTCAGTTTTCTATTCATGTAGATCTTCCTGTGTTTCTGTTGCCCTGCTGTTTATAAGGTGTTGGTGGTCCTATGCAGCCATTCCACAAGTACTGCACTGGGTGAGGCATACTCTCCCACACTTACCATGCTGCCTTGCATAGCCCTGCTCCAGTCAACTTCAGGGCAGCATCCGAATGCCTGTCCCTCTGTTGCATGTAGTAACTAGCAATGTCCTCGTGTTCCTGTTATTAGAGAAGCTAAATGCCTAATGACAGGCAGTGGACTGCAAAGATGCTATAAGGAAAACCTAAAGTATTAACCACTTCAGACTTGAATTACAAGTCGAATGCAGCCATATGATAAGATGATCACTCAGCCTCCATGCTTCTGTCTTCTTCAGCTGAAGGCAGCTGCAAATCCCTGAGTGTTGAGCCCCATCCCTTTGGAGCTGTAATTGGCAAGTCATTTTTTTCTTCCCACAGCATTATGGGAGAGGGTAAAAGAGGACAATATATCCCTGCTAGAGATTTCCAATTTTCAAATATGGTTCCCAGTGTCTCCATTCAGATCATCCTAGTAATTATGTATGTTTATATGCCATGAGGAACATCTGGTGCAGCTAAACTCTATGCAAGAGTGAGAGAAAAGAAACATTCAGTGTCTGAGAAAAAGTCACAAGCTGCCTGACAACTGGAAGAAGAAATTTATTCCAAGACCAAAAAATAGAAATGATTACTGTTCCTTATACACAAGCAACACTGATTAAAGGAATGTTTCATCAATTGCATCATGTGTCTATGATGAAGCCAAAACTAAACAAAATCATTAAAAGATTCACAATTATTATATGTAAATATTTAGGACCTTGTGAAAAATGAACGAGTCTCTGTGATTCTTAAATCGGTCGTGTATACTGGATTGCCCAGGATGAGGATAACTGCAAAGGATCAAGCAACGTCTACATGCCACATCCTTCCCCCGAAATGTTATAGTTGAAAGATCTCCTCATACACAACAGATTGTCAGCTGATCATGTCAAAATCATCAAGTTCAACCAGTTTTAATATGCATGACTTGCTCTATGAAGGACTGTTTAGGAATTAGGACCTATTCCAGCCTCAAATTGATGCTCTTCCACAGTGCCAATGGTTGCAATATATGTCAACCTGTTTGTTGCACTGCTCAAGTACTTGGATCACCATTAATAACCCATAAGGTGACGACACACAGCTCTACATAGTCTGCATTAGTACTAGACATTTTGGGGGGGAAGGGGAATTATGTTGCAAATTTGGGCAAACTGTTCAAGGTTGTTGTATTCATTGTAGCAGGTTTGCTCAACATTGTACGCCAGTCTGGTAACATTAGCATTGATGGGCATCAATAAAAGGGGTTGTTCATAATGCAATATGGCTGGCTTGTGTGGATAGGGCCAGGTCCAGGTGGATGTGTGGCCCCTGCATGGCAATCTATCTATTCTATCCCTATCACAATTAGCCACTCAAACCCAATGCATCCAATCACCTGCCATGTTTTGCCTGCCGCCAGTGTTTGCTTTTCAGTACTAAACCATGACCACATGACCAACATTTTCCTTTCTTGGTGCAAAAAATCTGTCAGTGAACTGAAACAAGGTTCAGATACCTCTCAGTAAGAGTGCATTTACACGGGCATGCAATTTCTTAAGAAAAACATGGGCATGCAATTTCTTAAGAAAAACACGGAGCGATATCACACTCGTCAACCTGTCACTGCAATACCCTTTGCAAGTAAAATGCATTGTGTAGCTGCCCCGATGCCTGCTGCTTAGGATGTGGAAAAAACTCAATTCATTAGTAAACAATGTGTTCAAGAACAAAACATAACTCCTTAATCATCACAAACTAAAGGAGCTTTTTTTTTTGTTCATTTGCCCCCGCCAAATCAAAGATTCGAGTAATTTTATTGAAATGAATGAGCAGTAGTGTATACAACTGTGAATCCTAAAAGATGCCTACTTTAAATTACTTTATCTTACAATGTAATCTCCCATAATGAGACAACAATTCAGAAGCTTCATTCAGAGTACAAAAAAACAATTTACTTCTCAATTAACTATATTTCTTGAACTACTCTGAAAGGGATGATCTGACATGGGCTACCTATAAATTATAGGATATGGAGATCCTGAGCTGTGATTATTAAAAAATTGCCGTAGTAGAATAATACAAATCAAATTAACGATCACAGAAAGAGTATAATTAGTCATAAATCCTTGTAGGCTATGCATAGACTTCTGTATGTTCGTGTATCCCAGGAGTGCCGCACAGCCTCGTTCCCTTTTCTCCCTGCTACTAGCCTACTGTGAGTGGCATAGAGGGCCAAATAGCAAAAGAGTCCCACCATTATGGAGCCAGATTTTGCTTCCCTTTCCCTTGGGCCTATGCCTCTTGTTTGTTAGCAATGCAGTTCCTTAAGTAAGGGGAGATCTGAACAACCAGAGGTAGGCCGCTCGCTCCAAGGGCCCCATAACAACTGCAAGGTTTGCTTCTAGGGATGTACGTTCTTGTCTCCTGGGCAGTAAAACTGTGCTTGATGTGGTTCTTATGCTCCAAGTCTACCTGTACTCCCGTTGCATAGGTGGTAAGTGCTTACATCAATAAAGTGTTTACATAAGTTCCACTATTCAACGACCCAGAGAATAATGAAGGAAGGCTGAAGGTGTTCAGGGTCGGGAGGTATTTAAGAAAACCTGATTCCAGTCTTCAAGATCATGTTAATATCCCTGACAAAGCTGAGATGCATAATCAAGAGTGCATGCACCAAAGCCAATTGAGTAGTGGTAATAAGTTATTGTGCCACAGCAGGCAATTACTACAGAGGATTAACATCTCAGGCATTAGCCGATATAGTCTTCCAATGGATCAAAGACATCATCCACTTTATAGTTCCTCCTTCTTAGTGTTACAACTCTGGCACACCCGTACAGGGTGATACCATCCACGGGAAGGCACCGATCGCTGGAAATCGGAGCACACTCGGCAGAAACCCTGGCCACAAGCCCGGCAGTGATGTCTTGACATTTCAGATGTAAAGGGTTTCTTGCACTCATGGCAATGGGTGATCTCTTGGTCTGATACCCAGTAGCTGGGGCGTGCTGCTTCCTTCACAAAATCTATAAATTAGAGAAAACCCAAATGAGCTGAATTCAATGATCAATCAGTCATTGTTGCCAAATGAATTCTTAAATGTAGAGTACATAGCAGGAACCCAGAAAAACTTTGTCTTGTACTACTTTAAGAACAGAAGAAAAAAAAAATCACATCACACATGAAATAAGCTAAGGTTGCCATCTGTCCTTTAAAGTTTGTTTGGGCTGGAGAATTGAGATTGATTGTAATTTCTGAATCCAGTAATATGGATTACTCATGCAACCATATCTTGTCTTTTAATTCCCATGTACATGTCTTACTGTCCACAAAGATTCTCTCCTTAGGGCTCTTTAAATCCTAGTGTCCTGCTCTGCCCATGCTCCAGGCAGAAAACAGTGTAATGGGCCAAAGACCGGGTCTGAATGTTTGTTTGTCTGATCATCGGTTTGTGTAAATATATGCCCGTGATCAACAGACAAATCAACAATGACCTGATCTTTTATGTAAGCAAAAAAAAAAAAAGCTCATTAGTCGGCAGCACATCTCCCCGTGTGAGAGGTAACAGGATTTAGATGTTGGAAAAAAGGTTTTTAAAGTGGGGGTGATCAATGAGCGGAACAGGTTGTCACAGGAGGTGGTGAATTTTCCTTCAATGAACGTCTGTAGACAAACATCTGTCTGGGATGATTTAGTGATCCTGCACTGAGCAGGGGGTTGGATCTGATGACCCTGGAGGTCCCTTCCAACTCTACCATTTTATGAATGCAAATTGCATGGGTACGAACAATCGTAGTGATGATTGTTTGTCTCCATACTAGTGATCATGTGCTGCATATTTATTTATTTATACAGAGGGTCCCAGTTAATGTTGTGACAGGGCAGAAAAAAATGCAGGCTTCACAGTATTGCTGATGTATAATGCTAGGAAAGTATACTTATGGCCAAATGCACACGGGCGGAAATTCCACTTGGAATTTCCGCCGTTGCATGCTGCCATAAGATTGCATTGGTTTATGCAATCCTATGCAGACGGTTGCGATTTTGATCACGGAAAAGTCGCGCAATAACAAAAGCGCAGCATGTCCTATTTCAGTGCGAGCCTTGCACAGGCTCGCACTGCCACATCATCGCTGACGCGCCGGCTCTGCACTGTGCATGTGCGGCTGCGTGCTAGCCGGCACACCCGCAAAGCAGAGCAAAGACGCCGGACAGGTAAGCTGCGGGTCACTGGTCACATCCTGCTGCGAGAATCTCGCAGTCGGAATCCAACCCGGCCGTCTGCATTCAGCCTATGGAAAGGAGTGTGAAAACTAAATTTAAACGTAAAAAACTTATTTATTTGTAATTGCATGATTTAAGTGCAGAAAGAGCAAATAGTTTACATCGACAAGTTCTCTACGTGTTTTCCTTTAATTGCATAGCAACGCTGTGAGAGTAGGATGCTCTAGTGCTCAGCAGCAATTAATTCATCCAGCGCCAGTTGCCCAACTGCGCCCATTAGTCTTTGATGCAGAGTGATGATGTTGTCCACAGCTTTCAGCTTCTCCCAAACCTAAAAATCAGGTGGTGGAAGGGAAGCTGAAGGAGACATGTTATGTTAGACTTGGAAACAACTTCATCAGCCGGTGTTGAAGAATAATGGGCGCAGTTGGATAATTCACTCATAAGCTTTACATTAAAGCAGAAGGGGGACACATCGAGAACTTGTTGACGTAAACTATTTGCCCTTCATGCACTTAACTTAAGCAATTACAAATAAAAACAGATTATACGCTTAGTATTCATCTTGCTTTCCCTTAGTTTCTTAGCATTATTTAGCAACACGGTGAAGCCTACCTCACCATTTGTCCTGCCACAACATTAACTGGAACAGCCTGTCTATGTCGCACACATATTCAGCAGCTCTGTACACACATTGCTTGCTCAATGGTGGTAGTGGCAATAACAAATGCCGATCGACATGCTGTATTGTTGATCGCTGCCAGTTAATGGGCAGAATATGTGACCATGTAAAACCGCCTTTGGTCCGGCCTGGAGAGTTACTTTACAACGTAATAAAATTAGAATAAAAAATAAAGACATTACACATGGGATATTCTATGACCGAAGACATCATGTTCAGTGAGCTCTGGGCCATCTCTGTCACTTTGCGAGGTAAGAGATTACTCCCATCATCTTCCACTGCCTGCTGACCTATAGGGACAAGCAAAAAGACAACAAAAAGCTAAAAATTCCACATGTATCACAGATTCTATTTGATCAAAAAGTACAATGAGGAGCTATAACTGGAGCAGATAGAACATAATATAACCTGGGATAGAGTATATGTCATCAATGCTAAGACTGCTGGATACAGGAATTATAGAAAGAGGGCGGCATATGTATGTGCCTTCCATAGAGTTCAAAGAAGACAGATGCTTAATAGTCTCCTGTATGCGGCTGCCTCAGCTTGCAGAATGTGGTCAGGAGACACGTGCGATCCAAAAAGGACACTGGTCCACATTCAGCTACCTCTGTCTCTTACCTTTCCCAGGCACTCTACTGTGGCACTTTTTACAGACGCGTACAGGCGACGGACCCCAGCCTCTCTCGGGAACAGGCATTTTCTGATTGGAGCAGTTCTGACAGAAGCCTTCTCCACAAGCTCGGCAATGATGTTTCTGCTCCTCTAATTGGAAGGCTTTCTTGCATCCATGGCACTCCTTTATGTTGTACACAGGTGCCATAGAAAATATGAAAAAGATATATGTTGATGCAGAGATTAGGCAGATAAAGCAGCATGGGCGTTCATATACTCTGAATATTTGGAAAAGGTAGAATCATAGGTAGCTGAACCAGACCAAACACTAATAAAATGGCCTAGCAGGTGAATGGATGACAACACCTGGTATAGTTATAAAGTCAAACTTACTGTAATTTCTGCATTGGGTCGCCAATAAGAAGGAGCCACACGGTCAGTTACCCAGGAAGTGACTGCACGGGTGGGCCCAGCACTGTACTCATTCACCGACTGAATGACGAGAGTCATCCCGTCCAGCACTCGTTGAGCTGCATTATGTTGGTCGGAGGAGCAGGAGTCACTCTGTAGGGAAGTAAACAGATAACCATGAACTTGCTTCACTTCTGTGTAACAAATATATATGACAAGTGTGACAAAAGAGACATAGCACTAGTCTTGGCCACTAGTCATGAGACAGGTGCACTTTAAAACGGAGTTAGCTACAGGATATCAGGTTTTGATCAGTTGGGGTCCCGATGCCAAGACATCCGGTGATCGCTAGAACAAGGTGGCTGCAGCACTTACCCAAGCGCTGTTCCCTCTCACCGCTTTCGGCTCCTCCCGGCAACTGAATACCGCCTCATAGACGTGTATAGGAAGCTTCTCTGTGAATCCGTCCTTATCTGCCAGGTAGGAGCAGAAAAGCAGCAAAAACAACTGAGGGGGAACAGCGTTCGTGGGAGCACTGCAGCCCTCTCCTTCTAGTGACCAGCAGGGGTCTTGGCAGTGGAAGCCCTACTGATCAAAACTTTTAACATGTCTCTAAGACATGTCAAAATTTAGTTGAAAGTGCAGTTTAAAGGGTTATCAGCTCCAATCAGTGGCGTTGCTGAAGGGAGCTGTTGTGGGCTGGTGTTAGCTGTAAGAAACAGCAGACAACCGCATTGTATGGAGCGAGATTGACCCCTGACCCCCCCCCACACACAAACGCCAAACCTCCAGGATGTAAATGTATGTCCTGTAACGTTAAGGGGTTAAACCAGAGAACTCTTAGGCTGGGTTCACACAGGGCAGATTTGCCATAGCAATTCCATCCAGAATTTCGCCGCGGCAATTCTGCTTGCGGCTGCTAATCCCGGGGTTAGTCAGGCATGTGGAAGAGATTTCTCAGAAATCTGGTCCACACAGGATGGCTAATCCGTCGCGGTAAAGCCGGCGCTGCGGCACGGATTCGCCAGCTGCAGCGTGTCCTTTTTTTTCTTTTCCGTTGCGGTCGCACTCTCCTCTATGGAAGCGCTGGCTGCAGCAGAAAAGCTTGCGGCCAAGCCGCTCCAAAACCTGCGGCTAAGTGCTCCGGGTTTTGAAGCAGCGCTTTCTGAGCGGAAATCTTGCGTTTTTTTGCTGCGGCCAAACCGCAAGATTTCTGCTGGGAATACGCCCAGTGAGAACCCAGCCTTAGTAATGCAGATCGGAGGACAGCAGTTGGGCATTCTACAAGGTGGTGAGGCTTGTCTGCCATCTGTCCAATGCACCAGGGCAGTAGAAACAGCTTACAACCTCTCGAAAACATGGCGTCGCATGATCAGCACACTATTTCTAACTGCTCATGCCCTACTATACATAAGACACAACTGTATTCAGCTGTATGCATTTAGATGAAACAGTATTTTGCAAGTACCTCAGACCAGACGTGCCGAACCTCCTGCCGAACAACAGATCCATCTGGGTCTTTATTTCCATACCAATACTGCCGACACCGGTAAATAATTCCACACACTCGGCATTCAAGAACATACCTGAGGTGGAGTTGTAGTAAAAAAATATATGAAATTTTGTATTTAACAGGTTGTATGAGCTTAAAGGAGATGTCCCGAGGCAGCAAGTGGGTCTATACACTTCTGTATGGCCATAATAATGCACTTTGTAATGTACATTGTGCATTAATTATGAGCCATACAGAAGTTATAAAAAGTTTTATACTTACCTGCTCCGTTGCTGGCGTCCTCGTCTCCATGGTGCCGACTAATTTTCGCCCTCCGATGGCCAAATTAGCCGCGCTTGCGCAGTCCGGGTCTTCTCCTCTTCTCTATGGGGCTCCGTGTAGCTCCGTGTAGCTCCGCCCCGTCACGTGCCGATTCCAGCCAATCAGGAGGCTGGAATCGGCAATGGACCGCACAGAAGCCCTGCGGTCCATGGAGACAGAGGATCCCGGCGGCCATCTTCAGCAGGTGAGTATGAAGACGCCGGACCGCCGGGATTCAGGTAAGCGCTGTGCGGGTGGTTTTTTTAACCCCTGCATCGGGGTTGTCTCGCGCCGAACGGGGGGGGGGGTTTAAAAAAAAAAAAACCCGTTTCGGCGCGGGACATCTCCTTTAATATGAATTATATATACAGTGCTGGGACAGAATTTCATAGAAAGTGAACAAAAATAGATTGGTTAGATTGGAAAAAGCTTCCTGTCACGGCAGGTTTAGGTGGTGGCAAATTGGTCAATTGCCTCATTTTCTAGAGGGCCACCCAAGGACCGGTACTCAAGGGACAAACTAAACTGCTAAACTAAAATTACTATTTAGCAGTGTATGGTGGTATTATTTGCTATATAACTATATTATTATAGTATTCTGTGCATTCTTAAGGGGAATACTTCTTCTACTTATTTGCAGATTATACAGCAGTGTTATGTGGGCTCTTAAAAAGGTGTATACTCATATCAGTCAATCATGGCTAGGATGGAAATACCCATCTGTATGCCATGGTCAGAGGTGGCAGGATTACAGAAACAGCATAGAACAGGCATTTCCCTAATCTCAACCACCCCTGGCCATATCATTCAGATAGGTATTCCCATCTCAGCCATGACCAACTGAGATGGGAATACCACTTCAAAAGGGCACCAGGGACACAGGACAATTATCAGACGCTTAGGCCTCATGTGCACGAGGACAGATCCGCAGCGGGTCACCGGCACGTGTGATCCGCGCCCCATAGGGATGCATTGCACACCCGCAGGTAATTAAATACCTGCGGATGTCATTTTCCCTTGAGGCACGGATTGCGTGTGCGGGAAAACACCCACAGCATGCTCCATTTTAGTGCGGAAGCCGTCCGGATCCGCGGCACACCCGCAGCTGAACTCCTGCTCTCCAGCGCGCGAGAGCAGGAGTTTACAAAAAATGGAGTGCACGGCGCATGCGTGCGGCACGCTGCTGGCGTGCCGAGCACATCCACCTGGCCGAAAAAATAAGATCTGGCCGCGGCGGAGGGCAGATCCGCAGCGTCTGGACAGGTAAGTAATGCTTACTTTTTAGACTCATGTCCACGGGAAAGGAGGGACCTGCTGCGGGATTCTGCATGAAGAATCCGCGGCGGGCCTGATTTTCCCCGTGTACATGAGGCCTTACGCATCACAGTGATTATTGCTACTGTGCTTTGGTTAAGTGAATGGAGGCGGAGCGCACTGGGGATGGCTTCGGGCCGCCCGCCTCCTTTCACAGTAAATAGGCAGTCATTCATAGATGAACGACTGCCTGTTAACATGGGCTGATCTTTGATCTTCATTTGATTTTTATGCCTGTATAAACTGAACAACACAACGATAAGGAGACAAATCATCATTAAGTAACTGGCAGTGTTCACACTGAACAATTCTCTTCAATTTTGTATGATCCAGCGATAAACTGAACAATAATTGTTCTGTTTGAAAGGACCCTTATTCTGAAACGCGGTGGCATTTTAGAATAAGCATACTTTAAAGTTTGATCCTGAACAAAGCTCTGATTCGCAGGGGTGGGCCGCGCCAGCCTTGCACCACCTGCATCATGCAGAGCGGCAGCTCTCTCCTTGTTTGTGTATAGGGCAACAGTTGTCACTGTAGGTGATCCAGGCAGGGAGAGGCCGGTGCGGCCAACGGCTGTGACTCCGAGCGCCACCCTCGATCAAACGTCAACGTATGCTTACTCTGAAATGCTGCAGCACTTCAGAACAACACATACGCAAGCGCAGTGTACATACCTATGGCTCAGGGCAGTATGCAACTGGTGAGAATACTCTCTTAAAGGCAAACTTATTATGTGGGCTTCACTAATAAGAAAAGCTGTCTAAAAATGGCAAGCGCAATAAAGGTTTCCCCATTTCCTATAAAACTGGCCTTGCACCCTGTGATATCGTGTGCCAAACCTTGAGAGCAAGCTTCACTGGTGGAAGAATATTTTTTAAAATAGTTCACGCACCCGCACCAGGCGTACTTTGCCAAACCAAACCAGGGACTGTCTGTAGATGCCACAGTCTTCGGTATGACCGGCATCTCTCGTCCGCTCTCATAACATCGCTGTGAGAAAGAGACAAAGCTTAGAACACATTTCCTATAATTGTCTTATAACTCGTTTTACTACATAGTCCTGCAAAGCTTTATCCCACGAATCCCATCCCAGTAGACCTTGTACAATCCGTCTAAGCAGACACAGATGTCTCTATTCTTCACGTCTCCTATCCTTTTCTCCTATCTCATTTTGTGTCCCTTTTAGAGACACCGTGTTCCCGTTTCTGGTACTGCTCACCCTGCATATCCAAACTTTGTTGTTATATTCGTGGGCATATTGGCACAAACCATCGGCCTGGTGGGAAACGCCATCCTTCAAATGGTTCATCCTGTTCTTGCATCGAGACCTGTAGGTCATAAATAATATATTTACTACATTAGCGGAGGAGGCGCCGACACAGGATTCACCCACCTCAGAAACTGCCTTGTTAATTAGAACCAGCAGAATTGTAGCTTCCATGTCTGCTGGATGGGTCAGAAGTTTTATATCAATGTGGAACTAATTAGCCATGTTGTTGATTATCATTAGCAAAAAGAATTCAAAATGATTAAAACACAGAGAAACACTGCTAAAAATTACATTTTCATTCCTGTAAACGCAAGCATGAACTGCCAATGTAAGGTTAAGGCTAAATAAGGTCTTTGCCTCGTTTATGAGCAAATAGCTACATAGTCTACTCCACCTTCTGGCTCGCAGCTACTTCATTGCATCACACAGATAAAGCTGGCCATACACTGTAGGTCGCTCTTCTCCAGACCCCCCTGCACATATGGGCGCTGAGCTCAGCATGGACATGTGCTTTTAATAACAAGAGGGGAATAATAAGCTGCTGGCAGCGGCTCTTCTGGCAGCGGCTCATCTCTCTAGAGAACAAGGGAGATAATAACATCTGCTGTCGAGGAAGATTCGGGACACCCCCATACACATTAGATGGTTGGGCAGTCATGCTGATATCCAGCCTACACAGGCCAACTTCCATCAACAAAGTCAGTTATGCCCCACTGCTGCCATACTGCAAAACTCTAGTTTCAGTTACACATTACGGCCGGAACTTTTACTTTTGATGACTTACCCTCAGACTAGGTCATTAACAGTTGATCGGAGGGGGTCCAGCATTAGAGATCCCAATCAACACTGCAGCGGTCCGGGTAGGTATTGAATTCAATGGGAGTGGTGCCTGCCATACCAACCCAGGCCACTGAAATATAGACAGTGCTATCTGCTTCCAGCACTGTCCACACAGACAGCTAGCTAACTATGGATCCTGAAGATAGGTCATTAATAGTAAAAGTCTTGCACAACCCCTTTAATTCCTTAAGGTCCCAGGGGGCAAATTTACATCCAGGGCATATGAATGCTCCTTCTTGTATGCTCCATACAAGAAGGGTGCCAGCTGTTTTTTTTCCTAAAGATTTTTTTTTTTTCAAAGCAGTGCAGCAAAGAAAAAAAACTATATACATTCTGTATTGCCCCAACTGTACCGACTCATAAAATAAAGCTATGTGATTTTTGCTGCAATGTGTACGCAGTGAAAACACCTGCCCCCAAAGATGGTGGAATTGTGTTTTTTTCTATTTCACTCCACTTTTTTCAGTACATTATATGGTACATTGAATAGCACCATTGAAAAATACAACTCGTCCCACAACAAGCCCTCAGACAGCCGCGTCGATGAATAAATAAAGGAGGTATGATTTTTTGAAAGCGAGGCAGAAAACCAAAAATGAGGTTTATTTTTCTGATACAAATCTCCCTAAGTCCTGCAGAGATACGAGAATAGGACTTGTTATGAGCTTTTTCATGCAGACCATGGGTCCGTGTGAAAGGTTGTGCATGTGAATAGCCTCATAGGACTAGAACGGTCTCGTGTGCTGTCCACTGAATACACAGCACACAGCCCAAAAATACAGCCATGTGCCTTTGGCTGGCCTTAAAAGGGTTTTCTGGGCAAATACTATTGATGACCTATACTCTGGATTGCCAATCAATAGTTGATTGGCTGGGGTCGGCCGCTTGAGACCCTAACTGGCGAGTGCCCGCAGTCCTTAGCTGACAGCTGCCCACAGTGAGAACCACAATACACAGGGGGTGACCCAACCCCTGTGTACTGGCCACGCTTGTAATCGCAGCTGTCACTGATTTTAATGAGAGCTGTGCCTGCAAATTATAAGTGCCAGCAACTACACAGGGGTTAGCCTTTAATAGTATGTGTGTGAAAAAACCCTGTAAAGCAGTTTTCCAATTCTTTTTTTTTTCCTTCAAACCGTCTGGTTATTCTAAAAAATAAAATAAAAATGATGACCAATCCAGCATTCTCGCAGCAACGCCGCCATGACTGCCATTATTCCCGCCAGTGCTCTGTTTATATGCTGCAGTCATTCTGTCCACCACTGAGGTCTGTGCCTGACGTCCCGTATATAGGTTGGCTGCCAGATGGTGGGGAGAACGGCAGATGCAGGGATGGGGAAGTAGATGTTCTTATATTATTTTTCAGCATGGCCAGTCAGTTTAAAAAAAAATATATATATATATATAAAACTGCTTTAAGGGATTTTTCAGTGTATAGGCAGTGATAGGCCATCATCGTGTGATCATTGGGACTTGTACATGTGGCCTCTGCCTGGAACGGCAGCCAGACCCCTTCGAGTGAATAACCCAACAGTTTTAGTATGACTAAAAAAATGACAATCATTACGAATCATATAATGGTATTTTAAACTATAATCATAACATCTATGGCAGCTTCTCATATAGCAGGAGGATCGCAAGTTAAAGGGGTTGTCCCGCGGCAGCAAGTGGGGTTATACACTTCTGTATGGCCATATTAATGCACTTTGTAATGTACATCGTGCATTAATTATGAGCCATACAGAAGTTATTCACTTACCTGTTCCGTTGCTGGCGTCCTCGTCTCCATGGTGCCGTCTAATTTTCAGCGTCTAATCGCCCGATTAGACGCGCTTGCGCAGTCCGGTCTTCTCCCTTCTGAATGGGGCCGCTCGTGCCAGAGAGCTGCTCCTCGTAGCTCCGCCCCGTCACGTGTGCCGATTCCAGCCAATCAGGAGGCTGGAATCGGCAATGGACCGCACAGAAGACCTGCGGTCCACCGAGGGTGAAGATCTCGGCGGCCATCTTCGCAAGGTAAGTAAGAAGTCACCGGAGCGCGGGGATTTGGGTAAGTACTATCCGTTTTTTTTTTTTAAACCCCTGCATCGGGTTTGTCTCGCGCCGAACGGTGGGGCTATTGAAAAAAAAAACAAAAAACGTTTCGGCGCGGGACAACCCCTTTAAGATGGTCTACTAATAAACTTGATATCAAGTTCCTATCTGAGGCTCAGAATTACCGGCAGCTCAGGCAGCGCAGAGAACAGGTGAAGTATTCGTCTGGGAAGAAAGAGGTGATATGAACCTGCTCATCTGGAATATCCCCTGAGAACCGCTCGCTCAGACTCTACAAGGAAAACACACAAGCGTTATATAGGCTATTAAATAAAGCTTAAAGGGAACCCATCGCGTCCCCACAACACAATAAAGCAAGTATGACTTGTATGGGAGAGCGCACGGGACTATGAAAAGAGTGAGATTTTCGTATGGTGCGCTGAATTCAGAGGGGACACAGCTGGATAGCGAGAACAGATAAAAATACATTACCTGACTCCCTGTGACGTCCCATATTAGCAGCATAATTAGATTTATGGTGCTGTGGGGATGTGACAGGTTCCCTTTAAATAGATTTTCTGGTACTTTTATTTACTATTGATGACCTTATCGTCAAGATAGGTCATCAATAGTTGATCGATGGGGGTCTGCTGCTTGGGATCTCTGCCAATCAGCTGTTCTATCAGTAAAGACAGTGCTGGAAGCAGATAGCAGTGTGTGCCATGCAGTGGCCTTCTATGGGAACTGTGCCTGTAGTACCAAGCCGGGCCTGCTGCAATGTTGACAGCGCTATCTGCTTCCAGTGCTGTCTGCTCTGACAGTGGACCAGCAATCATGAGCAGTGGACCCCCACCAATCAACTATTATTGATCTATCCTTTGGATAAGGTTATCAATAGTAAACGTCCCAGAGAACCCCTTTAATCGGTGCATAATTAAAATTTATGCAGCTTTCTGTGTCTATGTTTCCATTCTCTACCATTTTCAAGATCTATTCTTGCTGCAAATGAAAAGAAACATTCTTGTTTAGGACTTACGCAAGCTACAGTATTACGAATCTGTAGACAACTACAAACTCATGTTGTACCAGCAGGTGTCTTCTATTTTGTATGGAAGCACACCGACTCTTTTACTAAAAGACTCATATGGAATCTGTAATGAATATAATCATGGTGCTGCCTCTAGTGGAGAACACAGAGCTTCATGGGTCTTGGTTATGCCATATTTATACTAGCAAGAAGTAGAAGACAAATGGAAAAGGAGAATGACAGCACGATCAGACTACATAGTATGTAGTCTGTAACCATGGAAACACATAGCTCTGCATAGGAGCTGTGGACACAAAACTAAAGGAGAATTCTAATCATAGCGATTTGCAAAGTTGCTTCATTTTTCATTTTGCTTAGATTGAAACAAATGATTGCAAAGGAGGACGTGTCCAGATTTACATGCATCACTTCCACATCATACCTGTAAGGCTGTGAACACGTGAGCCAGTGGCCTGGATGAACGAGTAGATGTATCCAGCATTTGTTTCTTCACAGTCGCTTTTAATTTGGAAAAATCAGTGGGAGGGACCACAGTCTTTGTTCCTACGTAGTGGATTGAGCTAAAAGCCTCTGGAGGGGTCCCGAGATCATGGAACCTCTTTAGAAGGTCGGTCTCTGCCTGTCCAGGCACCTTACTTCCTGTGGGACATCAGAAAACAACGTAGACACATTTATAATATGACCGTTATCAAAGATATATATTGTATCTTCAATATACAGTATTTCAAAAGTTTCTCACCATGACCCAGAAGATTTGTCCGTAAAGTTTCATGAAAGATTAAGAGAGCCGGTCCAAGACTGGATAACGTGACTTCTAGACCACAGCGACTTGATAAGGCTTTCAGTTCGGGGGTGAAGTACTTCAAGTAAGCCTTGGAAGCATTTCCTAGAAACTGGAACATATCGTTGTGCAACCTCTCAGCCCGTGTCCTATAGATCACCATATCGGACACCGCGAGCACCTTCAGAAGAAGACGTAGCCTCTGGTTCTGTTTATCTGTCACCCCAAGTAATCCTTCAGTGTCCAGCAATACCAGGGACAAGGAGGGGTAGTATGCAGCCCACACCCCGATGGTGCAAGAGTCCTGAGAAGGGGACGTTCTGAAGACCTCAAGGCCCCCAAAAAACATATGGTTGAGTGTGTGTGATTTCCCATCTCCAGTGTTCCCAAAAATACTAAGAACTTTAACAGGCTGTTGTGGACTGCACCCAAGTCTGGTAATGAGGTCGGACACATCTTGTACCTAGAAGGCAAAAAAATAAAAGATGTCAACTAGATGACATAAATGCACGGTGGATGGATGCAATTCTTCCAAAAGATGGCAGTCTGCATTATTGGTTCTTCTAATACACCATATCTATGAATGGGAGAGCGTGAAGCTCCTGGGCTGTAAAGGGCCCCACCAACCATGCACCATTTATAATACTGCAAGTCCTCATGTGGCAAAGGAGCCTTTGACCTGGGTGTGAATGCTCCCTCTGCGCGCCCTATTGATATACTACTGTTCGATCAATTTTTTGTTTACGTAAAAGTACATTTTCAATCAAAAGTTCATATTTAATCTATTTAACGTAAATAATTCCAATCTCCCTGTCTACCCCAAGATATATTAAACGGGGCGAGAGCACACATCATAGGTAGGAAGAGGGACAACTTAATCAGTTCTTTCGTGCAAGGAGCTTGCATATAGGAGAGCAAATCACAATTAAAAAGGGTGGTCTGAAAAAGGGTTCACACAGGGCGGATTTGCCGCGAAACGTCCGTCTAGAATTTCGCTGCAGCAAATCCGCCTGCGGCCGCTAATCCTGCGATTAGCCAGCCATGTGGACGAGATTTGTCAAAAATCTCATCCGCACGGGACAGCAATTTGTCACGGCAAAGCCGGCGCTGTGGATTCCCTGGCCGCAGCATGTCAATTTTTTTCCCCGTTGCGGCCACGTTCTCCTCCATGGGAGCGCCAGCCGGAAAAGCATGCGACCAAGCCACTCCAAAACCCGCGGCTAAGTGCCGCGGGTATTAAAGCAGCGCTTTCCCGGCGGAAATCTTGTGTTTTTTCGCTGCGGCCAAACCGCACGATTTCCGGGATACCGCCCTGTGGGAACCCAGCCTTACTCTTGATGACGTACACTCGGCTTGGCAAGGGTCCACCATCCATTCCAACTGAAGAGCTGTTTGTTGGGCCAGCTGTCAGAGCAGACAGAGCTGTCTGTGTTGCAGTGGCTAACTTTGGTACTGCAGACACAATTCCCATTGAATTCAAAGGGAGCTGTGCCTGTAGTACCAAACTTGGTCACTGCAATGTTGCCAGTGCTGTATGCACACTGATACCGTGTTTCCCCGAAAATAAAACAGGGTCTTATATTAATTTTTGCTTCAAAATATTTCTTTTTTACATGTATATCTGCCTGGACACCATTTCAAAATCATGCTAGGTCTTATTTTCAGGGTATGTTTTATTTTCAGGGAAACAGGGTAGCGGGTCTGGGGATCACCCAATCGACGATTCCAAGCAGTGGACCTCCGCTGATCAACTATTCATCACATATGCTAAGAATGGGTCATCAGTAGCAAAAGGCAACCTCTTAAAGGTCCTTTTACATGACTTTATATATGCCATGTCAAGATGGCCGTTCAACAAGATTGGCGCTCGTTTTTTCCATCTTCACACAGGTCAATTTATAATGAAAGACGAACAATTGTACATACGAAGGTTAGTCCCGCATATAGTTTCATCACACATCCCCTGTTCACATGAGGAGATATACAGCCATCAATTTTTTTGTGCTGCACAAAACATATGTTGATTTGATGACTGATCATTCGCTCGCTCATCGGATGATTGGCGGCAGCTTCACATGGCTCAATGATTGGAAAACGAATGTTCTTGTCAGGCCGTGTAAAAGACCATTTGTTGGCTTCTGCGAGCGATTGGCCGGTTACACTGCAGCGTATTCTGTCCGCATTTATGTGTCCTTAATGCAGACAATGAAGGTCTCCTAGCAAGCATCATAGGAATCCATGTTGCTCGGAGTTCAGGTCAGGAGACTCTCGGTCAGATCGGGACAGTATTCTGTATTACAGACACATAAATGCTCATGTGTCACCTGCCTAAATGGTAGTATTCTTACCAAGGCCAATCTTGGCACTGCATTAAATCCCAATGAGTGATCCGGTAGGGGGCCGGACCATCTCTGCCTGGCTGCATTCCTCCCCTAACGCACTCACCCATCTGCTACTGTGACCTGAAACATCCTCCATGTCATCAACATGGCGCTCCAACTCTCGTGCATGCACTGCTCCTGACGCATGTGCCAGAGTTGGAGTGCTGCATGCAGAACGTCTCAGGTCACAGTAGCAGAGAGGGGCAGTACTAGGGGAGGAATGCAGCCCACCAGAGATGGCCCGACCTGCCCACCAGGGAGAGCCATGGTCCCTTCTCAGGCCTGTAACGTCGCGTACAGAAGCCACATGGCCTGAGAGCAGCTCAGCCCCATTTAAGTGAATGAAGAGCTATAGGAGGTAAAGACTGGTGGATAGGTACAGCTGTCCTGAAAAGCTAGTGGGACGGCACGATGTATTATCCAATGCGTATCCTATGCTGGGTGTTTAATGTACTTAATAAAAGGGAAGTTGGATAATACATCCTACCATCTTTTCTGGAGAGTTGTGCCCACCGACCAGTCTTTTCTTCCTATAGCTCTTCACACATCTGCCGTGCCCACCTTGGTGGGTTCTCCTGGTCAGCAACACCTCCACAGCTCATTCATTCTTCACAACCCTTCCTAAGGCTTTTTTTGGTCCTTGGACATTCATCGGGGAACAAAACCTCCGATACCATCGGGTTTGCTCAACCCTTCTCATTTTCTAGTAAATGGGACCAAACTGCAATACCAGGCAAAGCCACTAAACAATGTACAGCACTGTGCGGGGTATGCGCTGAAATGACAGCAATGCCCACCTAAGTCCCACTGTCATTTCAATCAGCTGATCCGTGGGGATCCAGAGTGGCGGACTCCACCTGTCAACTATTGATGACCTATCCAGGATACAACATCAGTAGTGTAGTGCGGTAGTGCATAAGGACCTGTAGCGCATAACACATGCTGCTATATGGGGGTCTCCTTGAGGCACCATATTATGGATCTGTATAATACAGAGAAGAGCCTTGTGTGGCGTACAGTGTTAAGCCAGAATGCAGTCCTAAGCTCTTGCCCACAACCTGAAGGTTGCAGGTTCAATCCCACATGATTCAGGTAGCCAACTCAAGGTTACTTCCATCCTTCTGAGGTCAGTAAAAAAAATACCCAGCTTGCTGGGGGCTAGAGATGACTGGGCAAGGCGATGGCAAATAACCCGACAAAAACAGTCTGCCATGAAAACTTGGAGCCGGTGACAACTCGGTGCTTGCACCAGGGAACTTAATACCTATAATACAGAGAAGATGGACGTATAAAAGCATATTTCTTTTATTTTTGTCACAATCAGCTATAAAATTTGTCATTTGTACGTGAAATCTAAGCCGCACGGTGACCCCGTCCTAATAAATGTCAATGAATGGCATGTCTTCTCCCCCTGATTTGGCTGTCTTCTCATGCTCAGCTGCACTTGCAATCCAGTTTTCTGTGTCAGGAGCGCACTGACAATGTAATCTAGATAAGCAAATCTCCCGATGTCATTGTTAATCAGCTCATTTATTCACTGGACGGCCACTAAATCCAGATGGTTTCCCCCCCGGCTCAGTCCAAGAATAAAAATAACCGATATCCTAATTGTGAGTTATAAAGGCAAAGAACATAAAAGTCATCCGTCCTATTTTCTTTATGACACACTTACTGGTTTCCTGAGCTTAAAGTGTCTACGCCATTTTACTGGTTTCATCTGAATAATTCAATAAGGATCGCCAAGCCCGCTGTCAGTGCAGATAGCGCTGTCAACACTGCAGTGGCCTGGCTTGGTACTACAAGCACAGCTCCCATTGAATTCAGCATCAGCAGTACTAGATAGGCCGCTGCAGTATGGACAGTGCTATCTGCTTCCAGCGCTCTCTGCACTGACAGTGGGCACGAGGATCAGCTGATCGGTGGGGGTCCCAAGCAGCGGAACCCTGTCCATCAGCTATTAATGACTGGTCCTCAAGATAAGTCATCAATAGTAAACTGTCATGGATACCCCTTTAATTCTCTTTATATCATGTTATTGGGGTCCGATTTCTGTTTTTCTTAAACAAAGCTCCAAATCTCCCAACTTGCCATAAATATCCTGGCCGCTTGCAGCTACCACTAGGGGGAGCTTAACCCCCTAAGGACATGGCCTATTTTGGGCTTAAGGACGCAACGATTTTTGGTGGATTTTCATCTCCATTTTTCAAGAGCCACATCTTTTTATTTTTCCGTCAACGCGGCCGTATGAGGGCTTGGCTTTTGTGTGGCGAACTGTAGTTTTTATTGGTACATTGACTATATTGTAAAACTTTTATACATTTTATTATGATCGCAGGGAGAGAGAACGCATCAATTCTGCCATAGAATTTTTTTCTACAGCATTAATCATGCAGCATAAACAACACAATACATTTTTTCTGCAGGCCGGTACAATTACAACGATACCAAAATTCTTATATTTTTTTAGGTTTTATCCATTTTTGTGCATTAAAAACTCTTTTTTTGGGAATCATTTTTTTCTAAATCTCTGCATTCAAAGTTCTATAACTTTTTTGTATTTCCATGGATGAAGCTCTGTGAGGGCTTGTTTTTTGCGAGACGAGCTGTAGTTTTTATTGGTACCATTTTGGGCTTTGGCTCTTTTACGCATTGTTATGGATATGACGATACCAAATATGTGGGATTTTACATTTTTTTATACTAATATGAGAAAAAGGACAAAAAAGGGAGGGGGGGTTACATTTATTTTTTTTTACATTTTTCTTTTTCGTACATTATTTTTCCCTCTTTTTTTTTTTTTACACTACGGCAGGGAAGGAGTTAACAGGACGTTAACAGTGATCTTGCAGTGATACCACTCTGTGGGGGGGTCACTGTTTCCACTGAGGCAGCCATGTAGGGGGTCACTGTCACCACTGGGACCGCTCTGTAGGTGGTCACTGTCACCGCTGGGACCGCTCTGTAGGGGGTCACTGTCACCGCTGGGACCGCTCTGTAGGGGGTCACTGTCACCGCTGGGACCGCTCTGTAGGGGGTCACTGTCACCCCTGGGACCGCTCTGTAGGGGGTCACTGTCACCGCTGGGGCTGCTGTGGGGGGAGGGGGGGGGTGTGTGTCACTATTACCGCTGGGGTATTCTTACACGTGGCGGAAATGCTGCACAATGTCCTCAGCGAAAGTTTCTGTGGCAAATTCTGCTGCATTTCCGCATCCAAAAAGCAGTCAAAATCTGCACGCTGTCTATTTTGAAGCGGCCGATCCTTTTTAGAGCAACAGAGCTAAAATCATACATCGTGATAAGCCCCGCCTCCTGACCTGTTGGCACTTTGCTTTAAATAAGTGGGTTTTGGGTTGCAGTTTGGGCACGGTTTGAAAAAGGTTTGCTATCACTGCTATAGAACAACAAAGAGTGGATTGCAGAGAAACTGAAAGGGAGACCCCTAGTGGCAGCAATGTCACATGTGACTTACATTGGTAAAGTGACAATATTTTTAATGCAAGTCTATTACAGGAATTCTGAGACTAAGACAAGCTAGTAGATGAGCAGAAATCTGAAAAGTTAGAGCCCCTTTAAACATATTTTTGGTGACTTTTTTAGAATTTTGACATCACCATCTATATTTATAGTAAAAAAAAACAAAAAAAAACTAAAATCCTGCAGTTCTCACACTTACCACTAAGCCCAATAATAGTCTAATACGGTATTAGTGTATCTTGATGCCACCAGGAAGTCCTGGTGGAGTGAAGATTGAGAGCGGGGTGCAGGTCCTTGCAGCCCAGTAAGCTCATGCAGCAGCTTACATACATGGAGGCCTTCACCTCTGTTCCACCCAGCAGTTTTATGATTTATGTCAGGGATGAAGGGTTTAGGGTGAGGGGTAAGTGTCACAGTTAGCCTTAAAGTTTTAATATAAGGCTAACTGTTACACTTACCCCTCACCCTAAACCCTCCATCCGTGACACAAGTTGATGGACGACTACTTTCCTGTGCTTGACCGCTGACAGCAATTCCCCTCCGACGACACCAGGTGCTCCCGCTGCCCCTCCCCTAGTGGCCGAAGCCGGCGGCAGCGCATGGAGTACCGTCCCCAATGCTTTCACTCAGATGGCATTCGGCACTGTGCAATCGCGCTGTCGCTCCCACCGCAGGCAAACAAGGAGTGAGCGGGGTAAGTCGCGTCGGCGGTGTTGTTGCCGGGTGGCACTCCTGCACCACCGGCTAAGTTGCGTCCCCCTTGTGCTCCCCCTAAAGTGCAAGCAGGCGGGAGCGCTGGCACTGCTGTCTCCGGTGAAGTTCTGCACTGTAGGCTCCCGTGTCGGCTCCCACTGCTGCGAAAGCAGGCGGGAGCACTGTCAGTGATGTCCCCGGGTGTCAGTCCTCCAGCAGTATGTCTCCCGCTTCGGCCCCCCCGCGCTGTAAGTGGCCTCCCTAACTCCTAGGTCCTTCCAGGACCTTTGCTTCTTGACCCTATCGGGAGCTGGGGGTGTGACAGGGGTGTTCCTCCTGTCAAATCCCTAGCTTCCGGTGGCGTCAAGATACGCGAATACCGTCTAATACTTTGTTTTCTGTGGAGAACATTTCTCAGCAGTCATCACAGGCAGGATTACACTGAAAGTTGACACCTATATACAATTACCACAGGATCCACCATTCACATTAGGTGTGGTCACAGCTCACCTCCTCCCCCTTCCTGCACAAGTCATGGGGCCTGTCCACAACATGGAACTCAGTATGTCCCCTCCTGTCCACTGTGTCTATGACCTACGAGGCTGCTGTAAAGCATCTTTCTAAACACTATTAGCTCAGACAGGAGTGCCGTCCCCACAGTCATGTAGAGACAACAATATCATCTACAACCAAAATATAAAAACGGATTAGAAAAATTGGAAAAATGTTTCATTATCTGCCTTAATTAGTAAATAAGAAGTGGAGGCGGTACATTTTCTATACATTGTCCCATATCCACAGACTGTTGGGAGTCCAGCTGCTGGGAGAATGAAGGTAAGGAGCATCACTGAATGAATAGAGCGCTGCTCACAAATGTGCACCACTGCTTCATTCATCTCAATGGGACCATCAGAGAACGCCAAGCCAAATGTGCGCGTTATGGAGGGGGTCAGGGGGGATAGCGGTCAGCCTACAGCGATCTGATGTGTATGGCCGGCTTAAAAAGGTTATCCGAAAATATTCACTTATCCCCTATCCAGAGGATTGCTGCGACCCTCACAGGACAGGCACACCATAAGAGTGGGAACAAATGCATGGAGCAACGGTCAAGCATGTATGCAGGTACTGGTGCTGTACAGAAGGCAGTCGGCCCCGTGGGTGGCACAACTGCACGCAGTGGTGACTGGTATAGAGGGTACTGAGGCTGGTATTGCGGTACCGTGCCATTCATACAACCCGCATCACCAGTTAGTGCCCCCTATACCAGCCCCAGTGTCCAATATACCAGTCACTGATACTGGGAGTTGTACAGATGGCACAGTGGTTGGTACAGGGGGCACTGTGGCAGGTATTGAGGATTGTATGGAAGGAACTGATGGCACTGTAGCTGGTATAAGGGGCAGTATGGAAGGCACTGAGGTTAGTACAGGGAGCAGTGGTTGGTACTGAGGATTGTATGGAAGGAACTGGTGGCACTGTGGCTGGAATAACGGGCACAGTGGCTGGTATAAGGGGCAGTATAGAAGGCACTGAGGCCAGTACAGGGGGCAGTGGCTGGTACTGAGGATTGCATGTTAGGCACTGATGGCACTGTAGCTGGTATAGAAGGCACTACGGCTGATGTGGGCGCATTATGGCTGGTACTGGGATTTGTATGGAAAGCACCGATGGCACAATGGTTGGTAAAGGGGGTAATGTGACTAGTATAGGGGGTAGTAACTGGTACTGGGGTTGTATAGACAGCACTAATGATGTGATTGGTATACGGGGCACTACTGTGGCTGGTATAGGGGAAGGTATGAAAGGCAGCGATGGCATAGTGCTTGGTACAAGGGACACTGGCTGGCATAGGGGGCATTGTGGCTGCTACTGTGGAGAGTATGGAAAACACAGATGGGACTGTAGCTGGTACAGGGGCATGGTGGCTTGTATAGGGGCAGTAATGGTACTGGTGGTTGTATGGAAAGAATTGATGGCACTGTGACTGGTATAGGAGTCAGTAGCTGGTACTGGGTGCTGTACAGAAGGCACTGATGGCATGATGACTGGTATAGAAGGCACTGATGGCACAATGGTTGGTACAGGAGGCACTGGCTGGCATAAGGGGCATTGTGGCTGTTACTGGCGTGTTTATGGAAGGCACTGATGCCATGGTGGCTGGTATGGGAGGCACTGATGCCATGGTGGCTGGTACGGGAGGCACTGATGGCACAATGGCTGGTATGGGAGGCACTGTGTGGCATAGGGGGCATTGTGGCTGTTTCTGGGGGTATTTATGGGAGGCACCAATGCCATGGTGGCTGGTATAGGTGGCACTGATAGCACAATGGTTGGTATAGGGGGCACTGGCTGGCATAGGGGGCATTGTGGCTGTTACTGGGATATCTATGGGAGGCACTGATGACATGGTGACTGGTACAGGAGGCAGTGACTAGTACTGGGGGTTGCATTGTAGGTACTGGCTGTGTGTGGTGCCCTCTGGCCTCTCCATGTATCACCCCACACGCTGCGCTCTTCTCCTACCTGCAGGTTCTCATTGTCATCCACCAGTAAGAAGCTGCCGTCCTCCTCCCCCACAGCCAGCTCTTTCTTCATGGTCAGGGGGTGCTCCAGGAGGACCGCAGACATGGTCCAGGCCGGAGAGAGGGCCGACAGGCGAGACGCTCTACCCCGTACAGGCGGCACACAGCCTACTTTCACTTTCACTGTTTACAAAACAAGGCAGAGCGCTGCAGTGTCACCCAGAGGCCGGACCCAGTACTGCAACGTGTTCACAGGCAGCAGAACTTCAGGCTGGAGGTTTCATTGTTTATTTCCGCTTATTGTTCACCGTTATTAGAAATCCTGTAAATACTGAATATTTACGATGCAGAATAATTGATATTTGATCCACCGCTCTGTGTTCGCTTTATTCGTAATTGTGCATAGTAAAGTGACAAGAAAGACGCCAGCGTTTTTGTTTTCCGTTTTGATGGTCCATCCCAGGGGAGTCAAACTCGTTTTCACCGAGGGCCACATCAGGCTTATGGTGACCTTCAGAGGTCCGATTGTAAGGCCGCCTGCAGACGGCCGGGTCGGATCCCAACCCAAGCCCCTGCAGGGACCAGCGCGGCACTCACCTGCTCCCGCGGCTCTGGCTCTGTGATTAGTCGGCGCATGCGCAGAGCAGAGCCAGCGGCCGGGGAGTGACAGAAATAGAGCATTCCGCGCTTTGTTTTCTAACGCAATCCTATGGCAGCTTCCATGGGCGGAAATTCTGTGGGAAATCCCGCCACGGAATTTCCGCCCGTGTGCAGGGGACCTAAGTCAGTATAGTAAGGGCTCGTTCACACAAGCGTATTTGCGTACATAATATGCAGTGAATAGAAGCTATTGATGTCAATGAGTTCATTCACATGATGTATATTGTCACACAGCATGACCTATATAGTTACATACTACGCACCCCGATAGGCCATTGAAGTGAATGGGCCGCGCAAATATGTGGTGAATGCGCAGGAAACCGATGTATTCACTGCATATTTGCGCATCATTTCAGTGGGCCCATCTGCGTTCCTTTTTGCGTACGCAAATATACAAGCATAAGCGATTTTCGATTGCGCAAATACGCTGCGTATTTGTGTGACCGAAATACAATTACACCCGTGTGAACGAGCCCTAATAGTGACCCTGATAGTGGCCCCAGTAAAAATAACGACCCCCACAGTGGACCAATTAGTAATATTAACCCCCTCAGTAGTAATACCCACATAGCAACATTAACCCCCCTTAGTAACAATAATAACCCCCCTTAGTAATAATAATAAGCCCCCCCAGTAATAATAATAAGCCCCCCTCAGTAATAATAATAGGCCGCCCACAGTAATAATAACCCCCCCTCAGTAATAAGCCCCCCTCAGTAATAATAATAAGCCTCCTCAGTAAGAGTAATAAGCCCCCCTCAGTAATAAGCCCCCCCCTCAGTAATAATAATAAGCCCCCCCAGTAATAATAATAAGCCCCCTTCAGTAATAATAATAAGTCGCTCTCAGTAATAATAAACCCCCAACTCAGTAATAAGCACCCCCAGTAATATAAGCCCCCCTCAGTAATAATAATAAGCCCCCTTAGCGCTGCTCCCCCTCCGCTCGCGCTGAGTCCGGATGCACACTGACGTCAGTGTGCGCTGGAATCAGCGGTAACAGCGCGATTACCAGCGGGGAGCTGCGGCACCCCAGCTGGTAATCACTGCAGTGGTGAGCGGCGTCGGCACGCCGTGGGCCACATAACATGAGGCAGCGGGCCGGATTCGGCTAGCGGGCCTTGTGTTTGACACATGTGGTCTATCTGATGAGAAGCAAAACAGAAAAAAGTGTTTCCGTTTTACTTCCCATTGATTTGATTGGGATTTTTTGAGCTTTAGGACTAGACGAGTGCATGTGCAAATACGCTTGCCGCTATAGAGCATATGTCCACATGAATGAGTGCAAAGTTTTTTGGGTTTTTTTGCAGTTCAAAATCCGCGCTATTGCGTATGCAAAAAAAGGCCAAAGATAGGGCGAGGCGTAGCTTATCTAGCGAATAGGAATATCAAGTGAGAAACACGCTCGTGAGGACGAAACCATTGAAATCAATGGCTTTCCTTCATCACGTTCGCAAACACGGTGGTCTGTTTAAGCCCCCAGTTATACTTCGTTTGGTTCCATTCCATCTGCTTTCCTTTTCTTAAAGGGAAAAATAGCGCCGCCTGCAGCACTTGTTTCCGCTAAAGAAAAGGGAACGGAAATGGCGCTTCCATTTTTTTTTCACATGATGGTCGATGGTCAGGTCCGCTCACATCATGGAGTCAGGCTACGTTCACACATAGGGCTTTCACAATTCTGTGTCTCTGTTCTGTTTCTGGAGAAAGAAAAAAAATGGAATTAAACATTTCTATTTTTGACTTTATTGATTTTAATGGTTTTTATGAAAAAAAAAACAAAAACCCGAAAGCTTTCAACTTGCTTCCATTCCATTAGGCTTGTCGTTTTTAGCGGAACAAATAGCTGCATCTTCCATGGCTTATAAATGATACTTACAAATATCTCTATAGATTGGCACAAAAGAAAATGTGTTGCCATGGCAACCTGCCATTCCCCATGCTTTGTGAAAGAGCATTCACCATTACATTGGTATCTTATGTCTAAAGCTAGAAGGCATTAAAATCTGAAACTTCAAGTGTATTTAACCCCAAATATGTCTTCTGTGGTTCAGGAAGCTGAGATATGAGGTGCTCTTCGGTGACGATTTAACATTATGGAAGTTTTTATTAATAATTATTGGGTTGTCAATCATCTTTCCATAGACCCTGAATAGCATATACACTGGATGGCCACTTTATTAGAGACCCCATCTAGTAGTGCGTTGGACATCCTTTGGCTTTCAAAACCGCAGCAATTTGTCGTGCCGCCTATTCATCGGTATTAGCAGACCTAGGATGTGCCAAGAAATCATTCCCCACACCATTACTCCACTTCCAGCAGGAAGGGGTCATCAAGTCATACTGCTCGCGCCAAATTCTGACCTCCCAGCAGCGCGGTGCCACAAGAATCTGGATTCATCTGACCAGGCGATGATTTTCCACTGTTCAGTGATCCAATTTTTACAGCCTTTTGCCCGCTGAAGTCTCAACTTTGGGCCTCCTTCACACGACTGTATGCGTATTTGTGCATGCCTGACCACGGCGTAATTGCGGAATGAACAATGATTTTTTATACGCACATAGACGTATTTTACTGTACCTTTTACGCCTTCAAAGCATGTTCATTTATGCATGCAAAGACGCACCAATTTAAATGGCTAATTAGTAGAGATGAGTGAGCGTACTCAATAAGGGCAAATACGCGAGCGAGTATTGCCTTTTGCGAGTACCTGCCCGCTCGTCTCAAAAGATTCGGGTGCCGGCAGGGGGCGGGGAGCAGCGGGGGAGAGCGGGGAGGAACAGGGGGGGGATCTCTCTCTCTCCCCCCCCTGCTTACTCCTGCAACTCACCGCTCACCCCCGCCGGCACCCGAATCTTTTGAGACGAGCGGGCAGGTACTCACAAAAGGCAATACTCGCTTGAGTATTTGCCCTTAGCGAGTACGCTCACTCATCTCTACTAATTAGTCTAATGCGTTCCAGATGTGTTACTTTTCCTGCGCAGTTACATTGTTTCACCCATCTCCTTGCGTATTATGCTTCCATTTGCACATCCCCATTGACTTCTATGGGGATGATGGGTTCGCAAATGTGCAGGAAAATAGAGCATGCTGCATGCTTTTTGCACGACCGAAATGCATATGAAAAATATGTGCATTTTATCGAATCTATTAAAATGAATGGATTCTATTTTCTGCGTGTGCACATACACGTGTAAAGGTGGTTTTACAGCACTACAAGTTCCACATAGAATGAAGATTGACTGAAATAGATCTGCTACTACCTATGAGATATAATCTGTAAGGAGATGTTCCATAACGGCGTCTTTTCCTGCATCTCAGGATGTACGAATGTTCACGTTTATGTATGGATTTAAAAAAAACCCACAAACCTGCATTCTGCGCAATGCAGCAGCGGCATCCCGGATTGTTTCTGCAGATTTATGAAACAGACAGATCTCAATTACCTTGGGAGCAAAGGCAACGGGAAGAAGAGGGGTATTTATTACAACCTGTACAGATACCTGCGAACAACAGCTTCTGTTGTAACAATCAGATTCCTGAGTACAAGAAATACGACCAGACTGGGATTGGTTGCTGCTAGCCTCGCCGCCCCTCCTGCATTGTAATAAATGTCCCTGGACATATATTGTATCCTAACACATAATCTGCAGAGGAATATCAGAGTAGAGCGCAGGCGAGACGACATGCCAGGGCGAATGCGCTACTCTCTGCACGCTCAGCACTAGCCTCCATTGTAGTAATGGGGCACAACCGTATTCTTTCAATGGCAACCATGATGATCAATCAAATACAATTAAAAAACGTCATTAATACACGTCAGAGCATACCTGAAAATGACAGTTTGTACACATTGTATACCTGCAGAATTTATAATTGGCCATTTATGTGTCAAAATTTGTAAAGCATCAATAAGCAATCCTCACCAAGATTAAAGATGGACTTTCACACCATCGCAAGTATTGCACAAAATGTAAAAAAAATTGGGGCATATGGGAAAACCTATTCACCAGGCCCGGTGATGGGCACATTTAGATGGGCACCATATAATACTACATTTTCAATACAGAGGGCACTGCAGGGCAAATGTGTGCCAGGTGTAACTTCTCCTGGCAAAGCAAGCTGAGAGCTGTCGCTTTCAGAAGGTATAATCAGACTTAGGCGCGGAGTTTGAAAAGCCGATGAAGGGGAAGAAAGTCCCCTCATTCAGGTGCAACTATACTCCATGCTAGCGAGCGTAGTTGTGCCTACACTAATCTGCATCCACCCCTTACACTAACTTACGGCTCACTCATACGGCTGTATCTCTCCCATGTATTATGCGTGTATTTTTCACACGCGTAATACGCAATGCAATAAGCCTATTGATTTCTATTGGGCTATTGACAACTGCTTTTCTCTCACATGAGTATTACCTGCTTAAAAAAATCACAGTATGTCAATAGGCTACCGTGTTTCTCCGAAAATAAGACCCTGCCTTAATTTTTGCCCCAAAAGAGGCACAGGGTCTTATTTTCGTGGGATGTCTTACCTAGCAGGCGCCATCCGGGTCCTTCCTGCTGGTCTCTGCAGTTCCAAGAAGGCTTGCTTGTAATTCTCAGCGCCAGCAGAACATCGCTGTTGGTAACAGGGTTTGAAAACCCGCCTTCAGCAAGCGAATGCTCTGATTAGTTCTCGAACGCCACGGCTCAGCAAATCAGAGTACTGTAGCTAGGGCTTATATTTGAAACTCCACACCATAGCACTGGAGTTTGAAAAAAAGCACGGTAACATAGGGCAGGGCCTATCTTTTCTCGGCCGTACAATTAACGGCTGAGAAAAGAGCTAGTGAAAACAAAACCAGTGAAATCCATTGAAATTAGTGGTTTTGTTTTATCCCATTATGTATCCGTGATTATCACGGCCGCATAACGGAAGAAAACTACATTCGTCTAAAACCGCCCCTATAAACAGGAAAAAAGGGCAGGTACAAGAATGTAGGCGACGGTGACAAGAGCCAAACTGTGATGTCTAGACGACTGGGTCAGAGCATCCCCAGAACGGCAGGGATCCCTTTATGGAGTGGTAAGTACCTACCAAGAAAGAACAACCAGTGAACCGGAGACAGGGTTATGAGTGTCAAAGCTCGCCGATGCTGTGAATGAAGACTGCCAGTTGGGTTCGATCCCACAGAAGAGCTACTGTAGTGCAAATTACGGAAAAGGTTACTGCTGGTGATGCCCCAAAAGGTTTCAGATCTCACAGGGTGTCACAGTTTGCTGTGTATGGGGCTGCACAGCTGTAGACTGGTCAAAATGCCCATGCTGACTCATGTCCACTACGGAAAGTGCCTACTATTGGCATGTAAGCATCAGAAATAGAGCAGTGGAAAATGTGCCTAGTCTGATGAATCATATTGTACATCAATGTGGATGGCCAGGTTCATTTGCATCACTTACCTGGAGAAAAGATGGCACCAAGATGCCCTATGGGAAGCAAACAAGTCAGCAGAGGAAGTGTACTGTTCTGGGAATTGTTCAGCTGGATATGTGGGTTCGGGCATTATGTGGATGTGACACATACCCAGAGCCGTAGCTAAAAGCTCAGGGGCCCGGGTGCAAAAGTTCAGCACAGGCCCCGCCTAACACCACCTGTACCTGTACCCATACCTAAAGCGTTCTGCATACTGCTGTAAAATGTAATTTACATACATGATCTAGCTCCTTGGCATAAGCTTTCCAAACTTGACTAATTTCCAGGACTGCGAGAAAATTAGTTTGCAGCCCTTTAGGCTTTGTTCATGTTTTTTGTTGCATTTTTGAACCACAATTAAAAACACATAAAAAACTGCATGTGGTATTCAAAAACTATGTGCATTTTTAAGAAACTGCATACGCTATTTAAAACTGCATATGGATTTAAACAAAACAATGCTGTTTTTTTGTTCTTTTTTTAATGCAGGTTTTTGATGCGTTTTTTAATTGTGTGTAAAGTGTGCAATCATATTCAAGAAATACCCAGGTTATGCCAGCATAGTCCATATCACTAGAGATGAGCGAGCGTACTCGGAAAAGCACTACTCGCTCGAGTAATTTGCTTTATCCGAGTATCGCTGTGCTCGGGTCTGAAGATTCGGGTGCCGGCACGAAGCGGGGAGCTGCAGGGGAGAGCGGGGAGGAACGGAGGGGAGATCTTTCTCTCCCTCTCTCCCGCCCGCTCTCCACTGCTCCCCGCTGCGACTCACCTGTCAGCCGCAGCGGCACCCGAATCTTCAGACCCGAGCACAGCGATACTCGGATAAAGCACATTACTCGAGCGAGTAGTGCTTTTCCGAGTACGCTCGATCATCTCTACATATCACTATATACAGGGAGATGTCTAACCTATACCAGCAGAACATATATAATTGTATGCAGGAGATACCCAGGTTATACCGCATGGTCTATATCACTACATACAAAAAAATGCATAATATATACCAGCTAAACATATATACTTATATACAGGGGATACTCAGGTTATACCTGCATGCTCCATATCACTATATACAGGATGTATAACTTATATGAGCTGTACATATACAATTATATACAGGAGATACCCAGATTATACTAGCATGGTCCATACATATACACTACTAGCTGATATACCCGGCTTCGCCCGAGTTAATTTGGTACTGGTGTTTATCTGGTGTTCACACGGAAAATCTTATGAAGTCGTGCTTACTTTAGAGATACCGGAAAAACATATGTTCACCATTTTGCATAATTCTCTGCGTTACCCAGGAAACACCACGTGGAGGTAACTATGTGACGTTTACTTTATATAAAATGACATCAGGAAGTGAGAGAATTAGATTACGTACATAAAATTTGGACACTAATTCTTTTGCGCATAGAATTGAATAATCAAGTTGAGACCCATCAACTTTTCCTATTTATGACATAATCAATGCTCGTGCCAAATTTCACGTTTCTATGACACCGGAAAGTGAAGAAATTACATTCCGTACGTAAAATTTGGACGCTAATTCTTTTGCGCATAGAATTGAATAATGGAGTTGGGACCCATTAGCTTTTCCTATTTCTGACATAATCAATGCTCGTGTCAAATTTCACGTTTCTATGACACTGGAAAGTGAAAAAATTACATTCCGCACGTAAAATTTGGACGCTAATTCTTTTGCACATAGAATTAAATAATCGAGTTGGGACCCATTAGCTTTTCCTATTTATGACATAATCAATGCTCGTGCCAAATTTCACGTTTCTATGACACTGGAAAGTGAAAAAATTACATTCCGCACGTAAAATTTGGACGCTAATTCTTTTGCGCATAGAATTGAATAATCGAGTTGGGACCCATTAACTTTTCCTATTTATGACATAATCAATGCTCCTGCCAAATTTTGAGTTTCTATAACACCGGGAAGTGAATTAGATTCCGTACGTAAAATTTGGACGCTAATTCTTTTGCGCATAGAATTGAATAATCGTGTTGGGACCCATTAACTTTTCCCATTTATGACATAATCAATGCTCGGGCCAAATTTTAAGTTTCTATGACATTGGGAAGTGACAGATTTAGATTACGTACGTAAAATTTCGACACCAATTCTTTTGCGATAGAATTGAATAATCGAGTTGGGACCCAATTACTTTTCCTATTTTGGAGATAATCTATGCGTGTGCCAAATTTTATGTTTCTACGACATCGGGAAGTTGGAGAACTTTTGGCGAGTCAGTCAGTCAGTGAGTGAGTCAGTGAGTCAGTGAGGGCTTTCGTCTTTATATATATAGATATGCATGGTCGATAACAAGGAGATGTATATAGATGTAAGCAGAGGTGTAACTTGAGGCTTCTGGGCCCCAATACAAAACCTGTAACAGGGCCCCCACCTATAATGCTTTATTTATAGGACTAGGCTCTCTATATGTAGAGGAGAGGCCTTATGGGCCCCCTAAGGCTCCTGGACCCGGGTGCAACCGCACCCCTTCAGTTACACCCCTGGTGTAAGTACTCTTTGACCCCTTAGTGACGGCCCCATCGGGATTCTACGTCCTCACTAAGTGGGATTTAATCCTAGAAGACGTAGAAACATGCGTCCTCTTAGGATTAATGCCCACTTGGCTAAGGACGTGACAGCTCCATGCTGTTAGTGCCCGCAGGTAGCCGACAGCATGGAGCTGTCATCCTGGGCTGCGGGCAGTCTCCCCCGGCAATGCGATCAGCGCTATCTGATGGATAGCGCTGATCGCAATAAAGTTAAAAAAGTTCAAAAAAAGTTAAAGATTCAACTGCCCTGATGGATCAGATCCATCACGGCAGCTGAAATTACTCACCCGCCTTCTCCGGGGTCTTCTGCGGTGAAGGAGTCCTCCAGGACCCGCCGCCGCTCTTCTGCGCATGCGCCCCAGACGGATGACGTCACGCGCATACGCAGAAGCCCGGGAGCCCCCAACAGATTCAAAATCTCCTGGCTCCCGGCTCCTGAAGGTAGCCGGGAACCAGGAGTTGTCCCCAGGGACCAGTGGATAGCGGCGATTGCGAAAAAGTTTTAAAAAAAGTTTTAAAAAGTGTCTGCTTCACCTCCCCTCACGGATCGGATCCATGAGGGGAGGTGAAAATATTCACCTTGGGTCCTCCACAATGTCCTGGTCTCCCGGGACTCGGAGTCCCCTTCTGTGCATGCGCGCCCGATGTCAATCATCGGGCGCATGCACAGAGGGGCTCGAGCCCTGGTAAATTCAAAATCCCTCTGCTCCTGGCTGCCATGTGTAGCCAGGAGCAGAGGGATGTTACTGGGGACATGATCACTGTTATCCAATGGATAACACTGATCATTTAAAGTAAAAAAAGGTGTAAAAATAAAAAAAAAAAGTTTTAAAAAGTAAAAAAAAGTTTAAAAAGCTTACGTTTCATCTCCCCTCACGGATCATATCCGTTAGGGAGGATGAAATGACGTACCCAAGGCCCCCGGATTTATCCGCGGACCTTACCCCAGCCTCTGCGCACGCGCCCGTCGCCAAAATGGCAGACGCAAGCGCAAAAGCCGTGGATTGCCAGGGTAATTTAAAATCTCCCTGCTCTTGGCTACAAAACTTAGCCAAGAGCCTGGAGATTTCACGGGGGGGCCGCGGTGAGCGGTTCCTGGTCACGTGTTCGCCGTTATACAATGGATAATGGCGATCACGTAAAAGTAAAAAAAAAGTGAAGCTTCATCTCCCCTCACCGATGCGATCGGTGAGAGGAGATAAAACTTTTTACCGGAGGCCTCCGTATTTGAACCCCGACGCGGTCTTCCTCCGTGAACTTTCCTGGATCCTGCACATGCGACTGCCGGCAAAACACCGGACACATGCGCAGGAGTCGGGGAGCCCAGGAAACTTAAAATCTCCTTACTCCCAGCGACCAGTGGTCGCCGAGAGCCTGGAGCAGTGACCTTGTTGAGCGGTCCCCGGTCACGTGATAAAAAGGTAGAGATCTACCTTAGGCCAGTCTTACATGACCGGATAGGAATTACGGATTCCGCATGCGTCTGATCCGCGGTAATACGCAGATCAATCGCATTGGATTACACAATTCCGCTCACATTAGTGGGGCGGAATTGTGTAATCCACTCGCAGAAAAGAGAACGCAGCAGGTTCTATTTTACAGCGGATATCCGCAACATAGAGCCCATTGTGCTCCATGGTCGCGGATATACCCGCAGCCCATACGCAACTACGTTGTATACGGGCTGCGGGTACCCGCCTCATTGCTAAGTGACGGTGCGGGAAATACAAACAAAAAAAAAAGTTCTGCGAATGACCGCCTGTGTGAGTAGGCAGCTATGCACAGTACAATACGCGGCCGTACGCAGGGTCACAGCCGGGCTCACAGGTGGGATCCTCTGCGGGCCTCCACAAGCAGATTCCACATCCGGCCGTGTGAGCCCGGCGTTATTCAGACCGCTACCTGTAATACTTAATTTACAAGAAGCCCTGGGAATGTTCGCCTTCCTGCAGTTCCAGGAGCAGCTTGTTGAGCGCCCTCTGTGTGTGACCGCTGCACCTCATCAAGCTTACGGAGACTCACAGAGCGCCACTTTTTACACCCTATACCCGCTACTGAGGTCACGAAATACCCCCAAAAAGCATGAGAGGAGGGGGGATACACGGTTTTATTGCCCCATGTTCCCATTCCAACCAGCCTTCGTAATTACCCCTGTCTTCGGAAATACTACACAGTTCACATTATTACTTTTATCTAAGATTTGGGGAACGTCGAAAAGGGTGCGGGGGGGGGGGGGAATTTTTTTTAACGTGTCAATTTTTATTCCGTACAAATGAACAATGGGTCCTGGAATGTATTCAGTTGTGCTCTGCAATCCAACGGGTGTTCCCTCCATTATAGGCCTTGCCATGTTTCCTGTAAGTAGATTAGGGCTACAACAGGAATGTTTTTGAATACGGGACACACAGGGATATCCATTTTGGGGTGAACGTCTTCATTCCCATGTACACTGTACAAAAAAACAGTTTTTAAATTGACAAAATTGCCAAAAAAATGAAAATCGTTATTTTTTTCCTTCTGCTTTGCTTAGATTTATTCAAATACTGTGGGGTCAAAATACGCAATAAACCCATAGATAAATTTTTAAGGGGTCTAGTTTTCAAAATGGGGTCATTTGAGGTGGTTCTCTATCGTTTTAGACGCTCAATGGCTCTACAAGTGGGCAATAGGGCCTGGAATTTATTCCGTTGTACCCTGAAACCCAACGGGTGCTCCTTCCATTATAGGCCTAGCCATGTGTCCTGTAAGTAGATTAAGGCCACAAGGGGTATGGTTCTGAACACGGGACAAACAGGGGTATCCATTTTGGGGTGAAAGTCTTCATTCCTATGTGTGCTGTACAAAAAAAACAGTTTTTAAATTGATACAACTGCCAAAAAAATGAAAATTGTAATTTTTTCCTACTGCTTTGCTTAGATTTATTCAAAAATTGTAGGGTAAAAATACACAGTACACCACTAGATAAATTCGTTAAGGGGTCTAGTTTTCAAAATGGGGTCATTTGTTGGGGTTCTCTGTCGTTTTGGCTGCACAAGGGCTCTACAAGTGGGCAATGGGGCCTAAAATGCCTTCAAGCAAAATTTATGTTCTGAAAACCACCGACTACTGCTTTCCTTTTGGGCCCCGTTGTGCATCCAGACATAATATTAGGGCCACAATGGGTATGTCTCTGAACACGGGACAAACAGGGGTATCCATTTTGAGGTGCAAGTCTTCTTTCATGTGTGTGCTGTACAAAAAAAGCTGTTTTTAAAATGACAGAATTGACAAAAAAACGAAAATCACAATTTTTTCCTTGTGCTTTGCTTGAATTCATTCAAAAACTGTGGGGTCAAAATGGGCAGTACACCCCTGGATAAATTCATTAAGGGGTCTAGTTTTCAAAAGTGCTATGGGGCCTAAAACGCCTTCAAGCAAAATTTATGTTCTGAAAGACACTGACTACTCCTTTCGTTTTGGGCCCCGTTGTGCATCCAGACATAAGATTAGGGCCACAATGGGTATATTTCTGAACACAGGAGAAACAGGGGTATCCATTTTGGGGTGTCAATCCTCATTTTCATGTGCACTATAGGAAAAAAATATGTCTTTAAAATGACATATTTGCAAAAATATGAAATTTTATTTTTTCTCCTGTGGGGTCAAAATACTCATGACACCCCTCAGTGAATACATTAAGGGGTGTAGTTTTTAAAATGGGGTCATTTGGGGGGGTATCTATTATTCTGACACTCATGAGCCTTTGCAAACTTGGCTTGGTGCTGGAAAACAAAGTGTTCCTCAAAATGCTAAAAAGTAATGTTAAATTTGTACGTCATCTAAATGGTTAAAAAAAAACACAAAAGTTTTTCAAACATGCATTTAGAATAAAGTAAACAGATGGAAATATATATCCTATCTAAAATTTGTACAGTATGTTTGGACATATTTGAGATATTACAGTTGAAAATGTGAAAAAATGACAATTTTTTCAAAATTTTTCCAATAGTGGTACTTTTAATAAATCTACACAAATTATATCGGTCTATTTTTACCACCTAAATGAAGTACAACATGTGGCGAAAAAACAATGTCAGAATCACTTGGATATGCAAAACCTTTAGGCCTCATGTCCACGGGCAAAAGAAGAATTAAAATCCGCAGCGGATTTTAACTCTTCTCCTGCCCGCGGATCCGCATCCCATAGGGATGCATTGACCACCCGCGGGTAGATAAATACCCACGGATGGTCAATAAAAGTGATTTTTAAAAAAATTGAGCATGAAAAAATCTGGACCATGCTCCATTTTCGTGCAGGTCTCCCGCGGGGACGGCTCCCGCGGGCTTCTATTGAAGCCTATGGAAGCCGTCCGGATCCGCGGGAGACCTAAAATAGGAATTTACTCACCTGCTCCGGATCTTCCCTTCGCCGCGGCTTCATCTTCTCTCCGTCGCGGCCAGATCTTTTTTCTTCGGGCCGCAACCGATGTGCCCTGCGCATCCGCCGGGCCGAAGAAAGAAGATCCGGCTGCGACGGAGAGAAGATGAAGCCGCGGCGAAGGGAAGATCCGAAGCGGGCGAGAGGTGAGTTAATTCTTATTTTTATGCCTCACGTCCGCTGGGCAAGAGAGACCCGCTACGGATTCTCCATGGAGTGTATGTACGCGGATGCACTTTTTACGCTGGAGGTGTTTTGCCCACTTTACCCCACCTCCTAGTACTTTCTCCACCTCCCAGCCTTGAAATCCACAGCGGATCTCCCGCACCCATTTAATTCACATTTAATATCCGCAGTGGATCTCCCACACCCGTAGAGATCAATGGGGGCCATCCGGAGCGCGATCTGCACCTAAATGGAGCATGGCGCGTTTTTTTTCATGCACCGGAAATTTCTAAATCACTTTTAAATACCATCCGTGGGTATTTATCTACCCGCGGGTGTCCAATGCATCCCTATGGGGCGCAGATCTGCGTGCGGGAAAAACGCTGTGGATTTTAAATAACAATTATCCCGTGAACAGGAGGCCTAAGGCCTCATGTCCACGGGGAAAATCAGGCCCGCTACGGATTCTCCATGGAGAATCCGTAGCGGGTCCCTCCTGCCCCGCGGACATGAGGCATTAAAATAAGAATTAACTTACCTCTCGCCCGCTCCGGATCTTCCCTTCGCTGCGGCTTCATCTTCTCTCCGTTGCGGCCGGATCTTCTTTCTTCGGCCCGGCGGATGCGCAGGGCACGTCGGTTGCGTGCCCCGCTCATGCGCCGGCCCGAAGAAAAAAGATCCGGCCGCGACGGAGAGAAGATGAAGCCTCGGCAAAGGGAAGATCCGGAGCAGGTGAGTAAATTCCGATTTTGGTCTCCCGCGGACCCGGATGGCTTTCTATAGGCTTCAATAGAAGCCTGCGGGAGCCGTCCCCGCGGGAGACCCGCACGAAAATGGAGTATGGTCCAGATTTTTTCATGCTCCATTTTTTTTTTAAATCACTTTTATTGACCATCCGCGGGTATTTATCTACCCGCGGGTGGTCAATGCATCCCTATGGGATGCGAATCCGCGGGCAGGAGAAGAGTTAAAATCCGCTGCGGATTTTAATTCTTCTTTTGCCCGTGGACATGAGGCCTAATTGTTATTTAAAAACCGCAGCGTATTAACCCCTTAGGCTTCGTCACTAAGGGGTTAATACAGCTATGGAGCTCTATGAACTATGATGGCATTTATCCCCTTCAACCTCTTTAGCACCGAGCTTCCTACTTTGGAGGGTGGCTAGGGTGACTGTCTAGGGCTGTCAGAGCTGTGCACCACCTGTGAGTTGCTGAACAGAGAGGTGTGGAGGTGTGCGTCGGAGCGCAAAATCCAATATGGCATCAGCTTCCTATGCCGGCTGCGTCCTCTGCGGAAAGTTGAGATCTGGTCCTTCTGTGTTCAGGCGTTATCACGGGTTACCTAAAATGATGAGGCTGGCCGAGTTTGACACACGTACCTTATGTGGATCTGCACACCTTTGGATATTCTACAGCCTTCTTTGGGTTTTAGAGACGCATCAGTACACAAATTACGGACATCCTAATCTGGGTTAAACAAAGGATCCACTTTCATAGTTTTGATGCAATTTCAAAAAGACATGCCTTGATGCCAGTGATGATAGAAGAGACACTTATTGGAGTTTGGAGATTGACGCATTTCAAGACCATACTGTCTTTGCATCACAATTTTTACAATATGGTATTCCTTCTTCCCTCCCTTCCGGACCTGGCACCGCTGTAACACCCAGGCTCAGCGCCCGACTTACCATCAGCGGGTTCAGGTTCCATAGGGGCAGCTTGGGGGAGGTAAGTCTTACACTTCTCTGTTTCATCGTAATCAGATTTCACATCCCGGCTGTAGTCTTATAGTGCAGATATACAGTATGTTCCCCACCATTAGCCATTTTAGTTTGGGGGATGGTATACAATAATGTTCTGCTAATTATATATCAGGGATTTTGAAGAATTGAAATGCTTATTTTGCAGTTTCTTTCCTTATGTCGTCTTGGCATCTGTTCGTCGCTGAAACATCTTCAATGCCATTAAGATGATCAACAAGAAGGACAACACAGAAGAGCTGCAGCGGGAGAGACGGCTACTCCTGCCAGACAGAGATTGCCCATTGCTGTGTCATCTCAGCGCCACACTACAGTCTCAGGTATACACAGGGGTCTCCCTGCTCTGGTCATCTTTTTCCATAATAGGTGACGGATCAGAAAATGTGTTTCTTAGGGCGGATGCACATGGGCGAGCAATAGCCACGTGCGAAATTCTCAGACACGATTTACATTGCACAGGAAACAGACATTCCATCCGTGTCCGGTGCGATGTGCAGGAGACCGCACATCTGCATGTTCTATTCTCATGTATACTCACACAAAAATAGAACATGCTGCGATTTTTCTGTCTCACAACATTGCTGCAAGAGAAAAATCGCCCATGTAAATAGACCCATTGAGAAGAGTGTGTTTGATTTTTGCATGCGATTTGTGTGTCCTTTAATGCACAAAACTTGCACGATTTTATCGCCCGTGCGAATGAGCCCTTACTATAATATTGTGCTTTGTATTACAGGAGCACACCTTCTTCATCATGGAGCACCTGTCTGGTGGAAACCTTCAGACTCTAATTCAGGTGTCCGGGAAACTGAACCGTCCTATATAGAGTGGGTAACGGATTATGGGATACAGGCGGATTGGTTATGTCACAGATCAGATGACGTTTTCCTTTACAGAAGTTATCCAGAATGATACAAAACACTTTCCTCTCTTTATCAGGTATTTCATAGCAGAACTGATTTGCAGCCTCCAGTTTCTCCACCGGCATGGTATCATCCATCGGTAAGTGGAAAATGATTTATGCTGTCATTGTTTTTAATGAGCTGTGTTGGGTATTGTGGCTTAGCTATATGTACTTGGATGGGGCTGAGCAGCAATACCAGATACAGCCATGGACAGGAGAGGCATTGTTTCTAAAAAAGATTCTAATTTCATGGCAGAGACATCAAGTTGAACAATATCATGGTGGATAGAGATGGGCACATCTGAATAATCGACCTGGGTCTTGAGCAAGACAGTCTGACCGCATCCAGCAAGATCTGCGGACGGGCAAGAACATTCCGCTACATGGCCCCAGAGATGCTCCTGAGAAAAGCCTACACTGTAGCAGTGGACTGGTGGAGTATGGGTATAGTTGCATGCAAAATGGCAACTGGACGTGCACCATTTTTTCTGGCCACCAGGTTCAGATAGTCCACAAGGCGATCACCTCTGACTAGCCAGAATTTCCATCGTGGCTGGATGCAGACCTGAAAGATCAGCTGCTACAGAAAGACCCAGAGAGGCAGCTGGGAGTGACGAGAAACATCAGAAGCCACCCATTCTGGGGGGCATACGCTGGGAGGAACTGGAACAGAAGAGAATAGTGCCACGATTTAAACCTTTCCCTGTAAGCGAAGACATACTAAATGTTATTTTTCCATGCCAAGAGTCTAGAAGAGGAGGAGAGAGGAGAAAATATTATATACCTTTATATCTCTGTTCATTTCTTCCTCTTGCAGCATGCTGTAGGTACCAACCATCAGGATGGGCCAATAGATGCAGCAGCTCTTCACTCTGTGTCCGACTTCACATTTTTGGCCTCTTGTTGGACACAGTAGGATGATCCCGCGCCTCCTGCCCTGCAGCCCGTGCCTCCTTTGCCCGCTGTCTGTGTACAGTCGGAAAACAGCTTGCTCTGGACAACGTCAGTATCAACTTATTACTTCCCCAATTTCTAGTCTCTGAATCCTCCGACCTCTGGTCCGACTTCAACAGCCCTTCAAGACCTCACCGATTCTCCATTCTGCTATCAAGACAGAACTCACCGACTGCGCCCTCGACATCGAATGGATAGGAGGTGAGTATCCATATGGGCATTTGATCCAGAGACTAATTTCGGATTTTGTATTTGAAGTTAGGAAGACCTCCTCCCACAACCAATTCAACCACTTCCCAAATATTTGCTCACTTGACTGTCAAATGAGTCAGACATTGATTCAGGGACTGTTCTGACTGCCATCAGTGGAGTTGGGAAACAATTTTCCCCCTTACAGGGTTTTTTTCACCTTCCCCTGAATCAATGAAAGTCAATGGACCCATCATATCATTGACATATTTAAAATATACATTAAACATTCCCTTTAATAAAATTGAAAAACAATAAAATTCTTTGTGTTCAACCCGATATCTTTGTGTGTCTGGTTTTATTTCCATTGTATTCTTATACTGCTGCTTGTATTATTTGGGTTCTCTGGTCTCGTTGTATGTACTGAGCAGCTTTAATGCTGAGAATGTCATTGGACTAGACATACATGTAATACAGAGCAGCAGACTCAGGGCTCCCGCCCACTTGCGTTTTTTTAACGCTGCCTTTTTTTTTAACATGAATGTCAATGGGACTTTCTAATTAAAACACATCGCACAAAAATCGTAAAGCACAAATGCAAGTGGGCAGGAGCCCTAAAGGCTTCTTCAGATGGGCGTGATTTTGTTCTATTATGCAGCTGTGATAATCATGGCCGTAAAACGGGACCAAACGAGGCGGCATTTTCACTTGTTAATAGTACGGGCAAAAAAAGATAGGAGTTGCCCTATCTTCCTTGCACATAGTTAATACTACATGCGGAGAAGATAGGGCAGAATCTATCTTCCAGCTGTTTTTTTTAAACTCGCGCACTATGGTGTGGAGTTTGAATGGTCTGAAAAAAAACAAAAAACCCGACTCACCCGTAGGGGTGAGCATAGTTGTGCATACGGCCATATGTTTTTGCCCTTAGGAGGGAATCAGTGAAGTAAGGGCTCCTTCACACTAGCGATCGCGATTTTACTTGCGAGAAAAGATCTTTTTTCCCATGATTTTTGAGCATCAGTGCTACTTTTTGTCGCACGAACATTGCTGCTGCTTGAGATTTTCTCACGCGATTTTGCCGCAATTGTTTAGTGTGAAAGTCAATAGGACTTTCTAATGTTTAAAAACACATCGCGCGAAAATCGCAAGTTCGTGCTTTGCGATGCAATAAAAAGGAGGCTCCATAGGAAAATCCGTTTGGAGCAGTGTATGGATTTTTGCTAAGATTCAGTTCCTGCTGTCTGTATACCAGACAGAGGGCTGATATCCTTCACTAGCAATTTGTCCTCTGCTCACAAATCTGATAACTATATACACCCGCGGGGAATATTACCATCTATCATATAACCCTCTGAGCGGGGTAACCCTTTGATTTATTTATCAGACACTATACACTGTCAAAATAATAGACAGTCAGTATGTTTATCTACTGATAGTTGCAACTACTAAAAAAGTTGCCCCGGAAAATGACTAACTTGGTCTGACGAAAAAAGAATCTTCTATTCTTCTACGCTCTATCTCAGAAAAAACAGAACCTAACGCATAATGGTGACTATATTACGCCTCACATGAGAGATCTACTTATTCTCAGTGGTTGATAAAATTTACCTGATCATCACTAAGTGATTCCTGTTTATCACGTAGTACAAAACTGTGTATACTAACACAAGTAGTTAGCCTAATATATGTTTTTCTCCTGATGAACCACGTATTTGTGGGGAAACGCGTAGAGCCCGAACTTATAGACTCATCTGCATCTCTCTGATCATACCAACTGATCTGAGTTTGAGCCTATGAGTTTATTTGTTGGTCATACCAACTGATCCATTTATGACTATATATACTACTTGCATACATAATACGAATTGGAGCCTCTAAGCTCACCCGTATCTTATATCTCTTTGATCATACCAACTGATCTATTTGTGATTATATACACTATTTGTAAACATTATTAAGGTGATCCAGTCATACATCACTATCTGGATCTCTAAGAATCTCGTGATAAGAATCAGAGACTTGTTGTACGGAAGGGATATTGTAACATCCCTTTGTGTTTATGTTGTGTGTGTTTAAAATAGCCCATATATGTTTTTTTAAAAAGGATCTTAAATAAAGAATCATTATTTTAGTCTATATCTGTGAAGTCCATAGGAAAATATGGGAGATAAAAAATGCAAAAGGCAGAAAGATAGGGCATGCCGCGATTTGTTTTATGCATACTGTGCAGCATGAGCCCTATACATTGGTATAGGCAGCATATAACATGCCTGATCAGGGAATTAAAAAAAAAAGTCACACTGCGCATGTCTGTGTCCGTGTATTACACGGGCATGTGCAATGCACTTGCGGACCTACACGGTCTCTGCTGACTCTCTGCTGGCATAGCCGTGTTCATAAACACCGGTAAAACACTGCAGGAAGACTCGTAGCGTTTTACCGATATGTTCATGGCCCTAAGATACTCATGGGACCTGACAAGTTTCCTTTAAGATGCAGATAGAAATTATTATAGCAGCAGTGCTACAGGAAGCTCTACTGTGATGTAGGTGGCACAATGATGCAAGGGGTTAAATGCCTGGAATACCCCTTTAACCCTCTAGTCATCAGTCATGAAGACAGGCCCATGAGCTGGCATCAACACCGATAGATAGATAGATAGATAGATAGATAGATAGATAGATAGATAGATAGATAGATAGATAGATCATTTCAGATTTATTTCCACCTTCAATGTCACCCATATCTGTACAATTCCATTGAAAAACAAACTGAAATCTTTTAGGGTGGGAAAAAAAACCCTAAAATGGTGTGGTTGCATAAATATACACACCCTAAAACTAATACTTTGTTGATCTACCCTTTGAGTTTATGACAGTATTCAGTCTTTTTGAGTCGGTGTCTATCGGCATGGCACAGCTTGACTTGGCAATCTTGGTCATTCTTCCTTGCAAAAGCGCTCCAAATCTGTCAGATTGCGAGGGCATCTCATGTGTACCTTCCTCTTTAGGACGACTCACAGATATTCAATGGGATTCAGGTCTGGGATCTAGCTAGGCCATTCCCAAACTTTAACTCATCAGTACACAAATTAAGGGCAAATGATCCACTTTCATAGTTATGACAGAATTTCAAAAAGACATGCCGTGATGCCAGTGTTAACAGAAGAAACATGACTGGAGATCAACACGTTTCAAGACTGTACTGTCTCTTCATTCAAAAAGATTGTATTGTGACAAATGAGTCAATGCATAGATGACAATAATAAACATCTGAACAACGAGGGAATTGTAACACAGAAAAAGTGTAGACATCATACATCTTTCACCATGAAACCTTGTTGGTACCACAAAAAAGTAAGAATATAAGGGAAAAGTGAGAAGAGGACAGAATCACATAGGAAAGGGAAGAGGCTACAAGATGCAGGAGTCAGATCCTATGTCGTGGCCAGCTCCATGGACAACCACCTCCCCAATTTGGGAGAAGATCTGAAGTTGAGCCAAGGCTGCCAAACAGCATAAAACGACGAAAGAGATAAGTGCTCTTCAGCTCTCATCTCCTCATAGTGCAACAGGGGATTGACTGCCTCCACCCAATGAACTCTGGTTGGGGCTGCACTGGATCTTCAAAACCTCAGGATTATCTGCCTGACTGCCTGGATGAAGAACCGTAATAGACTCTTTATACTTACAATGGACTCCGGGAACATGGACATCATCACCATCTTGAAGGTGAGAACAACCGGAACGTCCAACCACAGAGCTGCTGTCAGAGGGCGATCCCACCAAATATGTGTCATACTGCCCCTGCCTCCCAGACACCTCCAGCACAAGGGGGAGGACTGAGCCAACATTTTAGGTAAACGCTCCGGTGTTCTGTACCAACGAGATAAGATCTTAAAATTGAGGCTCTAGATTCTGGAAAACACTGATACCTTATGTGTTACTATGAAAGCTTTCTGCCGTAGACCTCCTAAACCCCTACAAATTCCGGAGGCTTGCCCCCACCTCCCGCGCAAGCAGCATCTTGTATAAGCACGAAATTGGATGTTTGGGAGAATCTGTTGATATGCAAACTACCTCAAAAAGAGTTAGTGGCTTAATTGAGAATGATCCAAGTGTCAGAGACTCCAAGGTCCCCTGTAGCTGAAAGTAATGAGGCCAGCCTCTAGGAGGAAACTGCGTCTCTCCGTAGAACTCCGCCAAGGGCCTCAGGCCCGCTCCGCCAAGAACGTCTCTTAAGCGTGGAATGGGTTCGGAGGGAAGAGACAGGAGTGATGTACTATGTTCAAAGGCCTTAAATTGAGGGGTCACCAGCAAAGGGGTGAATGGTACAGGGATAGATATCAAAGAACTCTTTGCGGCAAAACTACGCCAGGAACATAGTAATTGGGAGAGTAAGGGGATAGATCGGGGGAATCTCTGATAGCGCTACCCGGTATCCAGAACATCCTCTGCATCCACTATATAAGGCACTTGTCAGGCCTCACATGGAATACTGCGCACAGTTCTGGTCACTGGTGCTCAGGAAAGATGTTACAGTACTGGAGGGGGTTCAAAGAATGGCAACTAAACTAATACACGGAATGAAGGGACTGGAATACCCAGAGAGGCTATCAAAATTGGGATTATTTGCTCTAGAAAAAAGACGGCTAAGGGGTGTTCAAATAACCATGTATAAATACATGAGGGGGTCTTCATTCGGCCTTATAAACTATGTTACTATGTTAACCTGGGATCCATGTCATATTCTATTTCAACCCAGAGCCTGGATGTTCGGTGTTTGAGCAAGTTCCAAACGCAATTAGCAATGTTGGCTTTGTAATATAGAGAAAAATCAGGGAGGCTGAGACCTCCCAAAACTTTTGTCCGGATGAGGATGCTGTATTTTAGTCTAGGCCTATGTCCCTTCCAAACAAACTTAGTTATTAGGGCTCGAATGCGCAATAGGTAAATCCTGTGTAATCTCATTGGAAGTGCCTGGCATAAGTAAAGAAACTTTGGGAGGAAATCTATCTGGACTTAAAGGGGTTGTCCCGAGGCAGCAAGTGGGTCTGTACACTTCTGCATGGCCATAATAATGCACTTTGTAATATACATTGTGCATTAATTATGAGCCATACAGAAGTTATAAAAAGTTTTTTACTTACCTGCTCCGTTGCTGGCGTCCTCGTCTCCATGGTGCCGACTAATTTTTGGCCTCCGATGGCCAAATTAGCCGCGCTTGCGCAGTCCGGGTCTTCAGCAGTCTTCTATGGAGCCGCTCGTGCCAGAGAGCGGCTCCGTGTAGCTCCGCCCCGTCACGTGCCGATTCCAGCCAATCAGGAGGCTGGAATCGGCAGTGGACCGCACAGAAGAGCTGCGGTCCACGAAGACAGAGGATCCCGGCGGCCATCTTCAGCGGTAAGTATTGAAGTCACCGGAGCGCGGGGATTAAGGTAAGCGCTCCGGTAAACTTTCTTTACTTCCCTGCATCGGGGTTGTCTCGCGCCGAACGGGGGGGGGGGTTGAAAAAAAAAAAACCCCGTTTCGGCGCGGGACAACCCCTTTAACTCTTCCGCACCACGACAAGAAGAGAGGACTCCATTTATTTGGGTCTTTTTCCAGATTGTAAAAAAATGGTTTGAAGTTAAAGGGGTTGTCCCGCGAAAGCAAGTGGGGTAAAACACTTCTGTATGGCCATATTAATGCACTTTGTAATATACATTGTGCATTAAATATTGGCCATACAGAAGTTATACACTTACCCCCTCCGGTGCTGGCCTCCACGTCTCCATGGCGCCGACCGAAGCCTTCTTCTCCCTCGATTAGACGCGCTTGCGCAGTCTGCTCTTCTGTTCTGTTGAATGGGGCCGCTCCGGCGTGCTCGCGCCGCACAGGTCTTCTGCGCACGCCGGTGCGACCCCATTTAACAGAACAGAAGAGCAGACTGCGCAAGCGCGTCTAATCGAGGGAGAAGAAGGCTTCGGTCGGCTCCATGGAGACGGGGACGCCAGCACCGGAGGAGATAAGTGAATAACTTCTGTATGGCCAATATTTAATGCACGATGTATATTACAAAGTGCATTAATATGGCCATACAGAAGTGCTTAACACCACTTGCTTTCGCGGGACAACCCCTTTAAGTGAAAAAGCTTGAAAGGGGTGAGTCGCGAATTGAATCCCAACATACTGTCTTTTCATCACAATTTTTACACCATACTATATTGTACAAATTCAGGGTTATTTCAGTGTAAAAGGGGTGTGGTTAATGTCACCCCACAGTACATAAAAGGAACGGAGCAGAGAAGGGAATCCGCAATGCAGGTGTGAGACCACTCTAACCTGGTTATCTACTGTATATAATTATATATGTACAGCTAAGTACAGCTCCAATTTATACGTCTCCATGTATATACAGATATGGAGCATGCAGGTATAATAACCTGGGTATCTTCTGTATTTAATTATGTACAGCTGCTATAAGTTACACATCTCCCTGTATATAGTGATATGGACCATGCTGTTATAATCTGGGTATCTTCTTTATATAAATTATATATGTATAGCTGGTATAGGTTATCCAGGGTATTCCAGTTTGGTCGATATCACTACATACAGGATGTATAACTTATACCAGCTGTACATATATATTAATATACAGGAGATATACAGATTACACCAGCATGCTCCTTATATATCTGCCTTTATATAGTGATTTGGACCATGCTGGTATAACCTGGGTATCACCTGTATATAACTATATATGTACAGCTGGTATACATTACACATCTCCTGGGCTCATGTAATGAACTTAGGTTTGCAGTAAACAGACAGCAGTGGCCAGGTTTGGTATTGCAGGCTAAGTAGCCAATTAAGTGAATAGGAACTGTAATACCGAGCCCGGTCACTGCAGTGGGAACAGAGCTGTCTGCTTCCTGCAGAAATCAGCTCCGTGCACCAGCACATCAGCCTAGCAAACAGCTGATTGGCCAGAGTTCTGGAAGATGGAGCAATTGGGGAACCCCTTTAATGTTATGGATCATCGGTGTACAATACTACCCTCTAAGGACAAGAATAAAGACTTTAAAAAAATTTCCATAACTGACTAAAATTAGAATAGAATTTAGTTATAATAAACTGCAGATTTTACTGTATCATGAAAAGTGATCTGACAGTTAAAAGCATTTCCTTCTGGTAGCCACTAGATGTCACTGTGGCCCCAGTATTGTCCAATCCTTCCATGTGGGTCAGTTTTATCCTGTAAGAGGATCAGATCTCAGGGTGCGCGATTAACTCTTGAGCTCTTGAAACATATAGAAATCTTTCTCTATATACAGATCAGGACATATTTCTGCAGGGCTATCGCCTGCTGTATTTCCTGGCGCAATACAAAGTTAAAATAATCTTGGAATAACATAAGAATACAGAAAGTACAAGGACTGGATGTCACCCTTGAGCTACTGGAACCCCAAGGGAACTGCTCATTGGACAGCACCCAATTAAATCAATGGGCACTCATATAAGCAATAAACACCAGTAGTCATCCATGCTTATTGTCACCCCCCCAGCATTATGTATAATGTGGTTGGTTGGATGTATATATGGTGCATTCCTTTACCATTAAACGGATCAGTTAGCAATAAATCAGGCATTCCAATCCAAAAAAACGGTTACGATTAGGGATCACCAGTTATTTTTTCCTGATACATGGACACCTGGATAGCATACTACCAGACTAAACTATTTCCATGTGCAACAAACGTCTGCCTGCAGGCGAGCCAGGACTATTACTTCTGGCTTAGCGCCAAAATCATTCCTGACTTGACCAGTTCACAAGTGGAGCTGCACTATATTCTTGTGCCTGGAGGCTGAAATCGAGCTCGGATTTGAGGCCCACTCTACAGATAGGAATGAGAAGTTCCACAGCTAGCAATTCCATAACATGTGCTTCCGAGAAGAGCGGTCCTCTAATGGTGTTACTAGAGAAGTATAGTCAGGGGAAGAGCTGACAATATGCGATTAGTACTGGATCACTGCTGCTTCTCAATGGTGTCCGTCCAGCAAAAACATCACATTACGGAATTTCTAGTTCAGTCATTTTCTAACCGACCTCCCCTCAACATCTCCATTCCAGTGTCTGGCACCATCATAACCCCCCGATGGCATGCCCGATGCCTTGGCGTCACACTGGACTCTGACCTCTCCTTTGCCCCCCATATCCAATCTCTGGCCCAAACATGCCACATGCACCTCAGAAATATTGCTAAAATACGTCCGTTCCTAACCACGGACACGCTAAAGACGCTCGTGGTTGCGCTCATCCACTCCCGGCTTGACTACTGCAACTCGCTACTCATTGGCCTCCCCCGCACTAGACTCGCTCCGCTCCAATCCATACTAAATGCAGCAGCTAGGCTCATTTTTCTATCCAGTCGTTATTCAGACGCCTCTGCATTATGCCAGTCGCTGCATTGGCTGCCCATCCACTGCAGAACTAAATTCAAACTCCTCTACCTCACTCACAAAGCTCTGCATGGCGCTGCACCACCATACATTGCCTCCCTACTGTCAGTACACCACCCAGCCCGCTCACTCCGATCGACTAACACCCTCAGACTAAACACCCCTGTAATACGAACCTCTCATGCTCACCTACAGGACTTCACTAGAGCAGCACCCATCCTCTGGAATGCTCTACCCCAAGGCATCCGGACAATTCCCGATGCACGAAATTTCAGACGTGCCTTAAAAACGCACCTCTTCAGGGAAGCATACCAAATCTCCTGACCTAGTCCCCTGCCCCTCACTATGGTGCTCCACCCTGTTTGCCTTCTGATAAATGATCTGTACATAATATTTCCTATTGCCTGTGTTCCCCACCCCCTGCACCTCCTGTACCACCCCCAACCCATTTGTGTCTAACCCAATGTACCTTATATTGTAATTGTTGTATTGTTTTGCATTTATCCATGCCTGAAAGCGCTGCGGAATAAGTTGGCGCTATACAAATAAAGATTATTATTATATTATTATTATTATATATGGTTCTGAGCCTGAGGCCGGTGTCACATCTGCGATAGAACCTCCGGTCGGAAGTTCCGTCACAGATCTGGCTCAAAATACCGGAAGAAAAAGCGTCCAAAAGCTGGGCAGCTGGGTGGAAGGCGGACAGACCCCATTATAGTCAGTAAGGCCCATCCGGCGCTGTCCCATTCTGTCCAGAGACGGAGCCGGAGAGCGGAACCCCGGCCACTGATGTGAAACCACCCTGAGTGTCCCCAAAAAAGAGCAACTCTAAACCCCCGTCCACCATGTTTTACCAATAACATCCTTTTATTGGCTTAGTCTAGGGCTACAAAGCGACAAGTATGAAGGTCACAGTGTTTCTACATCAGGACCTCTGCACACAGATTGTCGATCCATGGCCTAACATCTGCATAGGAAAATCCTCGTTGGACTCCGCAGTGAGTGCATAGCCTTAAGCTTTTTCACACATATGCGTTTTTTGTGGTGATATTCCCTACAATTTTTGCAGTGTTTTGGGGGGATGAAGCAAAAAATACCGTAACCAGTCATGTCCTGTGAACACCATAAACCAAGTCTATGTTTTTTTATAATTATCCAACCCCCTCAATGCGTTGAGTGGACTCAACACAGACTGATCTTTACGGGTGTGCGTGTGTGCTGATTAAAGAGAGGAGTCTGACAGCGACGTAACGTCCTCTGTCCTATGACCTCATAAACTTAGTTTTTGATGCTTATAGGACATGACAGGTTCCCTTTAAATGTAAATCAACTGGAAGTTAGGAAATGTACTACAACAGTGCACTTTTTGTGGCGTTTTGCCTCTTTTCTTTTTTTGGGGGTCAGTAGCATTTTTTTTTCAAAACACAACATGCTGTAGTTATGGTGTTTTTTTCAGTCCTTTTCACATAGAATTCTGTATAGGAGGGGAGAAAAACTGTTAATAAAACCACAGGTCAAAAGTGTGCAACCAAAAGAATGACACTAAAAAAGCATGAAATTCATGGCGTCTTATTGCAAGCCTTTAATAGTCCTTTTACACGAGCCGATTATCAAGGCCAACATTCCTCCAAATCAGTGTTTCCCAACATTCTCAGCCTCAGGGCAAACATAGGAAAAAATGTTACCTCAGGGCACACCTACCAAAAGGTTTTCAGCAATATGCAGACCTCAGAAGTAATAATGCCCCCTTCTCTGCCCCCACAAATGACATAATGACGGCTCCTTCTTATTTCATAAAAATAACAATGCCTCTTTACTGGCCACCAAAAATGTATTATGCCTCCTTTTCTGCCTCCATAAGAGTGCCAATGCCCCTTTACTGACCCATCACAATAATACTGCCCCTTTTTATTCCTGTTAATAAAAAAAATCAACTTTTGCATACTCCCATGCCACTCAAGACTTCCGGGTAGCATCAGTACGTGCTGGACAGGTGACTGGCACTGGGCAATCTCTGGTCTGAAGCCACAAATTGGCCAGCACGGGTCTCGTGTATCAGCATGTAACAGTACAAAAAAAGTAGATAGAGTCTGGAATGGCGAGGGGAAGTTTTAGACCCCAGAATCACCCCCATGCTCACTACACACCCCTGAGTCTCCTACACCTTATGACCCCAAAACTATTGCCTGTATTATAACTGGCACACTGTGCACCCCTCATTACCCCCTGACATGGTGCTGCACTAGGAGATGACATGCAGGCTGATCCTCTACTATTCTGTATATTGTGGCGCTCCTGGCTGGTTGCTTGGGGGGGGGGGGGGGGGGCTCCGTCTTCAACGCCCCTGCTTTGCTGCTTAGGCAGGCCTCCTGCGTAGCTCCCCAGGGGTCACATGACAGGAAAGTTATGTGACGCCAGCACCCCCCATGACATTATAGATTCTAGCTGCTACTGCCTGGGGGAGCACGCAACAGGTGAGTACTGGTGAGAACCAGTGTTTGGGCCTGGCTGCGGCACCTCTGGAGGGTTCTCACAGCCACGGCACCCTGGTTGGCAATTACTGCTCTAAACACTTGTTCACTCTACAGTTGCGCCATGTAAAGGGACCAACGATCAGCCAGTCTTCATTATCTGATGGGCAGTACATCTCCCTGTGTGAACTTGGAAATACACAGCCAGGCGATGAGGACGAATGGTCATATTAGTGATTGTATTAGTCATTGTCTGTGCCCATAAGAAAGAAAATGACCGAGCACCGATAGACATGTTTCAATCGGCGCTTATAAATTCGGGTCGAGAATTCAGCCCATGTAGAAACACCATAAGTCTCAGCTGAGGTGGCCGTACACGGCCAACAGGACAGTAGGGCTCATTCACACGGGAGGGTGCAATTTCAGTCAGTGAGAAATGGACCAATTTCGCTGCGTGTGTATGTCCGTGTTGCATCCGTTTTTGTCGCATGTGATTTTTTTAATGTCTGTTTGCATCCAGTTTTCACATGCACAACAAAAACGCCTGAAGGCCCAATTTATGTCACTTTTTTTCCCCTGTCTCCTAGCAACATGCGTAAAAAACACGCCATACACACACACCATACATACACACACCATACATACACACACACCATACATACACACACATGTAATACACACACACCATACATACACACACATGTAATACACACACACCATACATACACACACATCTAATACACACACCATACATACACACACACCATACATACACACACATGTAATACACACACACCATACATACACACACACCATACATACACACACATGTAATACACACACCATACATACACACACACCATACATACACACACATGTAATACACACACCATACATACACACACACCATACATACACACACACACACGAGCGTTCGCTGTGGGTTTTTAATGCTTCCACAGACGATTCTGGTCCGTGAATACGATACGTGTGAATGTGTGCGGAGCCGCTGCTGCGGGATTCTCCAGCCGTTTTCATGGATTGTAAGCGCTCAATATCTCATGGAGAATTGTGGAAAATCTCTTTACGACAGACTAGTTTCTCCCATTACATATAGAGAGCGACAGGATGGAATCCCTACGGCGTTAGTTGGTCATACAGACAAATATTTCATGGGTTACGATATAAATTTACAATCGGAACATGAAGATATTGTTTATTCATTCACTTTTACGGATTTCGCCATCAATCATTTTTCCACAGTTAGACCCCTTCAATTCTCCATGGACTCCATGCATTGGTCATATCTGTGTTATACTAGTAAATATATATATTACAGTAATATATATATATATATATATATACATACAGATGTTATTATATGTATATGTGTCTTCTCTCTGGCAATCAGTATAGAGGTCTCATTCCTTTCCCACCTGTCTCATTCCCTCACATCCCATGTCTGTCTCATTCTGTACCTGTGTGCCCAGACGCCCCCTCCCTCCTCAGTCTGTCTCCCCTGCACACCTCCTGCCTCCTCTAATCACTCCCCTTCCTCCTACCCCCTCCATTCTTGTAATCTCTCCCTCCCTTGCACCCCTTCACGTCCCCCCTCCTTCCTGTCTTTCCCCTCTCTTTGTCACCCACCTCCCCCTCTTACAGTACCCTAACCCTCTCCACCAATCAGCGCCCCTCTCAGCCTCCCAGACCTGTCTCTCGCGCGGCACACTGGGATACGTAGTTCCATCCTGTCTTCTGACCGCCAGCTTCACTCTGCTTCGGAACTACAACTCCCGACGCACCCCGCGGCCGGCTTCCCTCAGCTTGGCCTGTGATTGGCTGCTGTGTGCAGAATGAATGAAATTGTACAGTATTGTGATATTAGAGGGGCTGCAGTGTTCCTGCTTAATACCCAGCAGCACCATGAACACAGCCCTGCACAACCCCCTCAAATCGTGAGTAAATATGTGTAGCATGGCTTTGGAGCCCAGGTCCTGCATGTGTGTGAGTGCAGGCATGCATGCTTGACTAATACGTGTATGTGCAGAACAAGATAGCATCATGTAGAATATATAGGGGATATAATGCAGGCAAATGCATGGATCTGTAGGTGCATACTGCATGGATATATAGCTGATTGCATGCAAGTGGATCATACATGTGCATGTCATCCATGTCTAGCTATGCAAGAGACAAGTGCCTATTGGACCCTATGCACATACATGTAACACAGACACCTGGCTGCCATTAGTCAGCAGTTCTCTCTGCACTGACTATACATTAAGGGTGTCTATAGAAAAGGTCACATGTTAGGAAGCTCCGGCATCTGGATTGCACAGCAGATGTGAGCCCCCTATGTACATAATGGGCATCACACTGTATAGGACCCCCCGCACATAAAAGAGTCATCTATCTAGTGCATTGCAAACATTGTGCCCTTAATTCCCTTGTGCACATCTGGAGAGACTGAACCCCATGTGACTGTCCTCTGTGCACCCCTTCACTGCTGGGCTGCATGCGGCTCGCTCAGCCAGGCTCTGCACTCTTTCATCCCTGTCACATTTCCCTAGATTTCGCCTCACCGTGTATTTTGCACTAAGTCTTCGACATGCAACATGGACTTGTACCCCCTGCAGAGCTCCACAGACTGTGCCAGTCATGAAATCTACTAAACATTGCCTTATTACTCTATGTTCCCCACGGCGTGAATACTTTTGCATCGCTATTGCACTGAACTCGTCTTTCTTTGCCATTAATTTTATTATTTTCTGTACAGTTGGATATATTGTAATTATAGCGTGGGGGATGTGACAAGGCAAAAAAGTCGCGCAACTAAAATTGTCGCGATATTGCTGTTCGGTGTGGTGTGAATACTTTTGCATCGTTATTGCACTGAACTCGTCTTCTTTTACCGTTCATTTTGTTATTTTCCGTATAGGCGGATATATTGTAATTATAGCATGAGAATGTGACAAGGCGAAAGGTCACACAACTAACACTGTGTTGGTATTCTGCGATATTGTTGTCGTGCTCGGGGATATATATGATATGACTCCATTGAGATGTTGCGCCGCTTTGCCACGCTGCAATCGTTTTTATGTAACATTGTGATGCATATGTCTAACGGATCCCTCGACTGTCTACGACCTGTCTGCGACTGCAGCATTAGTGCTGCCTCCATATATGTGCAGGGATGTGATATGTGCTGGCATGAGGCTAATATGATGCATTTAGGATTGTTGGTTGGTGATAACTACTATGTACTAATTTATGTCAGTAGTCGACACAGCGGCAGCTCACTGAGGCTTTTCCAACAAGTCCCTTGATCTACAAGGCTGTACATTACCAGCGTGTAGCGATTTTTACTTTATTCACCATTAAAAGTATAACATTTTGCATCTTTGTTATTTTTTCTTGCTGTTTTTATATATCTTTTAGTTACTTTTTAGGAGAACACAAACAAAACTCCTGTTGTTTCCCGAAAACAGTCAACAAGCTGCTGTTGACAGATCTCTGTCCCCATTGAGTACTTTTATAATGGTTTTTGCTGTGCATGGAGTGCGGGTTGTTAAAAGCCAGCAAACAGCATGTAGTGAAAATACTGTATGACGTTCGTTGCGTTTTAAGTATGAAGGATCAATTTATTGTTTTTTATCATCTGCTCATTTACATGGTTGGAGTTATTGTTATAAATGCTATTGCAATTGTTTGGATCTGAATGGGAATCGCTTTTAACACTTAAACGGCGCCTACCCACTGGCGTTGCCGATTTTCGTGCGTGAAAAACGCAGCGTTTTCCGCGCCTTTTTCGCGGCGTTTTTCCCGCCTTTTTCGTTAATTTCCATTGACAATCATGGGTGCATTACGAGAAAAATAAGGAGACATATGCAACTGACAGTTCCTATGTGAAAAATTGCAACGAAACGGAAAAAAAAAACCCAAATGGACAAGAACACATTCTATGCTAATTGCTCTTCAGAAAAAACGCAAAACGCAATTTAGCATTGCAAGAAAAAAAATCACCAGTGGGTAGGCACCCAAAACACCCCTTGAAGTCCAGCTGATGAACCTCATAATGACCACATGTTAGATAGTCATATGTTAATCAAACAATTTTAGATGTTCATAGATTAAAAGTTTGAGGAACTTGGTATATTAAAGGGGAAGTCCGGGACTTTTTCAATTTTTTTTCTATTGATGACCTATCCTCAATACAGGCCATCAATAGTTGATTGGCGGAGTTCCATTGCTCGGGATCCCCACCGATCAGCTTATTTCTGGTGCTGCGGTCACTATGAACAGTGCAGGAATCCGATCACCTTGACCATAGTGCAGTGACCTGGGTTGATGTTGTGTTGAGTTCAGTAAGACCTATGCCTGCAGTACCAACCATGGCCACTGCACTACAGTCAGGACGATCTGCTTCTGGATATGGCCATAGTAACAGCAGCACCAGGAATCAGGCAATTGATGGGAATCTCAAGAGATGGAACCCTGCTGATCATTTAATGATGACCTGTCCTGAGGACAGGTCATCAATAGAAAAAATCCCAGACAACCCCTTTAAGGAAAATAAATAATTCTGATTCTAATTATTAAAGTGTAGTCTGCTTGCTGATTGTTTCCAGAGAACAATATGATTTTCTTTCTGTACTTTACATAGTGAAAAGTTAATTTCGTTACATACAAAAACTCTAGATTCGCTGACTATATAGCTATTGTCCATCTGCAGTTGTCTCAAGTCTTGGGCAAGTTCTACACCCACTTACTGCAAATATACACGGACATCCATGATTTTACTAGTAGTATTATTAGTACCATGTTTGGTTGACAAATCCATCCATAGCCAAATATTGAATTACAGTTGTGTTTGCTTCTGGCAGTGGCCACTTAAAGTGGTCCAATTTCCAGGTTATAAGTAATACCAAAGGGCAAGCATCTGGTGCTTACCAACAGAACCAGTTTCAGCCTCCCTAAATTGTACAGTTCAGCCCCATCTACCACTCACCCATATATTATACCTGTGATCACCATCTACACACATAACAGAGATGATAAAAATTCACATTTTAAAGGGAACTCGTCACCTCTCCTGATGTGTCTGTTTTGGTAAATACTTGTATTCCCCATGAAATAACAGCTCTGAAACATATTTTTAGAAATTTGCTTTGTGCCGTTCCTTTGTTATTCCTCCTAAAATTGTATGAAAAAATTGACAATTGGGTGTTATGTTGGGGGTGTGTCCCTATATTGTCCAATCAATGCTGACAGTATCAGACTGTGTAGGGACACACCCCTTTAACAAAGGGAATGGTGACACCTAGTTATCAATTTATTCATAAATTGCTAAGAGGAATAACAGAGGAACCACACAACACAAAGTTAAAAGAAGAGACGTTCCAGAATTGTGATTTCATAGAGAATACAAGTATTTACTAAAGCAGACATGTCAGAAAATGTGACATGTTCGCTTTAATGAGATATTTTATGTGCTTATTGGGGCCAGATGTGGTTGCAGTACAACCTTTGCTCGATAAATAAAGTTATACTAAAGTATTGTCTACTAATATGGGGTGATGTGTGCTCCAGATCTAGCCAGCCCTGTCCTTCCTTGCATAGTTTTTACATAATATTAGATAAAAAATGAAGTGTTAATTGGTTTTAAGATCTGAGCTATTTGTGCAACATTATGCAAAATATAATCTGTTCTCTTCCACACTGTACAATACAGAATCTGATCCCCACCTACACTGTACAAGATCTGATCTGCTCCGTAATGTAGGATATGGGATCTGCTCTCCTATACTTTGTACAATACAGGATTTGATCTCCTTCACATGGTCCAATACAGAATCCACTCTCCTCCATACTGTACATTACAGGATCCAAACTCCTTTACTCTATACAATCTAGGATCTAATCTCCACTACTTGGTACAATAGGTACAATACAATGTCAGATCTCTTTTACCCTGTACCATACAGAATCTACTACCCTCCACTCGGTACAATAGAGAATCTGATCATTCCCCACAATATACAATATGGGATCCGATATCCTCCACACTGTACAATACAGGACTCCATCTCCTTCACACGGTCCAATACAGATCTACTCTCCTCCATACTGTACATTACAGGATCTAAACTTTACTCTATACAATATAAAATTCAATCTAAACTACTTAGTACAATAGGTACAATACAGTGTCAGATCTCTTCCACACCATACAATACAGGATCTACTTCCCTTGACTCTGTACGTTACAAGATCTGATCTTTCGCACATATGTATGATCTGATCTCCACACTCTATGCTACAGGATCTGATCTCCTCCACTCAGTACAATATAGGATCTGATCTTTCCCCACACCGTACAATACGGGATCTGGATCTCCTCCATATTATACAATACAGAATTTGATATCCTACACACTGTACGATACAAGATTTGATCTCCACACTCTACAATACAGGATCTGATCTCCTCCACACTCTACAATACAGGACCTGCTCTCCTCCACACTCTACAATACAGGATCTGATCTCCTCCACACTCTACAATACAGGACCTGCTCTTCTCCACACTCTACAATACAGGACCTGCTCTCCTCCACACTCTACAATACAGGATCTGATCTCCTCCACACTCTACAATACAGGACCTGCTCTTCTCCACACTCTACAATACAGGACCTGCTCTCCTCCACACTCTACAATACAGGATCTGATCTCCTCCACACTCTACAATACAGGATCTGATCTCCTCTACACTCTACAATACAGGATCTGATCTCCTCCACACTCTACAATACAGGATCTGATCTCCTCCACACTCTAAAATACAGGATCTGATCTCTTCCACACCGTAGAATACATGATCTGATCTCCTCCGCCCTATACGATACAGGATCCAATATCCTTTACTCTGTACATTACAGGATCTGGTCTCTGTACATTACTAGTGTTCCTTTAATTCTGAATGGTGCTGAATCTGATGTAATCCATATTTTACAATGACAATCAGTACAGTAAATGGATCCAGTTTATGGATCTATAAAAAATAAAATTGCATTAAGACTCCTAAAAGATTCCTAAAATATAGTTTGGGGAAGAATTACATTTGTCCCCCTTCTCCTTCCACAAAAATATAGAACATGGTCCTTCCCTTATAGCTGAAACACATCAGACACCTGGTAAATGGAAGTAGTGCTGGAGGCAAATGTGGACAATTCTGCTTAGCCCTGTTCAGATCACGTTTTTTGTCTCAGTTTAATGTATACATTGGGAAAGCTCTTGATGTATACATTAAACGGAGGCGGTGATGAATATCTAGAAGTGGCATCTGCCACCTATAGACTAATGGTATCCATTTAATGTTTATGTCATGAGCTTTTCAATAGCTTTCTTTCATGATGTATCTATTGCTAGTGCTCGCACCTATAGACTATAATCACTTCTGTTTTTTGGATACGTCATGATAAGGTATTGAAAAGGTCACAATATATACGTTTATCTAATGTCTTGCGACGGATGTCATACAATGGCACCTGTCACTCAAAGTCTACCATGTTAAAAAAAAATGTATATGTTTAATGAATGCTTTTTTTACTGAACTCCATGGGATAGAGCAGCATATTCTACTCCGCCATACCATAATTCCATACCTTTTTTTTTTTGCAGTATTCTGACTTTACCAACCAGACGGAGGTCAAAAGGACACTTCTTTCCTTTGTCTGATTAATGGAGCCCTATGGACACTTTTAGCATGTACATCAGGAGTTTTCCCGGCATATGTGCTAAACACGTGATATGAACAGGTCTAACATACACGCCGAGGGTTCATCCTATGTATGGCTGGGTCGTAATCTCTCCAGACCCCTAAGTCTACCACCATCATGCACGGATTACATAGTGTTAGAGCCGATTTCCCTTCTGCAGTACAAGACTTAACCCTCTCTTGACTTTGTGAATATGAGCACTATAACCATAATACAAATTGATGATTTCCACTGTTATATAGAATTCTTGCATTTATTTTTATGATTTATTTGTAATTTTCAAAATTGCTGTAAATTCAGTTTCCTGAAGACTAAAGATGTATCGTCTCGACATAGCAATATTGGAGCAATAGCTACAACCTTCAGCATTTCTAGGGCACCAACCCTTTTTTATCAAGTGTCTCGTCATTGCTTATAAGATCAAGAAACTCTCTCTCCATGCCAAAAAATGGCCAAACATGTTCATGGATTTTTTTCTTTTTACTTCTGAGCTAGTTGAACTACCAGAGGAACGATTTTGAGTTTTCAGTGGCCTGGGTACTGCCATAGATGCAACTAGGAACCAGTCCAAAAAGTTAAAGGGGGTTTACTTTAACTACTTAATCTAACAATGATATGCATGTGGATGATGTGCGATGGCGCAGCAGTTACAGACAGAGATGGAGGTCAGGTCAATGCAGCAAATTAAATTACTAAAGAGAAATATTAACCCTTTCATGACCAAGGGCCATGGATGTGCCTGCGTCCAGGTCACCTTCACCAGTTCTAGTATCCCCACTTTCAAAAAGCAATAACTATTTTTGTTTTTCTGGTGACATATCTAAATGAGGGCTTGCTTTTTGCGGGATGAGTTGTATGTTTTAATGGTACCATTTAACATACCATATGATATACTGGAAAATTAGCTGAGCCAAAATTGGAAGAAAAATAAAATTGCACAAATGCGGGGGTGGTATTTTTACTGTTCGTGTTGCAGTAAAAATGACAAGTTGCCTTTATTCTGTGGGTCAATACGATTATAGTGATACAAAATATATATAGTTTCTTTTATATAGTAATACTTAAAAAATAAAATACCTTTTTACCCCCCCAAAAAATTGTTTTCTATCGCCACCTTTTGACCCCCATAAGTTTTTGTTGTTTTACATTTTCTGTCGACGGGGCTGTATGAGAGCACATTTTTTTGCGAGTAGACCTGTAGTTTGTACTGGTACCATTTTGGGCTTATTTAGACGACCGTATATCGGCTCGGTTTTCACGCCAAGCCGATATACGGTGTCCTTGTCTGCAGAGGGGGGGGGGGGGATGGAAGAGCCAGGAGCAGGAACTGGGCTCCCACCCCTTACCACTGCTTGGCTTAGTCACACGGGCGCATCCGGGCGCCAATGTGCCCGTCTTCCTGCAGGATAAGATGGCCGCACTGCAGGTACAAACGATTCTCCGCACCGCCGTCAGAAAGAACACATGACCGCCTCCATTGCCGTCTTCTTCGTGCAGGAAGATGGGCACATCATCGCCCGTATGCGCCCGTGTGACTAAGCCCTAACTGCATGAGGTAATTGCAGTTAGGACGTATATAGCTGCATGTTGAGAAGTGGTTAATTACTTTTTGCTCCATAGGTGGTTACATACCATGTCATAAAATATTACAAAGCAGTATTGCTATTTACAGAAACATGTATTAACTGGAATTAGAATATAACTTCGGCCAATTGTCTTATCAATACTAGTTTCAATGAGGGCAGGCTGACATTAACGTCATTTTATTGCGTAATACGTGGTAAATGGAGTCAATGAAAGTTCATTGATTTTCATTGACCCACTCAAAGTAGCGTTTTTTTATTGGGTACAATACGCGAGTAAGAAAGGAGCGCAGCATGTTCTATTTTACCCCATGTTACGATCTATTGTTCGCTATGGGTGCATAATAAATGCATAATAAAAGATTAAAAGAAAAAAAAGATACAAGTCAGGCTGCGCATTACAGCGTGCGTGAGAGACGTGGTCATACGCAGCGCAAAATCGTGGCTATATGCAGCGATACGCCTGCAAGCTGTCGGGTCACGCTGCAGTAAAACGCTGCATTCTACCCCATTTTGTTTACTATGGGACGATTATGAGACCCTTCATCCACTTCATGTTGAGCGTGCCTCAACATATAGAACATGCACCAATTCTCTTGTATTGATTCTGTGCATTTCGGAGGTATCTAGTAAATTTTGTGTTTTGTTTGACGACAAAAAGACTTTCAACAAAATGACACTTTTTATAAAAGAGACTTGTTTTTCAGAGTCTGTATTCTTTAATGATATACGGACTAATTATTAATGTTGCTTGCAAACTGCTGGATTCAGCCTGGACCGAGTGTTCCCGAAGGGCAGGAGGATTTACCTGTGCAGAATGTCAAATAATATACAAATCAAACATTTTTCTAAAGATTTCCAAAAAATTTTAAATTTCTAATAGATTTTAGTGTTATTCAGTTAGCTTCTCACTTTCTCACTCAGTACCCTGCTGGGTCACAACTGTCGCTGAAAATCGCTCTTATGAACAATATTTCAGCTAATAGGGCCTATGTACATGGCCGTAGGCATTCTATGTTTGCCCGCCGGAGTCGTAAAAATGCCTGAACAGCAAAGGGCCCAATGCGTATACGCCCAGGCCACAATGCTGTGGGGCCTGGGGAGATATTCCACCTTCCCTCCGCCTCGCCGACTCACCTCCTCTATCGTCCTCTCTGGCAGCTTGCAGTGGGAGGGGGCGGAGCTAGGCTCCCACCCCTCCCAGCCCCTTGTCTGCAGCCAGCAATGGGAGGGGTGGAGCTTAGCTCCGCCCACTCTCATTGCAAGCGGATGGAGAGGACGATAGAGGAGGATTGTAAGCCAATGCATCAGAGGAGCAACGTATATTGGCCGGGCGGGAAAACCCAGCCAATATACGCCCGTGTGAATAAGCCCTAAGGCAGCAGCCTCATATGCTTACTGCTGCTCCTTACCCTGTCACTAGGGGGCTATCTCCGCACTTGACCCTCCCTTCTTTAACTCCATATAATTACTTAGGGCTTATTTACACGGAATTAAACTGAATTATGTCTTTGAAACTGATAGCACTTAGTTCTATTAAAGTCAATGTGTGCATTCACATGCGCAATTCTTTTTCACGTCCCGATGGTCTGTGTACAAATATCGCAGCATGTCCTATTCTGGTGTGATTCTCAGAACAAAATCGACTTTTAAGTCAATAGGTGCGTTCAGCTTTATTCATCTACCCGTAGGACTTCAATGGGAGTTTCAATTTACATCAATTGGGCTATCTCCCTTTTTTTTCAAGTGCGTGAAAAACAAATTGCATTTGGATGTGTAGAAAGCAACAAGATAGTAGCATACCCACACCAGAACAGCTCAGTGAATAAATACTATACTAGAACTAAATTTATAAGTACAGTACCAGAACCAAGCTCAGTACATAGATACAATACCAGATTCAAGCTCATGACATGAATACAGTATTAAAAACAAGGAAAGTACGTAAATATAGTACCAGAACCACGCTCAGTACATAGTTACAACACCAGAACCAAGTTTAGTACACAAATACAGCACCAGAACCAAAATGAGTACATAGATAGAATGCCAGAACTAAACTCATAACATAGATACAGTACCAGAACCAAGCTCCGCATATAAATACGGAACCAGGACCAAGATGATTACATAGATACAATACCAGAACTAAACTCATAACATAAATAGAGTAACAGAACCAAGCTCATTATATAAATACAGCACAAGAACCAAATTCATAGCATAGTACTGTATATAGCACAAAACAATCTCAGTACATAGATTGAATACCAGAACCAAGCTCATAGCATAAATACAGCCACAGAACCAATCTCATAACATAAATTCAGTAGCAGCAGAAGTAAGTGATTGTGTTGCGGGAGAGCTGATGAGCTAACAGTGACACCTTAGTACATCAGAGGGGAAAAGACAGAGCAAGGAGGAGGATGATTCATGTAGCTCCAAAAGACGCTGCCACATGGAGGAGAAAGATCATCTGGCCAGGCGAACTTAAGGGGGAAGAGATCGCTCCCAGGCTACAACTGCCTGGTGCCCCCCTACAAGCTGGTCGTATTTAGCTAATACCAGTCATGTTGGCACATATCCTTTTAATTTGTAAAACTCATGTCTGTGACCAGATAACAGTATTTCTTATTATTCCGTATACCCCCCTCTTCCCTTTAATTGCTATTATTTCATTATGGCACCCTCATTAACTCTTCCAATTATTATATATAACCCTCATTGTCCTTTCTATGCCTCTTTTATTAATCCACAAAATCCATGGAAGTCTGTAACTACTGTAGTATTATCCTGCGCTCTCCTCCCTATAATTTATAACCTCTTCTCTTTGTGACCTCTCCTTGTAATTTCTCTTATTGTCTTACAATATTCCTTCGAGGTGCACTTCTCACCAGCCCCTCATTATACACCTGTCCCCACATTTATCTCTGCTGCAAATAATTGTATTTTTGGTTAGGTGTCAATCTGCGGCTTCTCTTCTTGATGCCAGGGCCTTTGAAATGTTAATGCACTTGTACTGCTGCATATATACATATATATTGGGATTTGATGCAGCAGGGTGTGCAAGTATTAATGTGTCAGCGCCCTGCCCCCCTCACACCCACACAACCATGCGTCTTCTGTCTGTTCTGCAGGTTGGCTGTCTGGGGGAATATGTGGGTGGGGGAGCATAAAGAAAGGGGAGTAAGTACGTGTGTGAGTAGGGGGTCAGGGAAAGAAAATTTAAGAGTAGACAAGGCTCCGATCATATAAATACTTCATGGCTGCATGGAAATTATCTGTTTATTTACAAATATTTTTTGCCATTTCTGTTGTGCATAGACTGAAGCCCCTCAGAGACCAGACCCCAGTTCCCGCTTTTCAAAGTCATCACATGATATGCAGAATTTCAACACAAATTTGCGACATGCCTTCAAAATGCTCCTAAGATCAAGAGATTCCTACTAAATGTATATCTTGGGTAATTCTCCAATTTCTTAGTTGAATTTGTTACACAGGGGCCACCCAATTCAGACTCATGGCTGGAAAGCAGGAGATAAATGATTGCATAAGAGCATAAATGTAAGGTTATGCACATGGGCAGGAGAAACGGATGTCACCTATATACACTAAATGGGGTACAGCTAGGGAAAAGTGATATGGAAAAAGACCTGGGGGTACTAGTGGACTGTAGACTTAACTGGAGCAACCAATGCCAGTCAGCTGCTGCAAAGGCAAATAAAGTCTTGGGGTGCATTAAAAGAGGTATAGGGGCGAGGGACAAGAACATTATCCCCCAACTATATAAGGCACTTGTCAGGCCTCACATGGAATACTGCGTACAGTTCTGGACACCGGTGCTCAGGAAAGACATTGCAGTGCTTGAGGGGGTTCAATTAATAAATGGAATGGAAGGACTGGAATACCCAAAATTGGGATTAGTCAACCTGGAAAAAAGACGGCTAAGGGGCGACCAAATAACTATGTATAAATACATGAGGGGACAATACAATGATCCCTCCCATGATCTGTTTATACCCAGGACTGCGCTGGTAACAAGAGGGCATCCGCTACGTCTAGAAGAAAGCAGGTTTCATCACCAACACAGAAGGGGGTTCTTTACTGTAAGAGCAGAGAGACTGTGGAACTCTCTGCCTGAGGAAGTGGTGATGGCAAAATCCATAGAGGAGTTTAAGAGGGGACTAGATGTCTTTTAAGAGTACTACAACATTACAGGATATAGACATTAAATAATCAGCGGGATGGTTGATCTCAAATGTTGATCCAGGGATTACTCTGACAGCCATTATGGAGTCGGGAAGGAATTTTTCCCCCCAGAATGAGGGTAAATTAGCTTCTGCCCACTGTTTTTTTTTGCCTTTCTCAACAATGGGGGGTTGAAACAGGCTGAACTTGATGGAGATTTTTTTTCTTCAGCCTAGCATACTATGTTACTATGAGCAGGTTTGCCATTAAGGGCTTTTGGAAAGTTGGATGACTTCCACTATCTGTGTGGAATTAAAAGCCATATTGGTTGGCACCCAGCTTTTCTTGAAACAGATATAACAGAAACAGCTGAAACAGATTTTGAACAGTACTATAATTCAGAACGGTAATGTTTCTCTTTGTGGAAAACATCTCAAGGGTATAAGGAGTCTTATTGGCCATGCAATGCTCTCTGGAAAAAGCTATGCAAATGAGTGATGGAATAATTCCTCTACAGTGCCATCTACTGGAAGGTAGCTACCCTATAAGTTATTACCCGACCTCTTAACAGGCTTTGCAACATGACTAGGAATGTAAGCCAAGTCAGACTACCCATGTACATACAACTGTATCGGGGTTATTACTTCTTATCGGTGCACAGTAGAGTGGCTAGATGAGAAGCCATCAATGTGAGTCAGGTTATCTGGTTTGGCTTGTATCCCTAGTCATGTTACAAAGTCTGTTGAAAGGTCAGATATTGACTCATTGGGTAGCTACTTTCTAATGAGTGGCACTGTGAAGGACTATGCTATCAATCATTTGCATATTGTTGTCCCAGCTAGCATTGCGTGGCTTGTAAGACTTTTCATCCTTGTGGTGCTCTCTATAAGCATCCCGAACTCACTTTTTTAAGACGGCCAAAGGTGAACAATTCCCAATAGAGGTTTTTTGGAAATTTCCTACTGTTACCTACTTTTTTGGCATATTTTCTATTTATGTCTTGAAAGTTCTTACTGCCAGGCCATTAAAAAGTGAAAGGTCAATACATTTTTTGGGTAGTTTATAACCTATGTATTTATTATTAATGGGTTATCCACCTTGTACAATCCATAGTTGTTTGATCCCTTGACAAAAAAGACTGATTAAAAAGTGTCCACCTGCAAGGACCTTCAGTGATCGTCTTTAATCTGTTGGAGAAGCCTGGCAGTTTGTATCTAATTTCCCTGCAGCGTCACTATAGGGAAATCGAAGGGGTTGTCCCATTACTAAGTGTTTTGTTGCAGAAAGCAGATAGCTCTGTACATTCTGCAGTGGCCCTAGTTGGTACTGCAGGCTGAATCGTATTGAAGTGATTGGGACTTAGCCTGCAGTACCAACCCTGGTCACTGTGCAATGTACAGAGTGTCCAGTTAAATCGATTCTGGAGATTTATTAGAAATGCCTTAAATTTAGACAGCATAAAATTAGCGGAGACAGGCAGGCATTGGTGGGACAAAACAAAAATGTTCTATGTGATAAACACCGACACAGTACTAGTGAGTGGTTCGATGGCTTGTGCCTCGTACAATAACTGTATATACTCCCACTCTTTGAGGGTGTCTTTACACAGAACAGCTATCTTCTGAATAATCGTTCAATTTAGTGAATTTTAAGCGATAGTCTTTCCGAGTAAACATGACCAGTAACCGGGTGACAAGCAAGAATTTGTTCACAAGTTGCTAGTCGCTTCATTTCAGCTTACCTAAAAATAGTCGCTTGTTGATTAATTATTGTCTGCTGTAAACAGGTAATATTTGTCTTTCAACAAGTAGCCAATAAACCCTAAAGTGCTTGCTATTACGGGTCTTGCTTTTTCCTTATTTGCTGTTCACTGCCTGCTGTCAAATGTATGTCTGGAGATGGGAGTATGGCAGAACAGGAATTGAAGGAGGGAGAGCCATCCTGCTCATTGAAATCTATGAAAGCAGATAGGAGGGTGGAAGAGAAGTTTACAAAGACTTAGCTGCTGGAACTAATGGTGAATTATCTGCTGCTATTTACTCACATCTCCACTGTTTAGTACTGCTGTACACTGTTCTATAAGATGATGTATGTCTGTGTGTGTTAGAGACAGTTAAAAAAACCAGAATCTGCAGTTCTCTGTGCACAGTCTAAATAACACAGAACAGCAGCCAGGCTCTTACCAGGGAGTCCTGAGAGGATGGGGAGGTAGATATACACTATGCAGAAAGGAAGAAATCAGGAAAATGCAGGATACAATTCATATAGTGACCAGCTTATTTTCAAAGGTTTCCTAAAGAGTTTGCTACACTTGAACTTTTTTGTTAAATTTCAATAAACTTTTACATTTTTTAATTAGCATGTAATGGCCTTCACCTTAGATTTTTGCACATTTTTGCTTCTTCAGTGTAAATGACCTAGATAACTAGAATTAACTATTGATTGAATTGGGCTACATACAACTTTAGTTCACCAGGGAATTGGTGATGTTTGAAGACTTAGCATGTTGTAACACAGACATCTTTGCTTCAGTTTATAAAGGAAACCATGGCACTATGCTGAATCCATAATATAAAGATCCAAGTCGCTTCTAACGAACTCCATTTACTTATGATTCGATCCTTCAAGGTTCTCTTGAGGTTTCAGACTCTTGACAAGAATATTCTTGATTTCGAAGGTGACCAAAGCCCCGATGGAAACTCACAATGGCAATGTAAACATAGTTTTAAACCACACAGGTATCATTATTGTTTGATGTTAAATTATTAAGCATATTATAAGATAATAGCTGAGAAGAATTTTAGCTGGACCTTTGAAAACAAAAATGTAGAGGTCTATAAGTTGGTAGACTTCCCTTTCAGAACTTTATAAAAGCTATATTAATTGCCACCCAGGTGAGGTTTAGTTAAGAAATTCTTGTATACTCCACTGTAAATATACAGTAAAACCTCTTTAAATTGACCACCCCAAGTTACAATTAAATGGTCTTCTCATAGGGTGAGCCTCTTAAAGAAACAAGTCAATAAACTGTTTATAGTATACAAAAGAATACAAAGATCCTGTCTATATGAGGGGTGATCTTCTCAAACCATTGGCGTGTTGGAGAGGTTGCTTTACCTTTAGGAAGACCATCTAAGAATTTTCTCATCCAGATTTTATATATTGGACCACCCTTGTGGAGTCCAGGTTCTCAACCTGTGGTACATGTGCTCCAGGGAGTACATGCTGTGGTGTATTGCTTTGTCTGGGAGACCTATGTAAAGGGCTTGTCCGGGAGACCTATGTAAAGGGCTTCTCCGGGAGACCTATGTAAAGGGTTTGTCCAATTACAAACTGACTTTTTAAATAGATCCAACTGATTTAAAAGAATAAAAGAAGCAGTACTCATCCATCCTTACCCCCCGCGATCCAGCACTGCAGTCCCACAGTCCACCTGGTTTGTGTTGACAGCGGAAGCTAGGTGACCACTACAGACAATAAGAGGCTGCATCGTCACGATTCATTCTCCTGGCATGAGCACTCCTATCCTTGGCGCCATGATGCCAGGAGTTCAAAACTGATGCTGTGACCTCTGATTGGCAGGCAGCAGTCACCTAACTTCCGCTTTCAGCACAGACCAAGAGGTCTGCAGAACTGCAGCGCTGGAACGCCGGGGCTGAGGACAGGTAAGTCCAGTTTGTTTTATTGTTTTAATTCATTTGGATCTCATTTTAAAAAGTCAGTTTGTTATCAGTCAATGCCTTTAACTTGGTCCAGTCATGAGATTGTGAAGGCTGGTAGAATGAGTTATTTAATTCTTGTAATGTTCCTGAGGTGGAAGTATGAAGATTAAAGGGGTTGCGCCAATATTTAAAGTTAATTGGTAGTGGTCCATCCCTTTAATCAGGCCCCCAGTTCTGCCATCTTTCTACTCCTATTATACCATTAGGATGCCTGTTAGTTTTATATTGACATCTACAATATACAGTACTGCAAAACAGACGTATTGCAGTGTATTATATCAATGATTGCATACTTATGCTGCCTAGTGGAACTAAAGAAAATGTAAATAGAAGAAACAGATAAAATGGGTATTCCCATCTCGATTTTTCATGGCAGAGATGGGAAAATCCAACTTTCTGTTTCCAACCACCTGTAGGAGACAGCCAAGTGCTTCAGCCCGTAGCTCTTATTGAAGTGAATGAGACTTATGGAAACAGGGTAGCACAGCACTCTACTCTGTTTCTATGTCTTATGGAAACAGTGTAGCGTGCTGTTCTGTGCTGTTTCTGTAGCTCCCATTCATTTCAGTGGGAGCTATGGAAACACTGTAGGGCTTAAACACTCATCTGTCTTTGTAGTTACCGGCCGGGTTGTTATAGCAGCAATTTCCCATCTCAGCTATGAAAAGCCTAGATGGGAATAACCCTTAGAAAATTTGCGGAAAATATTGAAAAAGAAAAAACTTCCCAAAAGGCTTATTTCACTTTGTAAAATGCTGTATTACGTAAAACAGTATAAAAAAATAATTATTACTGGTATCGCTGCAATTGTAGCAGTCCATACTGTAAAACTATTGCGTTATTTATCCCACCTGGTGATTTAAAAAATGTTAGAATTGTTTTTATTTATCCCACCTCCGAACACCAGAATAAAAAGTGATCAAAAAGTGACAAGTACCCTAAATAGGTACTAATAAAAACTACAGCTCTCACACAGCTCTGTCAATGGAAAAATAAAAAAGTTATGGCTCTCGGAATATCGTGAGACAAAAACAAATGCTTTCTGCTTTTTTTAAGCCTCTTTATTGTGCAAAAGTACATAAAACAGCCATATAGATCTGGTTCAGGGACCAAAATAGCTCCGTCCTCAAGGGGTTAACAGGTGAAGCACTGTACACGATCAAGGCTTTGGGAGTATTTTCATGTAATTTTTTTGAGTTGGAGTACTCAGCATAGGAGACGCTACTCTGGAGGAGTATTTTAGGCACTTTTGAGAGGTAGTCTGAAGAAGTTTCATGCATATAATAGTCTCAGGGCATCTATGTTTATTCCCTTTATTGTTTCCTTTTTTAAGTAAATTTTTAATACTACATTTGGAAAAGTTTATTTTATTACAAATATAATATGATGTCAATCTAATATATTAGAACTGTATGATCCGCTATATAGTCGTGCATTATAAAGTCTTCTATCCTAATATCTCAGCATGAGAGGTCAGGCCTGCCAGACAGGGGTTCTGGAAACAAGGACGGATAACGAAGGTCAAGAACACAGGGAGGATGTGAAGAAAGCGATATATGTAGAAGAGAACAGGCAGCCCTGGAAGGAAGGGGGAGGGGTGTGATATAATACCGTAGAAATCCTGGCACATACCACCCCCACCCCCTGTACACCTAGTATTATACAGCAGGATTTGGATATCACAACTGTTATCCATGGTGACAGAGCACTGCATGGTGGAAGATTTAGTTTGGGGAATTGCAGCCCCCCCAGGCTTCAGGCCTCGTTGCACGCTGGTGGGGGGAGTGTAGGGAAAGGGGGGTGGTGGGGGTGAAGGTGATCCAGGGCCTGATTGATAAGGGGGAAGAATGGGGAGAGATGAAAAGTGCTGACTTCTCACCACGAGACCTGTGAAAGCTGATGCTGAGACATTTCAGGGGGTATTAAAAAAAACGTAGATGAACAAATAATGCAACATTTTGAGAATACCTGCACATCAAAAATAGATTAGAAACCAAAATACTTTATATAATAATAACAAAAACAAATATTAAGTATTTAATGGATGCAAATAAAAAGTGATGACATAAACTGAGTCATTTACAGTGCATGTGCAGCATAGACAACTTTAGAAAATATGTAAAAATGTGACTAATTTTTATAAGTTCTGTAAGAGATTATAAGGCTCATGTATGTACATAACAATTGTATTCTGTTGGTTATGGCCAAGTGAGCAGTTTGGGTAATAGATGTAGACTAATGGTGATCTGCTCAAGTAGACGAGCGCAGTTCAATCAGATCTGCACTCATCTACCCAGAATTCATGGGCTGATTCAGACTCTACGCGGAACAAATGTTTGCTTATTTGTGGGCTGATCGGGTGCAGCTTAAGGGTGCCTGCACACGAGCAGAATTTCAAGCGCGTGATTTTAGGCACATAATCCGCCCCAGACCGCAGCCAATATACTCCTATGAGGATCCGCAGTTGTCCCCAGACGGACGGATGTGTATCGCGTTTTTTCACGCGCGTGAAAAAATCTGCGACCTGTTCTAATTTTGGTCGGATCATGCGCGTGAAGCCTCCAATACAAGTGAATGGGTGCGTTTTTTCACGCAGTACATCCGGAGTGCAGCTGCGGATGGAGTCACTGGTTGCTATGACTACAGGAAGTAGGCATAGTAGGAGACGTCCCAACACACAGCACAGAGCTTCACAGGCACATTTCAACTGCAGATCTGTCCTTTCAGTCCCCTCATCTACCAGAGAGCAGCCAGCAGACACCAGCCTGCCACAAGCCATAATGATCGACATGGGGAAACTTGTGGCAATCATGCAGGACTTCCCCAGCCTATGGGACAGTAACTCCCCAGAATACCTCGACAAGAACAGAAAGGAACAATCCTGGCGTCTACTGTCCGCGCAGGTTTATGGGGATGCGTGGACGAACGCAGTAGAAGCAGAACAGAAGAACTTGCATGAGTATTATTCGCTATTGCGTCAAATGTACTTTTTTTTTCATTTTAACCCCTTAGTGGCCAAGCAGTTTTACTTTTGTTTTTATTGTGCTTTTTTCCATCCCCACTTTTAACCCCTTAGTGACGGAGCTTTTTTGCTTTTTTCCTTTTTTTCCCCCTACTCCCTAAAAAATCGTAGTTCCTTTATTTATCCATCGACGTCGCTGTATAAGGGCTTGTTATTTTTTTGCGGGACGAGTTGTATTTTGCAATGGCACTATTTATTGTACCATATAATTTACTGAAAAACCTTTAAAAATTGTAATCGGAGAGAAAAAAAAGACTTTCCACCATCTTTCGGTGCGTCCTGTTTCTGCAGCGCGCAAAGTGCAACAAAAACGACCCGATATTTTTATTCTATGGGTCAGTACGATTACTACGTTACCACACTTATATAGTATTTTTATAGTACGTCCGAAAAAAGTTACATGGATCAACCATGCCCACAAAGACATCTGCTCACCGGGTGAAAGCATGTTGCCAGAATAATTTAACGGTGCTCGCACAAGCAAGAAGGACAAAACGGAGTCTAGGTGTTGGTTTTTAAGCTGTTTTCCAGGGAATGGGCAGTTCTCTTGGGGTTGGGTTTACAATAAGGGTGTCTTCCGGATTTTTCTGCACGTTTTTTTCCGCAACACATCCGCGTATATCCGCGCGTGATTTTTCACGCATCCGCACCTATCCGCAAGCACATTTAGGTACCATACGCGCGTGAAAATCCGCTAGTGGAATCCGGAACGCTCGTGTGCAGGCAGCCAATGGGGTATTCTGGAGACTTTGCAAAATTCCACATTTCCCTAATGTTTCTACTTATTGCCATTATTCCAAACATCTATCTAAAAATCATCAAACTGAATATCAGTACCTTTTTTCCCAACCTGCGCCACCGCTGCTTTCCGGACAGCTTCAGATTTTCACATTGTTATTTTAAATGACCACCCAGGAGTGCAAAAACTACATCTCCTACAATGCCCCATTGGTAGTTACTGACAAGTGCGCATTCACAACTGTACAAGCTGTGTTGTCATTACAGAAACTGAGCATGCCCGACCAGTAAAACAACGGAGCATACGGGACGTAACCAATGGATACCAATGGAAAATATGTGGGGGTGGGAGGTTGATTACAGGGAAAGCATCTCTGCAGCTTTGTAAAAGAAGTCATCATATTATATTGCAAAATGACATGTTATCTCCTTACCAAGCATATAACTTTAAGGGCTCATTCACATCTGCTCTTTTGTTTTCTGTTCTGTTTTTCCATCAGAAGAGCAGCAAAACTGAAAAAGCAGTCCCACTGATTTCACTAGGATTTTGTGAGCCTCAGCTATGCAGAGTTTGGTTTTATTTCACCTCCTTTCCATTTTTTTTTACTGCAGCATTTTTCGTCCACTAAAAAAATAGAAAGCAGACGGCAAGGACCCTGCCATTCTTTATTTACATTATAGTCAGTGGGTGACGGAACCGAATAGAAAGGTTTCCTTTTGGTTTTGTTTTTTGTCGTCTGTTTAACAGATCCATTTTTAAATGAGCATGTGCAGAAGGGAAGAAAGATAAAATAAGACAAAATGGATCCGCTGAGATGGTTATAAACAGAGTGAAACAGAAACAAACTGACAGAAGTGGTCCGCTTTATTTGACAAATCTGCCTATTGGATCCATTAAAAACCAGAAACTATGGTTTCCGTTTAGTTCTACTTTAATTCCATTTTGCAATCTGATTCAATAAAAAAAAAAGGGAGCAATTAAAAACAGAAAGCAAAACACTGGTCTGAACGAGCCCTTATATACACCGACAGTGAGGGAAATGGTCATTCAAACAAATGTCAGTGTTCAAATGTCAGCCCATGTAAAAGGGCCTTAAAGTGTAGACGATTGCTCATTTGCTCGAGTGCTAGCCCCTTTAATGCTGCACCCGATTAGTTGACGGATGAGCAAAAGTTTATTCTTCAGCTTATTGTATCTTCCTGTGTGAACAGCGGATTGGTGCTGACAGCAATGACTCCCTATGTGGGACAAAAAATCCCCCAAAGATTCTGATTCTGCCTATGTAAAGGCCGGTTAGATGAGCAACTATCTGTTGATTGGTGCTCACTTACCGGAGCAAATTGCTCCGATAGATGCTTTAAAATGAGATTTGTCTCATCTAGATAGTCCCTCCTCTAAATACAAAAAGCAGAGTCAGTACATCGAACAAATAAAGTAAATGTGAGGGTGCACGGAGCCATTGTTGTGACAATTACAGTAAAAGAAACACGTGCGTTAGCATTCATACACATTTAATAGAATAAAACCGCACAACTGTTGTTTATACCAACCGCATTAAAATGCAGGGTTCTTAGCTCTTATTTTGATCAAAACGTGGAAGCCCATCCATCACGCTCATGCAAACTTTGGGCCAAAAAGCATCTAAATGAATAAGCAGAATATCTGGCCATGTACTCTCATTGAAGCACCTGCAACAGATGGGTGAATGGAGTACATGACAAAAGTCTAGGCAACCACTGCTCCACCAATGTAATGCTTACAAAAGAACAAAGCTAGCACTTGCAACATATAAATTAAATGTGCACGTAAGCCATGGCTGTAACAAACAAAATAATAGAAACATGTCCTCAGCATTCATACACATTTAATATATCAATACAACTGCACAACTGTTGTTTATATTAACGGCATAAAACTGCTAGTTTCTTAGCACCTATTTTGATCAAAACATGAAGGACCATCCGCCTCGTCCAGGTTAATAAAGTTTGCCTTTGATCAAAATATGAGCTAAGAACCTAGCTTTTTAATGCAGTTAGTATAAACAACAGTTGTGCAGTTGTATTGATATATTAAATGTGTATGAATGCTGAGGAACATGTTTCAGTCCTTTCCCTAAAGACCGCTGTCCTGATAATCCTAATTGTTGAAGGTAGTATCATCCAGCCATATATTTCTCTTCATGTAATACGTGATGAGGGAAAATGTCTGCCAATGTAGAAGCTGCTCTTACATAGCACTTTTGGCTTATAGGGACAGGGCTCATAATTTTCTTCATTACCTGTGCAGTTTTAAAACAGTGCAGATGCTAACTTCCATAGGCCCCAATAAGGAATTATATTAATGGTGATATGAAGGCCCATATGTCCTATATCCCTCCATATTTGAACCTTATTAGGATACATGTAAAATATGTAGCAAGTAAAGTTTATTATATAGGACACACATATCAAACACAAGATTTGGTGGGACAAATCTGGCCTGCCACCTCATCTTATGTGGCCTGTCAGCCGTGTAGCAAACTAACAAGCATTCCAGTCACCCAGCCTGCAGCTCCTGTCCAGCCATAGCAGTGCAGTGTGTGTGACCCCTGACCACTTCCCCTAGGTGTCTGTGTGCTCTTTTCTCTATGTAGCTCAGATGTCAAGGGGAGAGGTCAGCGATCACAGGCTCGGCAGCAACCGCTGTTGGCTGGGGCTGCAGGTTGGGGGAGTGGAATGCCTATAGGAATGCTGCCTGGCCAGGGGCCAATGGGGGGATCACTATTACTACTGGGGCTACTAATATATGGGTCATTTATTACTATTGGGGCCAATAAAAAGGGCACTATTACTACTGGGCCCACAATGGGGGCACTATTACTACTGGGGCCACAATGGGGTCACTTATTACTACTGGGGCTAATATAAGTGACACTATTACTACTGGATCTATTATGAAGGTCACTATTACTACTGGGGCTACAATGGGGGGGGGGGTCACTATTACTAGGGTCACTATTACTACTAGGGCAATTATGGGGGCACTATTACTATAAAGTCTTACAATTACAATCGGCCCTTTGAAGGTAATCATGAGGCTGATGTGAAAATGAGTTTGACACCCCTGGGATAGGATGTTGGGAAGCTGAACATTGTTTGCCATGTTAACCTTGAGAGGCCATAATTCCACCCAGGGGCAATATATTTGACTGTCTCTTAACTCTCCTGCGTCCTGGGTGCATTTCCTCCCCAGATAGGGATTGGAGCAGTTAATGGTGATTTTTCAGGCTTTACACAATGAATAATTCATTTCATACCTGAATCTCTTTATGCAGCAAATGCAATTTTATGTTCCCTCAAAGCTCCAATCAGTCCTCCCAGAGGAATTCATTGAGAATGCAAAGTGCAAGCTTATATAACAGATCTGGAATCTGCATACGTATTTGTATATATATATATATATATATATATATATATATATATATATATGCACTAGTACTTCGCATTTTGCATATGGAATGGCAAAAGTGATTTTGAAATAGTCTCAGATTTACTCTTGATAGGTTCTGACTTCATAGATTTGTCCTTGGAAGGCTTTGTGACAGTAAAAGATGCAGAAGTGATAATACACTGCCCTACAAAAGTAGTATTTATTCCTATATGTTAATACTTAGTGGGGCTGCTTTGCCCCTGATGACATTGGATACGCTCCATGACATACTTTGTACTAACATCTGATACACTTCAGCTGGTATTTCCCTCCATTCATCCTGCAAGTCTCTGGCAAGTTCTCTCAATGAAGACGCATTGGCCCATTTACAATGGTGCAATGAGTGTTGTCATTGGGCAGTCGAGCAATGGAAGAATGTTCTATGGAGTGACAAATCACACTACTCCATCTTCAAATCAGATGGATGTACCTGGATGTGGAGGATGCCTTGGGAACACCTTTTTCCTGAGTGTGTTGTGCCAACAGTTGTGTACAGCGCAGGTTCTGTTCTGGTCTGGGGATGTTTTACGTGGCATGGTAGTGGTAACAACGATGAACACAGAGGTGTACCATGACATGCTAGTAGTTGCTGCTAACAATGTGGCGATGCTCTGGCAATAGTCAGCAATAATTCCAACGAGACAATGCACCTTGTCACAAGTCCAACGCTGCTTTACGTTGGTTTGAGGATATGCATGTTCCACAATTGGACTGGCTGCACAGAGCCCCCACCTGAGCCTACTGAACATCTTTGGGCAAACTGGAACATCAGATCAGAAAATATGAACAGTGTCTATCTTGTTTGAGAGAACTTACCAGATGTTTGCAGGATGAATAAAGGGAAGCAGCAGCTGAAATGTATCAGATGTTAGTAGAAAGTTAGCAATGGAGAGTATCCAATGTCATTAGGGCTAAAGGAACCCCACTAAATATTAATATATGGAAATAAATACTAATTTTGATTCTTGTGCAGGTGTCCAATTACTTTTGTTAGGATAATGTAGCAGTGCACTAGGACTAATGATGTTTTGAGAGTAGTGCAGTAGGAGAGGACTGGTTCCTAGTAAAGTTTTGGAATACACTTTGACAACCTAAGACATAGAAGAACAGACCCTGGTCCAATAAGAGATGCAATGGTGATACTAGTGCAATAAGAGATACAGGAGAGACACTAGTGCAATGCAAGCACTGAAAAGCTAATTGTAGCGCATCAGGGGAGGTGAAATGGTGACCCCAGTAGTCTTGGAGATATGTAGCAGCTACTTGAATGGACTAAAAGAGAGGAAAAGTAGATAGAGTACTGTTAATACTATACTAAGAGACTAGTACAAGTGAATAAAGAAAACAGTAGTTCATTGGTGAATATTAACAGCGGTGACACTGATATTGGGAGAGATTATGTTAATACTTGAGTGCATTAGTGGGGATAAAGATGCATAACTAGTAAAGATGGAGATGACATGGAGTGATCAGTGACTAATGCACTAGGAAAGATGTGCATTGTGTGGATGAAGAGGTGACATCAGTGGTCTAAGAGAGATGGAGTGGTGGCACTAATCTATTAGGAGAGGTTTATTGGTGAATCCAATGGTCCATGAAAAATGAAGAGGTGCCTCTACTGGACAGGAAGAGATGAATAGGTGACAGTTGTGCGATGATTGATATGAAGTGATATTAGTGTTGTTGTAGAGATTAAGTGATGACACGGGTAGTCTAAGATGGATCAAATGACTAATACAGCGGAAGAAGAATAAGTGATACATGTGCACTGTGTGGGATGAAGAGGTGACACCAAGATGAAGTGTTGAAACAAGTGCATTGAAGGAGGTGAATGGGTGAAACCAGTGATCTACAAAAGATGAAGAGGTGCTTCTGTTGCATGGTAAAGATGAATTGGTGACACTTGTGCATTAGTTGAGATGAAGAGGTGACACTAGTGTTTTGGGAGAGATTAGTTGAATTTAATTTGATGAATGACTGATGCATATGTATTATGTGGGATGAAGAGGTGTTACCATCGGTCTAGGACAGCGTTTTCCAAACTGTGCTCCGTGGAGCCCCAAGAGCGATAGTCAGGGGCTCCGACCAAGGGTCTAGGATCCTCTGACTTCAGTGTGCACCCGGGATACTCCTCCCCTGAGTCCTCTCCTCCTTAGTTCCGTCGGAGAGGAGAAGGGAGGAAACGTTTCGTGCTCACACACTGACTGACGTCAGTGTGCAGCGGGATCAGCGCCGAGAAGAGGAGGTAAGTATATTGGTTGGGGGGCTATTGTGGGGCCAATGTGATGTTAATATTACTACCGGGACTAATGTGGGGTTAATATTACTGGGGCTGTGGGGGTTAATATTATTACTAGGGCTACTGTTATGTTATTATCACTACTGGGGCTAATGTGGGGTTAGTATTACTACTGGGGCCGCAATAGGGGTCGCAATTACTACTGGGGCCAATATAGGGGCCGCAATTACTACTGAGGCCGCCAATATAGGGGGTCACTATTACTACTGGAGCCAATATAGGGGACGCAATTACTACTGAGGCCACTGTGGGGGATGATATTACTACTGGAGCCAGTATAGGGGATGCTATTACTAATGAGGCCACTGTGGGGAACAGTATTACTACTGGGGCTAATATAGGGGATGCTATTACTACTGGGTCCACCAATATAGGGGTTACTTTTACTACACAGGCCGGTTTTGCTGGGGAATTTACAGTAGCTGTAGCAGCAAAATGGAGGAGATTTTGAAAATCTCATCCACACGTTGTGGAAAAAATCTGCACAAAGCCCGTGCGGATATTGACATGTGATTTAATTCTGCAGCATATGAATTTTAAATATAATCTATATCAATAGCCCATTCAGTGCTCCAGCATTCCTCTCTGCTTTTTTTTTTAACGGCCCTGTCCTCCTTTTTATATCGACGGAGGTAAAAATAACTTGTCGTGATAAGCCATGCCCCTAACTCTTCCCTTGACCACACCCTAGTCTGTCCCACTTAGGGACTCCACGAGAAACTTTTGCTTCATAAAGGGCCTCCATGGCTGAAAAGGTTTGGGAACCACTGCTCTAGGAGAAATGGAGTGATGGCATTAATGCACTGTGAGAGATGTATCTGTGAAACCACCAGTCTACGAAACATAAAGAAGCGACAGCAGTATTCTAAGAATGATGACTTGATAACATGAATGTACTGGGAGAGGTGTACCACTGGTCTACAAAGGAGGCGACACCATTTGACTATGAAAGATGAAGAGATGACACCAGTGGCCTAGAAGAAATAAAGAGGTGACACCACGGGGTTAGGAGAAATGAAGAGATGCAGTAGTTAGGTGATGAAGAGGGAAACTAGTGGTCTGCAAAATATGAAGAGGTGAAAACAGTAGTTGAGGAGAGATTAAGAGGTGGCACTGGTAGTCTAGGAGAGATGAAGAGGTGACATTGGTGTTCTGTGGAAGATGAAGAGGTGAAAATAGCAGCGTAGGAGACATAAAGGGCTGACACTAGCGTTCTAGGACAGATGAAGAGGTAAGACCCGTGGTCTAGGAGAAATGAAGACATGACAGTGGTGGTCTAGTTGAGATTAAGAAGTGACACCAATAGTCTAGGAGAATTGAAGATGTGATATCAGTGATCTAGGAGAATTAAAAGAGGTGGCATCAATGGTCTAGGAAGGATGAATTGGCAACACCATTGGTTTAGTAAAGATGAAGAGGGGACACCAGTGGTATAGAAGAGATGAAGAGGTGACATAAGTGATCTAGGAGAGAAAAGGAGAGGCCTTCAGTAATCTATAAGAGATGAAGAGGTGACACCAGTGGCCTTCAAAAGATAAATTGGTGACAGCGGTGGTCTAGTAGGAATGAAGAGGTGACACCAGTGGTCTAGGGATATGGAGAGGTGACTCTACTACACTCAAAAAGATGAATAGACGACACTTGTACATTGGGCGCAATGACGCGGTGAAACTAATGCATTAGGAGCGATACAGAAGTTTTCCTCAGGGTAGGAATAGTACTGGGTTAGAAAAGATGGAATTCATTAATGCAATCACATTGAGGTTGTAGTATACGGAAATATCAATGTGTGTGGGTGACTCAAAGTGTGATAAAACCACAGTATAGGGTCTTTAAAACCATAAACGGAAAAGTATGTCGGATGTCATTTAGCTAACATAAAAGTACTCTTATATGCTAAACATGATCAGGGCTCATTGATAGACACTTATTTCCCTGTTTAGAAACCGTTAATTAGCACGATAATTATTCAAGAAAATATTTCACCCCTGAATATTTTATCACTCCATAATCTGCACCTGTACTGGGTAAGCAGAATATTCACACCAGCAGATGTGATGAGAGCTCTGTAGTAGAGGCTTTACGATTGTACTCTAGATAAAGTCTTCAGATTATAAGCAAAGAAGAATAATCTCTTCTTCTCAACAGTTTAAATCAGAACTCGGGTTGGGTGAAATGAAAGATGTGCAGGCAATAACGATATTGAGGTAGTCATTGGGGAAAATTATATATGCTGGGAAAACATATAGGGTATACTGAAATACAGTATTGATTAAAATCCTTTGTATGCAGTGTTCACTTCATACAGTCAAGAGTTTACAAACAGCAAAGAAAGATCCATAGCCAAATTCAAAATGGCATCCTTTGCTGATATGTTAAGGACAGAAGAGAACAGTGCCTTCTGTAAGCCCCTTTAGAAGAAATGGTTAGCATGAACCTCTGTTTCACCACTTGTGTTCTGAAAGAGGGCATAATGGACAAGTTCACGTGGCCCATAGCGAAGGTTAGGTTAATTAGGTCTAGCCTACGCTGAACTGATGTGAAGATCTGCGCCGTGCCCCTTTCTCCACGAGTAATTTTGTTGCAACGTATGGATGTGGATTTGCTTAACTCCATCCACATGTATTGTACTAAAAATCGCTGCAGATTTGTGATGAGGAATCTGTATCACAGTCATTTAACCACATGTGAACATGAACTAAGTGTCCAGAAGTCAGTCTAGGGATTCTAGTACTCTCCTAGAATTCTATAAGGTAGGTGGAGATACACTGTAGTTTCATACATAATTCTGTGTGATTAGCACAATGGTATGGGCTATTGTGAGTTGATGTATAATTACCATACTGAAATTATTACTCTGCCTACATGTCTGTATGGACATTGCAGTGTGACACCCCTGTGTAGATAACTTGAATCCTTAGTGTGGGGACAGTATGCTGTGAGCATTAGAATTTAGAACAACTTTAGGGTTATTGGCATCAGAATATTTGGGGGCATTTAGAGAACGTCATTTCGAGACCACAATCGGGTTTGGTTTTGGAGGAGTAGACTGGGGAGGTGTACTACCGGTATGGAATAATTTGCACATCACCTGAAAGTTAGAGATGTTATTGTGGTTCCCAAAAGTTAGCCAGCCACTCCTGCTAAATCATGTAAAATATCAAGAAGCATTCTGTATACGAATGATGTTCCAAACCTATATACTGGATAGTGCTATGGTAGACATCTCTATATGGTACTTATAGTATAATATAGAGACTATTACTTTGATATTCTCAAGTACAGTTGCAATCAAAATTATTCAACCTCCAGTACAAATTAAACTTTCAGCTCTTTTCAAAAACAATCGAAAAAGAACAATTTAAATAGCTCAATACAACTAATATAACAAGTGCTTTCTCCAAATTCAGCACAAAATGTCACTTTGATGACTACTGCAATCTCAGAATTATTCAACCCCTTGAATAGAATCCTTCATAAGAGCACTTGTTTGCAAATCAGATTTCTCAAGCACACCTGATGTAATTAACCAAGGGCTTCATTAGTTGCATTAGGTGTGTTTGAGATAAAAAACATCAGAAACCTGCAAAATCTGGCAGCTTGTCCCAGTGATGTTCACTGCTTTGCTGTTACACAGGAGCAAGTATCGATGGCATCGCTCACAGCGCTGTTGGCATGGGGGTGGAGCGGACCGGAGTGCGTTCTTTTCCCGGCCTCCTCCTTTCTCAGTAAGCAGACAGTTGTTCAGAAGTGAACAACTGCTGTTTACACTAAATGGCTTGTTGTTCAGTTTTCTGCATGCATTTATACAAGACAATTACTGTTCAAATTCTTGCAGTAGCACGGTAATTCATCAATGAACAATATTCATCCCATATAAAAGGGCTATAAGGGCGGTTTTAGATGGGACAACTATGGAGAGCCTAAGCCCCCGACAGCTGTTCCAATGACTGTCCTGTCCTTCAGTGATTGGAGACTGAGAGCGCCACAGATACCTTTTGGCCACTTGCCTCCATTCAACGCAAACAGGCAGTTCAAAGATGAACTACTGCCTGTTTATACTGAGCAAGAAGTGACTCACTAGTCATTCCGTTTCAGTGGGCTAGCGACTACTGAGTGACTTCTTGCTGAGTACCTTCTCGGTTGCCGTGTTTACATAGGCTGACGGTTGCCCTTAACGTAATCGCCTGTTTCATTAATCGCACTAATCACTGTTAGTCCATATAAAAGTACCCTTAGTCAAGAGAGTGGCCCAACAAGGTAAGAGAGGAAATTATTAGGGATGAGCGAGTATACTCGCTAAAGCACTACTCGCACTACTCACTACTCGCTCGAGTATCTCCCTGCTCGTCCATAAAGATTCGGGGACCGCCGTGGGGCGGGGAGCTGCGGGGGAGAGTGGGTAGGAACGGAGGGGAGATCTCTCTCTCCCGCCCGCTCCCCGCTGCGACTCACCTGTCAGCCGCGGCGGCTCCCGAATCTTCAGGGACGAGCAGGGAGATACTCGGCTAAAGCACATTACTCGAGCGAGTAGTGCTTTAGCGAGTATACTCGCTCATCCCTAGAAATTATTGCCTTGGACAAACAAGAAAAAGGATACAAAAAGACAGCGAACGCAGTGGATGTTCCTAGAGATACAGTTGGAATTTTTCTTGTTTGATTTTTTTTTTTTTTAGCAAATAGCTGAAAATTTGTAAATTTGGCAAATAAACCTAATTTGCAATGGGGTTCAATAATTTTGAATGCAACTGTATATCGCTAGGGTTACTGTAATGTAGCTCAGATGCCACATGTGGCTCATGGACTTCTAAGCAACTAACAATAATGACATTACATGTGCAATACTAAGGAAATCCTGAAAACATGACATGTTAGAGCGATTTGAGGACTAGAGTTGATAAAATCTCTGAAAGAGGAGATAAATCTCTTCTTCTCTACAGAATAGGTACTCAACTGCTGAAATGTAAGTTCCTTTTAGTGGAGTAAAGAGCAGTGCAATTCCATGGAAGAAACAAATGAGTTATAGAGACCTAAAAGGGGTATTCCAGTAATGTGGCATTCATTTAGATAGAATGGGAGTTCGACTGGGACTCTCGCTAATCCTGAAAGGGGGGGCCCATTTGCTCCGTTTTTGGTCACTGCTGAGCAAAGTGAATCAAGCACAGGCCACGTATGTGTGGTTTCACTCCATTTATTTCAATGGGGCTGACGGAAATAGCCAAGAGCTGGGCATGTGCGGCGAATGCTCCATTCAAAGTGATTCCACTTGAGTCAGAGCTGTGATGCAGGAGCAGCCAGAGGTGAGGCAAACGAGAGCCCCTGTTCTCAGGATCAGTGACTTGAGAGGTGACAGTTAAATGACTGGTATTGTGTACCACACTCCCAGCTCCCTGGAACTTATCCATTGGGAATACACTGCGCAATTCAGCTTAACATCCGCCATATCTAGGGGTACCATATGTCTGATGGTTCCCTATTCTAAATACTGAATAAAAAGTTCCCTGCAAGACCTCCCTACTGCCGGCTGTCAGGACAAAGATCCCTTCAAAATTCCCTCTCCCAGCCACCAAGGTAAAATGACTAATCTAAAAGGTGACTGGGCTGTAGCTCATTCAGCGGAACTGGAGCACCTTCTTGCTGCCCCTACCTCTTTAACAACTAGGTAAAATACGTCACCTCTCCCCTTTTGCCTAATTAGCTAGTATTCTTTTGACCCCTCTAATATTAATTCTATCCTCACCCTAATTTCTGGCCTACTGTCCCCAGCCTAAACCTGTCATTTCTCGGCCTCCGCTAGCCTGCGGCCCGCTATGTGTCCTCACGATGTTTGTTCTACCCTCTGAAAACTATGCAACCTTTGTGAAACCTCAGATAGACTGATACTTGAATTCATTTAGCCATTCATTATTAAGCAATACCTGATTAAAAACGATATATCTCGTTAATAACCATACAGCATTAGGGCTTTGAGAATTGGCACATCAAGAAATTTCACATTAAGAAAATAGTTCTTAAGATCTGTCACTTTAAGTTGAGTGATAAAAGAAATCTCTATATGTAAATGGACTCATAAAATGATGAGAATATCCAACGGAGCATTATCCATTGTGTAAAGTCTGTAATAATGTTTCCCGAAATGTGAGTCATTGGGTAATCCAGCATGAAAATGGCACAGTGGACATGTTGCTCTGGTGAGGTAGCGAACCTAGACTAACTTGTAGGGTCTTTTGTTGCTGCAGGCTGGGAGAGGACTTCTACCGGGAGGCCATAGAACATTGTCGCAGTTATAACGCTCGTCTGTGCGCAGAGAGAAGTATGAGGCTGCCATTCCTGGACTCCCAGACTGGTGTGGCCCAGAACAATTGCTATATCTGGATGGAGAAAACACATAGAGGACCAGGTATGAACAGAATGAAGCACGTATGAAATAAGAATAAGTTGCCATAAAGGGTAACTGACCGTAAACCCACGAGTTTATAAAAGTGCAGCAGTATAAGAGACCTGATCATATCATTGACATTAACTATTTTTGGAGATTTACAGAAGTGGAGATATATGAGACAGTGTAGTGAACATGGCCACCATTTTCTAAACATCCCAAAAACTTTACAGAAAGTTGTAGAATGATCGTTGAGTGCTGTTATTGGCTGCAGCCCCTGTGACGTCCCGTAAATGGTCAGGACTGCAGCTGTAGATAGAAACCAGGGCAGGGGACCTAGCACCGTCACGGGATACAGCGGGAGCCGAGAGAGGATAGTATATGATAGTTTGTTACTGCACACAAGCCATCCATCATGAAGTGCAATGCATCGTCCTGTGTACAATGGTGCAAGGAACACCGTCATTGGACAATTGAATGTTCTATAAAGTGATGAACCATGCTACTCCATCTTCAAATCAGATGGACATACCTGGCTGTAGAGGAGCCTGGGGAACACCTTTTACATGTGTTTGAATGTGTTGTTCCAACAGTTAAGTACGGCAGAAGGTCCGTTATGGTCTGGGGATGTTTTACATGGCATGGTATCAGTCCGTTGCTTACAGTGGCAATAATCAGCAATACAAGACAACACTGCTTTTCACAATTTCAAAGCTGTTTTATGTTGGTTTGAGGATATGGATGTTCCATGATTGGATTGGCTGCACAGAGTCCCAACCTGAACCCTACTGAACATCTTTGGGACAAAGCAGAACGTTGAGTCAAGAAATATGAATAGCGTCCATCATCTTTGAGAGAACTCACCAGATGTTTGCAGGATGAATGGAGGTTTATCAGACATGGGTAGAAAGTTCCATGGAGAGTAACTGATGTAATTAGGGCCAAGGGAGCCCAACTAAGTATTAACATATGGAAATAAGTACTACTTTTGATTCTTGCTCAGGTGTCCAATTACTTTTGGTAGAATAGTGTAGATGACATATGGTAAACGTCTTAAGGGTTTAAAGTACTATTACATTAATACCCTGAACTTCTTCTATCTTAAATATAGGCTTGTCACCGGGACAGATCTATACGTATCCTGCTCGTTGCTGGAGGAAGAAAAGGCGGCTGGACATATTAGAGGATCCTCGTCTGAGGCCCTGTGAGTTTAAGCTTGGTAAGAAGTTAGTTTGGGGGGCCCAGGTGTTATCATGTTCTGCCATCGTGGGACCTGCAACACATTGGCCATCAGGTACGAGGAGAGAATAAAGAGCATGGGTTATATTGCATTGTAGAGTTTCCATAAAGTAACCAAGAATAATGTACCAAGTCCGTGTGATAGTACAACCGGACAGAACAGGATTACAACCAAAGTCCGTGGCACTGTAGGTTTAGGTTAGGTGCGCCAAATGTGCTATTTACTGTAAGACTGTAGATAATGGAGGTACCTGAAGATTTGGTTACATGGAAGCGCTGTTGATTGAAGGCCAAGAAGGTGACCTGAAGGGAACAACAGGGACCAGGTGGAAGATGAAGCGGCTTTATAAGGTTCTAAAAAGGTGCATTAGATTTCAGATAAGAGGATGACATGCTAAAGGCCAGAAAATGAGACACGACACTTTGGGAGGGTGCACGTTTGTGGTTAGATATGGGGGAACTTTAGTGGTGGCTCGGCAAAAGAGCTTCTGTGTCCTTCTAAGGCTCGAGAGAACCTAGAGGCTAGCCAATTAAAATTCTGTAGTGTTATCGGGTCTTTCAGGCACCAGTGATAGTCTGTGCTTGTGTTTGAGTGCTATCCTGAAGGTTGCACGGTGCAGTTTCAGTATGAAGACCAACAAGAATGATTGTAAGCTTGCATGGTTAGTTGGAGGCCAGTAAATGGGAGTTTTAACGTGGTAGGATGGTCATTGTCAATGTCAGTCTGGAGATAAGTCAATTAAGGTGCATACTTGGAAGATGGTCAGTATAAATGGAGGCCAGACAGGGATAGTGCCAGCTGGGGAGCAGCCAACTTTACAGTTAATGGGAGGACATGCAATAAAGGCGAGGATGGTTTATTACTGATGTTTTGGGTACAGCTGTTGTCTATAAGCACAGAAAAATGTACAGATTACATTTCATGCAGTTTTAAGATAATCTCACATCTCTTGTCTTATTGATGCATTACTATGCACTCACATCTATAAAGAGATTGGGGCAGATTTACTAATCATATTTAATATTTATACACCAGATAGTCTAAATTTATCACACAGGCTCATGCTTGAAGATACATTTGGTGCATCTTTTGCCACTTTTGTTTAACTTTGCACAAATTATTAGTCGGCTTACCTTGCGCCAGTGCAGTTTTGGTGCATGCTTTCACTTATTAAGCCACAACCTTTTCTGCTAAACACCCTTTCCCTGCCAAGCCACACCCACTTGTCAAGTTAGGCACAAAAAAGTGTATAAAACACATAGTACATGTGGTGCAACACATTTACATCAGTTTTTTTTGTTGCAAATGAAGCCATAATTCTGGTGCATTTAGCTTAGTAAATCTCAATGTCTGGTTTAGAAACCCTGCTGCAAATATGGTCTTATGGGTTTCTGAGTTAATAGAGGGAAGTCCCCCTCTTCAAGAACCTTTATCCATTGGATATCTGCCACAAAGAGTGTCTCTCTCTTTCTGGAGGACCCAGCATGTCCATGATTCCAATGGGCAGTGTGTAATACTTCACTTGGCCTGTTGTGTCGCTGCAGCAAAATTGAACTATCGTTCAAATTTATGTTTTTATTACAGTTTTACTTATTTAAATGTCTTCGACCAGTTGACTGTGATGCCTGTATATGAGCCTTAGTACTAGAGTAGTACAATGCCTTGCAGGTCTCTCTGAGTGCAAATCCTTTTAACACCAAGGGCAGTTATGAGGAAAACGCTGTGGTAGGATATGTGTTTTTGGGGTTTTTTAACTTGATCGTTCTTCTCCTTTTGATTGTGATATTTTTTTTTAAACTCGTTTTATCCAAGTCTTATTTTCACAAGTAGCTGCAAATTGAAATATCAACAGGAGATTGCTAGATATATTACTTTATTATTATCTGTTATCTATATGGTGTCATCATATTGTTCAGCCTTGTACCCAGCATTGAAAAACCCCACATAAATACTCAATATAACATAAGAAAGTAACATTTGAACCTGGATGGATTTAAACCAATTGCTCTAGCCATAAAAAATATAACCAATGAACCATCACAGAACTCATTGATACAAGCGTCTATGCAATATAACTGTGGCTCTACTTGTTAATGATTGCTGTCTGACAACCGTGTTGCATTGCTACAATTACTTCTAGTACTCTCATACAAATAGTAGGCACCAACCTTCTCTATGAGTGTATATTATGACTTAATAAGATGGCGTGTATAAACCAAATGCTAGAGAACCTATGTAAAATATTACTAGTAAATGTTGACATTGAAGTTTGGTTGCAAGCAAAAGTAAGTGAATTCTTTGACATTATCTAAATTTCTGCATTGACTACTTATTAAATATTGTCCAATTGATGATTGTCTTTACAGCAGAATGTAAGGACAGCTGTCCATGACCTCAAGCCAAAGAGATGGCCAACTCAGGCTGCTAACCCTAACGCTATTGAGATACTTTGACACGATCTAAAGAGAGTTATGCATGCAAGGCATCCCAGAAATATTGATAACCTGAAACACATTTACATTGAGGGATGGTTCAAAATTCCTTTTCAATGTTGAGCAAATCTTGCAGCTGCTGGGAACATTTGGTGGAGGTGATTGCTGCAAAAGGGAGGTCTACAGGTTATTAAATTAAAGAGTTTACTTACTTTTTCTCCCCGTACAGGACAATTTCTCAATATGCTCAAGTAAAAAAAAAAAATAGTACAACTGTTCATGTGGTATTGGATTGCTAAGATTGTTTTAGTCTGCAATTGTTACTCAGATAACAATTAGACCACATTTAAATAGTAATCACTGCAGAAATTCAGGTGGTCTCAAAGGGTTCATTTATTTTTTCTTACCCCTGTTTTACTAGATGTTTACTTAAATAGGTGTCTCTATTTCTGCAAGGTATGCTTTGTATAATAAAAAGTTATAGATATCAATTCTGCATAAATGACCAATGAGTAAGCAATAAATTTTCCTATGGAATGACAGCAAGCAGAGATCTGGAACTAATGCAGAAAATTATTTAGCGCATTTATATAACTTTTCATTTTACAAAAACTAACTTTGTTTGTCTAAAACTGTAAGGCTGGGTTTTCACATGCCAGAATCCTGGCAGAAATCTCGCGGTTTGGCAGTGAATAACCGCGAGATTTCCGCCGGTAAAAGCGCTGCTTCAAAACCCACGGAACTTTGCAGCGGGTTTTGAAGTGGCCTGGCCGCTCACTTTTCCGTTGCGGCCGGCGCTCCCATAGAGGACAGCGTGGCCGCAGTGGAATTTAAAAAAAAGGTCATGCTGCGGTCAGCGAATCCTGAGAAATCTCGTCCACATGGCTGGCTAATGCTGGGATTAGCGGCCGCAGGTGGGTTTGCCGTGACCAAAGTCCAGGACGGAATTTCCGTGGCAAATCCGCCCTGTGTGAACCCAGCCTTATACCCCTTTAAGAACATTACCGAAGTTGATATTAGAGTATTAGTAGAGTATATGCCTACATAAAAGGGAGTTTGTCAGCTTTAGCATGCAGTCCATTCTACAAGCAGCGAGTTATAGAGCAGGAGGAGCTGAGCAGAATTATTTTATAGTTTTGTGGGAAAAAATCCAGTGCAACTTGTGTTTTATACATTTTAACTCTTTCTGAGCTAAATGGTCCAATGGGCGGAACAATCAGTGATAGATATTTTTGTATGTACAGATAGCTGTCAGTCACTGATAGGATCGCCCACTGGACCATTAAAGAGACTCTCCTGTCCTGGGCAAACCAAACTGTTTCTCCTACCACTTAATGCACACTGTGTATTGATAGTGTTTTGATAATTTAAGGCACTATATGCTACTCTGATTGGTCAGGGCTCCTCATGTAAGAATTGCTGGCCAATCAGAGCAGCGTGAGTGTCTTAAGACTACCAATCTACTACAATACAGAGTGCACTTCATGTAGTCAAAGAAGCCATGTGGTTATCTTGGTTTGTCCAGAACTGGAGGGTTGTTTTAAGCTTAGAAAGAGATTCAAATGAATAAAGCACAAGTTATACTGGATATTTTCCCGCAAAATTATATGTCAATCTGCTCAGCTCCTCTCTGCGCCTGAGCAAGAATTAAAAGTAGTATTTATTTACTTATGTTAATATTTAGTGGGACCTTCTTTGGCATTAATGACATCAGTTACTCTAGTGACATACTTTTTACCAACGTCTAATACACTTCAACTGGTATTTCCCTTCATTCATCCTGTAAATTCCCGGCGAATTCTCTTAATGAAGTTGCATTGGCTCATCTACAGAGATGCAAGTTGAGCAATGGAAGAACATTCTATGAAGTGGCAAATCATGCTGCTACATTTTCAAATCAGATGGTCGTACATGGGTGTGGAGGACACCTGGGGAATGCCTTTTGCCTGAAATTGTGCAATTGTGCATTATGCCAACAGTTAAATACAGCTGTACCTTGATATTCTAGACAATACTATGCTGCCAACAATGTGGCAATACTTTGGGAATAGTCAGCAATACTTCCAACAAGACAACGTGCCTTGTCACATATCCAACTCTTATTTACGTTGGTTTAAGGATATGGATGTTCCACGATTGGACTGCCCTGTGCCAACCCGAACTTTCCTGAATATCTTCAGGATGAACTGGAACGTCAGGTCAGGAAATACTGTTTGAACAGCATTCATTTTCTTTGATAGATCTTGACAGACGTTTGCAGGATGAATGAAGGGAAATTCTAGCTGAATGGTATCAGATATTAGTATAAAGTATGCCACAGAGAGTATCCAATGTCATTAGGGCCAAAGGAGCCCCACTTCTGATCTTTTCTCAGTTGTCCAATTACTTTTCGGTGAATAGTTTATGATGCTTTCAGAATGGACAAAATGCATTTTCAAGCTACCAGGTTCCCTTTAACAATATGTACACCTTGAATTTTAGATGACTGCTACAGTCCCTTGTAGGCGTTCTATGTGCCGTAATACTACAGTTGATTAATTGGGGTAGTACTAGAAATTCTTACTGTCTTAGTAGAGTTGATATTAGAGTGATAACAGTCTTTAGAGTTGACATGAGGGTAATGCCTGAAATTCTCTGCTAGAATATCACTAGAAATTCCCTGCAGGGTATTACTAGAGCGGCTGTTAGATATCACGTTCACAGACGGCCTTTAGAGTATTTCCTTTGTGTGTTACTGGGAATACTATCAGCTTATCTTTGTCGATGTCAAATCTTTACTATTTTTATCAGCATTACGGTATTTACTATTTATAGCCTTTCCTATTATTAAATGAGGCTATTAATTGGCATATCACTAATTCAAATACTACCAGCTCCAGTCCTGGCGATTAGCATGAGTGTAGATTGTAATACTTCAGTCTGACAGTTTAATCAGGTAAGAGCCTAAGGTGTAATAGAGCGCCCGGAGGAAATTAGACCCTGTATATTTGATAATGAACCCACCATGCTGTCCTCTTCATAGTGGGATCTCTGCTTTTACCTTAGAATATTCTTCCCAGACATTACTTTGCCTAATTTATTTTTTTGCTTCCCCCTGCCCCCCTTTCTCCTAGACCCTTTTCTCTCTAGTTCCCATCTCATTCCAGTCGCTCCGTCTCCCTCTGTCGCTCATTATCCATTCCTTCCCTTCTATTCCCCTCTGTCTTTTCTTTACGGTTCTCTTTCTATCCCATCTCCTCCTTTCTATTGCTCCCTTCCTCAGTCTTCCTCTTCCCTCCTCCCCTTCTCTTCCTCCCTTCCCCCGTTTTTTTCCTCTCACATTTTTCTTCAGTTTTTTTTTTTTAATTCAGCTATTCGGTAAATGAAAAAAGCAGTTGCCATGGAAACTATCAAACCACATGACCAGATGTATTAATGCTCTTTTTTTGTATACTTGTCTGGAAAGAAAATGCAATTTCTCTTCTCGTATAAAAAAAAGCAGTCCTACTGTTCAGAATGCAGAAACTACATATAAAATGGAATAAAAAAAATATATGTATACTCGCTCCACCAAAATTATTTACACTTTAGTGCTGTATATTTGTTATAATTTTGGGATTGGTATATTGTAGTATAGGAATGAGGAGGAAAGCTGTTATGACTAGAAATATCACAGATTGTAGTCTAGCCTAGATTATGGTTCATGAGCCTCATGACTGGACCACCGTCAATGGTAATGTCTAACTTTTGGCCAAAATATGTGCCAGGGTATACATTAATTCTTGAGATCTGTTGATATTGGGTCTCGCTTGGTCGAAGGCCGGTCTCACAAGGCAGGATTTGAATTGCGGATTCCAAGATCGTCGTCTGCACGGACAATCCGTGGTAAAACGCGTGCATTGGGAGGCATGTAGTTTCGAATTTTTCTTCACACTTGCAGGTATGAATTGCGTATTCCGCGAACAGAAAAAAAATCGTGGCTTGCTCTATTTAGCGGATTCTGCACTGATGGCCTCTATTGATGTCAATGCATGCGTGAGATCTGCAGCCCATACAAAATTAACATTGTGTATGGGCTTCGAGTACCCGATGGCGTAAGAAATGCAAACAGGAAAGAAAACCTTTACTGTGCATGACCGCTTGTGTTCCTCCACGGTCATACTTAATACAGTTACTTGCCGTACGCAAGGTCACCGGCCGAGCTCACAGCCAGAATCCTCTGCCGGCCTCCCGCATGCAGAATCTGACCCGGTCATGTGAGCGCGGACTAAGGGTGATTTCAGACTGCCGTATGCGCACTACGCTCGCATATATGGAGCATAGTCGCGCATGAACAGCCTTTTTTCTCTTCCTTCTTGGCCTTTTGAAACTCCGCGCTACGACGTAGGCGTTTGAAAGAAATAGCAGGAAAATAGGCCGTGCCCTATCTTTCCCGCTTGTAGCATTAACTCTGTGCGGGAAGGATAAGGCAAGTCCTATCTTTTCTCGCCGGTACAATTAACGGGCGAGAAACCTCATAAACAAAACCATTGAAATCAATCGTAATCAGTGGTTTCGTTTTGTCTCGTTATGCGGTCATGATTATCTCAGCCGCATTACAGGAGAAAATCACGTTTCTGTGTTTAAGCCCTAAGCCTGGGTGCACAGTTATTGGTTTTATCCAGCATCCCTGAAGTTAAACAATGTACTTTTTGCAATGGCTCGGAGTCAATTGCCGGACCTTTGGTGTCAGTAAATAAGCTAGATCTCTTGCACAACCTATAGTAGGTGAGATACTGAGATGCCAGTGATGCAAATTAGGAATTACATTTTATTGAAAACTTGTAATGCTTTTCAAGGTGTATCACTTCTTCATCAGGCAGAGTGTACTTCACTTATAAAGTACAGGAACAGGTAATATTCAAATAAACGAGTGTTGAGTGTGAATAAGAAGATGATATGAAAGGAAGAGAAAAAAAACTAAAAAGTACATAAAAAAGTATAAAAATATTTTCTCTTGGAATAATACAGAGAACATAAAGCAAAAATTGGACTGATGAAGAGATATCATGCTGCGAAACATGTTATCTGCTGGTTTTCAATAAAGTTTAATTCCCAATTCGCATCATCGGCATCTTCGGATCACAATACCTCACCTACTATAGGTTGCATAAGAGCTGCAGCTTTTTTCACCATATCTATTTATGCATGCCGACGCTAACCTACCCTCGGTTGACCAGCATTACTAGGCCGACATCTCCTATTTCCACAACTTTAACCCGTAAGCTCCTCTCCTGATCTTCACCCCTCATCAGGTGCTTTGCCACCTATTTTATTCTTTCTACAATATTCCGTTTCACAAGAGGGTTCCTTTAAAATAGGGATCATTGGGAGACAGTGAAGTAATCATTAGATTTGGAGATTAGTTACAGGGGTGGAATTCGTCGTGAAACTCTGTGTAGTCTACCCCTACAGCCACATTGCTATTCATCTAACCCCCACTTTCTGTAACCTACTGAATATATGTTAGTACGAAATAGGAGGTGGATTGAAGTGAGTATTACATCATGATCAGACTACACAAAGTTTGTTTGTAGTCTGTTACCTTGGAAATGTATATAACTGTATAGGAGAAAAAAAGCCATAAGACATATTTAATTGAGACCATTTGCAAAATTGCATATTTTTGGTTTTAGATACTTTGGAATAACACGACAAATTGTGACATAAGGCGCACTAACAGCTTGGACCACAATTTTAGAGTCATGCTGTAATCCAGGGCCACCATTGTCAGCATATAACCCAGTTGGCAATCAGAGGCTTTTAGTAGACTGTAACAAATACTGAAACTGTCTTACTGCAAGGAAAACATGTCTCAAGGTCACACTGAGAACCCCAAATAGCATCACTTGATTAAACTGAAGAAAGCTGAAGGGTTTTTACCAACTCCTTCTGCTGTGACTAGGGTCAGCTGCTGTCACTAAAAACTGCAGATCCCATGCAAGCCTCAGAATGAGCCCCGCACTCCCTCCTCCTACACTGATTACTTGCCGCCTACACCCTGATTGGCTTTTTATGGCTAATTGCAGTACAGAAGTGTCTTTTTATGGCTTTAACTGTGCTAATGACAGTTAATGGATCTCCAAGCTCAAAGTGTATAATACTGAGGGAGGGAGACAGTCCTGTATTGTACCAAGTCACAGATGAGAGTCAAGCATGTACAGTCCCTGATTATCTCACCTCTTCTTGCCCATTTGATGGAAATACAGTTTTTGTTGTATGTTTTTTAATAGAAATTTATTTAAACCAAAAAAGCTGATATGTTTCTAAAAAAAAAAAAGACTAATATTTTAATAACCGTATGGAAAGTTTATTGAAAGTTGTTTTTTTTAATTGAAAAGCTTTCTTATTTTATTTTTGGGTCATTCAAACTTTATGAAGTACATTACTTTTATTATACTCTGAGGCAGACGGTATAGTGGCTTCAATGTAGCATGCTTTAAAGAACTGGGCCTTGTAAGTCCTTCTGATGATCCGAACTTTGCCTAAAAAGTTTTTCCAAAATGTTTCCAAAAATTTTTCTCCTAAAAAAACAAAGGGTCGAACCCCCTGTGGAAAGTATATGGGTAATGCAGAGAATTAGAATATTTCTCACTGACTATGTACTATGCAAGGTACAATTTCCTACCTCTATCTCTTGTTCTTTGGATTTTGCACTGGTGAGTTGCTCAGTTGCCTACTTCTCAAAAGTGTCTCGTGTATGACAGCTGAAGGTTACAGTGAGTATAAATTTATCTTCAACTATGGTTCTAAACTGACACAAACCTCTTCTCTTTGACATTCAATCATGTTTCATTTCTGTCTTAGACTATGAGGTTCCTATGAAAAAGGAAAGCAGTTTACCAGAAGGACCTGTCTTAGAAGCCTTACTCTGTGCCGAGACAGTGGACAACAAGAAGCTAGAACTCAAAGAGGAGGAGATAGTTAGTGACTGTCAGGTGAGACTAGCAAGTTAAAGGTCATAGTTCTTCCATCATCATAATCATCATCATAAAGCCATCTAACGTGTCGTCATTAGTCATCCATTGTTTAAGGTCCATTTATCCATCCATTCTACATAACTACTGACATGGTGTTTTCTTTTTCTCTTTCATCAATCCCAATAACAGTCATCTGTGTTCCCACCAATGTAAAATAATAACCTATAGAAATATGGAAGCGATAATTCCAGACAAAGTATGGCGTTCTTCTAGTATTCAGCATCTAAACTGTCCTCAATCTTGGTTCTTTTTCCATCCACTTGTCCAACACCAATCTTTCTCCATCTATGGACATGTACAGTGAAATGTAGGGGAGGGAAATTTTAAGTTTGGTTCCCATGTTTCCAGAAGACACAGGTGGGAGATATCCCACACGAATTGGAAGGTGAAGACCTGGAAGACGACACTCCAAAACGCAAGAATAGAGCCAAAGGAAAGGTAAGAAAACTGAAAGTGTGGAGATAGGAAAATGAGACTTAAGAAACTTAACTTAAAGCAAAACAGTTGAATTTGAGGATAGAAGCTAAATCATGAAGAATTTTGGAAGTTATGGTTGGTGTAACTGTAGATAAGAAGTAAAAAGTACTTTATGGGGTTAACGAGACTCTGTTACCACCTGTCAGCCCTCTCTGAGAGCAGCACAAGATAATGACAGGTATGCTGATTGCAGTGATATGTCTGCTGCATATATTGGTGCAGTAGTTTAGGAGAAATTTGCATTTTATCAGTAGCAGCCAGATACAGAGAACTACAGGAAGTAGTCCTCAATATTCATGAACTGCAATATAGCCTCATACATTCCACCCTCCAGCCAGTGATTGATTGCTGTGCATAGAGATAGTTGTTCATCAGTGGTTGGCGGGTGAGGTGGGCGAAACTATCTGCAGCTCATGAATATCGAGTGCTACTTTCTGTAGTCCTCTATGTCTGGCTGCTACTAATAAAATGCATGTTTCTCCCAAACTACTGCACAGATACATACAGTAGACAACTCACTGTAATCAGCATGCCTGTCACTACATTTGTTGCTCTCAGAGAGGACTGCAGAGAAATGCTGACAGATTTCCTTTAAAGTAGTTGTCCAATTTCTAGCTATTGATAACCTATCCTCAGGATAGGCTATCAATACAGATTGGCGGAGGTTCTCTGCCCAGGACTCCCCACAATCAGCTGTTCTTCTGGGCTGGTGTCTTTACACACAGAGCCATTTCCTGCACAGTGACCCGGGTTGGTATAGACTTTAAGTCCTGTTTAGAGCTGATTATGGGGAACAGCTGATCACAGTGAATCCAGTGGGTGACTATGTTATCACGGGGAGGGTGGGGATTGAGGGTACGTCATCAATAGCTAGAGGTGGAACAACCCCTTTAAAAGAAGTTTGGGAATTCATTGGTGAATAATTCATGCATTTTTGGTTCCATAAATAATTTTGTACTACTTATACGTCTCCTTCAAATATGAATTAGGATTTGCAAAAGATGCAACTAGACTAACTGTGTCTATTAGGTGATCATAGATGATTTTTCTTTGTGGCAGTTGTAATGAATTGCGGTCAACGGACAGAAAGCTGTCCATAGAGTTATACTGTTTCCAGGAAGAGATAGACTACTTCCACTCTTTCCCCAAAGATCACAGAGTGGCAGGGGTGCTGTTTAGAATGTTTTATCAGTGTCTATAGTGTTGCTGTCCTGGGCGTTCAGCATTACAACATAGATGTCATTAACTCATCCACCCTTGAATGAAAATGAGATGACTCTGCTTACCCTATCCCAGTCTGTGCTGCAAAGCGAAAAAGTGAGCTGCAGAAAACAGGATGAAAACTAAAGTAATTTGTGGATTTTTTTAAATAAAAAAATAAAGACAAATTTTAGCATTCTCATTCAACATTGATTGTAATGGCATTGTGTTCATGCATTCGTCAATCTGACAAGTTGAAAACAGTAAATTACTGTGAGGCGCATTTAACCTACTGGCTGAAGAGTTTCAGCAGATGATAAAACATGTTTGAAATCAGTTGTGGAGTATGAAATTATTCAACACTGTTGGAAATAGTATGAAACAATTTTAGTTTTTAAACAAAAAGAGAGGGAAGCAAAGCGTGCCATAGTGTAAAACCATAATAATAACCATAATGGTAACAGCAATGGTTAAAGCTCAGCAGGATTAAATGTGCAAACTTAGACCTTACTCTATGAGTCGTGTATAGAGAGCCTAAAGATTATGCAGCTTCTTTCTGTTTTGCCAGCTTACAAGTGTATGGCCTGACATGAAATAAATAGTAGGCGGAGAAAAATAGATAGGGTCCAATGTAGTAGCCCACAGTTACTCACAAATCAAAAAATGGCTCCACTGTTAATTTGAAGAATCTGATTTTGTTTAACTACGTGTTTCGGAGTCGTGTTGTTTCCCTAATCAGCTCAATATAACTATATTGTATATTGATCTGACAAAGAGATATATGTCTGAAATGCGTAGTCAAGCAAAATTCTTCAAATTACCAATAAAGGACTACGGTACTTCTGATTTGTGAGCAATTGGTCCTTCTGTTCCTATTCTTTAACTAAACATTCTAGATTTTGGGGCAGCTTTAGTCAGATTAATATCTAGCCATATTTTTGATAGTCCAGGTCCATATTTGTATGAATTGAAATTCAGAGCTGTGTTGCGCTGGTTATCATTGCTTCGTCAGGAAAGACAAGATAAAGATTGGATGTCATCTGATAACTATCTCTTTTCCTTAGGCCTGTGGGATTGGGGGCATGAAAAAGAGACAGGATCTTTCGGCAATAGAGGATCGAGACAAACCCTATGTGTGTGATAGTAAGTGACACCCCTATACATCATATTACAAGATCATCGGAATGGCAGATGTTGGGAATATAGTGGACTGAAGAGGGTCTCTCTGTTCTGGCTCATAGAGGGGTTTCTGAATAGGGGACTCCCTCTATTATTGTGATCTGCCTTAAGGGGACATAAATGGGACACATGAACAGGGCAACAACAGGTAGGACAACAACTTTAAATGGGGTTTTTCGAGTAATTTTTTTTGTGTAGTTTTGGGATCCCTGTGCCAAAAACTATATAAAATCAATATACCCACCATGGTGCTGAACTGTTGCTTCACTGTCACTGGGCAAAAAGACATCCTGTAAACCCATCATGTTGGATTCTAATGCAGTAGCCCCAAGTACCCCCAAGTAAAGTTTACAGTATGTCAATGATGGCATTTCTGTCCATCTGCTGGATGCAATGATCACATGGGTAAACAATCTGTGCGACTGCTGCAGAACAAATAAAGAAGGCACCGAAGGGTAGGAGCAGCGGTGTGGGTCATGGGGGGAGCGTTAGCAGGGAGGTGAGTATTCATTTTTTTTTAGATCTGTGTCACTCCCTCCACTTCGACCAATGTGTAAAGATATTGGAAAACCCCTTTAAGTATAACTATAGGTGGATGTGCTGTACAGCACATTAATGTACTTGTGTCCGCATGGTCTCCACCTGTCGTCTTTGTTTTTTTCTAAAGTTTAAAAGGGGTTGTGTCGTGAAGACATCACCCTTTTTAATAGAACCTGGCCTATGTTACTTCACACATTTCTGTTGAAGTGCCCCCAAAAAGAAAATGTAGCATTATTCACTAACCATTCAGATGAATGTCCGACCATGAAATGCATAGACGGGCCTGGTCCACCAAAATGTGAGCTGATCTTACAGAGGGGCTCTCAGGTCTGGCTCATAAATGTGAGGGACTCTATCTATAATATTCATATGCAATTCTCCACACCAAGGCTGTTGTGGCAATAAGTTGACTTCACTAATGATGGTTCAAAAAATACTTTATTCACTGCCACATTAATATGGAAGCATACAGAATGAAAATACGATTACAATACAGAAGTATCAACACAATACCCATTCTGTTTTGCTATTCAGTTACCCCACATTTTAGGCAGCAGTTATAATATAGTTCCCCAGTACAACTTCCTCCGAAAGAACCAACCACCTGGGGAAAATAACGTGAAAAGTAAAAACGACAGAAACAATAGACAGAGACAGGAAAGAAAGAGAAGAAAGGGAAAAATGCAGGGTGGGGTGGGGTAAGGGAAGGGGATAGGGATAATCTGTCCACATTGACCATGGTTCCAGCTTGTACACTTAGTCCTATTATTGTCTAGTACACTTAGCAAGGGGTATCTCAAGCCAATCAGGGGACTTTACTAACGAGACAATCTAGTAGGGGACAGCGGAGCAGCTCAGCAGCCGAAGCAGGTGCGGGGGCAGCGGCAACTGAAGCAGGCACGGGGGCAGGAGTGACCAGTGGGACCGGAGCGCAACAGCGCAGCAGCCGGCGCCAAGAGGCCACCAGGAGTTCAGCGGAGCAGCTGAGACAGGAGGGCAGAGTGAGCGGCCGCCGGGACAGCGGGTGACGTCACCAGGAGGAGCGGAGGAGCTGAGTATCTACCTCTGTGTGTGTTTGTGAGCTGTGTGTCTTCTGTGTATCTGGTTAGTTGTGTCTTCTGTGTGTGTGTGTGTGTCTGGGGGTCTAAGTGTTTGTGAGGGGGAAAAAAAAAAATAAAAAAAAAAAAAAAATTTTTGACTGTTTGCGCATAAGTGTCAGCGGGTAAGAGGTTGCGCGAGAGAGGCAGCGGGTGAGGGGTTGCGGCAGCGGGTGAGGGGTTGCGGCAGCGGGTCAGCGGTTGCGGCAGCGGGCCAGCGGTTGCGGTAGCGGGTCAGAGGTTGCGGCAGCGGGTCAGAGGTTGCGGCAGCGGGTCAGCGGTTGGGGCAGCGGTTGCGGCAGCGGGGCAGCGGTTGCGGCAGCGGGGCAGCGGTTGCGGCAGCGGGGCAGCGGTTGCGGCAGCGGGGCAGCGGTTGCGGCAGCGGTTGCGGCAGCGGGTCAGCGGTTGCGGCAGCGGGTCAGCGGTTGCGGCAGCGTGTGAGCGGAGTGTGAGCAAGGCTATCTTCACTACTTCCACAAGTAAATTGTAGATCCCCATTAGGATGAGCTCCATGCCTGGCAATGTCATCCAGTGTGCTACTTGTGCAATGTATGCGGTCCTTGATCAGCCGATCGAGGGTGCATACTGTTGCGCAAGATGCATGCACGTTGCAAATTTAGAAGCCCAAATTCTGGATCTAAATGGGCAACTGGCAACACTGAGAGCCATTGACATCATGGAAAGGAGTTTGGTGCTCACTGAGCAGACACTCGCTGGGGTAGAGGCGGGGGCGGATGGTAGTACGGAAGTGCAGGGGGAGCAGGCAGTCAGCTGGGTGACAGAAAGAAGGAGGGGTAGAGGGAAGAGAACCAGGGAGGCTAGTCCTGAACTGGCACAACCCAACAAGTCTGCACGATTGGCAGATGAGGGGGATGCCATTACAGAGCCAGCACCGCTGCAGCACGACACGCCCTCTGAACGCCAGGGGGATGACTGCTCCAGTGAGACGGGGACGGGGAGCGCAGGGCAGGCTAGACAGGTTCTAGTGGTGGGGGACTCAATTATTAGGGGGACAGAGAGGGCAATCTGCCATAAAGACCGGGATCGTCGAACGGTGTGTTGTCTTCCTGGCGCTCGAGTTCGACACATCGCGGATCGGATTGACAGGTTACTGGGAGGGGCTGGTGAGGATCCAGCGGTCATGGTGCACGTTGGCACCAATGAACAAATTAGAGGTCAATGGAGGGCCCTCAAAAATGATTTCAGGGACTTAGGGTCCAAGCTCAGGGCGCGGACCTCCAGGGTAGTTTTCTCGGAAATACTACCTGTACCTAAAGCCACACTAGAAAGGCAGCAGGACCTTAGGGAGGTAAACAAGTGGCTCCGGAGTTGGTGTAAGAAGGAGGGATTTGGGTTCCTGGAGAACTGGGCTGACTTTGCTGTCGGCTACAGACTCTACCGTAGGGACGGGCTGCATCTAAATGGGGAGGGTGCAGCTGTGCTGGGGGAAAAGATGGCTAGAAGGCTGGAGGAGTGTTTAAACTAGGGACTGGGGGGGAGGGTAAAATGAGAAATAGTGGGGTAGCCAGTGTAACTAGCGATCCGGGTCCAAGCAAAGGGAATGGGGGTCGAGCAGGGGGTGGGGTTAGTACAGTTAGAACTGACAGATCAGCCATAAGTACGAATAGCAACAAAACAAATTTAAAAAACAAAAAAAATGAAATAAATTGTATGATCACGAATGCACGAAGTCTGATCGGTAAAGTGGGCGAGCTTGAAGTGAGAATGACTGATGAAAACTATGATATGGTCGGAATTACTGAAACATGGCTTGATGATAAGTGCGATTGGGCGGTGAATTTGCAGGGGTACAATCTCTTCAGAAGAGACCGAAGGAACCAGAAAGGGGGAGGGGTATGTCTGTACGTCAAATCGAACTTGAAGCCGAGGCTACGGGAGGATATAGGGGTAGGAGACGAACAGGTGGAATCTCTGTGGGTAGAAATACAGGGGGGAAAAAACAACAAAATCCTGATAGGGGTCTTTTATCGACCACCAAAAGCAACAGCAGAAACTGAAGACTTACTACTAAGGCAGATAGAGGAGGTGTCAAAACGAAACGAAGTAATTATCATGGGGGACTTTAATTACCCAGATATAACATGGGAGAACGAAACCTGCAAATCTCACAGGGGTGATAAGTTCTTGAGAGTAATTAAAGATAATTACCTGAACCAACTTGTGCAGGAACCAACAAGAGGGAAAGCCATTCTGGACCTAGTGCTAACTAACAAACCGGAACGTATAAAGGGGGTGCAGGTTGAGGGGCACTTGGGGAACAGCGACCACAATATAATCAACTTCCAGCTGTCAATCAATAGGATGCCTTATCAAGGAGTAACAAAGAAACTAAACTTTAGTAAAGCAAAATTTGATGAGCTTAGAACTACTATCGGTAACATTAATTGGGACAACATCCTCAAAAATATCAGTACGGAGGAAAAATGGGAAGAGTTCAAAAGGATCCTAATCGCCTCATGTGAACAGTTCATTCCCTTCAGAAATAAAAGTAACTCAGCTAAAAGGAAACCAATGTGGCTCGACAAGACGGTACGAGGGGCAATAAACGAAAAGAAGAAAGCGTTCAAACTACTAAAGCAACAAGGCAGCGAAGAAGCGCTAAAATCATACAGGGAAAAAAACAAAATATGCAAAGATACGATTAAAACTGCCAAAGAGGAAGCGGAAAGACGGATCGCAAAAGAGAGCAGAAACAACCCGAAGCTATTTTTCAACTACATAAACAGCAAAAGGATTTGCAGGGAGAGCACTGGCCCTTTAAAAAACAATGCAGGAGAAATCATTGATGATGACGAAGGGAAAGCAAATCTAATAAACAGTTTCTTCTCAAGTGTGTTCACCAAAGAAAAGGAAATGCCACACGAGGAGCAGAGGAATAAAACGAACCCCTCACAAAATATCTCATACCTAACGCAGGAGGAGGTGCGGAAGCGTCTAAAGAAAACTAAAATTGATAAATCACCGGGCCCTGATGGATTACACCCAAGGATACTAAAGGAACTAAGTGACGAGATAGCTAGGCCGCTATACCTTATATTTCTAGACACTATCAAGACTGGAGTAGTACCATTGGACTGGCGCATTGCCAACGTGGTACCAATCTACAAAAAAGGGAGCAAAAGTGAGCCTGGTAACTACAGGCCAGTAAGTCTCACTTCAGTAACGGGAAAAATTTTCGAGGGGATTCTGAGAGACGCCATCGATGAGTACCTCAAGGAGATTAAGGGAATAACTCCTCACCAGCATGGATTCATGAAGGGTCGCTCATGTCAGACAAATCTGATCAGTTTCTACGATGAAGTAAGCTCTAAGCTGGACCAGGGAGAATCTATTGATCTTGTATATCTGGACTTCTCTAAAGCCTTTGACACCGTGCCACATAATAGGCTAATATACAAAATGAGGCAGCTCGGACTGGGCGAAAACGTGTGTAAGTGGGTAAAAAATTGGCTCAACGATAGAAAGCAGAGGGTGGTAATAAATGGTTCGTACTCTGATTGGACCACAGTCGCTAGCGGGGTGCCACAGGGTTCAGTATTAGGCCCCACTCTGTTCAACATATTTATTAATGACTTGATAGAGGGGCTGCACAGCAAAATATCAATATTTGCAGATGACACAAAATTATACAATGTAATTAATGCAACGGAGGACAATATGTGGCTACAAACGGACCTGGATAAGCTCGGGGCTTGGGCAGAAAAATGGCAAATGAAGTTCAATGTTGAAAAATGTAAGACTATGCACATGGGCAAGAGGAACGGATGTCACGAATATTCACTTAATGGGGTACCACTAGGGAAAAGTGATATGGAAAAGGATCTGGGGGTATTAGTGGATAATAGACTAAACTGGAGTAACCAATGCCAGTCAGCCGCTGCAAAGGCAAATAAAGTCTTGGGGTGCATCAAAAGAGGAATAGGGGCGAAGGACGAGAACATCATCCTCCCACTATATAAGGCACTTGTCAGACCTCACATGGAATACTGCGTACAATTCTGGACACCGGTGCTCAGGAAAGATGTCACAGTGCTTGAGGGGGTTCAAAGAAGAGCGACTAAACTAATACATGGAATGACGGGACTGGAATACCCAGAGAGGCTATCCAAATTGGGACTATTTACTCTAGAAAAAAGAAGGTTAAGAGGCGACCAAATAACCATGTATAAGTACATGAGGGGACAACACATGGATCTCTCCCGCGATCTGTTTACACCCAGGACCTCGACGGTAACAAGAGGACATCCGCTACGATTAGAGGAAAGTAGGTTTCATCACCAACACAGAAAGGGGTTCTTTACTGTAAGAGCAGTTAGACTGTGGAACTCTCTACCGGAGGAAGTGGTGATGGCAAAATCCATAGAGGAGTTTAAAAGGGGACTTGATGTCTTTCTGGAGAAGAAGGATATTACAGGATATAAATATTAGGTTAAGTGTCAATCCTGGAATATAGGCAGGTAGGAACTATTAGGGGTTGATCCAGGGAACAGTCTGATTGCCATTAGGGAGTCGGGAAGGAATTTTTTCCCCAAAAGGGCTAATTGACTTCTGGCCTTGGGGTTTTTTGCCTTCCTCTGGATCAACACAGTAGGATAGACAGGCTGGACTAGATGGACAATGTCTTCATTCGGCCTTACATACTATGTTACTATGTTACTATGTAGTGAAATAATTATGGGGTTGTTACCAAAATAGCAAAAGTGGTGCAAAAAATATAAGTGCCAGGTTCTGAAAATTAAAATTACTCACTTTTCTCTGTCTTATAAAAAGTAAAGTCATACAATAAAAAAAACAAAAACAAAAGTGACCAAAGCTCCTTTTCCTGCCAGTAAGAGCACATTTATACATTTGTCATACATTCTGCATAACGTAGATGCCCCATAAGAATGCCACTGTCTGATGCCAGAATGTGCCCAGATGATACAGAATGAAGGCTTCCCATGCCCATGAGAAATACAACGCATCTGGAAAGTTTTCAGAACCTTTCTTTATTTTTACATTTTGTTATGTTGTGGCTTTGTGCAAATTTAAATTAAAAAAATCAAGTTTTCCCCCATCATTCAGCACTCAAAATTCCATAATGACAAAGTGAAGACAGCATGTTCAAAATCTTTGTAAGTTTTTAAAAATGAAAAACTTACATTTTGCATTGACATAAGTATTCAGAGCCTTTGGTATGACACTGGAAATTTAGCTCTGGGGACCTCCCATTTCTCTTTATGATCTTTGAGATGTTTCTCCATCTTGATTGGAGTCACCTGTGATAAATTCAATTTATTGGACATCATTTTAAAAGCCACACCCCTGTCTATAGAAGGACTCACAGCTCACAATGCATATCGGAGCCGAATCCAAGCCATGAGGACAGAAGAGCTGCCTGTAGAGCTGAGAGACACACCTGCCCCTTTTTTATTTATACATATATCTTTTTGTCCCTTTTTTTGAAGCTTTATTTGTATTTTTTTGTCATTTCATCCACTATGGGTTTAGTGTATCCATCAATTTTAAACTAAATATGGATTTCTTTGAATGTTTTTACCTCATTATATTACAGAGGTAATTCTCTTTAAATTTTTTATTTTTGCCCATGACATATGATGTTCTTTAATCATCAGAGATTTTAATCATCGGTGATTTTTTATAGTAACATATTTTCTATTCATCCTTGGTTTTAGTCACCAAATAATTTACTGGTTTACTGCTACATTTCCTTCCTTGGAACCCTTTTTTCCTGCTATCACTTTTTAGTTTTAATTAATCGCCATACATATGTATTCTCGTATAGCATGTTTTCTAGTATACATCAATTGTTTCTATCCCTTTTATCATACTTTTCATCTATCTTACTTTCTGGCAACGACTGCACATCACAGGTACTGCCTGTCTGTTCTTCTGCCGGCATTATCAGCTGATTACCGGTAGTAGATGAACTTTGTAATTAAGTAATTTACTCTATTACCCTATATATATATTTTTACATTTATTTATTTATTTTTTACATATAATTGTAGTATAGTAAGTCCAGCTATTAGTATGATTTTTTTCTCAATTTGGTCTCCCTTGATTTAGCATGTCTGTCCCAATTATTTACTCCTTGGGGCTGTAGGTCTCTCCTTCACTTACTATACTGGTTGTATGATATTCCCAGCATCATCCTTTAATTTGAACCTCTCATTCCTGCCTCCAAGACTTCTCCAGAGCAACACCAGTCCTCCGGAACACACTTCCAAAGGCTATCCGGGCAATTAATGACATACAAAACTTCAGGTGTGCACTCAAAACATACCTCTTCAGGGAGGCATACCATATCTCCTAAACCAAACCCCTCTGGATGCCACATGATAACATGCTCCCTGACCTACTGACTACAATCCCTGCTAGCCACCATCAACTGCCCCCCTGCAGTCACACCGTTTCTGCCATCACATGGCTTAATGTCTGACCATTGTCAATGTGTATAGCATCCCTCACTCTCTTAAACCTTAAAGGGGTTGTCAAAACTTTTACTATTGATGATGTATCCTCAGGATGAGTAATCTGTAGCTGATCAGTGGGGGTCTACTTGCTGGACTGCTGTCAGCACTGCAGTACCCCAGGTTAGTACTATAGGCTCAGCTCCCATTGAATTCAATGCAGTACAAAATTAGGCCGCTTTAATACAAACAGCGCTACCTGCTTCCAGCACTGTCTGCACAGACAGCTGCCTTGGCAAACATCTGATCGGTGGTTATCCTGAGAGACATAACCCAACCAATAAACTATTGATGATCTGTACTGAGGATAGGTCATCAATAATAAAAGCCCCAGACAACCCCTTTAATGGAGGTCTTTATATTAAGCACTAATGGCAGCATCAGTCAGCAAGTAACGTGCACATATCTGGTATCTTTATACGCAGAAGAATAGGGGTTTATTTTCTGTGCTACATTTAATTCCTTATACCCACTACCTTAGAGTATTTGGGTAACGAACTGAGGAAAGTTGCATTTTTTCCAATTTTCTGTCCTTTCAGATAAAGCCAAAAGATAAATGATTCTATTTTGATCCTATAAGAAAGCCCTGAATGTCATGCAAAAAAAGCAAAACAAAACATATTGGTAGACTATGACATGAAAAAGAAATGCAACTTCAAAATATATTAGTCCAAAACTCATTAATGACCCTTGGTCCTGAAAGGGTTAAATATAAAAATGTACGTCAACAGTTCCCTATAAAAGTATTCAAAAATGTGCCATGAACTTTCAGAGTTAACTGTTCGGTTTTCAGAAAATGACTGTTGTTTTTTGTATAACTAAAAGATACATAATTATATCTTGCTTGCTTACCGGTTGCTCAGTTTCAAGATCTCTGTTTGCTGTCATACAGTGGGAACCTTCAGAATTACAGGGGGAAATTACTAAGCCGGGATTCCATAGCATGCTGAATACAGGAGAAGGTGCACACTGCTTTATGTATTCGGCACATGCCCGGCACCTCCATGCGCCTTCACAGAGATGTATGCCTGGTCCCAACCAAACGTACATTTCTGGCATAATTTATGTCAGTTTCTGGTGTAAATTATACATAAATCTGTTGGTCCGGAGCGGCCGTGCCCCCTTTAGATAAGCCCGACCAGGAGAGACGGTTCAGCCCGACTACCAGAGCGCTTGCTAGCAGTTACTACCATGCAGCGCAGGAAACGTTTTAATGTTCTTTTTAAAGGTATGTATTGATCAAAAAGGATAACAAAGTACATTTGAAAAAGTACACTGCTTCATTGTTTTACAGGTGTAGGCAAAGAACGCCAAAGTGATGACAGGTTCTCTTTAAGGGCTCTGCAACACGACTGTGGTATAAGAAAGTTGAAAAGTTATGGTGAACAGTACAGTTGCAACTTTTAGTCCTCTTTGCACTTCTTTTGCCACTTTTACGTAGTGGCCAGCAAAGTTATCTAGTTCATTGCTGGCATAAATGTAAATTCAAGGCGCACAAACAATAAAAGATACGCCAAAACTTATAACCAGGCATGTGTTTCTTAGTACAGGGTGGCCACGGAAAAGTAGCCTGACGCCGCACTTTTATGAAAATTGTCTAAAGAAAATCTGTCTTTTTTGCCCTTAGCAACCAATCACATCTTTCCCTGGCTCACTGCTGCTAAAGGCAGACGTTAAATTGTTATTTAATATTGTTCTCGTGTTATTATTGTCATACGTTGGTGCTTATGATCTCACAACTTCACCTTTTGCCTCTGCAGTCTGCGGGAAGAGATACAAGAATCGGCCCGGGCTGAGCTACCACTACACCCACACTCATCTGGCTGAGGAGGAGGGAGAGGAGAATGCCGAACGATATCTAATCCCCTTCCATAGGAAAAATAACCACAAACGTGAGTTTCATGGCGTTATCGAAGGAGGCGTAAGCCACATTTTTCAACCAAAATAAGGGATAATGTAGAAGTTTGCAGAACATTATGGACTGTATGAGGCCGTTCCTTGGCATTAGTTTGCATCTTAGTAGATCGTCATGTAGGAGGAATATGATTTTGGTGCTAATAGAGTGGATTTAGGTACTACTCAGGTACCTTGGATACTTTAGAGCTTATGCACCATTATAATCTATAATAAAATGGAATGACTAGGACTGCTCTGTCCAACATACAACATGCTTTACTTGAAGCGCAACTCTTATTTTGGTTCGTAATTAGTGCAGTTCTGTTCTGATTTTCATGAGTCTAGTGTTTGTTGATGACTCATGTCCTGTTTCCCACCACGGGTCTATTATTCATCAGGGAGTAGAACCTGTTGGCATGCAGTTCGCATTTCCGGAGAAGGCAGGACTTCTTTATTAAAACTGTCTAACAGTAAGACAGTCCTTGTTGCCCATAGCAACCAATTACAGAAATGAAATGGTTACTGTGGGAAACAAGGACAGTCTTACTGTTAGAGAGTTTTAATTAAGGAGGCCCAAATGTTTCTCAGTACTAAAAGTATGGGTTAATTGGAGTATTTTACGGAAGGGCGTATTTTTCTGGTATGTACGGGGTGGCCACTTCGTTAATGGAATATTAGCTGCAATTTTCGGGCAAAGTTTCGAGGTTGCACTGTACCGAGGAAGACAACCATTTGGCAACTTGCAAAACTATCTGGAAACAGCAGGAACTTTGTTGGATGCACATCAGGGAGGGTAGCTGAGGATGTCAGCGGTCACTGTCTAGGATGTGAAGTTTTGTTTGCTTCATTCCCAACAAAAGTCTCTTTGTCGTGTATGACTAGAAACTGGTAAGTCCTTGCCAGCCTGTAGAGAGCAGCTAAGAAAATGCAATAGAAACCCTACCATGTCACAGTTATTCAGGAACTGCAGCCACCTGATATGGTGAAGTGTGTGCAGTACGGGGAGCGGTTCCAGTGAAATGTAGGCCAACATCAAGAACTGTTGGACATCAGGTGGTTCCATCTGTGTGGCCATGTGAATAGCCAAAGGACACAGATTTGTGTCATAACTAACTCACATGAAATCCACTGCATCTTTTAAAAGTTGGTGTTTGCTCCACATTGTCCTACCGTTGCATCACCAGCCCTATCTTCTTCAATGACACCATCAACATCGAACATTACGTGACATTCACAGAATTTGTGAACCTGTGGAATGATGAGGAACTGCAGAATGGTTACTTTCAAGAACACGGGGTGACTTGACACATGTTCAACCAGCAGAAATTTGTTCTTTCGTTGGGGCAGGATCATCTCAAAAGGTTTGCAACCACCAAGATCACCGGCCCTTACATTGCCAGAATTTTCGTGCTGGGCCACTGAAAGGGTAAAGTTTTTGCCAATAAACTCCACATTATTGCCTCACTGAAGAATAACATTAGATGTGAATTTGCCACAATTAATGTGGGCGTATTACAGTGCACTGTCGACAATATGGCTTCAGAAGTGTTTAGCGTTGGGCAGTGTCTGTTTCTACATTTTCTGTGATGACTCTGAGCTCACCAAAATCCAGGGTAGGCGTCAGTATTCACTTCTGTGACTTATCATTGTCCCGGACAAAAATATTGTGAAATTACTGGGTTGGGCTTTGAGTGAATAACTCTTATTGGCAATCATACTGAAATTTTTTTGTCTGGCCAGTAGTGTCATATAATGCCCCCTAGTGGATTAATAGTCATGAAATTCAGAAGTATTGGATGGAATTTACCCTGAATTCCCTCCTCTAGACATCTTGACACTAGACATAATTCTGACCATTAGCATTGTTATTCCTATGGAATTTAGTCATAAAAACACCTGTATACATAATAGGATGTTCACTTGTCTCAAAGTTGTGTTATGTTACATACATTTTCTTCCACAATCATTGCCAATGCTAAAGGGAGGTGACAGGCAGATGGGTGATGTATTTTTTATACTCACCTGCTCCCTGGTTCCTGCGCTGTCACCTACTGAGGATTCCCTGCCACACAGTATTGTGACTCTTTCTCAGATTGACGTGTGGGTGCTCTCTCATACAAGTCTATGGGAAAGCATGGGTACTGCAATCTAAGAAGAGTCACAGTGCCATGCGATGCGCGATCTTCAGCTGGTGGCAGCGCAGGAACCAGGGAGCGGGTGAGTATAAAAGTAAAATCACCTGGCTCCATGTCACCTCCCCTAACGGCAACATAATGTAGTTTATGGTACTGCAGGGACAGGTTCACTTTCATTGTTATTTTTGTGTTTCGTTTTGCTTTTTAAGGAAAGGATTCTAGACATTAATTCTATGGAAAACCACATGTGGTTTTTCTTGATGTTTTTTTCTCCTTTGGAGTCAATCCACCTGACGCTAGCAGAGATGGGACAGGCGGTGGTCCGATAATGTTGTACACTTATTGTCTGCTACTTTTGGAAAACAACAAGAAAAGAAAAAGAAAAGGAACAGCTAAGGAGAATTGGCAGCAGGACACCAGAGGACAAATCAAGGGCGTTAAGTGGAAGCATATCCTCATTATACCCCATGTGGATCCAAATGTAAAAGTTCCTCTGCCATCTCCACCATTGTAGCCCTCAAAGAAAGTACCTTTTTGGTGGCAACTTAAATTAAGGCAGTTTTCCAGAATCTGGGGAGTTACAGACTTCTTCTCCGAGCCAATAAAGTGATATTCCTTCTTTTGATTGCCACTCAAGGCTTTGATGCTGTTTTTATACATTGGGTACTGTTATACCCTCTAGTTATTAGAGCTAACAGTGCCCTCATAATAAGTGTTCTTGAACTCCATATTAAAGTTTACTTTAATATACATAAAATGCAGAGTAAATGTGTAAATAAATTGTGTTTCTTTTGTCATAAGTTCAGCTTGTATTATAATCCAGAGCTGCATTTACAATTCAGCTGGGTGTTGTTGGAAACAGTCAACACATTTAGTGACAGTCATGTCCCGAGTGGTTTAGGCCTCCTGTCCAGGGGCGTATCAGTAAAATTTTGCGTCTTACTGGTGTTTGTAAATACCAGCTCTGCCGGGTGAGAGTCAACAAAGACTGTCTATGGGCAGCGAGTGTACTGCGCATGCCCGTGTATCTCACGCACGCGGTCATGCGCAGTGTGTCTCTGTCTTTTTTTTCTTAAATTCCCCGCTCTGTTTCATAGCAGGGTTGCATATGAAATCATTGCCTAAACACTGCCTATACAAAACTATAGGGCTCACACTGCATGATATGCCGAGGAATAGATCATGCTGCTATCTATTTCTCGCATGTAGCTGCACGCAGTGTCTTCACACTCATGTGCATGAATCAGTGAAAATCTATTGACTTTCCTTGACTCCATTCACCGCGCATTACGTGGCCGTGCATTGATGCGTAATATGCAATGAAAAAACGCCCGAGATATGAGCCATTAATTGAACTCATATAATGCAGTGGTAAAGTCTGTTCACCCTGTACAATCCCAGGACTAAGAGGCCACCTATTCAGTTTTCATCCAGCACAGCACTATCCTTATAAATGTGGCCGTGTCTGGTACTACAGCTCATCCCATTCAAGTAAATGCAGTACTAGACATAGCCATATTCATATGTACAGCATACATAATATATAGGCTCTTAATTCTGCTAAATGGTGAGTGTCCCAGTGTGGGGTCATATATCAATCCTTGTCTTAAAGGGATTGGGCCAATAGAAAGTTATTCCCTATCCAAATTGCTTGTATTTCACAAAGTTCCCATTGAAATTAATAGATTGGCGGCGTGCATGCTCAACCTCCCTCCATTCATGGGAGACCTTATAAAACCCCTGTTCTCCTAACTGGTAGGTCTCCATGGTTGGAACCCCACTGATCATAATGTTATTCCATATCCTGTGGAGAGCAGATAACTTTATACCTTGGCACAACCCCATTGAGAATAAGGTGTTCATTGAAAATCCTTATAAGTGTACCTCAAAGGGAATTAATGTTAAAAGGGTTTTCCAGGACCATCCTCAGGACAGTTGATCAACATTTGATTATTGGGGTCTGCCGTCTGGGACCATCAGATGTTTTAAAAGACTCTAGGGTAAGCACCACGGCCCCATCAAACGACTGATCAGTGAGGGTCCGCCACCGATTAAATATTTATGACTTATCCTAAGGGTAGGTTATCAGTATTTTAGTCCTGGAAATCCTCTTTAAAGATCCCCAATTGCACACAACAATCGGATTTGATTTATTATCCCTCTTGGCTTACAATCAGAAACTTAGCAGAATCATTAACTCCGTCCAGACATCTGCTGTAAGAAGGTACGGATACATTTCTATAGTCATTTCTAGAATGGCGGCTTCTAGGGAGCCTGTTCCAGGCATCTGCAGGATACGATGCAGTCCTGAATCATTTAGCTTTGCTGTAGAAGTTTCTGTAGTATTGCAGGGAAGGCTCCTGGCTTTCTATAAGCACAGATTCTTCCATCCCCCATTTCTATGTCTGTTTCTCTAATTGAAACAATAAATCAGGGAGAGATATATTAAATCCATGCTGCATGTTTTTGGCGGTCCCTCGGATGCAGACAGTTGCCATGGAAACAGAGGAGTGACAGGGGTAGGTTATCAGTTTGGGTGATGGCAATGCTCCCTCCCTGCTTCCCTAAAATAATCATACCACCCACTTAACCCCTTCTGTGCCTGTCTCTGCGTCAGCCGTGGCATTTCCATACAGTTCTGACTTTTTTTTTTGCCTTCTCAGACTTCTACAAAGAGCTGAACTGGGTGCCAGAGATGCAGCCGCGACATACAGGTGAGAACCCAGGTCCTCTGCTCCGTCAAACATAAAAAGTTTTACTTTCGCCAAATGCTCTCAAATTATTCAAATTGTTATTTAATGGTTATGAAAATGACACTTTTCTATAAAACAACTTTTTATGTTAAACTTATTTTTGTAAGAAATTTTTTGATTTTGTCTTTCTGTTTTCTATGTCATGATCTAGATTTTTATAAATCCTAAAATCTTGTAGTTTTCACACTGACCATTAAGCCTAAGGGCTCTTTTACATGAGCGTATTAGCGCAGCATATTACGCAGGTCATTTTTACGCGTCTAATACGCAATGAATAGAACTTATTGATTGCAATCGGTCCATTCACATATATGTTCCGTCACATAAAGAAAAACACAGAATGTTCTATTATACGCCGAAATAAGCTATTGAAGTGAATGGGCTAGAAAACATCTCTGATCACAGGCAGGATTACAATGAAAGGTGACACTTACAAAGTATTATGCGGGTGAGGAAAAAATGCTGCAAAGTAAGAATGCTTTCAAAAATAGAAGTGTTAATAGTTTATTTTTGTCAACTAACTAAATGCAAAGTGATGAACAAAAGAAAAATCTAAATCCCATCAAATTTGATGTGACCGCCCTTCTTCCACACCTTTCCATTTTTTCCACACCTGCCTAAAACTTTTGCACAGTACTGTATATAGATAACACAGGATCCACCATGCATAATAGGTGATGGTCACAGCTGACCTCCTCCTCCTCCGTGCACAATTACCTCTGCACAGAGCATGCCCACAACAGTGTCCCATAGAAGTCAATAGGTCAGCTCCTGGTGTCTACGGCCCAAAGCATATTTCTAAATACTATTAAAGGGTTATCCAAAAATCCAAAGCTAGAACTGTATGACCAGTGGGGGTTACCACAATGAGTCCCCCACTGATGAGTGTTCCCTGTCTCCCACTTCTTGTCACTTTTCACACCTGCAGAGACATCCGACTGAATGGAGTGCTTGCAACGCGTGAGCAGCTGCTGCTCCATTCAATGGATTTCTATGGGAACGTTGAGGTGAAGGGATCTGAACGTTCCCATAGGAAACCATTGGTTCTAATAGCTGCGTGTTTTTTAGGTGTGTGAATGAGCCCTAAAAAAATTCACATTCAGAAATAAAATGGATTATAAAAGTGGAATGTGTGTCTCTACCTGGTTTTAAGTAGGGAGAAAATATAAGTGATATATTCCCTTTAACCCCTTAGTGATAAGGCCTATTTTTGACCTAAGGACACAACAATTTTTGGAAATATTCTATCTCCACTTTACAAAAGCCATAAGTTTATTTTTCTGCTAACATGGCCATATTAGGGCTCCATTTATGTGTGGTGAGCTGTAGTTTTTATTGGTACCATTTTGGGGGTACATATGGCTTTTTAAATCAGTTTTATTGCATTCCTTTGGGAGGCAAAATTAACCAAAAAGCATTTGGGCTCAGTTTTCCCCCCTCTCTTTTAATGCAGGAAAAAAAGTGTTCAATTTATTGTACTGGTGGTTACAGATGCAACTATACCAAACGTGATTTTTTTTCTTAAATGAAAATGCGTGCAAAAATTTTTTTTAACATTTAAAAAAAAAACCAACAATTTTTATTTTCTTTTTTTATGTTTTTGTAGGGGACTTGAACCTGTAATTCTATGATTGCACTGATAATACATTGCACTGATAGTCATTTTCTATTGCAATGCATTATCGCTAATCATTGCAATTTCAGGCCATGGCAGACCCAGACGTCATTGTGTGGCGTCTGGTTGCCATGGCACTCCATCTTTTCTTTGCGATTACATAGCAGAGGGCCGATGACCTCACAGAGAGAGCGCGCTCCCTCTGTGAACATTTTACATTGATCGTGGCATGTAAGGGATTTTACAGTGAGGATTAGTGTTCTCACCGATCCCTGCTGTTCCGGAGGGATACTGGCTGTTATTCACAGCCCGCTCCCACTGTGGATGGCGTCAGCCCAGCTTCTAGGCCTGCACTATCCATAGGCCGCCTGCACATGGACAGATTTGCATTGCGCAATCCAGAGCAAGCGGAAATAAATTGCAATTTTCTGCTTGGGGCGAGAAAAAAATCATAGCATGCTCTATTTTTAGGTGGATCACCATTGCAAAAAGGTCGCAGAATCCACGTCATCGCCTAGTGATGGTGCGCCATAATCTGTACTGCACATGTGCAACGACCAACACATCCGCAGTACAGAATATGAAGAACCCGGACAGTTATGGGCCACCGGCTGGGCACAGGGTCGAATTCCACTACAGGATCTCGTATTCGGAATCCGACCCAATCGTGTGCAGGCGGCCATAGGATGTAAGTTTACATCGATCTATGGGAACCCCTTCCCAGTCGGGTTGTAAATTTACATCCTAGGGTGGGAATGGCTAAAAGGGGTTTTCCGAGCAAATACTATTGATGACCCATCCTCAGGATAAGTCGACAATAGTGTATCGGCAGTGATCCGCCGCTCGGGATTCCCGACAATCAGCTGATTATTCAGCTTACTATCAGTTCAGCGGGGCTGGATGTTGTTATCGGGGGTCGGAGCATGAAGTCTCAGATGGCTACACTGCCATTGAAATTAATGGTGGTGAAGTAGTTTATGAGACTTCCTATGGAGACTAAAAAAAAAGGAAAAAAATAAGTGAAAAATGTTTTTTATTGTAAAAAATAAATTTCAATAAAGGTTTAAACTCCCACTTTCCCAAATATGTGATTAAAAAACACACCTCTGTGTGTTGCAGAAACCCCGTTAATATATATTTATAGCAGTAAGAGTTTGGATTTCTGATACTGAGTTCAAAATCTCTTGTATACACATAGATTGAAAGCCTAACATTGTGGATTCCTGCAGCTGCCAACAGAGGGCGCTAACTGCATACTGTGTTATTACTGATTGCGTTCTATATCCGTCTGCAGGAAGCTCCGGAGCTTCACGTGTAAGAAATAAATGTGTGCAGAATTTTGAATCTATTTAAATAAAAAATGGTATTTTAGTGCAAATATTCACTTTTAGGCAGAGGCGGTCACTTCCTTCATTGTGGACAACATACTGATATATGTGTTAGCCCCCCCCCCCCCCCCTAAAGAGATGTATTTTTAGGGCACACTTAATACTGTGGGTATTAGTGAATAACCTGATTTTCTAGGGTAGCGCATTCCACAGAACTGGTGCAGTTTAGGAAAAGTCTTCGAGACGGGAGTGGGAAGTTCGGATTATGGAGGAGATATTAGTCTGAGGTCATCAACAGAGTAGAGGTCCCGGGTAGGATGGTAGGCAGAGATGAGAGAGGAGATATAGAGTGGTGCAGCGCTGTGGAGAGCTTTATGGAAGAGGATGATGGATATAAATTGCATTCTATAGTGGATAAACCACCACTGCAGTGACTGATACTTCGGAAACATCAGTATAGTGACTGGCACGGGGTGGAGGCATCAGTGCAATGACTGATACCATGGAGGCATCGGTGTAGGGACTGGCACAGGGTGGAGGCATCAATATTAGTGACTGGCACAGGGTGAAGGCATCAGTGTAGTGACTGGCACAGGGTGGAGGCATCAGTGTAGTGACTGGCACAGGGTGGAGGCATCAGTGCAGTGACTGATACCATGGAGGCATCGGTGTAGGGACTGGCACAGGGTGGAGGCATCAATATTAGTGACTGGCACAGGGTGAAGGCATCAGTGTAGTGACTGGCACAGGGTGGAGGCATCAGTGTAGTGACTGGCACAGAGTGGAGGCATCAGTGTAGTGACTGGCACAGGGTGGAGGCATCAGTGTAGTGACTGGCACAGGGTGGAGGCATCAGTGTAGTGACTGGCACAGAGTGGAGGCATCAGTGCAATGACTGATAATTCGGAAACATCAGCATAGTGACTGGCACAGGGTGGAGGCATCAGTGCAGTGACTGATACCATGGAGGCATCGGTGTAGTGACTGGCACAGGATGGAGATATCAGTGTAGTGACTGGCACAGGGTGGAGGCATCAATATTAGTGACTGGCACAGGGTGAAGGCATCAGTGTAGTGACTGGCACAGGGTGGAGGCATCAGTGTAGTGACTGGCACAGAGTGGAGGCATCAGTGTAGTGACTGGCACAGGGTGGAGGCATCGGTGTAGTGACTGGCACAGGGTGGAGGCATCGGTGTAGTGACTGGCATAGGGTGGAGGCATCGGTGTAGTGACTAGCACAGGGTGGAGGCATCGGTGTAGTGGCTGGCACAGGGTGGAGGCATCGGTGTAGTGGCTGGCACAGGGTGGAGGCATCGGTGTAGTGGCTGGCACAGAGTGGAGGCATCGGTGTAGTGACTGGCACAGGGTGGAGGCATCAGTGTAGTGACTGGCACAAGGTGAAGGCATCAGTGTAGTGACTGGCACAGGGTGGAGGCATCAGTAAAGCAGTTGGACAGAAACATGAGCCTGGCTGCTGCATTCAGGATGGATTGCAGAGGGGAGAGTTTACTGAGAAGAAGAACACCGATCGGTAGTGAGTTGTAGTTATCAAAATAGGAATGGATCAGGGCAACAACAAGAGTTTTTACTGTTTCCAAGTAAGGCTGCCTTCACAGTTGCGAGAAAAACGAGTGTTTTTCAGCATTACAAAAGTGAGTGAAAACGCAGAATTCTGAAACAAATGATTTTCACTCATGCGATGTGGAGTGAAAAAAAAAATCGCGGCTTGCTCCATCTTTCCCTGTTCTTTTTTTCAATCTCTCATGTTTTCCTATGAAGCCTCCTTTGTATTCCATCGCAAAGCACGAACTTGCAATTTTCATTCAATGCGTTTTTAACATTAGAAACTTCTATTGTCTTTCTCATGAGAAAATTGTGCAAAAAAAAAAAAAAAGCACAAGAAAATCGCAAGCGCTGATGCTCAAAAATCATGTGAAAAAAGTTGCGATTCTGACGCGATTTTCTTGCCTCAATATCGCGATCACCAGTGTGAAGGAGCCCTAAGAAATAGGCGGATTCAGGAGATGTTTTTGATTTCTGATTACATGAATATATGGAGTGAAGGAAAGATCGGAGTCAAGTATGTCCCCAGGACAAGCGGGCGTGCTGCCTCGGAGGTACTGTAGCACCACACACTGAGATGGAAATATTGGGATTAGGTCGGTGACTACATGATGGAAACACAAGTTCTGTTTTTGAAAAACTCAGTTTCTAGACTTGTAGACTGTTATTTCTATGGAGCGTCAGCAAACTGGTAAGATTACTGAATAGTTTGACAGAGGAAGTAAAAAGAGATTGCTGAAAACTTTCGGACAGTTTTTCCAATTTATCTGCAAAAGGGTCTTGGCCTAAATTGCTGCGAATTGTTCTAAAATGTTTGCACAATTTTGGAGTAAAATAGGCCAACTAATAGGTGGTCTAAACTTAGACTAGACAGTCTTAAAATTTGACAGATTTATCATGCAGTGATAAACTTGTCCGTCTTAAGACTGTCTAGTCGTACATTTGCACCGTCCAACTTTTAGACAGCATTAGTAAATAAGCCCCCTTGTATACGGGCTGAGGTTTCCTGGCTGATACAAATATTACAGTGCCTACATCTGACCCTCACATTATAAGTAACTGATCTTCACATTTCATTATATATCCTCATTTACACTTTGTGGTGAACCTAAAAGTCTGGGTGAGAAACAAATCAGTAAATCCAGCGGCCGCAGCTGTCACAGGTATCAATAATGACAGCTGAGGCCAAAGTAGCAAATCCAGGAAGCGAGCCAGAATAAAACCAAACAGACATAATACACGCCATAGGGGATTCCCAGGCTGTGAGACGCTGCCAGGGCACACTGGGGGGCATGGGAAAACAACACTGAGGTTTATAAGGTACTGGTGCTCAAGAAACAGTCATAGCAATCAGGTGCAACTGATACTATTGTGTCGTGTGAATACAGATAATGTACCGATAAACCAGTAACATGGTGTGAATATATAATGGAATACTAAAGGTACAAAGAAAAATCCTGAGAGCACTAACCAAGAAATGCAGAATGAAATGCTAAACATGTCTTCCAAATCGGTAAACTAATCCTCTCTTTACTGTATTGCAGTAAAGAAAGCTCCTGACGGCTCGGTCATTGCGAATGGTTATTGTGACTTCTGTCTAGGAGGGGCCAAGAAAACTGGGTGTCCAGAGGACCTGATTTCCTGCGCTGACTGTGGTCGTTCTGGTAAGATAAGGGCAAAGGAGACCTTTTAGAGTATATTTGGCTGTTAGATTTCATTAGAGACACTTTGGTATTAAGTGTTTCGGTTGGGTGAATTCTTTATGGCATGGCTTGAACTGGGTGTTGGATAGCGTCCAGTCCGGATGTATTGGACTCTTTTTCACTGGTTTAAATTATTAATCTTGTTATTTGTATAGCGCCAAATTATTCCACAGCACTTTCAAGTAATTTTTATGTATTACCCCCCACCAAGCTGGGTACTCATTTTACAAACCTCAGAAGGATGGAGGGCTTGAGCCGACTCCCTGAACCACACGGGGATTGAACTTGCAACCTTCAGGTCGTGAGCGAGAGCTTAGCACTCTGCACCATGCAGGGTTTAGGTTTAGTGCTTGCGGTGTCAATGTGTGAAGTTTAATGCTCCCTGGTTTAAATCATTATTAGGGACCACCACAAGTCAGTATGGACTAAGCTACCAGGCACCTTTAACTGCCCCCTTAGCATGACTAGTTGGAGGTAAACAGATGATGGTATGAAGAGGCACTGCCAAATCGAGATCCAAGAGAATAGTCAAATCCAACCCAAGATCTGGGTCATAAGCTCAGGTTCAAATATGGTCGACCTTTTTGGGTTAGGGAATCTGGAGAAGTAAACCTGACTCCTCATTAAAAAAAAAAAAAATAGCTTATATTATGCGTTTTGAGGTTACCTGGTGCTTCCTCAGTAAAAGCTGAGCTGTGTACAGCTGTAGCTACACTTGGCCACTCATCTTCAATCCATGCAAGCTAAGCAATAGTTATAACTGTACACTGTCCAACTTTATCCTAGAAGGAGTTGATGTATGCCTGCAGTTACATTCCAGACAGATATACAAATGATGAGAGTTGTGGTGAAAAGATGGATGGTTTTGTCATCTGAGGCCCTAAAAGTGGTTCCACCCTTGGCTTATATAAAGACTCTCAGAGGCTCCTTGTGTGTAGTGACCTCTTTTTCCGCTTGTGTAGAGCTTGTTGACCACTAGACGCCTCTACGACTCAATTGAAGAGATTTCACCTAATTCACAAAGTCTGAGAGGGGTGTATTATTGGAATAAGAGAAGCTGGATGGTCGTATCAACAAATTGCCGACACCAGGGCCGTTCTGACTAGAATGTTAGAAAATGTTGGGACCAGTGTATGTGTGAGGGCACACAAGATGACCAGGCTCAAGACACCCTCGAGAGACCACCAGTGGAGAGGACCATCTGATCATCCGACAAACACAAGCAGCTCCAACTATTTCATTCTCCGCCATCCAGAGACAGGTGGCACCATCATTACAGGTCTCGGTGTCTGTTGGAACCATTTCCAGGCACTTGGCTGAAGGACATTTGGTCTCACAGCACCCATTACATATACTGCCTTTGACACCCACCCACCGTCGCCTTCGTGTGCAGTGGTGTCATGAACAATATAGCTGGACTGCTCTCGTGGTATGAGAGACAATGACAGCTCAGCGATATGTTCAGGACATCCTGCAGCCACATGTGTTGCCTCTCATGGCAGGGCTTACACAAGATATTTTCCAAAAGGATAATGCTTAGCTGCACACACAAGAGTGTCACAGGAATGACTCCACAACATTGCCACACGTTCATGGCCTGCCCGGTCATCAGATTTTTTGCTAATAGTACATGTATGGGACCATCTGGGGCGCCAACTTTAACGACTTAGACGTTTGCGCAATCTAAAGGCTCATTTACGGCAAATGTGGAGCGATATGCCGCAGGATACCATACGGAACCTGTATGTCTCCTTGCCCGCTGATATCACATCTTGCATCTTGCTAGAAACGGCCTAACACTGCACGAAAGCCTCTCTGCCGCCCGTGTCATATCTTGCGTCCAGGGTAGAGGCGGTACAACAGGCTACTAGAGCCTCCATGCCCACCCGTATCACATCTTACATCCAAGGTAGAGGTGGTACAACAGGGTGCTAGAGCCTCCATGGCCGCCTGTATCACATTGTGCATTCAAGCTAGAGGCAGTACAACGGGGTACTAGAGCCTCCATGCCTGCCTGTATCACATCTTGTATCCAAGCTAGAGGTGGTACAACAGGGTACTAGAGCCTCCATGTCCGCCCGTATCACATCTTGTATTCAAGCTAGAGGTGGTAGAACAGGGTACTAGAGCCTCCATGCCCGCCTGTATCACATCGTGCATCCAAGCTAGAGGCAGTACAACAGGGTACTAGAGCCTCCATGTCCACCCATATCACATCTTGTATCCAAGCTAGAGGCGGCCCAACAGGGTACTAGAGCCTTCATGCTCCCCAGTATCACTTCTTGTATCCATGCTAGAGGCAGTACAACAAGGTACTAGAGCCTCCATGCTCGCCTGTATCACATCTTGTATCCAAGCTAGAGGCGGTACAACAGGCTACTAGAGCCTCCATGCCCACCCGTATCACATCTTGTATCCAAGCTAGAGGCGGTACAACAGGGTACTATAACCTCCATGTCCACCCATATCACATCTTGTATCCAAGCTAGAGGCGGTACAACAGGGTACTAGAGCCTTCATGACCGCCTGTATCACTTCTTGTATCCATGTTAGAGGCAGTATAACAAGGTACTAGAGCCTCCATGCCCCCCATATCACATCTTGTATCAAAGCTAGAGGCGGTACAGCAAGCTACTAGAGCCTCCATGCCCACCTGTATCACATCTTGTATCCAAGCTAGAGGCGGTACAACAGGGTACCAGAGCCTTCATGCCCGTTCATATCACATCTTGAATCCAAGCTAGAGGCGGTACAACAGGGTACTAGAGCCTCCATGCCTGCCTGTATCACATCTTGTATCCAAGCTAGAGGCGATACAACAGGGTACTACAGCCTCACTTCAAGGGGTCAGTTTTCCGCAATAAATTCTCCTCTTGCTTTGATATTGTAATCACTTATATTAACGTTACAATCACACAGAGAAGTTTCAATCAATTCTGATTACTCCTTCTAAGTGCTTAATTTGTATGATCCCTATACTCCTCAGTATTAGTGTTCAATCCCCATCATTCTTCTCTGTATAAGTGTACAATACCTAGTCTTCTTTTATGTTTACGTGTGCTATCCTCATTTTTCTTCTTTGTATAGGTGTACGACCCCTATTAGTCTCCTCTGTATAAGCGTTCTTTTTCATTGTGTATGTGTAGGGCCCCTATTCTTCTTCTTCTCCTCTATATACCTGTAAAACCCCCACTCTTCTCTGTACAAGTATAGGACCCCTATTCTTCTCCTCCGTATAAGTGTGGAAACTATATTCTTCTTCTTTGTATAAGTGTACGACCCCCATTATTCTCCTCTGTATAAGCGTAAGGCCCCCATTCTTTTTCTCTGTGTACGTGTAGGGCCCCTATTCTTCTTCTTCTCCTCTATAGACATGTAAAAACCCTATTCTTCTCTGTACAAGTATAGGACCCCCATTCTTCTCCTCTGTATAAATGTAAGACCCCCATTCTTCTCCTCTCTTTAAGTGTGGGAACGGTATTCTTCTTCTTTTTATAAGTGTATGCCCCCCATTCTTCTTCTCCTCTCTGTAAGTGTGGGACCCCTGTTCTTCTTCTCCTCCATATAAGTGTAGGACCTGTATTCTTCTTCTTTGTATAAGTGTATGACCCCCATTCTTCTTCTCCTCTCTGTATAAGTGTAGGACCTCTATTCTTCTTCTGCTCTGTATGAATTATTCTTCACCTTTGTATAAATATGGAACCCCCCATTGTTCTTCTTCTGCTCTGCATAGGTGTAGGACTCCCATTGTTCTTCTTTTTCTTCTTTGTAAGTAAAGGACCCCTATTTTTCTTTTCTTCTGTATTGATATACCATTGATATAATTCTCCCTTCTTGTAGGTCACCCCTCATGTCTACAGTTCACGGTCAATATGACGGCTGCTGTTAGGACTTACCGCTGGCAGTGCATTGAGTGCAAGTCCTGTATTCTATGTGGAACTTCAGAAAATGATGTAAGTATATTATATGATATTATGGCTTTATGTTCATTATTTTCATAATGTATTTACCATGCACAATGTACAGAGCATCCGCTCATGAGTACTTATCGCTATGTGTGTACATATAGGGTCCTGTTCACAGATTATATTGTCGCTTTGTTTGGGATTCTCCAATGTTCTGTCAGACGAGTACCACTAACTCTTCTCTTACCACAGGACCAGCTGCTGTTCTGTGATGACTGTGACCGAGGTTATCATATGTATTGTCTGAGCCCACCAATGTCGGAGCCCCCTGAAGGTCAGTAGCATTCCTCCTCTTAAATAGAAGCATTAGTCTGTAAAGCAGTCCTGGAAATTACTGGATAAAGATACTTACAATCTTTGCGCATACTAAAACTCGTCTTCACCATCCTAACTATACCCTTGTTACCAGTTCAGCCAGTGAGGAACAGCTAAAGCCCCCAAACATTACAACTACGTCATCGGAATCCACTGATAACTACAGCCGGATGACTCTCTGATGTTTATGGGGGCGGCTCAATTTTCTCGACATATGATGTTGGGAGAAAGAAGATTTGGGGACGTTGAATTAGAACACCTTCTGTTCCCTAAATGATAAGTAGTTGCCAGAGTTGTCTGGCTGCAGCTTACCTCCCTAGACACACACATTTTTCAACCATATTCCATCACCTCCCTTCATTTGACATAGTACCAAATGCCCCACTTTTTACTGTTTCTACATGATCTCCACTGTGGCATGTTCTTCAGTCCTTCAGGTCTCCTCTTGTGCTGCACATATTTACAGATACTCTCCTTGTAACGTTTATGCCGGCGTCGGAGGTGCTGTTATAATCAATACCATGGCACTGTGGCAGATTTGTCGTTTGATGGATCCAAACATTCGCTGATGGACTCCATTGATTTATAATGGGATCCATTGGTGTCTTGTATTTTTGACAGCAAGAATAGTTTTGCTCGTTGCCATCTAAAGTGGTTGATCCTCTCACGGAGGCTGTGAATGCTAATGTGAGCAGACACCTCTGTTCCACAAAACTCATCAAATGCAATTATAATAGTTGGGTCACCGAAGTGACCATCGTAAATGCTACCAGTAACCTCGTAACCGGAGCCTCATATATCTATCCTGGTTTGTATCAGTGTAGGACTTGTTTGTAATTTTGGAGACTTCTAAAAGGGGGCAAATACTTTTTTACTGCACATTTCTTAAGATCAGGATTTTCTTCTTGCAGGTAGCTGGAGTTGTCACTTGTGCCTGAGACAACTGAAGGAGAAAGCATCGGCCTACATCACATTGACCTAGAGCTATTGGCCCCCCCGGAGGACCAAAGATCACTGATCCTCTCAGACTGGTCTTGCTTATTCCCAGAATCCTCTGCTTCTCTCATCTCAGCACTACGGTCCTTTCCCTCCGCTCAGCGTCCTGAGCTGTGTAAAGTAGTTTTATTGGTTCGGCTGTGTATTAATACTATGAAATACTTACATTCTGCTCCTATTTATTTCTCCGCTACTTCTAAGGCTCTGATAACGTTCCCATCCGGCTACTGGCCGCAGCGGCCCAACCACATCCTCCATTGCGTTGCCCTGGAAAATTCACTGTATGATACGGATGAGATCCTGAGATATTTTGTGTTCCTTACTTTACAGATCCGCTTCTTTGAAATGAGATTCAGCTTTTCTATGCGGCCTATTAACACCTGATTACCATTATTAATGCGGTAAAGTTCCTCTAATCCGGCATGAGCACCAAAAAGGTGTCTGGTTATGAAATAGTGTTTTTGGACGTCGTAAGGCAGTTTATAAAACCTCCAGGAGGACGGTATGTTTTTTTAAAACTCCTGTTGCTTATACAGCAGCAACCTACGAAGCACTGACATCGCTCACATCAGTCCTTGTTAGAGGATTCTATCATAAGGCCTGTTACTATCTCTTCGCAGTGTATCGTTTCTGGTCTCCTGAGATTATTTTACAGTTTTTAGCCAGAAACGAGTGTCGGATTATTAATTTCAGATGCCAGATTAAAGGAATTCTACCATTTCCCATATATTTTGTATTAGCGTTCAGGACTGTGACTGTTGGTTCTTATGAGAGGACACTCCTGTCATTCCAGCCATATGGACTGCAGCAAATACTGTCCTTTAATATCACGACCTGCAAGCAGATACATTGAGGCACATATACTGGTGATTACAGGGGTCACTAGGAGTATATTGTGGGCTCATTAGGGCAGATTTACTATTGAAAAGCAAATCACGCCAGAAAACTGTCTTTCAGGCTTTGCACCTCATTTATGATGTGTTTTAGGCAATTTTAGACACTTTTTTTTTGCGAAGTCCTAAAACAGGGCATCACTTTGCAGGTAAATAGGTGTAGCTTAAATTTGACTTTTCACGCCAAAATTTTGGCAGAAAAGCTGTTGGAAAAGTAAGCCAGCTAATATGCGGTTTAAACTCAGGCTAGACAGCCTTAAGAATCAGCAGATTTATCATTCACTTTGATAAATCTGGCCCATTTTAACCCCTTCCCGACATGTGCCATACATATGGAGTGAGTTTGGGAACGCAATTATCGTTCACGCCAATTGCGACTTATAACCCTTTAAATGCTCCCAATCGGTGGGACACGAACGACCACAATGAGATCAATGGATCGCCATTCCGTAATTATGGCAGGCGGTGGCTTCTGAAGGCCCTCAGGGCTGCCATGATTGAGCACCTATTAGAATGCCTGTCAGAATATAGTATACCTGTCAATGCTATAGTACTGTATAAGTGATCAGCAGTGCCCTCTATTAAAATAACACATTATTACTTCAGCACAGTGAACACCGTCAGAAAAAAGCGGTACACGATGCCAAAATTGTGCATTTTTGGTCATTCTGACTTTTTTTTTTTTAAAGTGTTTTATTCTTTTTAAGCAGTACTACATTAAAAATGCTATGCAAATGTGGTACAACCATAACCATACTGACCTATAGAATAAAGAGAACATGTCATTTCTACTGCACCATGAATGCTGTAAGAGCACACACACACGGCATTTGCATTTTTTCCAAATCTCCAACACATTATAGGGTCCGTTAAATGGTACCATTGAAAAATACAACTCGTCCCACAAAACACGAGGCCCCATGTCACCCGAAAAATAAAAGAGCTGCAGTTTTTTTTTTAAAGTGGAGAAGAAAAAATGAAAACGATAAAACAAAAAAGGGCCGCAGCAGGAAGGGGTTAAGACTGTCTGTCTAAGTTTGCACTGTGCAAGTATTAGTTAGTTTTAGTAAATCTGCCCCATTGCGCTGGCATCAAATTTACATATGCATTTGTCCCAGTTTTTCCTGATTGTTCATGAGACCAGTCCGGGCTGGCATGGCAGGATGTGGCATCTCCCAATATCTCCGTCCAAACTAAACGTGGTTCACCAGTTCCCCGTCTCATATTAGTGGTAATATATACAGTTCAACTTTTTTTTACCAGCAACTGTGCCAACTTATGGTGCCATTTGTAGATGATCACATGGACTTGTTCCCTATTGTATCTGGCAAGGCTTTCATGGTAAATGGGTTGGGGTCACATGCCTAACTTGAAGCTCCTGGGCCCCAATGAAAACTTTTAATAGGGTCCCTCCAGTTATGATATGCCATTTATAGTAATGGTGTCCCCTCCTTAGCAGTTGGGCCACTTCAGGCCTAGGTGCAACTGCTACTTCAGTACCCAATATAGTTCCCCCCCACCCTTCTCCCATAGGGGTATTAGTATTAGCGTGGTGATTTGATTGACTTATCATCCGCCTTGCACAATTTTCTTCAGCAGTCAGGGCCATGATGGACTGCAGACCTTACAATGATGGTTTGTTAAAAGTGTTAGTAAATGCTCGCCAGATATATCAGTCCGTTACCAGTTTTATATGAAATATCTATTTACCTTTGAATCTGCAGACATATATGTACATCATAGGACTTCATCACCTGTAAATACACTCTCCTTGTCTGTAGATCTCCCTTTATATGATATCTCCTTCTTCTGTCTCATTTCCTGGCCATTGACGTATTGTTATACAGTAGCAGGGAAAGGGAGACGCAGCCTGGAATATAGGGCATTAGCCGTCCTTGAATATCAGAGGCACAATTTTCCACTTTCATTGTTTCTATTGAAGAAGAGACTATGTTGTCTCCAAAACTTGCAACTCAAGTGTATTCCATTAGCCGGTGAAAAGTATCACTTGAATTTCCGCCTCTTATCGCTTTTTACAATGGCTGCTTGTAACTTAATGATCATGCATTCATGCCGTGAACGTCCCTCCACTATGATTCCAGAATCCCTGGTTATACAACGCACAATGCTTCTTTTAGCCGCGGACCCCCGATTTGCACATGACTGTGAACTATAACTGGGGTCTAACAGGAATTCTTGACTCACCAGTGACCATGGCGTACCAGATACAGTTCTTAGTCTTGGAGTGAGCGAATGCTGAGCATGTGTGTGTCACTATGTACTAATGAAAACACAAAGCACTTAGTTAATGGAGAGCCTGAATGAGGAACATGGCTGTGTCTGTCCAGATAAAGTTTGTGCCCCCCCCCCCATTTTTCCCCCCATTATGGATTATACCGTGTAAGCCATTGATATTACACTTTTGAATGCTTTATACATACAGTGCACTGCATCCTGGTGTAAAAAGACATTGCATTGCCAAGATTAGTAGTCTATTGCTGCTCTCATGGTACTGCACATTTTATGTGCATTTGCTATGCAACTGCAGCTGCTATTGTTCTCTCTTGTCTGCCGTTCCAAACTGTGTGGATCCATAGTATATGCGATTCCTCAAGCGCAAACAAAAACATTTTACTCAATAGGTAAAAAACTTCCCAAGAGTTTATAACTGCACCATTGGTATCACCTTGGTTGCATTAGTTTTCCAGTGTGGTCACATGTAACATGCACAGTAGAGGGGATTTCTGTGGCATGTTATGGCTTTTTTAATCATGTCCTTGCATTTTTCGGTTGCAAGGAATAAAACTGCCCAATATATAAGCCTTGACTATATATGTTACATGCAGCACCAATATCATGGGGTTCCCAATGAAATAATAGATACCAAAACTGCTCCTTAAAGGAGAACTCCAGTATTATATCTTGTTTAAAATGTTGTATATGTATAAGGGGTTTTCCCATCTTATAATGTTAAAGAATATTGCTAAGACCTCCACTAATACCAGCAAGGGATGAAGGTCCTGAGAAGGAAACTATCAAGTGTAAGGGCGCCCACCCACTGGCGATTTTTTTTTCTTTGCGTTTTTTCTCAAGAGCAATTAGAATTGAATGTACTCCTGTCCACTGGCGTTTTTTTTAGCGGTGCGTTGCGTTTTTTAACATAGGAACTGTCAGTTGCATATGTGTCCTTATTTTTCTCCTAATGCACCCATGAATGTCAATGGAAATTAATGGAAAAGGCGCGAAAAAGCCAGGAAAACGCGGCAAAAACGCGCCGAAAACGCTGCGTTTTTCACGCACGAAAATCGCAAACGCCAGTGGGTGGGCGCCTTAAGGGACTATTCCGGAGAAGTAAACTGTCAAGAGGAAGGGCGATGTTGCAATTCCTTGCACATCAGGCGCACCACTGGGAAGGAGCCACAAGGCTTAACTAGAACTCTGGTCCCTTTAATCTACGGGCCTATTCACACAAGCGTATTCTCTATCCGTATTCAGTCTTTATTTTTTACTGACTGAATACGAACAGCACACGGACCCAATAAATTGAATTTGTGTATTCAGACATGCTTTTTTATGTGGACTGATATTGCACAATGAAAAAAATCGCAGCGTGTCCTATTTTGACCTGTATTCATGGATCAAAATTGCCCATTAACCCTTTGCAATCCAATTTTGGATTCAGTATTTCCTAGAGGGCTTTCTCTTTCTGTCATTTTACAATGGCACCATCTGCTGGCTGGAGCCAGTACTGCGGTATGTGACATGCTGGAGAGGCCCTCCAACAACAAAACGGCCAGTAATATACAGTAAGAATACCCTGCCGGATGTTTTCTGACATCAGGGCTGTAGAGGCTTCAATCAGAATGTTGGAAGACGTCAGACAGTGGATAGATGCATAGAAGAAACATAGCGAACATACATTAGATTCCATGTGCACAGCAGGTTTTAGTCGCACCATTTTCTGTGGGTTCTGAATAAATTGACATCACTTGGGCTTTCTTGCAATTTTTTTGCACATGTGATAAACAGATGACAAAAGGATGCAACAAGGGATGTAAAAAACTACACATACACAGCAAAAACACATGGACCACGCAGCGAAAATGGTGCATTTTTTAAGGATTGAAATTACATACGCCTGTGTGATTGAGCCCTGAGGGTTGTGGTGGTCTCGAAAGACAAAGTGATATGTTGTCTCTTCTGAAGGTGGGAAAACCCCTTTAAAATGACTGTCCAGTCCCAGGAGGAGATTCTGTACAAGATGTAGAGCAGGGAGTTAAATTACCTGCTGTGTAGTCTTCTGTGCCATTGTCCCTCCGACCCGCGGGTTCTAGGCCCCGTTTTCGGTCTCTCAAGATGGCCACCACAATCTTCTGACTACCTAATTCACATAGTGTTAAACTACCAATGCACTACACCTGCTCCGATTGGTCAGTGCTGCTCACGTTTCCAGCACTGGCCAATCAGAAAGCAGCATTAGGTAGTTAGAAAAATGACAGCTGCTATCTTGGACAACTGAAAACGGGGCCCAGAATTAATGGATCATAGGGACAATGGCAAAAAAGGCCAGTGGAAGGCATAACTCCCGATCCCCAGCCCTGGGCACAGAGGGTCACATTAAATTTTAATACAATATAAACAACTGCAGAAAAAAAGTTAAACTAAAGCTAAATTCAAAATTCTGTTGGAATCCTGTTACCAAAGAGCAATGCATTGTGGGAATTCAAATGGCGGCTCTGTTAGGTTACATGACCGTCGGCACAGTGCAGATAAACCACATGCAGATTCCAAGAAGGAACCAGCAGAAACTTTACTTTTGCTTTGGTTGTGAATGCAGAAGAAAACACCCTACAATTCAAAATTGGCGCAAAATTAAAAACAGTGTTTAGGCCGATTTTGCGTCAGCCTAACATGGGTGCATGCTTACGCCTGTGTTACAGCCGCAAATCCTGGTTTGATGATGAGTCTAATAACCGGGGCTGGCAGCATCATAGGGAGTCAACATTTTAGGTTTTACCCCATTGTATCCAGTGTTAATGCAGCAGTCTACTACAGCAGTACTCGGATCTTAGTTACTTGCTCATATTGTTTAGTGCTGCACATGTGCATTAGAATCACAACAACTAATCCGGTCTTATTTGGTAAACTGCACGAAACAGATGAAAGCTACTTGCTGATTGGTTGCTGCAAAATAACCTCCCAATTAAGATATAAATAAATATTCCATCCCTATTGCACGCACTTTGACCTTCTTTGATTTGCTCCTTACTCTTGCATGGCTCCTGTTGATAGATATTAGCTAGAAGGAGGATGTTTGTGCCCTGTTCCTCTGAAAAGCTCTTCATTTATATATATATATATATATTTTTTTTTTGGGTGCTGTAAGTGACCTAAGAGGTCTATGTAAATTGCAGCTGATTTAAAGGGACACTACCATGAAGGAAATAAGTGTTACATGTTAATTTAGACATATTTATAGATTTCCTACATGTACAAGGTCTGCTGTAAAAGCCATATCAAGTACAAAAACATTCTAAGATGAAGCCTAATGCCACGCCCCCGAGGAGCTGGAAAAAAATATCACAGCAGCCAATGAGGTTCAAGATTATATTTTATTGGATTGGTTGCTCTGGACAACAACTTCTGTGCCTGTGCTGTTTTTCATGCCTGAAGCCTTGACATAGTACCAATCAAATCGAGCCTTCATTTCTTCAATCCTAGTGACCAATAAAATTTAATTTTTGCAGGGGAGGATACATAATGAAAGTTTCAATCTTTGTGACTTGGAAGGTAAAATAACAGCTTTATTTGTTAAAGTCAAATACCAACAGCGATGTTGTCCCTAGCAACCAAAAATCAGATTACTCTAAGGTTTGAAAAATAAAAGCCACAACCTGGTTGGCTGTTAGGCAGCACTTCCAACTTTTTTCACCCCTACCTACCACTCCCATTGTCACATGCATGGACTTTCTACAGGATGTGGTGCCTATGGGTCTCTATTATAGACACTGCGTGCTGCGGCAAAATGCCTCCGTGAGGCCCCGTATTTTATCCTTCTTCACACGCGCATTACACTGGTAGTGTCCCTTTAAGGGTTTGGCACAGGTGATTGGAATAGCAGCCAAGACAGACTCAGTTTTAGGGGGGTCATTAGTTTCCTTGCTGTGCTGTAAATATATCTTAGCACTGCCATATTGAGTGCATGACCAGAGGTAATCAAAACCCACAACACTCCGTTTCTTAAACGCAAAATGGATTTTCATCCACATTTCTTTGTCAGTGATGAACCCGTGTGAGCCGGAGCGCTGCTGCTGTGATGCAATGTCTATGGCTGTTTATTATGAAACTACCAGTCACTTTCTTTACTTCTGCTGCAAAATATGATTTTCGGCGATATTTGATGTCTGGGGGCTATTTTATATGATGACGACCAAAGCGAAGAAATGGTGTGGTCAGCACTTTGCAGATAGCACTTTGTCGAGGCAATAGGGAGGCATCCATTTTTTTAAAAGCAGATCCTCCGAATTTTAAAATGGCTTCCAAAACACCTAGAAAGAACATTTTTTTTCCCAGTAAGCGATAAACTTTGCCAAAATGTGTCTCTTTTTTCCGCTGGAAAGAGCTTTCTTTATTATATCCGAGGAGATCAAATCCTACTTTCGCTTTAATGCCCTGCCTCTAACAACCGTCACTTGTATTTGTGTTTCTGTTATTAAGAAAAAAAGTAGGTTGCGGACAAGAACTTTGCACAGATGTACGAGTTACTTCAAAGGTGCTGCAAAACCTGATGTAAAAAAAAGGGATAACAAACTTAAAAAAAAAATATGACAAAAAATGTAATTAAAAAAAGAACGTTTGTGGCGGGGTTTGAACTGCCAAGCATTTGATATTTGCCGCTATCCGGCTGTTTGTAACGTCGTTGTGGTTTCTTTCTGTCGCTTGCATTAGTAACAGTTGTTATTATTGTGTGTTAATAAACCATTGGATTGAAATTTGGTACTTGGAGTCTTTATTTCTATGGTGTTTCTATGCCAGGAGTGAGGGGTAAGTTGACCCTACGGCCACAGGGCTCCGCGGACCAAAACTACAGATAACTCTCAGGCTGATGTAAGTAAAAGGCAATGATTATATCATGAAAAATCTTGCAGCTAATTATGTTTTATGTCTTAGTTCCTCAATGGATTCAAGATCTGCTTGCTGTTGGTGAATGGAATACTCAGGGTCGTACGAAAGCCCATCCTAATCATGCAAGAGAAAGGTATGAACTTTTATAACTATAAGTTGGAAGGGTTGTCAGATTTTGAAGACTATTCTATTGCTTTCTTATCACAGGGAAGCCAGCTGCCCGGATCCCACTGATCTTGACAATGAAGGCTACTGTATGGCTTTAGTGCTGTGGCACCTCTTTATGGTGGCCACCCAGCCACTCGCTATGCAGGGAACTACAGCACAGCCCCATTCAAATCATTGTGGGTGTTCAGTCAGACCCCCCACAATCAGAAAGTCTTAATGATATGCCATTACTTTGTTTGTTAGAAAACCCTATTAGTTTAGCACATATAGCTGCTATGAGGCTATTGGGGCAAACGCTCAGGTTGGCACCATTTACTCTCCCCCATGGGTAGAGTGATCCTACACAGTTCTTATTTTTTCACAAGCACAAGGAAAGACCATCATACCGCCTTTTGATTCTGCATGGGTTGGCTGGGTGGTTGTCAATCCTCCCGCCCTGTCCAGAAGTGAAGAAGGGTGATACAAAAACCCAAGACCCCCTTTCTACTGAAGATTATGTTGATATGGTTCTATGCTGTAATTGAGAACATCATATTTGGACTTTAGAATTTGGAAACTTTGAGGATATAATCCAGATTGTTTGTAGAATTTGGACTGATAGACATGTGGGGTCTCTGAGTAAATCTGCAAATATTGGATGACTCCTTTTGGAATTCAGCAACATTTTAGCCTTTCTTGCTCTAGTAGTCTGCGGCTCATATTGGCTGCATATTCCTGGATTACCAAGAAGGGTGTGAGAGCAGTATGAGAACCAGGTGCATAACTTCATCTTCTAGTAGAGCAGAAATTGTGACCTGGTGTGAAGACTATAAGCAGTCTTCCATTATAACCTTAGGGATATAATAAAATGAGAATTCAAAGACGAAATTACACTATCCTATCAAAACTAGTTGGACACCTGAGTGAGGGTCAATTTACACGGAGTCATGATCGCTCAAACGACAGTTTGAGTGACAGCTTTGAGCGATCATTTTGCATAAACTATTAAGTAGCTACTCAGCTACCTAATAGCTTATTAGCGTGCAAATGAAGCCTTAGCTGAATGCAGTTAATAGCCCGAGGGCTCATATCTGCGTTCAGATCCTTTGTTCTCCGACAGGAAGCAATGCTATCAGCACTCTCTGTGGGGAACAGCTGATAAGGCTGAAGGACGATTTTTAGGTTGGCTTGAATTTAACGATCAGTTAGCAGTGCACGATGGCCACGTGTTTAGACACAATGATGATCGCTTCGTGTAAATGGGCCTTAAGAATCAAAAGTAGTATTTATTTACATGTTAATACTTAGTAGGCCTCCTTTGGCCCTAATGACATTGGATACTCTGCATGGCATACTTTATACTAACATCTGATACACTTCAGCTTGTATTTCCCTCCATTCATCATGCAAAGGTCTGTCGAGTTCTCTTAAAGAAAATGGATGCTGACCCGACGTTCCAGTTCATCCGAAAGATGTTCAGTAGGTTCAGGTCGGGACTCCGTGCAGCCGGTCCAATCATGGACCAACATAAAACAGTGCTGGACATGTGACTAGGCATGTTGTCTTGCTGGAAGTATTGCTGCCCATTCCCAGAGTATTGCCACATTGTCAGCACACATTATTGTCCAGAATGTCAAGGTACATCTCCATGTTCATGGTTCTTGTCACTACGACCAATAGACTGAGCCCATGCCACGTAAAACAGCCCAGACCATAACGGAACCTCTGCTGTACTTAACTGTTGGTACAACACACTCAGGGCAACTGAAGATGCAGTAGTGCGATTCGGCACTCCATAGAACGATCAACTGTCCAATAAGGACACTCCTTGCAGCACTGTAGATGGCCGATGCATAATGTTTTGTGATGGCCAGCTTGTGTGCAGTTCTCATAACAAACGATGGCTGACACCTCCAAGCATCTTATGTAGTATGGTTCAGCACATGCTAACAAGACATGATCCCTTCTTCTCATAGCGGTGTCCTGATACTTTTGATAGGTTATTGTACTATGACCAAGCCTGGACAGGTCACCCTCTTAATTACCCATGACTAAATTCTATGGATTTTAGACTTCAATTATCCTTATTTCCAGGCTTCTCCATTAAAATAGCTTCGGCAAGCCACGTGCACACCGGGCCTTGTTCTGTCTGCACAATGCCAGCTCCCTCCCTTTCTGCCCAGCAACATGGCTTCAAATTGCAAATTTCAGGAACCCAGTGAAGGGAGGGAAGGTAGATTTGATGGATAAAAAATCCCATTAAATATTCATTGGTATTTTTGCTGATATTTGTTGAAATTCAGTGTTGGTCTGAAGCGCGAGTTACACTTAATGAGCAGAAAGTGTCAGAGGGAGATGGGTGAATGGAGAGAGGGGTGTGGGGGAGGAGAGGGAATTGATTCTATATTTAACTGTTAAGGAGCCAGAGGATAAGAGCTGCCTTTTATCAAACGTAAATCCCTCGGATTAGAGATAATGCTAATAAAATGAATAAAAGGTGAAATTCATGACGTTTTTACGGAGGTGTAGAATTAGTATTTTTATAGTCTTCGAGACAAAGTGCAAGCAAAACTCATTCTCACTCAAAGGTTTCTCCCAATGACTTTCTTGATAAACCCGCTATAAGGAATGGTTAGTTCCACCACCGCTAACGTTTTTTATGTGACAAAAAAAGATTGGCTTTCATAGATTTTTCACAGTATTCTGTTTACCACAAATGGCTCATGGCCGACAGATTCACATATCCATATGAAATGAGATGTCTGCCTTTCTCGGAACCCTCTATAGCATCCCCTTCACTTTCCACCATAGTATTCTGCAGAGTAATAAATATGACCGCAACAACGTAGGCAAAAGTGATTGTTCCATCGTCGATGAAAGTTGTATCGTGTATAGGAGTTAAGCTCGATACTGTTAATGTGCCTACACTGTAAAGAAATGGCAGATGAACCTGCTGATTTTGGTGGGGTTGGCTGATGATCTATTGAGTCTGGGACCACCCAACTCTCTTCTGCAGATGTCAGGCTAAGATCATAGAATGGTAGAGTTGGAAGGGACCTCCAGGGTCATCGGGTCTGATCCCCTGCTCAGTGCAGGATCACTAAATCATCCCAGACAGATGTCTGTCCAGCCTTTGTTTGAAGGCTTACATTGAAGATTACACCACATCCCGTGGCAACCTGTTCCACTCATTGATCACCCTTCACTGTCAGAAAGTGTCTTCTAATATCTAATTTGTGTCTCCTCCCTTTCAGTTTCATCCCATTGCTTCTTAGTCTTTCCTTGTGTAAATGATATTAGGGCTGATCCCTCTGCACTGTGACAGCCCTTCAGATATTTGTAGACCGCTATTAAGTCTCTTCTCAGCCTTCTTTTTTGCAAGCTAAACATTCCCAGATCCTTTAACCATTCCTCATAGGACATGATTTGCAGACCGCTCACCATCTTGGTAACTCTTCTCTGAACTTGCTCCAGTTTGTCTATGTCTTTTTTAAAGTGGGTGCCTAGAGCTGGACACAGTATTCCAGATGGGGTCTGACTAAGGAAGAGTAGTGGGGGATAATGACCTCACGTGATCTAGACTTTATGCTTCTCTTAATACACCCTAGAATTGTGTTTGCCTTTTTGCCTGCTGCATCATATTGTTCACTCATGTTCAGTCTATGATCTATTAGTATATCCAAGTCTTTTTACATGTGCTGCTGCTTAGCCCAATTCCTCCCATTCTGTATGTGCTTTCTTCATTTTCCTTGCCCAGATGTAGGACTTTGCATTTCTCCTTGTTAAATACCATTCTGTTAGTTGCCGCCCACTGTGCAAGCTTTTCTAGATCTTTTTGAATACTCTCTCTCTCCTAGTGTTAGCTATCCCTCCTAGCTTTGTGTCATCAGCAAATTTGATCAGTTTCCCATCAATCCCCTCCTCCAGATTATTTATAAAAATGTTGAACAACACTGGACCTAGTACAGAGTCTTGTGGTACCCCACTTGATACATTCTTCCACTTGGACGTGCAGCCATTTATGACCACTCTTTGAGTACGATCACTCAGCCACTTGTGAATCCACCTAACAGTTGCCTTGTCAATCCCATATTTGGTCATTTTTTCAATAAGTATAGTATGTCCAACAAGTCCATGGGGATAAGCTGCTGCCAGAGGGGTCTGTAAGTGGCTAGTTCTCCCACCCATTGAGAACATGCTCACTCGGCTAAGTGCATGCTTGGAGTCAGGAGGAATAGTTGTTGACCTAACCATCACTCAGCCACAACTATCTTTAGTGTATGGGCACCTTTAGGTCAGGGTTCAGCAATGTGACCGTCTCAGACACACACAATCCCCTTTAGGCTAGGGGCACACTACCCATGTGGCCAAGATGTACACGTGTTTTTGGTCCACTTGGAAAAAACATCAATGTGCATAGCCTCGTAGGCCTATAATTGGACATGTGTTGCCTATGGATTAATAAGGACCCATGCAGCAGCAGAACATGCCCATTTAGCTGGGGCAGCCAAAGTCTGTAGCTCACCCTCATCTCTTACTGCAGCTCCTCACTCTTTTTAACCTTTAGGGCTTTCCTGGGGTACCTTCCCCACCTGTAATCATCAGACTTGTCAAGTCTCTTTTCTCCAGGACTGCACTGCCCTCTGTAGGAGAAATGCACATAGTGTGACCACGCCTGCTATCACATGACCCCACCCCACCAATAGGCTGACATTAAACTTGCAAAGTTGTTAATCCATTATCAATGTTTGGCCACTAGGTGGCAGCATTACCCCACTAATACATCTTAATGGGAGAAAAACATAATAACAAATCAGTATGATGGTAGGAAGAGGGGCTACCCCTGTACAAGTTATCCTCAGGATAGGTCATCAATAGCAGATCCATGGGACCCCTACCAGTCAACTGATGTGAAATTGCTTGTGGAGTGAGATTTCCATTTTGAGATATGGGTCCATAGTGGTGGATAGGTCAGCAATAGCTTTAGACCCCCTGTCCATGGGCATTGCGGTATCCCACGGTGGATCTCCACCGCGGAAACCGCCGCCCGGGAGCAGGAGCCTCAGACGGATCTCTGCTGTCAGCCTAATCTGACAGATAGGCTAACCTTGGAGAATCGCAGCAATTCGCAGCATGCTGCGAATTGCTGGCCACGAGTGGAGAATCGCAATGATTCTCTGCTCGTGGACACGGGGCCAGCGCTTTCCATAGCAACGCTATGGAAATCTTCGGATGTCATGATTCGCCGGTGATTTACCGCCGGTGAAATCACGGCCGTGGACAGGGATCTCTGACCAGAAAACCCCTTTAACAGCTACTGGATGACCAGTAAGACTCGCAATCATAGTGCTCTTAGTCATAACATTTCTCGCAGACCCTATATAGCTTGTTAAACGTCATTCTTTTGCAGATTATGTTCCACAACAGAGGAGGCAGGAGGTATGTCTCTTTGAACCAAAGATGTGTGTTCCAGACTACTTCAGATTAAGAACTGTAGCTGAACTATAGTCACAGATCACAGACCTGTCCTAGTACAGCTGAGCTAAAAAGTAACCAAAAAGCAAGATCTGAGGAAAACAGCAGGTAATCATCCCCTATAGGGACTGACTGACGTATATATTCTGAGCTCCTGAAAAGGAGGGTCACTTTAATTCTATCTCACATCCAACTTTCCCAGAAACCGTAAGAATTAATCTTCAAGTTGAGGAAATATCTTTGATTAATGATACATTCTGCATCCTGGAAAAACTGGGTCACAACCCCTGTGGGAACTGTAATGGGAGCAGGAAGGGGGAAAGCGCCTGGCCTAACAGATCCGTATTATGACAGAACCCAACAGTGCCAAAAGGACCCCATTGCCTGCAATTGGGTCTGTTTGCTTTCTCTTCAGCTGTTGGGCATTTTACCAGACGCTTGCAACAGCACCTCCGAATTAAGGTCCCAGGGCGGCAGTGACAGCGGCCTAACCCTTTTAAAAAACGACAATTCGACTTCAGAACCACTTTCATTAGGATTAATGGGTCAGATTTCATATATGGCCAATTGGAACGCATTGCTACCAAAATTCGCTGCACTGACAGAACTAATGCAATGAAAACCAAAAGACACTGGAAATCCGTAATCAAAGCCAACAGAAACTCAGAACCAGATTGATTAGGACTGAAGGGACCAGAAGTCCGTGCATCCCTGGAGCCAGGGCAAACATAGGAACAAGAGCTAATAATGAATGTGCTTCTAGAGAGAGATGAGAAGCAGAGATTGCTGGGCACAACGGGTATAGCATTCATTATACTTCTCCAAGATGTTGGCTTTTGTTTTCCTTAGGGAAATCTGCTGGCTGTGGCCGGTCAGCGGGGGGAGACACTTGGGCCTCTGTCCAGTCCAATTATGTATGGAAGAGACCCCAGAATGCAGGTATTGTCAGGATTATCCGTACCCATGGACGGTGGGTGGGTGGCGGGCATTTATTATCCAGAGTTTGAATCTTTCAATAATAAGGGCACAGCTGAGACTATACAAACGCATGTCGTTCATCATATGAATGGAGAAATACATTATTTATGTGGATCATAATGACCGCTTACACTCCCACCATTACGCAGCATTTTTTGTAGCGTTAGATTGTGAAATCGTATGCTCTATAGGAGCTCGTGCCTGTGGCTAATCCTCACTTTATCCACATAACAGTACTGGATACAAGTACATTACGCCCAGGAGACGTGCGGTCAAACATTTTATTCCGCCAAGTCGTGGTTAGGCTGTAACGTTTAGTTCCTCCATAATCTGTATTTGTGTATGGATTCCAGGCTCGAGCTGTCCTGTGATAGAAATCGGAATATTACTGCTAAGAGAACAGGCCGGGGTCACAGGCTGTGAGGAATTTGAAGCTTCTCCTCCACAACAATGGCCTCACTCCTAGCAGCCCAGGAGTTAAGGTCCTGCTGTTCAGATAAGACACAGATCCCTATAGGCAGTGAATGAATTACAGGAGTCATTTAAGGTGAGGGCTTCTAATGGAAATCCTGCAAAGTGTGCCACCCTGTGGCTAAAATGTGAACTGCAGCTCTTAAAATATTGATGGCAGATGAGTGGATTATTGCAAAGGTTGCCCGATGCTCTCACGTTCTTTCCTTCTACAAGAATATGTCCTGGATGGGACTTAATGAACAGTTCTCTTCCTATTCCATGCACCAGTCTCTGATACATCATGGTTCTATATAAGGGGAGGCTCTCTCCACTTGCTGCCTCAGTCTTGCACCTAAGCATTCACTATAAAACCAGGCCTTACACCCTGTCCCATTGGCAGGAAGAGTATCCTTTTTTTATCGTAACTAAATCTAAATGAGCAACGTAGCATCCCCATATATACCTTTACACCATATTTGAATAAAGGTCCAATGTCCCCAGGCGGATTTGATTTGCGGAATCCGCATGAGGCACCCGTGCAGAAGATCCGCAGTTCGAGCCGCCCATAGGAGAGAATGTCAATTAACACGTGGATTTGATTTGAAGATTCGTGCGGAAAACATTGCAGCATGCTCCATTTTAGTGCGAATTCCGTGTGGACGGCTTCCATTGAAGTCAATGGCAGCCATCTAATCCACGGTGCGTCCATAATTGACATTGCGGTCAAGCTGCAGATTCCGCCGGAAAAGCAGGAGATTTAAAAAGAAAAAAAATTGTACTGCACATGTATGACGGCGAGCCGCGCGGACCATCCGCACTGCAGAGAAAGAAAGAACATGTGAGGTACGTTCGGATGCCGCTGCCGTCAGGGTCCCGTATGTGGAATCACTGCTACCGTAAATGCTGCGGGTTTTCTGAATAGGAAAACACACTGAAATACCTGCAATCTAGCAGACTTCTGCACACTCATCCACTGGCTGACTTGTGTCAATGCAGGAAAAACGTGATGCATATTATGGAAAATTGAGCTGGGAATTTCGCCACACTGCTGCGCCCGGACGCAGGATCTGGTGCATGATGTCCGCACTTCACTTATGGCAGCCAACACGTTGTAACACAGCCATGTCATAAACATGCTCAGAGGGAGTCACTCCACCACCCTGTATAGCCACAACAGCCAAACAGGATCCAACACCTCGTTAGCATCCATGGTTTTGGAATGGGACGTGTAACAATCTCACACGTTGATGGACAGGTGTCTACATAATTTTGGCCACAAATTTCATGTTAGTGGCAGATCTTTTCTTTTAGCTAAAAACGCAACTCAACCCAATAAAAGAAGTATTTTCTAACGGGAAGTCATGATGGGACGCCCACCTGCAAAAATCTGGTATCCACATAATAGCCCCAAGCCTCCCTGCGGTTCGTGTGAACCAAACGTAGGGCTCTATGGTGATCCAAGAGGCTTGCACATGACATGTCACAATGTAGTCAGAGAAATGTTGCAGGCCTGTGCCAGGGTAGTGACTAGAGAACTACAGTACTGGGTCTCTTGAAGGAGCTGATGGAAGCAATCCATGTACATTACTGGGTAACACAAAGAACCAGCATCTGTCCTTTGTCTTAATGTACAAGGTTGACATTTGCAGTACTTGGCAAGAACCTTTGTCTATTAGTACTGAGCAGATTTCGACTGGTTGGGAATGATTTTTTTGTCACTATAGATGATGTGATTGCTCGCGTGAGAGGTCAACGTCAGAAATATTAGCCAAACAGATGCCAGGATTAGGAAAAGACTGTTCGATGCCTGGCAGGGCCCAGCTGGAGGGTGGGGAGAAGATTAGGGTTTGTTCACATTTAGCATGTATTAAAAATCTAAAGTATTATAGGGGGTGACACCTTTATTGGCCACCCAGAAAAATGATATATGCAAGCTTACAAGGCTACTTAAGCCTCTTCGTCAGGCAGACACAAGCCAAAAGAAGAGCCCTAAGTAGACTTTAGGCTTGCATATATCATTTTTCTGGTTAGCCAATAAAGGTGTCCCTTTTTTTTTTTATACAACAGTATCTAACATCATAGATTTTTTTGGCTATCACAGTACACACTGTTTTTGCTCCACATCTTAACATTTAGCAGAAACATCCCATATAATCAGGAAGATTGAGACTTTATTTTGGGAATTAAGTGGGATTTTATTGGCTACAATGTAACATGTAAATCAGGCCTCCAATCCCATGTAGAACGTTCTGCTGATCCGAGCTTCCAATATATTTTTAGGAGTTACACAGACAATTTTTTGTGTGGTCTTGATGCAGGTTTTTGATAGAAAACTTCTAGAAAACAGCCCTCTTGTCCAGACTAGACATTTTCAGTTCTATCATATACTATGGACAGTAGCTATCTTTTTTGAGAGGACCAACCCTGCACTTGTGGTGGTCATTGCACAAAGGTATTACTGCGACATCAGGGTAACAGCTTAGTTCTTAGGTTCTTCTTCCCAGAAGTTTGGCCCTCACATGTAGAGCTGTGGCATGTGTGTGTAGAAAGGTGACCACCAGTCTGCGTCATTGAATGAGTACAATGTAGAATACGTTGAACCCTGTTGAGGCCGAGGCGCCGGCACCACGAACCAACTCACTCTATAATTGCCTTTGTATCGGCTGGATTTCCACACTGCAATAACAGCATGCATATGAAACGCCACCCACCAGCAGATGCCTGTGATCACATGACCTTGCCAATGCCACCAGCAAAACCATGCAGCCATTAGTTCTCACAAGTAGGCAAGATTTCAGATACACGCAGTTACTGCAGCATGATAATTCAGCCGTAGGCCTCATTCACACGAGCATGAAACGCACGCCATATTACACACGCAAAACAAATCGAGGCCAACAGAACCAATGGATGCCTATGAAAATGCTCAGATGACAGAATTTTAAGTGTGTAAAATAAATAAATCACACCTAAAATAATAGGACATGCGCGACTGAAATCTCGCAACTGAAATTCCCTGCTGCGTGAAAAGTTAGGACCCGACTTATCTTTAATGTATCCATAGACCCCCTATGGGAGCTGGATAACAAGGCAGAGGTTGATTAGGTAAACATTCTGAATTGGAGATGAAAGATAAGGGGGGGGGGGGGGGGGGGAGGGAGGTAGTGCTGCCGCACACAGAAGCACATTTTAAATATCCTGCTGTAAGTTTCTGTTAGTCCCTGCAGGGATGAGGCAAACTAACAGGAGTTTGTAGCAAGACATTCAAAATGCGCTGTTCAGCTTTCCCTGAATGAGGAATTCCCCATAGGGGGGAGAGAAGGAATTCCTCTGCAGGTGAACCTCTGTCTCCCTGTAGCAGGGAGAGATAGAGGTGAAGAAAAGCCCCAGGGAAACCTGCTTCTCTGTAAGGCTTCCCTTCATCTCAGCTGGGCTGGAGGGGCATTCCCACTGTGGTAAGACCAGGGTTCACCTGCAGGGGAGAATAAGTCCCTGTAGCGGGGAGAGAGGGGGCAGGGCTAGAGAGCTCCCCTCAATCGAGGGCAGGGCTAGAGGGGACTCTCCTCGAGCCAGCGCAGGGATAGAGGGACCCACCCTCTAGCCCTGCCCCCTCTCTCCTTGCTATGGGGAATATCTGGGAGAACCCCGATAGCCCCGCCCCCCTATCTCCTTGCTATGGGAGAATCCCGGAGAACTGGGGGTTGGCCTGCAGGGGAGAATAAGGAAATGCCCAGCAGCACGATGTTGGGGTTCACCTGCAAGAGAGAATAAGGAAATTCCCCGCTGCTGGGGATTTCCTTATTGTCCCCTGCATGCAAACCCTGACATGGCCGCAGAGGGGATATCCCTCCAGCCTGGGTGAGATGAAGGTAAACCCAACAGAGAAGGGGGTTCTTCCAGGGCTTTTCTTCATCTCTCTCGCCCTTTCTCCTTTCGGAGCAGCAGCTGTGCCCGTTTGCTGCGTTTATGGCAGCTATGCTTTCAGTTGCTCAAATTCTCTCATGTGAGAGGACAATTTTTATGTGAATGAAGCTCCTAAAAAATCGTCTATACACACTATTTTTTGCGCAGGCAAGTTTGACGTGAATTTCACGCTCACAGACCCATAATAGTCAATTAGGCTGTTCACATCTGCATTTTTCAAGTGGACAAATGGTTTTGCGTTCAATTTTGCAGACAAAACACGAGCAATTAAAGGGTTTATCTTGTGACAGGTTTTACCAGGCATGCAGACATCGCAGCTGCAGCCCGTCCCAAAGGTATGGTAGTGTAGGGTATGGGCGCACGTGTGCAGTATTTTTTGCATTCAGTGAGATAGCTAACTTGACCATCTAGAGCAGTTCCAATCAGGTGAGAGGAGTGGTGGTGCGCATGTGCAGCCACCTGCTGTCACATAATTGGGGACGTGCCCCAACTGGGGTGTCTGCATGACAGGCAAAACCCTTTGCAAGACCACCCCTTTAACCTTCAGCTGTCTAGGTCCTGAATTCTGGAACCTAAGAGTGCTTATGTTTCTACTGGGGCATATTAGGACTTCTTGGACTGACCAGGTCTGGTCATGGTAGATGGCTTCTTATCTGGACCTGTGAAGATATTGCCTCAGATACACTTACCCTTTTGGATCAGAAGACATTTTCTTCCTCGCTGTTGTACACATTTAACTTTAGTAAAGAAATCTATCACACATCTTCTAGATTTGATTGCTGACATGTGGGTGGGTGGTGTTAGGCCATGTTTATAATAGATTGTATGACGTATCTGTTAGGAAAAGTTACTACATTAATTAATCTGATCAAGAAAGTTATGATAAAGGGGATATCTGCTTTGGTCAAATTCTTTTCGTTAGCAAGTTGCCCAGACAAGCTGATCACAGGATGACCCGCAGCTGGGACCCCAAGTGATCAGCTGTGATTGAGGAAGTAATGCAACAGCAAGTGTTCTGTTTTCCTACAGTGCCACCACAGGGGAAATGAGGCATTACAGTTTTCATTGAAATCAGTGGGCTATTCATGTAATAGATAAGGTGCTGGGTCCTCTTAAGTAAGACATTCTTTGTAGCTGCTCACACACAACGAGAATCCTATACAGGGAGCACCCCATTTTAACTCAATTTCCAAATAGAGTATTTGGAAATTAGCTCTGTTAGGCCCAATGTCCATGGGAGGACTTGAATTGCAGCACCTGCACCGATGATCCCCAGTTCAAGGCACCCATAGAGAAACACAAGTATCCACGGCTGAATTAAAGCATGCAGATTTGTTTTGCGGACCTTTTGGTCCAGAAAAGAAATCGCAGCATGCTCTATTTCACTGTGGTTCCTGCACGGACACTTCCATTGAACTCAATAGAAGCAGTGTGATCTGTGTCCCAATTGACTTCAATGTGGATGGCCCGCGGTCTTCACGGGAAAGCAGGAGTTTACACAGCCATAGAATTTAAAGGGGTTGTCTGGTTACAAGACAACATTTCCTGATCGCTGCAACTGCATTAAAACAAAAAGAGACGTACTTACCTGTCCTCTGCTGTGGGGGTCCAGTACTGCAGCCCCGCTGTGGTCCTTGCTATTGCTGATGTAATGAGAAGTCACCTGACCACCGCCGCGTCATCGTTGTGAATTCCTGACATCACAGCTCCCAGAATGTGAGCGCTGATGCCAGGAGAGCAGACAGTGATGCTGCGGTGGTCAGGTGACTGCCTGTTACATCGGCAGAGACGCTGGGAGGATGTCGGGGCTGCAGCGCTGGATCTTCCCGGTGGAGTACAGGTAAGAACTTCTCTTTTTATTATTTTAACACAGTTGGAGCTGGAGTGGCATTATTGGCCGATAATTATAATTGGACAAGCCCTTTGAATTCTGACGGCCATCACTAGGGAGGGCTTTCTGAAAGCAAATTAAAACCGCTCCAGCTCTCTGACTAAGGAGCTCCTTCATGGTGGCTGCAGTTAGAAAGAACTTTAGGGTTTTTTGGTCAATTTGCTTGATGGATGCCATTTCAGTACCTGAGTGCAGCTCTTGAGGGTAATACGGTTGTGGTTCCGAATTTGGTTCACTTATAAAGAAGTATACTTAACCCTTTCCAATCCACTGTGACGTCTGAAGACATTATGATTTAAGGCTGTAGAGCTCCGATGTAGGAAGACGTCCGTCGGGATTCTCTTACTGTATATTGCCAGCCTCTCTGCTGTCGGATCCTATCTAACGTGTCACCTCATGCCGTACTGGCTTTTGCCAGCAGATAGGCCATTGTATAATGGTAGAAAAAGAGTAAGCCCCCTAGGAAAACCAAGATACAAATTGGATTGGAAAGGGTTAAATAGCTTCATTTGATTTCTGATGCTTTCAGTCCATCAGCGAATTATAAACCTCAGATGGCTTTTCTGAATAAGTGGTCGTGTGTGCACATGAGGATTAACACTTTATCTGGCCACTACAGGACTTGTATCCTGTATTTATCATCAATTTCCCCTCTGCAGGCTGCATCTCCAAGTCTCAGTCTTCCCTGAGCTACTGGGTGTAGACTAGTTGCTATGATGTCCCCCATGCACTCCGCACAAAGAAGCTGGATGCTCTCAATAGATGTGCCACAGCTGCATGGAGGACTTTATATGGCAGTACTGAGCAGTGTAGATGCGGTTCCAGCACTCGGCTGAGATAAACACTTACTAGAACCAGCATAAGCATCTCCAATTCCCCTCTCCATAGACTTCCATGTGTAGTGGGTAATCAGATCTGACAGTGAGTAATTAGTCTTTTGTGTCTATGAAGACACTTTTCCAGAGTGAGGAAGCAGTTTAGGAAGGAAGTGAGGGCTGATGGTCAATATATAAATCAATAGTACTATTTAAAAAGGGTTGTACCAGGATTACAAGTTATTTACTATCCCCACCAATCTCAAGAATGGGGGTCCCATGCCCCTCTTACAACTCAATGCAGGTTTACAGCACCCCCCCCCTCCCCGAGTGTCAATGCTTGGGTATTTCGGTCAGCCCCACTGAAATGAATGGAGTGTTGACTACACAAGCTCGGACAATGCTCCCTTCATTCTGACTTCACTACAGGGGTAGAAGCAACAGGCAGAGGGGAAAATAGGACCCCCCCCCATCCAGCGATTAGCAGGGGTCTCAGAGGCAACACCCCCACCGATCAGCACGTTATTCCCTATCCTGTGCATAGGGAATAATGTTTGCTCCTGGTACAACCCCTTTAGAGTTCGTACACCTAAATTTACTCTTAGAACAATAACTAGGCTGCAGGTGGGGATGAGGATTTACTAAATTTAGGTGCGGCTAATCTGCCCTTTCTTTTTTATGCTGTCAGTGTCAACGCAGCAACCAAATTGATAGTGGATTCAGCTAAAGACTGAACTGGCATTACAGAAGATCATGATTCAATGTTGACTTCAAGGATTTATGGCCATTCCATTGCATATCTGTAGCTTCAGATGCCTTTGGCGGAGCTATCTGACACTATGCCTCATCGACAATGGACTACTAATATGGACTGTATGACATTATTGGAAACTCAAAGTTTAAAGTCAACAGAAGCTTCAACATGTCTCCTCATCGATCCTGACAGAACGCAATGATGACACCACAGTAAGAGTAGATCAGTTTATACAAATAAAACCGTATACAACTCTCAATCTGGCAGCCCTCATTTAAAAAATAATTTTGAGTCCTTTAGGTTGTTCCAAACCATCATGCGTTTCACACGACATTACAGTATATCGTACAGCGTGCGTGGCAAGAAGGCATGAACGTCTGTGAGGTCCAGTAGCGAATGTCATCCATCTTCTCAGGATGTGTAGACAGTTAAGGTTCAGAATGGCTGCTCAAGCTCGAATAGTTCTTGTGAAAGCTGATGGTTGGACGATGGCTGGTAATGGAGAAGACGACTATCTACAGGGTTTGGTGAAATGGGGATGTTCAAGACTAAGGAGAAAAGTGCATTGTATTCCAGGCTGATAAGTCTGTTGTGTAATATATATACACAATGACATGCCAAAAGTCATGGGATAGGAGTATGTACATTGATTATGAAGCAGTGTTACCTCAGGTGACAACTTGAGAACGTCCACACCTGTATAAATCGTGAGGTGTTATCTTGTGAGTAAAGATGAACACTGGCCAGTGTGCTCATAGCAAGGCAACGTGAATTATTAGAGCTCGAAAGGGGACATGATAGTGGGTGCCAGATAGATGGGACGTTCCATTTCTGGAGTTTTGCAGGCATTAAACATTCCTTGATCCACTTTGTCACTTGTGTACTGAGAAAATGTCATAGAAGGCATTACCATCCTCAGTGGCCGTCCATGGGTGCTTAATGGTCACCACTTGTGATGTATGGCTAGAATTGTCTATGCAAACAGAAAAAGACACTCCGGTAGAAATCACATCCACATTCAATGCTGGAGGCCTCACATGTACAACCCGCAGGTCAGTGCAGCGTTCTTCATCTTCCATGGGATATGGGAGCAGAATAACCACCAGAGTGCCTCTGAACACCACAGTACCAGGCACAGTGTCTCACCAGAGCTTGTGAGGTTGCTAACTACTGACTAGAGGACTGTCAACATATGGCGTGTTCCAATGAGTCACGCTACTAATTGCTTCGGGCTGATGGTAGGGCTAGTGTGTGATGCAGACCCCATGGAGCCATGGAGCCCAGTTGTTAACAAGGCACTGTGCAGGCTGGTGGTGGTTGCATACTGGTGTGGGGTGTCTTCTCATGACATGGGTTGGGCGCACTGGTCCCACTAAACACGTCATTGACTAGTGGCTGCTACGTTTCACTGCTTGGAGACCCTTTCCAGACCTTCATGGACTTCATGTAGCCCCACAATGATGGGATATTCCAGCAGGATGATGCACCGTGCCACCAGGCCCAAGTTGTCCAGAATTAGTTTGAGGAGCATTCTGGAGAGTTCCTGTGAATGGTGTGGCCTGCACATAATGCCTGCACATAATCTAATATGAGCCCAATGGAGCATTTATGAAACGTGGTGGAGAGGTCCAGTCACACATACCATAGAGCTGTGGGTGGCTAAGCAACGTGCAATCCATTCCATGTCAAGTTACCGCACTTCGCCATGCTTGAGGGGATCCTACACAATAATAGTCCCTATCCCATGACTTTTGGGCATGTCCGTGTAACATAAAATTACTGTTTAAAAATAAAATGTGTTTAGGCTTCCTGTGATCTCACACATAGAAAAATCAATGGCAGAAGCAAATCCAAAAGTTAAAGTATAAATAATCTCCTTTACTCTTACATTAAGCATGTACATTGTGTAGAAATTAGCTGCATGTAAACTTGCAAACCTTGCAGATTTCTGCAAGTCAATTCAAGTGTACCGTCATGAGTCAGGAGCACTAGGGACCGGGACATACATGTGATTTCCATAAATAGTCCCCTTCGCTAAACAGGGTTTGATGCTACAGACTGCATCTCCCATCTAGATGAACTGGACAGCAGAGTGGTGCCCTATGAGAATAGCCTTCATCAATGCGCCCTGCTGTCAAGTTCAGCGGCCCGTGGTTAGCCCTTTACTGGCACTTATATAGATGCCCCCCGTTTAAAGCGCACCTGTACCGTGATGGGCTCACTTTAAGATATTACTAGTAAATTATAATGCTGTAACTAAGAATCGTCAGCTGTTCCGATTAACAAAAAGATGATTTATATACATGTCGTATTAACAAAATATACATGGAAATATCCTGTCCCCAGTCAGACTGGTGTCATATTAAAATAAATTTGTATGAAACGTCAATAAAGGCTTCATCCAAAGACCTTTCCCCCATATAGAACATTTTTTTCCTATACAATTTAAATATTTATATATATATAACATTACTTTCCAGAAGGTTTGCGATACTGTATTTTGCGCTACGCCTGCCTGCGAGTCTGTCCATTTTGCATAATTCCTGACGGAAACTTGTGCAGACAAATATGGCCAAAAATATCTCCTCTCCCTCCGCGACGTACTCATTTATACAAATCTACAAAAAAAGGAGGAAAATGTTTCTGTACATGAAGAAAAAAAAAAGTAATGCAAAAAAGTGACAATTGAGAAAACATCCATCATGATAAACGCAACAAAAAATAATTCCAGTCCTACAGTGCAGGGCACTTTAAGAGGAGGGACCACCTTCTGTGGTGGGATATACCAGGTTGTGAGCTCTGTGCAGTACCCATTTCCCACTTCGGGAGGTTCAGTCACCTCAATGATCTTTTTTGTCCACACTATGAATGATCTCGGCAAATTTCCTAAGCTGTTCACTGGCCGAGTGGGATTCTGCCTGAAGTCGCTGATTGTTCTGTCGAAGATTCGCAACTTCTGCCTGCAGCGCCTCTTTGTCCAGTTTTTCCTGCAATGACACAAGATGGATGAAGGAGTCATGGAGTGATGAAACTGAAAATGCAGAGTCTATGTAAAAGGTATGAGACTATTACATCCTCCTAAAGTTTAATATGCATGAAATCTGGCAGTTTGGGGGTCTGCAGCCATTCTCTTTAGGCACCGTGGCTTCAGCTGCATCCTGGGAGTCTGATCAGGTAGTGCTCCCTCTGCTGGTTGGCATGTTCCTTCACAGACTCCAAAGGATTCATGGCCAGGGGCTTTCACCTGCAGAATAGGATTATGGAGTATCGCTGTAACTGGGACGTTCTGGCAGAAGGAGCCAAAACCAGTCACAGACTAAACAAAGAGGTGGCCATGACATGGAGGTCTCAGGTGGGAATACCCAATTAAAATATGGCTGCTGACAAAGGGCAATAAATGCTGCTTGCCATCACAGATGCTCAGTACAGTGTAAAAGATGATTTAGCCTCTGTTCACATCATGTCTGAGCCTGATGTGGGCAATATTTGCCAGCAGCTCTCCTGTCAAGTGTCCATAGGAGTCTATTCGCCAGACAGAGGCCAAAAGAGTGTCCTGCTTTGCTGGTATATGTTGGGATACCTTATTCCTGTACTGCGAAGGATAGCAGCGTAGTATAATCGTATACTACACTAGAATATACAAATATATAATAAATATAAATAGGCAGTCATTTATCTATTCTCCATTTCTTGTTTTTTCTTCTCTGAATAGAGGCAGGCAGGTGGAGGTGAGCGATTGTTACTCCTGTGTGAATCCGCAGAAGCAATAGTCTTTGGGATGAAGGTCAGGCACCCAAGAGCTCAGCAGTCGTCCCATGTAAAAGGACCCTTACACGGCGTTAAGTTCCCTTTCCACCCTGGGAAGGACAGCTTTATCTATAATTACTGTTGGTGAACCACAGGTCCGTCCATAAACATCTTTACTCGTCAGGCTCTCATTAACTCAGTGTTTGTGAGGCGAGGATTCTGACGTTAATTATCTTGCAGAGATTCATAATGCAGAGTGTTACATTACTCCGCCAATGGGAAGGTGAAAGGAAGCCCAACCTGATGGTGCGACGTGAGGCTTTACAATAGCTAATTACCAAATTAAAAAACAAGGTGATAGGCAGATAATGACCCTGCTGATTGACATTAGTGGATGCCATCATTAAAGGAAAGCTGCCGCAGCATCCTGGCTCATCATTACCTTTTGAAGATCCGTGTGGAGCTGTTTCAACATGACCTCGAGCTGCAGAACTTTCCCGGTGAGGTCAGGAGCCACTTCATCACTAGAAAGAACACAATATAACGTGGAATTAACTCACAGCCGTGGAGGAAAGGACAGACTCTTTGTTTAATGAACTGACCTATATATCTAGTCTATTGCAGAAATGAGTTCTAAAATGTGCCAGGCCCTCTCCGAAGTGATTACGCTAAGCATTTGGATATTTGCAATGAAGGTGATATTAAAGAGGATGTTCTCTGGAACACGGCCCCTTTAGTGTATATGGACATTAACAGGGAGTCTCCAACTTGGAAACCCTTTTCATGAGCCGCAACAGAGGGCCATTCTGTATAAGTGTTTCCCATTCTGGCAGACTTAAATCATCCTTGTATTACATCTTTCACACTTGCGGGTTCCATTACCCTGCTCTATTATGGCATCAGGAGAATTGCATCCACTGGCGAAACAGATCAATCTTATGATAGAACCGACAGGTGCAGAACAGACCGCGTTGACTATAATGGGGTTAATTATTTTCCTGCCCAGCTGCTCAACGGTATTTTGCCCAGGACTTTCATGGAATTCAGTGATGAAGGCTGTGAATGGAGCCTCCAACGCCGATGTGAACACATCCATAGATGGCTATTGATTCGAATGGCTGCCATGTAAAACTACATTTTCCCTGCAGTTGTCACCTGGCTGGCGGCAGCATTCCGCAGAAAAATCAGCTGTTTGATGGGGATGCCAAGAGCGGGACCGACGTGACCAGCTGATTGCCCAGGAGGACACACATTGAAAGGGCTTGTCTCTTTACTGTCTGATAAAACCATGAACTTACACTTGGCTAAAAACCAACAGTTCTCAGTTTTGTCCTATCGTGTCAAGTCATCGAAGAGGTTTTTTCAGCTGATTCCTTATCAGATCTGTTCTTTGTAAAGCTGGTAAATACTCAATCATAATGGAAGGATATAACTGACTTATGCAGACAACTCCATTAGGACATAAGGATGTGAGATTGGGGTGGGGTCGGGGGCCATTATCTTGGATACCTATTTATGTGAGGGACCCACCTGGTGCACAGTCGCCCAATCAGTTGAATGTAATTATTTATGACCAGGCACTGCTTTATATCTGATCACCGAGCTGAGAATGATTACTGCTCTATTTGTCCTCAGTGTTTTGTGTACCCTGGATTACAAGATTTGAGTCAACAGTTCCAACAGAATTTTTTTTTTAATACAATCGAGGATCCTTTGGTATTTTTACACCTGACCTGACAGGCAAGTGAGGGGGGGGGGGGAGGGGGGGGAATAAAAAAATCGCTCACTTGTCGGAGTTGCTTGGTTTTAGGTCACCTAAAAACCAAGTGACTATTGGCCTAATAACAGGCAGTGGTTCATCTATAAACAACTACCTGTGTACTCTGAATGAAGGCAAACTGCCAGAAGAGATCTCCAGTGCGCTCCACCTCTATTCAGTGAAACTTCTGTGTGAAAGCACAGGAGCGATATTTGTTGTGGTGGCTGTCAGGTGCTTAAAGGGGTTAAAATGAATGGTATAAAATGAATTCCCCATGCAGTAAGATAACAAATAGGCTTATATTCACCTCCTCCACTGTGTCCCGCGCTGTGGCTCTGAGCCTGTTTATGGCATGTCACAATCACTGCAGCCAATAACAGAGCTCAGCAATTGATCACTGAACGCTGTAGTTGACTGCAGCGCCTGCGAAGTACCATAAATCAGACAGGATTGTATGATGTAAACAAGCGAAGAGCAGAGGACCGAGCAGTGGTGCAAGACACAGTGGGAGCGGTGAAGTGAGTAGAAGTCCACGTGTTATGTTACTGCATGCAGAATGGATTTCACATGGGAGCTACAACTCTAACAACCCCTTTAAGCTCCTGACATTTGTCCCATGTAAATGGTATCTTCAGAGAAGTGTCTTTATACCTTGAGGTGGGGGTGGTGCGTGGCGTGTGCGGCCTCTCCAGGCTGAGGTGCGCTGTGCCGCCGCTTTGCACAGGACTCAAAACAGCTTCATTTAGAGAAAAGAGTGAGGAAGCTCTTTGCACTGTAACAGAAGAGGAGATACATTTATTTTGCCAGTCAGAACACTGATTACACATTAGTTCTATCTGCAGACAATCGCAACAACTGGATTTCTGCTTACAATACATACAACCAAAAAAAGTTTCCATATCACACCTATAACTGATCATAGACCAGCAACCAGCTTCAACGCATGTACATAAGAGCCTCCTGTGTGACACTCACATAAATTACCTTCATAGGCTTTGGCTGCACTGACCAAACTGGACCACTCTAGGCCCGATGCAGTATCTGGCAGCGGCATCATTCCTGGGTCTACATGCCTAGAATTGGATTCCCGAATTTCTGTAAGTGACAGCTCCGAAGAGGAGATAGTGGCTGTAGGAATTAAATAATAAAGGATAATTGAGTAACCATCCCATAATAATAAATAAAACTAACTTTAACTAAGACTTTGTTCTGCATTACTCTTTTTGCCTTTTCTTAGTGATTGGTACATTCTGGTATTCTGCACAAAGGATTCTATCATGGCTGGCCTTAGATACGTGCAACCCAAATAGTCGCACAGGGTGGCAGTCATCAGTTTGTAGTAGGGAGCACCGAGCATATGTAGGCTGGGAGCGATCTCCCCCGTAGGTCTGTCCAGCCTGATAATCATCTTCCGCCATGTGGAAGCATCTTGTGAAGCTACATGAATCATTTTCCTCCGGGCTCTGCCTCCTCCCCTCTGATGTTCCAAGGCACTGCTGCCAGCCCTGTCGCCTTAGCTGCGCTAGGAGCCTGGCGCCGTCGCCTTAGCTGCGCTAGGAGCCTGGCGCCGTCGCCTTAGCTGCGCTAGGAGCCTGGCGCCGTCGCCTTAGCTGCGCCGTCGCCTTAGCTGCGCTAGGAGCCTGGCGCCGTCGCCTTAGCTGCGCCGTCGCCTTAGCTGCGCTAGGAGCCTGGCGCCGTCGCCTTAGCTGCGCTAGGAGCCTGGCGCCGTCGCCTTAGCTGCGCTAGGAGCCTGGCGCCGTCGCCTTAGCTGCGCTAGGAGCCTGGCGCCGTCGCCTTAGCTGCGCTAGGAGCCTGGCGCCGTCGCCTTAGCTGCGCTAGGAGCCTGGCGCCGTCGCCTTAGCTGCGCTAGGAGCCTGGCGCCGTCGCCTTAGCTGCGCTAGGAGCCTGGCGCCGTCGCCTTAGCTGCGCTAGGAGCCTGGCGCCGTCGCCTTAGCTGCGCTAGGAGCCTGGCGCCGTCGCCTTAGCTGCGCTAGGAGCCTGGCGCCGTCGCCTTAGCTGCGCTAGGAGCCTGGCGCCGTCGCCTTAGCTGCGCTAGGAGCCTGGCGCCGTCGCCTTAGCTGCGCTAGGAGCCTGGCGCCGTCGCCTTAGCTGCGCTAGGAGCCTGGCGCCGTCGCCTTAGCTGCGCTAGGAGCCTGGTGCTGTATTTATTCACTATGCTGTTAGAGTGCAGATGTGCTGCTACTTTGCTGCTTTCTGTACAAGCAGAATACAAGCAGACTGCAGTGCAATATTGTTTTTTTTCCCTTATGACTGCGGAACACGGGGTTGCACAGCAAAGAAATTCCACACGGGGAGCCATCTAATCTACATCCGGCACTGACCAAGATAATTTCTCTGCTATAAGTAACTTTGCCTGCTGTGCTTCTTACCGGATTTCTCTGGCATTCCTGGCTGGTGCTGACGGCGAACTGGAAGAGTACTGGATGGGTATGGGTTGGTGTAGAAGGCATCATTGCCCCGAGAAGAGTCGACAGATGGGGAGCATGCGAATCCTGCATCTCTGCGTCCGCTGCACAGACTCTCATCAGACAATGTTCTTTGCAAGGTTTTCTGAGGTGACTGAAGAGCAATTTAACGGTATTAGAAAACAGTTAAAGGATTTGCCGATTCCGAGCACAGCCAACTTCCTAGTATTATCCTCTACATAGAATAAGGTAAATGAACAGGCAAGGAGATTAGAGCAGATCGTGTCTTTGCCACTGCTTCCCCTTGCCGTCTTGGGTTTCAGTCCTCCATCGGAACAGAAACTTGGACGGAAACCGAGTATAATGTGTGACAGAAACCACTTAGGCCTCCGCTAGCTTCAGTCCCTGTCATGTTCGCTGGATAGAAAAGCGCCGTCCACGTGGTCAGCGGACAGCTAACTTTTCCTTTGGCTATAGAGGAATGCAGTGTAACAAGCAGCCATTCTAATGACTTAGCGCCCATGTCATACATGCAAGTACCTGCTTCACTAGGGCAGCAGCCTTGGATTGTTAGACCATGTTCATAGCGCGGTTATGCCCTCCACCAAGCGTATACGCTTGAAAATCACAGAAGGTATTCAAACATATCCCTTGGTGTACCCTTTGCCTTTAAAGGGGTCATCTCACCAAAGCAGATATTGAGAATGCAATCCTGCTGTATGCCAAAGTGTTGGCAGCAGAGGACGCATATGCACACCGCCACTCCATTCACTTCAGTATGTAGACATACCTAGTACGTAACCTACAGAGGACAGGTTGGATAATATGCCCCTAATGTACCACCTGTCAGGGTTCTGCATGCCGGATACAACTGTGTGAGGCTGTGCCTTACATCTGACTGGTACTTGGCATGTCATGAGAGGTGAACAGAGGATACTGTTAGAGAATGAATTAGAAAAAGGTGATTGGTGCAGCTGATATGAGCAGAGAAAAAAATGTGCTATAAAGACGCCAGTAAAAAGTAAAACTAGAAAGGTCAACGACAAAGTACTCAGCACAAAGAAAAGAGGAGATAGGGGGCATCACAAAGGGCAGAGCAGACTGTCCGAGCCGTGATCTTACAGGACAAGGACATCTGTCATCTCACCATGCAGTCCTGCTCCTGCTCCGGCCCCAGGTTGTCCATAATAATCAGCCTCTTCAGATCATCCTCAATGGTCGACTTGTAATTCTTCCGAGGTGATCGGAGGTCTCGCAGTGAGGCCCGGAGTCTGGGCTGACCAAACACGTTCTTTGTGTTCAGATCTACTTGTCTAAAGAGAGAAAATGCATTATAAATAAAATGCACACCGGGCCGTATACACCACACAGACATGTAGAATACCGCCTGCACACACACAACAGATGCTCCTGTAATCCTCTCTCCCCAGCATTTTTGTCTCTTACCGCTGACCTAAATACTCCAGACAATGGGGAGAACCCCGGGCTCCAAACTGTCTCATCACGTGACGCTACAAGTGCTGCTGCACCAGTTTGCTGGCAATTTAAAGTGACACTACACTTGTTGGGGATAGTGTTGCTCCTTTAGTGTCGTGGTGCAAACAGAGATACTAATGTATTTCTAGGACTGAATTGCCTTTGTTTTAGATTGTCAGCCTTTTTTCACCCAGGAGGATCAAGTGCCGAGAGGAGGGGAGAAGCTGTTCTCCTGGGAAACACCATCAGCGAGTATGAAATTAATTGCCGACGGCTCCCAATCAGAGCAGAGACGGTATAGTTGTGCGGTGGCTTTTGCAATGCAAGTGAGAATCACGCAGCAAAAACCGCACGTTATTACTGCGAATTGCTACAACCTGTGCTAGCAGCATAATGGCAGTGGTACAACGGCATCGCCCTTCCATTACCAGAAATGAATTGCATTGATTGTGAAAAGGTAATATAATGCTATGCCAAGTGACTTGGCCATTCCTGTTGCCAGTGTTTCACATCCATCCATTTATGGATGGAACATGCAGGGCTCCAGGCTTAAAAGCAATCACTTTGGTACTTTTGGTTCCCGAGTCTAAAAATGTAGAAGCCGGCTGATATTTTTGGTTGCAGAATTAGAAACTACAATTAAAAGTATTATATATAAAAAAAAAAAACAACAAAAAACAGAAATCATTTACACTGAAGTGTGCAGGGATTGGCTGCAATATCTACATAAAACCATGTTCTCTGCATTCTGGCTACCAGCAGTTGCTATTAGAAGAGTAGGAGCTTACTGCATATATACACTGAACTCAATGAAGTATGCAACAAGCTCCTGAGCTCCCCCTAGTGGTGACTGCAGACAGTTATATTTAATATCTAGCAGGCCCGTAAAAAGTCATCTAGTTGCTCTATGGAATTAAATATTAAGACATTTGTGACCTAAAATACGTCTCAGAAGACTTTACTTCCCCCGTATCTATGGTACCATAAAAACATTTCCTTTCAGGTTTAACCCTAAACCTCCCGTTTTATTATAAGCCTATAGTAGTCATACTACTAGTAAAGTACTGACAGTCGCTACTATAGACATTCAGGTAAAGACTAGGTTAGGATCTCTTCACATCTGCTTTGTGGATTTCGTTCTAAACAGAAAAGGCAAAATAGTGTGGATCTGGCGGATGACGAATACCAGCAGTGACCGATGGACCCCACTGACTTATAATGGGGTTTGAGGAGAATAATAATGCTACATGTAGCGCTATTCTTCTTGTAAAAAACAAAATCAATCTTAGGGTACATTCAGACGAACGATCCCACATTCCAAATCCGCAGCAAATTACAGTACAATGCATGTGGATGAGGCTTTGGAAAAATGCCATCCACAAGACACGGAAATGTTTCACTTGGAAAAACAAGCATGCTGTGGATTCTCATTCTGCTGCAGAAAGCTGTATATGTCCATATATGTCCAGAAAGCTTCAATGTGCAGGGGGAAAGTTTGCAGGAAATCCACATACAGTATGTGTTTTTGCGGAATATCCCCAGACTCGTAGAAAAATTTGCACCGTCTTGATCCTAGAGGGGGTCCTGGTTCTGGTCACTGCTGGAGGGGAGCAGGTCTGTCTGTTGTGACTAGTGTATGTGTGCTTGCTGTGATCACAGCAATTAATGGGAATGGAAGCGGAGGATATGATTGATATATTCAGGTGAGAAGCCCCAAACGCAGTATACGTTGTAGTGCACTTACTTTTTGGGGTCTGTGAATGTGGTTGGCCTTTGTGGTGTTTCCTCTGGCTTTTTCCAGCCAGCTGGGATCTTATTCCTCACGTTCTGACGAGAGAAAAAAGATTTGGGCACAGAGCTGGACAGCTGGAAGGAGCTCGACTGTGACATCTGCTGGTTCCTGGAACCGTCATGGGTTTTATACGTGTTGGATCTGCTTGCGCAAAGAATACATATAGTCTGTTATTATTAACTTTTCTCGAGTCTAATTTCTGTATATTATCTGCTAAGATTTTGGTGATTCTTTATATTGAGCAACAATACATAGAAAGAGAGGATGAGAACTTCGGCACACAGACGGTACATGTGTAATGATGTGAGGTGCTGTAGATGTGGCACCATTCATGCTGCGATAGGCCTCCTCACACTCCGCAACCGAAGATTTGTTCCCATCCACATTCAGCAACAGAAGGACAATTCACACGTAACCACCTTGTAATAATGCTTTTACATTACCCTTCAAGTGCTCACAAGTGAACCTTCAACTTCAGACACACAATACCGGATTCTCCATGACATCCATAATACAGGATCCAATAACCCACCGCCCCTCCCCCCCCACTAACCCCGTCCTGCATTGTACGATATGGGATTCATTTGCACGCTACACTGTACAATCTGACCCCCCGTATAATACAGGATCCAATCCCCCCCTTTTACACTCTACAATATGGGAACCGATTCCCTGTTACACTGCACAATACAGAATCCATTTTCCCTTCAACATTGTATGGTACAGGATCCGATTACCCCCAACTACACTATACAATGGGAGATCAGATTCCCCACCCCCACAATACAGTATGGAATCCAATCCCCCTTATATCCCATTTTATATAAGGGATCTGATCTCTTCCCCCTTACACTGAACAGTACGGAGATCCAACCCCTCCTAAACACCTAGCTGTATGAAACGGGATTTCGCTGTCCCCCGCCTACACTGTATGATACCAGATCTGATTCCTTGTACAATATGAGACCAAATCTCATACCCACACACTGTATGCTACAGGAGCCGATACCCCCTACACCATATGCTGTATGGTAAAGGGATCAACTCCTTCCCCAACCCTACAATATGGGATCTGAGCCTCCCTATACCCCACACTGCAATGTGAGATTTGATCCCTTACTTTCCCCACCTAGACTGTACATTACTAGATTCCATCCTGCCCACCTACACTGTACGATACTAGATCTGACCCCCCCCCCCCCCCCACTCCCATTTGCCTACATCATGCGATATTAGATTCCATCCCCCGACTACACTGTACAATACGGGATCCGATCCCCCACATTTTACAATCTGATCTACTGCACACTCCAATACAGGAAAGGATCCCCTCCCTAAACTGTACAATAAAGGATCTGATCCCCCGCAGTGTACAATACAATGTTATCTTTCGCTGTATAACTCGCTGGTCTCACGAAGCGAACACAAGAAAATGTATACAATGTTATGAGTGGTAGCATCTGGTACAGGATTTTATATTCCCGTTCGGCTCTGTACCTGGAGTCACTGAAGGCTTCGGCTGCGCCATTACCAGGGGGGTACATTTTGGGTCTGTAGCCTTTTGCAGAGGACAACTGATCTTTCCTCTTGTCCCGAGAGCCGCTCTCATGCATGCCGGGGTAGGTGGAGCACGCCATGGGTTTCTGCACTTTCTCTCGCCGAGGAGTTGGCCTGGCTGGCTTAGCGTGTGCAAAATTAGGCAGGGAGGTATCGATGCCACTGTCATTGGACGTGCCCTTAGTAAGGGGCTCCAGGTCAATATCTGGCTGCTCCTGTGGATCAAACCAGCGCTCGTCACTCTGGTTACTGGAAGCCGTACTGGACAATGTGTTACTGCTGGAGTGACTGGAGTACTGAGCCTCTCCCTGGGAACAGATGGACAAGATTACTAACATGATCTACTAGTATGATCAGCAACCACCTACCCGACTACTTACCCTTGAATGCCGGTGAGGAGAGCTCTTGCCAGCAAGCTCCTGTCTGTTGGGTCTCTTGTTCACATTGACTCCTACTCTTGGCTGCGATGGGATGTGCCACAGAGGTTCTGCACGGAAATAATGTCGTCACTTGCACCTTGCAGCATTAACGTCAGCGAATAATTACAAGCTTGAGTGTTAATTAAAGAGAATGGTGTTGGGGGCTGGTGCTGGATCTGAGAGGCTGTGAAACCGTGACGTGATTTATACTGAGGTTATACATAGCAGCCAGTTCTGATGATCACCTCCATAGAGAGGTGTAGCTGTTCTGGCAGGAGCGGACACATGCACTACTGTCATTATATAGACTACTTTCCAGTCTATGGAAGCACAACGTCATCACTGCAATAAAGAGTAGAGGATAGAACATCCTTTTATCCTGAACGCACCCGAATCTTCATGCAAACCATTAGGAAGGTGCCGTCTAAGTGCATGCACGAAGTCATGGACCAAAAACAGAAGCTTGCCAAGACTGTTACACTGTGGCAAACCCTGAGCTGTGACAGGTATCAGGTCTGGATAGATTTCAAGCTGTAGCATCTATGCAAGAAACGTACTATTCTTGGGCAGGAAGCAGAGATCTTGAAAATGATGAGGAAGTGAAGAACTGTAATTTGCCAACAAGTTATCTCCTGGCCACAGGATTGGGGATAACTTTGTGATCAGTGGGGTCAAGCCTAATAATAATGAAAATGGGGATGCTGAAGGTCCCCCCACATAAATGCAGCGGCACTCAAGCATACACAACACTGATCCATTCATTTCAATGGGACTGCTGAAGATAGCCAAGAGTTTGAACCCCACTGGTAGTCCCACTGAAATGAATGAAGTAGGAGCACAAGACATGCTCAAGCACCGCTCTATTCATGCCTAGGCTCATTCCTGGGAGGTCCCAGTGATCACATCCCTACAGGTCAGACAGTCATCCTCTATTTTGTGGATACAACACAGCGTAGGTCAAAGGAACCTTAAAAATACCCAGTGCTCCAGTATGCAAACTTTGGGTTGTACAATGTGAAGTACTTACTTCACAGGGGTGCCTCTGATGAGTGCACCCCTAATCCAAGATCAGGCGGCATCTGACAAAGGTCACGTTGGACGGGAAGAGAGATTTCTAGCCCCGATGCATCATCGAATAGTTCATTCATAAAACACACAATCGCTGCAACGCATTTCGGCTCATAAAAGAGCCTTTTTCCAGCATAAAAACAATGTGTACTTCGATCATATATATACAAAACAAGTAAGCAGGAGGTACATCCCCTGCCCATGATGCCCATCAGCCCACGGTGTAGCGGCGTCATCTGATGATGCCATTAGCTTGTTGTGCGTCACATGACTGCGCTCACACCATTTTGGAACACAGCGTGCGTTCCATTGGGAATGTACTAACGTCGCTGCGCTTATCGTCATTAAAATTTCTTGTCTAAAACTTCAATATAAAACTTAATCAGTATCAAGCGTCTGAATAGCAACCGGTATCTATGAGAGGCCTGATGCACACTGGAGCACTGGGTATTTTTAAGGTTCCTTTGAGCAACGCGGTGTCGTTTCTTCTCTCCGATATATACATATATGCTCGGATTCCCATTGATGCTCTTCATGATCGGATGTCCTGAGGACCAGTGTGTGCTAAGCTTCTTTCCCTGCCTACCAGGATTGTGGACGTACCAGAGCACCCTAACCAAGGGAGACCCCGGTCCGTCAGGGCGAGTTAATACGCAATTTATTCTCACCTAAATTATACATCTAATTGAAGCCATTTCTCTTACCCCACCTGTTCTGTGGAGCGCTACCTTACTGACTATTTTGTGGATAGCTTTCAATGCTGGCACAACCCAAAAATGGGCTATTCTAGTAAGGGCAACTGACAGCACTAAAAACATGCCATTGCTTTATGATATGCTGGGGTCCAACCTCTAAAAAACCTCCACTGATTCTGAGAATGAAGAGGCCACAGCGATGGTTCAGCGCTCCGGCCCCTACATAGTTTTTACCAGCCCAGTGACACCTCGGCCATCCGGCTTTGCAGAATAACTACATTCAAGAGAGTGCCGGGGCATCCTGTGGAGGGATGAATAGTGACGGGGCTGCAGCACTGAATCACTGCTGCAGCCCCTTCATTCTGAGGATCGGTGGGGGTCCCAGAGATCATAAAATGATCCTTATAACATGTCACCACATTATGAAAATGGCATAAACCCTTTAACCCCTTTAGTGGCACACCCGGAAAATCTCCGGGGCTTGCTGCACTGACCATGCAGTAAACCCCGGAAGATTTCCGTGGACAGCTCTAGTGCTGAAATGTGCAGAGCACTGAGCTCTCATCTGAAATCTTCCAGGGTTTTATTGCATTGTTGACTCATTTAAAAAACCTGCCCTGTGAGGCATGATATGGTAATAATAAACCTGTCACTGAAGGGGTTAAAGGGCTATTGCAGTCAGGGCATGCAACAGCGTAGCACCAGGATATACAATCATTAACAGATTGGTGGCATTCTGACATACAGATACAGAAACATGAACATACTGATTATATTCAGCTCACCAATCCTAACTATTGCCCAGATTTGCACCCACTTCAGTTGCGGTCTTGAACCCTTAACACATATCTTAGTTCAGATCTCATCACCTATATCTTCTACCATGAACAGCCACTCTTCACTCCAAATGCTCAATAGTCTTCTCTACCTCAATCACGAGGCTTCCTTTAGTATGGCATGCACTACAAGCAGCAGCCAGATGGCTAACATGATCTGCCATCACATCAAATATACACCCTTGTACAGAACCCCTTTATCAGCAATGGCGGAATATTCCAACAATCCCCTGATATTTTCTTCACTTCGGTTAAGTTTTGGAGACATTAGTAAAGATGTGTGTGGGTGTTGTCAGAATAAGGCCCCATCACAATAGTACAGCGAGTCCAATATTTGTTATTACACATAAAAACTGATAAACCTTTAAGTCATTTTCTGTTTCCTTTTGATGAAGATTTCACAATCTGGCATTCACAGTAATTAAATTAGCAACACAAGTAACACTAGAATCCTATTTTTGGAGGCACGGGTCCTTCTACTGCCCTTCACAAATGTATCACTAGATGGCGCTGCAAATACAAATATTCTGCAAATCTCCGGTAAAATCTCTCCTACATCGTAGCACTGGGCACAATATAAAATCCCCCCAAGACACGAACAAACGTAGACAGTAATGAGCGTATGAGTTTAGTGACTGACAACGCGTTTTATGTTAGGACCCCATCCTCAAAGAAGTCTTGCACCTCCAACAGAACTTGCAGACCTAAAGTCTTACACCTCTCACCTAGTAGTGAGCAGGTATGGATGGAAGTGGATGTGGTATCTCACCTGGTTTATGTCTATCTATCGCCATTTCCTGACTGGACATCCCATCCTGTGTACCGTAAGGTTCTGCTTGTAGAATGGTGCGCTGGGGTGTGCCGAACCTGTAACACAGAGACCACATTACTGCTATACACAGCCTTCAACCAAAAACAGTCAGACACTCATGTGTAGAACAGTGCAAAAGTGTCCAGATCCAAATGCAGAAGTCATCGTACCAGATGCATAGGAACAATTCTAGCTGGAGTGGTAGGTGAATATGAAGGACTTTGGGAAATCATATGCTCCCCTATTGTGAAAAATCCCACCGTCTGCGGCTCTGACAGAGGACAGGACTTTACAGAATAGGGCCTATGCATAAAGTTGGGCCAATTCCTGCCTGTCTTGCATTATTTTAGCAAAGTGCTAAATACTGCAGAAGTTCCCCATTGACACTATAGATGTAGCAAGGCTGAACATGTTAATTTTTATTTGTGCACTATAAATTAATTCAGTAGGAGAAGTCCTAATAAACAAAGACAAACTCATCTCTGCTATACCTGCAGTGCATTTACACAAGCCAAGGACTGTGGCCACTATAATGGAGCATCTGCAGTTGGAAGTCTAATGATCCTACTCTGAACCCGGAGGACTTTGTCCCCTGCACTAATTAAATGACAGATTTAGGTCACAGGCCCAACGAACATGTGTATTGTGTACAGTGGCACGGCTCTCACCTGTCCGGACTGGGTTTATAGCGGCTGTATCCGGCCCCCGTAGACGTTGGTGTGGAGAAGCTCCCAGAGGGGTGTCTGTAAGGCTGCACTTTGTCGGTTGCTGTTGGGGACGTGGCGACATATGGCGTCTCCGGATAACTCACTGGCCTGTATGCAGAAAAATAGTTTGTATGAGAAGTTGCCAAGACAGGTAAGTCTCTCTGGGCCTCGTGGGCATCTCCTCCCTCGCCACATCTGCATCAGCTGACTTCCTGGCACATGCTGGGCCAGTTTTTCAAGTGTAGTTCATTCTGCATAATTTCAATTTCCATGTATATTGTTATGTGATGAAAGAGCAGACTTTGCATTGTGAGCAGAGTATAAATAGAGGCAACGAGTGATCTAATGTTTACATGTTCTGAGAATCGCTGCCATGTACGAAGCGCGTGATCTCATGCCAGTGCGGTGCATGGCGGATCAGAGTCAAATGTGGGAGCAACACGCTGCAGTGCAGTGAAGCAGAGCTGTTACACGCTCACCTCTGCTTAGTGGGGTTGTGCCAAGTTATAAAAAGTTATCCTCTATCCACAGGAGAGGGATAACGTTATGATCAGTGGGGGTCCAACCTCTCAGAGGACAGGGGTCCGGTCGGTCCCCAAGTGATTGGCAGCGCCAGAGATTGCTGAAGCATTTTCAGTGAAGTGAACAGAGCGGCTCAACCTTCACTCAGTTCACTTGGGCACCAACTGGACCCCCGTTCTCAGGATCGGTGGAGATCTCAGCGGTCAGACCTGTGAATAGGGTAAAACTTTATAACTTTGCACAACACCTTTAAAGTCAACAATCACTTTGACATAAAGTGAAGCTTCACTTCTGATAGAGCTGGTTTTATACAATACAGGCCCCGGGGCCGCTCTGCTCACCATACAATGCCAAACAATATTTCCATTTAGTGTACTAACACAGTCGCCATGCAGTGCCTAAATAATACCACAATACAATATCCAAATAATACTAAGATATACCGACCATAACACACTGCCCGTTTAGGCCAAAGCGCCAGTACCATACCTAAATAATGAACAGGTTAACGATAAAGGTCCTTGTGGTTTAGAACAGCGGATTGATTAATGGTTAGGTCCCCAATGGTTCAAGACAATGAAGGATTATATGCTGCTCTAGTCATAGAAAACAGCGGCCTTAGGCAATTACCCGGTTTGACACCCCCTAAAAACGGCTCTGGCCTTTGTTTAAAAAAAAGCGTGGAGCACAAGCAAAAATGGAAATATTGCACGTTTAGTACAAACATGAAAGGTCTGGGTTCACATCAGCGTTCCTTAATCCGTTAACGGATCTGTAATGTCTAAGCGCACTTTCACGTTGCCAAGAAAATCACGCAGGATTTGTGTGTTGTGAGACGCACAAATATGAGCCCCATTCTTCTGAATGGAGTCATATACATGAGCGATTTTTTTCCCGCATAGTGTTGCGAGACAAAATCATGGACAGTCCTATCCTTGGGCGTTCCCTTGGAATGCCTCACCCATTGTTTGCAATGGGGCCGAAAAAATGTGCGATGTAAGGTTACCCATAGAAATCAATGGAAAACACTTGGAGATCACTACTTCTCTGAAGATAAGGGAGGCGTTTTTGACACAAATACGCCTTGCATCTGTGGGGACATCGCAGGCCCCGAAGCGCGATATTGGGCAGAGTTTGATGGCCTGGTATCGCGGTTGCCCGTGTGATATTAGCCTAAGGGTTCACTCACGCCTGCATTAGCCTTCAGTCACAATTCCTTTCCTCTGTTCAGTTTCTGGAACAGAAAAATTGAATTGAAAACTTTTGTTATTTCCCCCCATTGTTTTAATTGGGGAATAATCAATGGAGACAAAAACAGAAATGTTTATTTCTATTTTAATTCCGTGTTTCTACTCTAAAAAGGAACAGAGGAAATAAATGGTGACTGAAAGCCTACGCAGGTGTGAGTGGCCCCAACCGATGCAAAAACAAGGATAGTTTGTTTCTTCTTAAACCAGTTCGATATTCTTTACAATCGGTTTATATCATATCCGATAATTACTGTTAATGATGGATATCTAACGGAGGCCGGGCTCACACAATCGTATCTCGCAGCCCGCACACTGCGAGGAACTCAGCCGATACGCAATGGCTTTGCAAACGGCTGCCAATTGCAATGTACTATCTTGGCATACATGCCAAGATACAACATACTGCGCTTTTTATTGCACGTCTAATATATGCAATTCGTGTGAGCAGCAACATGGCCGCCTATGCAATATTGGTACATCATACTATGCAATTACCATATGCTCGTGTGATGCAAACGGAAACTATCCATTTCTGACAGACCTATTTGCATCAGTTATACACCCGTTTTATTTTGATTTTGAAAAGATAAAAAAAAGATGGCTGCATTAATAACGGATAAAGGGCGGCTTTTACAATCGCACGTGCACGGTTGTATTAAAAGGATCACATAGCTTCCATTCTGCAGGCCAGTCTTTTTTTTCCCCGGAAGGAACAGCAATCGTGATAACCGCTCACCTGATATTAGCTCGTCGATGTTCAGTATTAGAGATGAGCGAGCGTACTCGGAAAAGCACTACTCGCTCGAGTAATTTGCTTTATCCGAGTATCGCTGTGCTCGTCCCTGAAGATTCGGGTGCCGGCATGGAGCAGGGAGCTGCAGGGGAGAGCGGGGAGGAACGGAGGTAAGATCTCCCTCTCTCCCGCCCGCTCTCCCCTGCTCCCCGCTGCGACTCACCTGTCAGCCGCAGCGGCACCCGAATCTTCAGACCCGAGCACAGCGATACTCGGATAAAGCACATTACTCAAGCGAGTAGTGCTTTTCCGAGTACGCTCGCTCATCTCTATTCAGTATATACTTTACATTTAAGCCACTACCAACTGTTAAACAGTGTAATTCTGCGTTCAGCCACCAGGGGCTCAGACTCACCTCCTGTTGTTGTGTAGCGGCTGGGGCTCTCGAACAGGCACTGCTGGACCTTGTTTGGGTGGCCGGTTTAGCGAATGTGCATAGGTTGGGGTAACCCATTTCTGAGAAGGGCTGGCACCATGATGTGTGGCTGAGCCACTCCACTGCCAGGCTGTGTTGCTGCGAAATGGTGGCCGGGCACTAGAGTTGGCATTGTCTGCATCTTTGTGGTCCATAGAGCAGAGTTCATAGGACTCACACCATCCCCTATGGAGAAGAGAGAAAGAATGTAACATGTGGAAAGGTCTTCACACGTGTGCAGGCAGAAGCGAGCACAACCCCCACTGCTGAGGGAGAACGTTACGGGGCAGCTCTCTCTGTGTTACAACTTGTCCTGCGAGACTACAAACGGGTGCGGTTTACTCACCAGCTCAATAGTCAATTTCTTCTACCAGAAAAAAGTGGATCTACTATTTAAAGAGCCGACAACCTACCAGCCAACACTAAAAATTAACAAGAGGCGTCCCACGCAACTTATTAACATGCGTGACGGTAAAGAGGTTCAGCAGCAGGTCAGCTGCCAACTGTAACCACCAAATACAATGTTATCTGCACTCTTTAGTTATATGGGACTGTGAAAACACATGAAAATAGTGTCTACATATATATAGCAGGTAAACATCAAGACTAACAGATGTATCCTGCGGGATTTCACCATGCCACAATATATATTGATCCGCAGTAAAATTCCCTTAATGCCTTATCAGCATATCCTGACAGCTGACAGATTACCAAATGTTCTGGATTATCAGTAAAAGTGGCCATGCATCTAAGGATACCTTCACACATGCGAGCGCGGTATGGAGCCGTGAATACCACCCTCATATCGTACTCACCATCTATGCGAAAGCCGTGGATGTGAGGCGTTTCCACATGCAAATAGCCTCACATCACTTCGGGGGAGAAGGGAATTCCCCGTTGGGGCCGACAGCCCCGGTGGAGAATCGCAGCGTTTCTCCCATTGTTTTTAATTGGAAGATCTCGCATCACGTGAAACTAGCATGTGGTACGATGCTGCCGCCAGCCCCAATGAAGGGCAAGCAGCATGACAGAACACGCCGCGATTTGTTTCCCATATCACATCCCAATCCCATGTGTATGACCCCACTAAAAAGAATGGGGTTCATAGTTGTGCGTCTATCAACGCCCAAATCTTGTGTGATTTTAGCTCCGGTGTGAAGCCGGTCTAAGACAGCTGTCAGACAAACTTTTGTTTAGCTGGCAGATATTCTTACCAACGATCGCTGGAGATCCGGGTGCCGAGACTAGAACGAAGAAGTAGAAGCACTCACCCAGCAGTCCCTGCTCGCTAGATGAAAACGGGTCCATAGACTTTTCTACTGGGCTTGCTTTCAGCTAGCGAGAAGTGACAGCACTTGCATGAGCGCTTCTGCGATCAGTGGGGATCTCTGCACCCTGTACCCCAGCAATAAAAACTTTTGACCTGCCCCTATGATAGGTCGAAAGTTTTTGTAAAGTGCGGTTGCACTTGAAACTTTTCAGCATACAGACTCCACTTACCTTCGAGGGACTCCATCCTCATGTGGGGGTATAATCACCACCTTCACAGTGACGGAAGTGCGGAGGAGGTCAATCATCTGGTCGTGGGTTAGCGTCACCACGGCTACCTTGCATATCTCTACAAGCCGACTTCCCTGCCGCAGACCGGCCTGCCATGCAAATCCATAGTCCTCTACTTCTGCTACCGTGCCGTCATACTTTACATGGAAACCGAGTTGACCCAGTCCGTTCCGGCGTAAGGTCATGTCCACCGTCTCGCATCCTGTGGTCATAATCTGATAAGGAGATAAGAGGAGTTACTCTCCTACCCAAAATATACACTATAACCCGACTGATCCTTCAGGTGCTTATACAGTATATTCAAATATATTCCCAAGACAGTGGTGAGCCATTTGCCTGTGGCCACCAGCCTAAATGGGGCTTAATATTGATGTCCATAGACGGGGCCACCTCCAGCAAGCGCTTCACCCCTTTCAATGTTTCCAGAAACAGCGCCACACATTTTGTAGTGTCTGTGCACGATACTACAGCTCAGTCCCATTCATTTCAATCAATCATTGGGAGTGCCGGGCGTTGACGATCTGATATTAATGACCTAAACTAAAAGGTAAGTCATCAACGTCCAAGTCTTGGAAAACTGCTTTAAGTGCCCTATATAACCCTACACACCATCCTGCATGCTAAAATACCTTAAGGACAGAATTTAGTGTTTGCTGCGGACACTCCACTGTAAAACCGCAGAGCAAATCCCACATCAAAAGTCACACCATTTGGTGCGGAAATCACCCCCATGTAAAAAGATGGAATTTCCACTGTTATAATTAATATTAAAATCCGAACCGCGTGTCAATTTCCGTACAGGTTTTGCGCAGATTTATTTTGCACCATGAAAAGCTCATCCACTTTGCCGCTTCTGCGAATTTTCCACTTGCAGGGTCTGTACAGGAAGTGCGCCCCATATGAACACGGCCCAATGCAAGGCTTTAAATGTACATTCACCTTTGGACACAATATCAATGTAAGGTCGGGATCGCTGTCACTCCAAACCTCGTTATGTAGTATTTCCTAGAGAGGACATAACATCAGAGCTATACACAAGGCGGCTCTGGCTATTCATCCAGAAAGTACATACAACACACTAAATACATAACATGTAATTACTTTATTAATCATTTATTCATCTTTATTTATCCAGTACTTTGAAAACAGAGGCAACATAAAGACAATCAGAGAAAGTCAGCATAAAGTAGTCATGCACAGAACGGGAACCTGAGACACGCCAGTGAATGTATAAATGGTTACAGTACGCCATTGTATAGTGCACACATATGTAAAAGCACCAGTGTTACCAATACAGCACACGGAAGGAAACCAGGAGGACTCAAGACATAGAAGCACAAAGAAACTATACAGAAAGTGCAACATTACCCACGCCTACAAATACAATACAGTAGATGACCGGATGCACATCCCTCCACAAGTGTATTACTGAGAAGTCCATCCAAGGGGGAGGGCGGCCTTATACGGGACGACTAATGTCCGGAGAAGGGGTCGGAAGAGCGAATGCAGAGGAGAGTCGTTCCACGTAAACATGGCGACGAGTGAGAAGTCATCAAAAATCAGCTGGTGAGGAGTTAAAGTCATTCCTACTTGAACAACTTCAAAAGACGACGGAGGTCCCCCTATAAAGGACGTGTCGGGGTACAACTAACCAGCAGGAAGCGCCCTGGCATTCGTACACTTCTGCGACTTTTTTGAGTGACTATCTGGAAGATGGTAGCCTGGTGTAAAGGGTCCTTAGGTGCCTCTTAATTGTCAGCTAATAGAAGCAGCTAAACAGGTTGTCCCAGTAGGACGGCCCCTACTTCTAAACCCTTGTAGGGGCCAGGACCCCCCCCCCCCCCCCATCAGTTGCATCACAGTGGAAGGCTGGGCTCACATGGTCGTATGCGGAATCCGCTTGCGGAGCCCGTCCGTGACCCTGCATATGATGGCGTAATGTATTGCGTATGACCACATACTCACGCAGGCGGTCGTGCACAGTATGATGACATGGGTACCAGCAGCCCATATGCAATGTAATTGCGTGCGGGCTAGTCCATGACCATAAAGAACAACAGGCCCTATGTCACAGATATCCGCGGTAGGATAGAACATGCCACGTTCTATTTTCTGCGTTCATCACATTTCCTCTGAATAAGCCAGTTTGCAGATGGCACAACCGTTGTAAGTACTTCAAGGGATATTCCAGTTTTGTGACTTTTTTCAAGTATTCTCCTAACACTGGGTAGGTGAAATGAGAGATTGGTGGGGGTCCCACTGCTGGGGATGGAGCTGCAGCTGGGTGCGGGAGCAGCCACTTCATTCATTTCAATGGGACTAAAAGATTGCTTGAACTCCATCTTGGTTCATGCCAATGAAATGAACTCCGCAACGCTGAACATGCGCTGCTGCCACTCCATTCATTCAGGAAGCCTCAGGACCCCCATTCTAGTGATCTGTGGGGTCCCAGCGATTGAAATCCCCACCGATCTATTAGTCCACCCCTCTCCAATGGATAGGTGAAAACCTGTAAATACAATCAAACCAGAATACAAAGTGACTAGTATATTCTCTCCTACAGTGTTATATGGCAGTGTGCAGAGAAGCCCCCACAAGCGTGGTCTCCGGGGGTATACCTTGGCAGACAGGACCACGTGGTTTCCATTTCTGTAGAATGACTCCATTTATTATTGTGGCTTATATTCCATATATATCTATAATGTTTCTTCATTGTATCAAGGAAACCTCTATAACTGGACGTGCGGATCCTTATGGTTATCAGGGTGGTACCTTGTAAAATGCCAAGCACCCGTGTGCCCATCACATGACAGGACGGGTGGTTATCTACTAGAAGTACATAATGAAGGTTCCCATTGAATGACAGCAAGCAGAGATCTTGAAAACTACATCCAGAAAGTATACGGGAAAACTGTGTATAACTTTTTATTCTACATGAACTATATATTTGCTGGAACAGGACTACCCCTTTAAATTTATTGGTCCGCGGCAGATTTGATTTGCAGAATCCGCACGGGTCACCCGCACGGACGATCTGGAATTTAAAGTGCCCATATTGAAACATTGGCATCCACAACTGAATATAAGCACGTGGATTTGATTTGCGGACCGTTTGGTGCGGACAACCAATCGCAGCATGCTCCATTTCAGCGCGGATTCTGTGCGGATGAGCTCAACAGAAGTCAATGCATGCGACCGATCCGCAGTGCATCCGCAAATACAATTGCGGATGCACTGCCAGTTTCAAGGTTAAAATCAATTAGGGAGGTGGGGAAAAGGTTGGGAGGTGGGGATGCAGATTTATTTTGCACGAATGATCCATGTACATCCGCGCTAAAATACCATTACACCCGCGATCTCCCGCATATGGTTTCCGCAAGTCTCCCACTGCGGAAATCTGCATGTGGAATTCGATCTGCCTGTGGACATGAGGCCTTATAGCTTTTTTTTATGGCTCAGTTCATATCTCTGCTCACAGTTCAGGTTTTGCATTTTGCCCCAGGAATAGAAAGGTGACCCTGCTGGCAATGCTGGATGGTCACCAGTGCCTGCCAGATCCCCATGGACCATGATGGGGTCAGTCAGGATTCTCCCATTTTACAGGAGATCTCGTGTTGGTATATCTTCCCGGCTGTAACAGGATGAATTACATTTGGAATATCTGCTATTTTATATGTGATCAGTCTCTGCAGACAATGGCATGACTAAGTCTAACCCAGACGGTATAATCAGGTGACCTGGGGGAGGCGCTGTGGTATAGGAACCCTTGGGCCATGCTCACACGGGACGTTCTGGCGTACAGCGTTTTAAATGGTTTTTAGTGATGTTTCGCCTACACAGGCTCCGCTGCACAGTTGTGCTTACTGAGCGAAATTTAATGTTACGGACAAGCAGCGTATTAGCGTCTTTTTCTGCACTTTTCCAAAGCAGAATTTAACGCAAAAGGTAATAGAAAAGCCAAATCCCCAAGTGTTTCCGCGAGGGGGGTGGGGGGGGGGGGGCTGCAGGGCGGATCCACATGTAAATCTACATTGTTCTTCTAATGATACCGTTGAATGAAAATCATAAATGCACTAAAATCAGCATCGCTGGCCAATAAAACACCACGAAATCCACAACTAACAGCAACTTTATGTCTTGCGGATTTCAGGATGGTCTATTAATTACCTTGCGGAAATTCTGCAGCGCATCCGTACCGCATGAACATAGTCTTAGAGTACATTCACACGCAGCGGAAATGGGGAAAAAGCAGAGCCTTTTAGTGCAAGTACCTAACAAGTTATACTGGCGTGGGGCACATACCATTCCTTAACCCCTTCAGTGGCAGGTTTATTATTACCATGTCATGCCTCAACAATGCAACTGAATCTCGCAAGTATTTGAAAGTCCTGTACTACTCTGACAGTTGGTATTATGGCAGGGAAATCTCCGGGGCTTGCTGCGCAGAGTATGCAGTAAAAACCCCAGAAGATTTCAGATGGCAGCTCAGTGTTCTGCACATTTCAGCACTAGAGCTGTCCATGGAAATCTTAGGGGGTTTAACTGCATGGTCAGTGGAGCAAGCCCCGGAAATTTCTGGGTGTGCCACTTAAGGGGTTAAAGGAGTATTCCCATGTCATAAAGTGATGGCATACTGCTCTGATCAGCAGTATTCCAACTACTGGGACACCCACTTCATCCAGAGACGTTAAAGGGCGGCAGCTTGTGGCCACTTCACATTTGGTGCTGCGTTATGGCCCTTCCAAGCTGTGCAGAGAACTGAAGTCAGCACATCCACTTGAATGGAATTGTGCTGCAGGTTATCTGCAGGTTTTTCTTTTTTTCTCATCCCCACTTTCAAAAAATCTGAACTTTTACTTTTCCATCGACGTCGCTGTATGAGGGCTTGTTTTTGCAGGATGACTTGTATTTTTCAATGGTACCATGTAATGTACTGAAAAACGTTTAAACATTTGTAACTGGATAGAATTGGGGGAAAAAAAACAAACACAATTTTACCATCTTTGGGGGAGGCGTGGGGCCACACTGTGGCAAAAATGACATGAAAACCTGATTCTGTGGGCTACGACTACGGTGATACAAAATGTATCTAGTTATTTTGCTGCACTACTTTTAAAAAATATATTTTCTGCTGCCATCATCTGACCACCATAACTATTATTCTCTGTCGACACAGCTGTGCGCCGGCTCGCTTTTTACAGGACAGGCTGTGGTTTCTATCGGTACCATGTTGGAGTACATGCAACTTTTTGTACATTTTTTTCTTGAGGTGATGAAATATTCTGCTGTTGTGTTTTCTTTTTTCTAACTATTTTCACCATGCGGGATAAATAATGCGTTTTTTTGATAGACTTTTATGGATGCAGCAATTCCTAATATGGTTTTTATTATGATGATTAGGACCGGAAAGCTTTTTTTTTTTTTTAAACATCCTTTATTTTTTACAATAATATAAAACCTTTTTTCTCACTTATTTTTAGTCCCCTAAGGAAACTTGGATGATTGTTTCATCACTTATACCATATACTGCAATACTTCAATATTGCAGTATATGGTATTTCTGCAGGCAGTCTATTAAAACAGGCCACAGACCAGTCTTAATAGACAGATATACTTGGCAGTCCTGGGGGCCTTCAGAGACCCCACAGAAATCATGATACCCGGATGGCCCTCTGTGATCTCTTCACAGGGGGAGGGGGGGGGGGCTTGGAACCTCTGATTGCCATTTAGGCAATTTAAATGCCACAGTCAGAATTCACCAGCAGCATATAAAGGGCTAGCAGACACACTTGGTGTGAACTCCAATCTTTGCTATTGTGGCCGGGTGGCAGTTTCTGAGCCCATGCCATATTAACCCCCACGCACATAGGTCATACATGTGCGTCCTAGGATGCGAGGGGTTAAAGGGCCACAGTGCTGAATCAATCCTACATCCCCTTCATTCTTGGGGACCCAGAAATTCAGCACCTATCGAATGTATAGTGATGGCATACCCTAGTTTCATCTACTATTGACCCTTTATTTACAGGGTTCACTAAACTGCGGTGGTAAGAATTCTATTCAGCTCAAGTACAAGATACTATGACAAGGAACATTTTCTTATTCTCCATCCTTGCATTAAACATGGTTTCTCCAGGAATAGGAGGTCTGTGGACGTTCTGCATTATGCGGTTGTGTTGCTGCAGTATTGCTGTGCTCATCACTAGTAGAAAAGACCCTTTATTTGATATTCAGGTTATGGATTTCTTTATTGATGGACGTTGGAGCTCTCAGACACCACTGATAGACGTTGATCACTATACGCTAAAACTGCATTTAAATGATTAACACTGCAACCGGTCAAATAAAGCAAACCCAGCATTTACACAACACCGCTGCCTTACTGAAGACTTACTGACCTTAAGTCTCTGCAAAATCTCCCGGATATCTTCTGCATTCCCGTCAATTGCTCGTATTAATATATGATCACCTCGGCCATAAAAGATCTTCAGGGACAGTGGCTCTGGAGTCCACCCAATGACGTCGGCACAGTAACAGTTAAAGACCACTTCCTTTGTGGCCGTCTCAATCAGCACCATGAACTCATTTGAGATGCCCAATGCACACTCTGTCTCGGCGGCCTGAGAAAAGTCTTGAGCCATCACTCTCCAGCACAAGGCACCCGAACTCTGCAGCTCGGCACCGACCCGCGCCTTTGTCCTTTCCTTCTTCTTTGAAGTCAGAGAGATCAGGTTAAATTTACCCGTGGTGTCGATTGGCGTATTGGTTACATAGTTCTCTGCCAGGTCCTTTAAGTACTCCTGTCTTGTACGAGTAGCCATAGTGTGGAACTTGTCCGACTTGTGAGCTGCATTCTCGGCGTTGATCACTTTAGCAAGCAGAAAGTCGCGGAAAACATCGGATTTACGGAACGTGACACCGTTAGGAATTGGAGGACCGAACGGAGGGACATCTTTGGATCTGGTCACTGCCACTCTGTGAAGAATAGGTCAATCAGCATTGGTATAAGGGGGACAATATAATAATGAAGGAAAACAATAAGACATATGAAGTGCCCACCTGTAGCAGACATTCTCAGTGCAAGGCTCATGTGCCCGGACAATGATGAAGACGTGCTGGAAGTGCGAGCGAATGTTCTGAGGAGTAAAGGGCAAAGCTCCGGGCTCCTGGAAGATGATGGTGACTATATCATTTCCGATATGTCTCTTCCGAAGAAGCTGAAAAGAGTAAACAGAAATTAGGCATATTAAAACGGTAACTAAACTTCTAAAATCCGTCTGGCATGTCAGAGGAACATGTCAGAGGAACATGTCAGAGGAACATGTCACAGGAACATGTCACAGGAACATGTCACAGGAACATGTCACAGGAACATGTCACAGGAACATGTCACAGGAACATGTCACAGGAACATGTCAGAAGTTTTGGCTGGTAGGGATCCGGGTGCAGAGATCCCCACCAATCATTAAAACAAAAGGGCTTTTATTGATGAACGGTATATGGATTCAGGCTACTGAGCCCAAACACCGCTCCGTAGGAGAGCAGAAAAGAGCTGAACATCTGACATTGAGATGAGCTCAGCCCCCGAACTCCAACTGATCAAAACTTCTGACCTTTAGAAAGAACCTTTCTAAAATGTTTACCTACACTCTGAGAAACTGTTGCATTTTGGTCATTACTAACCAAAGCACAGCCCATAGGGGTAGTCTGGGGAGAAAAGAACAAAACTAAACTTAAATGGGTTGTCTCGCGGCAGCAAGTGGGGTTATACACTTCTGTATGGCCATATTAATGCACTTTGTAATATACATCGTGCATTAAATATGAGCCATACAGAAGTTATTCACTTACCTGCTCCGTTGCTAGCGTCCCCGTCGCCATGGTTCCGTCTAATTTCGGTGTCTTCTTGCTTTTTTTAGACGCGCTTGCGCAGATGGGTCTTCTCCCTGCAGCTCCGCTCGGCAGCATCAGCGTTTTGGCCCCGCCCCTTGTACGCGTCATCGCGTAGCTCCGCCCCGTGCCGATTCCAGCCAATCAGGGGGCTGGAACTGGCACACGTCATGGGGTGGAGCTACGCGATGACGCGTACAAGGGGCGGAGCCAAAACGCCGATGCTGCCGAGCGGAGCCGAAGGGAGAAGACCCATCTGCGCAAGCGAGTCTAAAAAAAGCAAGAAGACACCGAAATTAGACGGAACCATGGCGACGGGGACGCTAGCAACGGAGCAGGTAAGTGAATAACTTCTGTATGGCTCATATTTAATGCACGATGTATATTACAAAGTGCATTAATATGGCCATACAGAAGTGTATAACCCCACTTGATTTCGCGAGACAACCCCTTTAAGGGCTCATGCCCACCAGTGAGGCGGGCTACGCCTGTGGATTTATGCCACGGGAGTGCCATGATTAAAAAAAAAAAAAGTGCCTGCGAGTGATCTCGGATTTGTGTGGTCTCCATTAATGCTATATTAATGGAGAACCCCCGCAGGGTAAATCCGTGGAAAATAGAATATGACACGATTTTTTTTCCCGCTGCAGTAATCCGCAGTAGAATTCTGCATGTGAGCATTGGCAGGCAGCAAGCTATTAGGTTCAATAGAACTAATAGTGGCAGAATTCACACACCTTTTTCGCAGCGGGAAACACGTAGTGATTCTGTTCGTGGGCATTTACCCTGTCTGTTCAGCACTGTATAAAAACAAAACATCTTACTCTCTTTTCCCGATCCCCCCAGCAGCTCACATTCTAAGGCCTCATGTCCACAGGGAAAATGGATTTTAAAAATCTGCGCATATCTCCTGCACGTGCGATCTGCGCCCATAGGGAATCATTGGGCACCCGCAGGTAATTTAATACCTGTGGATGTCGTTTATCCTCGGCATACGGATCGCACGTGCGGGAAATCAATCGCACTTTGCTCCATTTTCTGTGGTTTTCCCATACGGACGGCTTCCATTGAAGCCAATGGAAGCCGTCCGATCCGCAACACAGCCACGGATTACACTGTGCCTGTGCCACAGAGCTGCGGGAAAGCAGGAGTTTAAAAAGGAAAAAAGAAAAAAAAAGGAGAACCGGCCGCAACGAAGCAGAGCCCCATAGCGTCTGGACAGGTGAATAAATGTCATTTTTGGCCTCATGGCGGCGGGCCCGTGGCCCAAGGATGTCTGCCTCCGAATTTCGCAGCAAATACGGTCCTCAGCATGCTATGGAAAAGTGATTCTTCCTACACACGACTCGAAATCAATTGCAGTTTCCGCTTGCAGAGGAAATAATCGCAGCATGCTCCGTTTTTACGCGGATTCCGTGCAGACGGCTTGGAAGCCGCCCGATCCACAATTTACATTGCAGAAAGATTGCGGACTCCGCGTTATCCCTAAGCGATGACACCAGAAAAGCAGGAGATTAAAAAAAAAAAAAAATTAAATCTGTACTGCGCATGTCCATGTGGAACATCCGCAGTACAGGAAAAGAAGAGAGGTACACGCGGACATCACTGCTGCCAGGACCGGATTCCGTTGCGGGATTCTGCATGCGGAATCCGACCCGCCCATGTGCAGGCGGCCTAATGATGCCCAAAGCCACACTGCATTCTTCTTCCGGCTATACTGATGACGTCCCATCACAGGGACATGTGACTACTACAACCAATTACTAGTAGTATGCAACTCAAAGATGAAAGAGAAGTGCAGTACGGGACCGCGTACCATCGACACGGGTGCTGCAAGGAATCTGGTGAGGAGAGTATGACTATTGTTTTTATAACGTGCTGAGATGACTTCAATTTATTTATTTTTTCTTGTGGAAGAATTCTAATACCTGGTAGAATCCAGTGTCATCCTTTTCACGCTTCCCATCCCCAACCCATCTGTTCCAGAGTTCCCTCTTCACATGTCGAATATGGCTGCAGCACTCCCTTTGCTACAGTAGTCACACAGTGGATGCTGCAACCTGATTGGCCAGTTCTGTTCACATGAGCATTGCTGGCCATACAGAACATTTTGTAATGCCTTAGACTACCAATGGATCAGTAGTGTTCAGTGCAATAAGGAAGTCAAAAAGATTGCAGCGGCCATCTCGGACATATGAAGAAGAGGCCCCATGAACAGGTGGATCGTGGGGAAAAAGATTTATCCTAGGACTGGAGGACTGCTTGAAAGAGAATCTGTCACCATCTATTCCCAGCCCTCTCTGAGAGCAGCAAGATAGTGACAAGCACGCCGATTACAGCGATACACTATGTATCTATGCAGTAGTCCCCCATATTCATGAGCAGCAACTAGTCATGCCCACCCCACCCTCCAGTCACTGACTGACAGCTATCTGCTTATTACTGTGCAATCAGTGACTGGAGGATGAGGCGGGTGCGGCTTGCTGTAGCTCATGAATATGGAGGACTACTTCTGGTAGTCCTTCTATGTTTAGCTGCTACTAATAAGATGCAGGTTTCTCCCAAACGACAGCACAGATACAAACAGCAGACATATAACTGCAGTCGGTGTACCCGTCACTACCTCCTCATGCTCTTGGCGAGGAATGCAAAAGATAGTGACAGATTCTCTTTAAGGCTAGTGTAAGGCTTCAAACAAAGCAGAGCCATTTCTGTACTAAGTGCTGTGCACGGTCACATGTGGAGTTATTCTCCCCCAGAATTAGTACTTATATAAGAGGAATATGATGTGTTTGTAAGACAATGGAGGCATACAGGGGTACAGAAGAGCCCCCAAAGTAGTCTCTAAGTTTCATATTATCAGAGGCTGCATAATCCCCAATATTTTATAGCGTCATAGAGGTGGTATCATACGCCCAGGTTTTATTTCCCAATTACCAGCCTCCCCAAAGGCAACGACACTCAAAATAAATTAGGACTTGATTTATCCTCAAAATAGCCGAAGTCCCCGGAATACAGGAATCTGATTTTCTCAATCGTGAAAAAGGAAAAAAGGGTTTCATCTCCTGCTGTTACCTGTTGCCGGTTGTTTGGGGTGTACGGCAGCATTGTTGATACATGGAACATGATCTCGTAGTCCTGATAGTTGGTATACAGAGAGTGGGTCCCAGTGGAGTCCGCTAAGAGGATAGAAAGACTAATCACATCACACATCAGGGGACAGTATTAATGTAGAACTCTACGAGAGTCATGCAAATACAGAAATGACATTACAAGTCTAATCAGTACCTCTGCCTTACCGGATTAGTCGTGACCACAGTGTTCAACGTGTGCCATGCAGCTCAGGTTATACTTACTCTTCGTGTCCAGCTGAGCCGCGTACTTGCTGAAGCCTCTGAGGCAGACCTTCTCCCCTAGCAGAGTCAAGAATTCCTCAAAGGCCGCCCCGGCGCTCTCGTTGTTGTACATCTCCTCCTCGGAGCTCTGACCCGCTTTGCAGTACAGGATCCCCACCTTGTGCTTTCTGCAGAGCTAGAAAAGAGAACGGTCTGTTATAGTCATTGCGGCTTTAATGCTGCATTTTACCTGTATGCAGAAGTGGACGTTTTTAGTGAAAACATTATGTTTGGAAGAAAAAGAACACGGCACACCGACACCAAACTGTGAGCATGGTGGAGGGAGCTTCATGGTTGGGGCTGCTTTGCTGCCTCAGGATCTGGATCCTTGTGATCATTAAGGCAACAAAAATACCCACCAAACGAATGACCGAAAAGGTGGAGGATTTGTGTTTTGGAATGGCCAAGTCAGAGTCCTGAAATTTACTGCATTGAGATGTTGTGGCACACAAAGCATCCCAGAAATATTGATGAATTAAGATACATTTGCAGATAGGAATGGTCCATAATACTTCCTTATTTACAGCTATGGGAATAGTTTGTTAGAGGCGATAGCCACTCAATGGTGGTGTATAGGTTATTAAATTCAATTTTCCCTTACTTTTTCTCTCTGCTGACATGTACTCAATGTGTGCAGTAAAAGAAATGAACAGTACGACTATTTGTGTTTTATTAGATTGTATTTGTCTTTAGACCAGAATTCTAATGTAGAAAAATCGCCAACTTTAGTGCAAGTCTCCAATTTTGAACCTCTCTTGCCTCTAGCTGGCGTAGATTTCTGTGTCAGCGCATGAAGGAGCCTCTTCATTGATTAGTCGCATCACACGACATTGGAAAGTATACCAAGACTGGTGTTGGAAATGCCGGTCCCAGTGAGGGTCTCACCTGCTCCCGCTCTGTGATATGCCGGCTGCCTGCCAGCCGGCGCATGTGCAGAGCTGAGCTGGCGGCCTGGGAGTGACATTTCTGTGCAGGCCTCTGCGAGAACCGCACAGAAATAGAACACGCCCTGATTTGCTTTCCACGTGTGATTTCACGCGGTCAAATCGTAGCCATCGGCCTAGGATTGCGTTTTGTAATGCAATCCCATGGCAGCTTCCACGGGCAAAAATTCTGCGGGAAATCCCACCGCGGAATTTGCGCCCGTGTGCAGGGGGCCTTAATTGTCTGAAGTGAATGGAGGCCGTCCGACCCATAGCCCATACACAATTAACATTGCATATGGGCTACGGGTTCCTGCGTCATCGCTAGGTGATGGCGGGGGAAATGCAAATATTAAAAAAAAACAAACAAAAAAAACTGTACTGCACATGACCGACAGCGAGCCAGCGCGATCATCCGCACTACAGGAAAAGAGGGTACATAGGGTGGCCGGACGGGCTCACAGCTGGAATCCGCCATGTGCCTCCCGGATGCGGAATCTGGTCTGCCAGTGTGAGCCCAGCCTAAAGCTTTGCAGAAAGAAGCATATCCATAATACTGTAAAAGACAGGAATAACATGTTGTGGCGGCTTAGCATGGCAAGTACATGTGACTGGTTAACTTTCAAGTCATTGTCTGTGACGAGAGAATACGTGACCCCTGAGACAATGGTTGTCTTTAGTAATTAGTAACAGTGGTTGTAATTATAAACACCAGCCTTATCTGAACTGACCGAATCCGATCAGTTTTCGATAGTGTTCCCTTCATCCCATCATCTTTTGGTCCCACCCTGTATCTAAGTGGCCTAATTTAGTGCAATCATTCCATTATCCTAATTAGGTCACAGTACGGATCTTACTGCTAAGCAATGAACGCTCGTCAGTGCAGATAACGCTTTCCAATCTAAGGGTCCCTTTTGACAAGGCGATTTATTGTTGAACGAGCGACGTCATCACTGGTTGACGAGCTTGTTGGCTCGTACAGTCTGCTTAGACAGGCGGATATATCGTTAGCTCGTTCATACATTAGGGCCTCTTTAACCAAAGGGCAAATCTGCACCAGGCCACCTGATAGCGGCACAAATGTCAATTGTATCCACATCTCCAGGATGCGGGCACAGTTGAAAAACATTAAGGAGGTTTAAAAAGATTAGCTTAAGTATGGCTTTTTCTATTACATGTCTGTCTGCCACTCCAGTCTCCACTCACCTCCTGGTCCAGCAGTCAATGGGCCCATTGAAGCAAGTGGCCGCCAGTCACCAGACCCAGTGCCCGCTGCAGCTGTGAATTAGTCACAGTGGTCAAATGCTTATATGGGTGAGAAGAGACCGTGTGTAAGCCTACAACCTGCTGGGCCTGGGTTGGGCGAGAATGAGTGGAGGGGGAATGGGTAACAATGAGTGGGGGGGATGTAATAATACCCATGCGCATGGTCCGCTCAGATAGTAAAACAGCCCTATGTGCGTACATACCCCCACATGCTATAGTCGATCACCTGTGCTTTCTAGTTCTTTCACCTGTCATATGATAAGACACTGAGAAAATATACACAGCTCACCCCTTGTTCATCCAACTTGAGAAGCTGCTCAGTGACTTTTGAGGAGTTCATGGCCAGCCGTAGGCACTGAATATTGAGCTCAGGGATGACAGCCTCTAGGACGTCTTTGAGAGGTAGCCCCCGGACCGTACCGTGCTTGGCTGCGGAGGGCACAGCATCCTCATGGATCATCCCCCTCAGGGTTACAAGCTGTTCATGAGAATTAGAAGAGAGATCGGTGAGTATAACAGTAAGAACAAAACTTCAGGCCGTATAAAACTGAATTACAATGATATTTACTAACTGCGCCAAACGCTGCACTGATACAGTGATGCCAGGTTGGGCTCCTGTGAACACGTACTACACACTCCAGGAGCGCTCCTATAGGTATCCACAGGGCCCCTATGTACATTGGGTCTTCCATCCAGGTGAAAACCAGTACATGCATAAAACTAGTGCCACATACAGTGTAAGGAGATTAGACGCAGATTTTCTACATGGAAAATCTTCCGTTTCCAAGGGTAAAACCTGCTTTTAAAACCCTCGCCTACTGTTGCAGTGTTTGACCGCTCCATTGAAGTCTATTACAGAAATCATCAAGTTTTCTGCACCAAATCCGCTGCTAAAATTGCCATGGTGCGGATTTAACTTCCGCCTCGCAGGTTAACTTCCGCAGTGTGTGGATAAGATTTTGAAGGTCTCCTCCATATTGCTACTACTGTAAAGTACGTTCAGAGAGCGAAATTCACCATGGACAAAATTCCACGTGAATTCTGCCCTTAAAATCCGTGGATTTCCGTACGGAATCACATGCGCAGTTTGGAAATCCAGCTTCTGTGCATTTCCGCACCAAGAAGTGACATGTCGAAACTCTGTTCGTGGATTTTGCTCATTGACAGGAATTGTAGAGGTGAAATTCACATGGAGTTTTTCCACGGTGACTTCCACGGCGTGAACGTACCCTGAACGCTGCTGATTTTCCTTGTGATAAGTCTGCAGTAACTCCGCCGTGTGCGAACATGGCCTAAAACTTTCTATCGGGCTCTGCTGAGAGTGGATTTAGGGTATAAAGTGTCACCACAGCAGGAAGCTGAAGAAGGAACTACAACTGCAGCCCTCTAACAGAAGAGCTTCTATTCCTCCTCCCTCCATAGAGTTACTCACACTTTGAACCCTAAATTCATATTAGAGTGAAAGTTCTCTACAGACGCATTTTATTATCACAGCTGCTGCAGCGCTTCACACACCTCCGTACAGGAGACAGCGTATTACATCTAATAGCTTCTTGTAAGACATTGCCCTCTCCTTACAGCATACCTATCATTAGACTAATACCAGGAGATACGACTTGGATATTGTATTAACCTCTCACCGCTGCAGCCAGTTGTAGTCTTTATGATGTAGCTTCCCTCACCATTTTTCATACACTGGGAAATAAACCTCCATAATGCCGCAGACGGTTACACTTTTGGTAATGATGCGGCTCTCTGCTGCACCATTTTCACGCCTACATACCGTGTATCTCTGAAAATAGGATCTATCCCGACTTTCTCGATTTTTGGAGAGGCCTGAAAATAAGCCCTAGCTGCATCACATTAAAAAAAAAAAAAAAAAAGGAATACCTAAGCAGGCTTGGTCCAGGTCCCTCCCACTGCTCTCCTGCAGTCCTCGGCCACTAATACATCATCACTTCCTTGTTACTAGATTCATAAATCCCGCCTCCAGGAAGCGATGGCTGTAATTGGATATCTTCCACCGCTGCTCAGCCAATCAATGCGATGGCTGTGATTGGTTCATTGAGTGCTCCATTGATTGGCTGATTAGCACTCAATGAACTAATCAGAACCATCGCGTTCTGCAGGCAGGATTTATGAAGCAGCCGCGGCTCGGCCGATTCAAAAATTCCAATGTAGTGCTTGATGAACCAATTACAGCCACGGTATTGGTTCATCAAGCACTGCATTGATTGGCAGAGCAGTGCTCGAAGAATCAATCAGCGCCATCGCTTCCTGGAGGCGGTATTTATGAACCCTGTAAACAGGAAGTGATCTTCTGTGGGTGGCCAAGAACTGCTGGCACCGCAACAGCGCTCTGGAGAGCAGCGCGAGGGCCCTGGACCAAGCCTGCTAGGCAAGTATAATAAGACATCTCCTGAGAATAAGACCCAGTGCCTCTTTTGGGGGCAAAAATTAATATAAGACATATAAGGGTCTTATTTGGGGGGAAACAGTAGTTATATAAAGTCAACCATTTATTTCACAAGTAATTGCTGCAAATCTGAGTATAACGACAAACTCTACACAGTTCCTTCTACCTCGCTGGTCCGGAGGATGATCCTGTACTGGAACTGCAGACCGTGCTCCTTGCTTTCATCCAGTTTGTCCCTTTTAAGACTGACGGCGGCAGGTCCCAACTTCTCATCTATTCCGAAGTAGTTACAGTGCTCTAGAAGAGAAAGTCCCACAATATGAGTAAAGCAGCAGGCGGACGGTAATCACTGTGGAAATGAGTGCTAATGCCCCGCTGAACACCAGGGAGACTGTCTGCTACGGAGCAGGAAGCGTGACAGCATGGCGTTATTAATAGGAATACTATACTATTGATAATACATTAGGAAGAAAAGGAATCTCAACTATTATTTTCCTCCGTCAGCCACAACTGTACAGCCGACTAAGCAATAAATCTACAAATATACAGAAAGGCGATACATATCGACAGCTGAGCTAAAAATACGCATTGTCATTTGGAGTATCGATCAACCAGCGTAATGCAAAATCACTGGAGCTGCCCAATCAGAGAGGAGGAAATACAGCAGCAGCTTCACACAAAGAAACCACAATCCAGTAAGTAAGGGTGCAAGACACCTCGGGGGTCGGTGCAGCATGGAGGTAAGGGGGATGAAACATCCAACAAGTGCAGCTCTCTAATATGCATCTTCAAAGCACCATGGTCACCTTTGGGAGTAAAAATTGTAAATGCATGTATTTTGAGCCAAAGACACTCATTTTTGCAGTAGGGTTTGATTAAAAATGTAGTCTTCCGCATATCACTGTATATACTGTGTTTGCACGATAATAAGACCCTGTATTATATTAATTTTTGCCACAGAAGAGGCACTAGGTCTTATTATACTTACCTAGCAGGCTCAGTCCAGGTCCCTCCCGTTGCTCTCCACAGCTCCGACGCACTTCCCGCAGTCCTTGGCCGCTCGTACATGACTTCCTGGTTACGGGATTCATAAATCCCACCTCCAGGAAGAGTTGGCTTTGATTGGTTCTTCCACTGCTGCTCAGCCAATCAATTCAGCGCTGGATGAACTAATGCAATGGCTGTGATTGGTTTATTTAAGGCTGCATTGATTGGCTGCGCGGCCGTGGCAGAACCAATCAACAGCCATTGCGTTGTAGAGGCGGGAGTTATCAATTGGCTGTTCTTGCATACATCCTCTATGCCCAAGGCCTCATGCACACAGCCCGGGCGGATTCCCACTGCAAGATTTGACCCGTGCCCCTGCAGTGACCTCCCGCTTACCTGTTCAGAGTCTTCTCTCTCTGCTCTGCGATGTGCCGGCTGGCACACAGCCGCACATGTGTAATGTAGAGTCGGCATGCCACGATTTTGTTACCGCCTGGATTTTCCGCGATCAAAATCTGTCTGCATAAAAACTGCGTGCGTGTATGCAATCCTATGGCAGCAAGCAACAGTGAAAATTTGGAATCTCTAAAAGTGCGGAATCTCGCTACGGAATTTCCGTCCGTGGGCATTGGGCCCAAGTCTGGTCTCGCACAACCAGATGGGAATTGTGGATTCCGCGAGTGTTTGGTCTGCAGTAATCTGCGGATCAATCAAAATCAGTTCCACTCACATTAGCGGGTCAGAACTGCGTAATACATTATAACATTACAGGATGGACTCTCTGCTATTATGTTTCTTTTCTATTTTCATTCCTTCCTGCGACCGCTGTGTGTCCTTGGGACGGTCCCGTCACGCTCTCCAGTTACGGATGTCGTTTTGATGGAGTGTCGTGCCTACAACCCTCTAGATCTATTTCTCCAGCAGGGATCGTAAGGCGTGGTGACCTACCATATTGGTCAAGACGCTCCCGCCAGGTGAGTCCCCTCTTTATATTACACCTGGTTATACGTATACAATATTTTATCTCTAACGCGCTGTTCTGATTAAGTCTTCTAAAAGAAAATGAAATGAGAGCAGATGCACATGCGTGTCGGAGCTCGTTACACGGGGCCGAGAACTTAGCCTGGGCAAAACAATTTCAAAATATTAGACTGCAGTTTCTCCATACGACGATATGTAGAAGCTGAAGATGGTACAAAAAATTGTAATTAAACCCCATTGCAAAAATGATTGTCAGACCAAAATACATGCATCGGAATCAAAGAAAAAGTCTGCCCCACAAAAGGTGTCCATAACCTTCAAAGAGTCGGGAGGGGTATCATCACTCCTGAAGGAGAGTACCTAGAAGGTGAGAGAGGAGGCTTATAAGGCCATCCATGCTCCTCTGGGAAATATATGCAAATAAGGGAGGTGGAACAGTACTTTTAGAGCGCCACCTATTGGATGGCAGCATTCCTTCCAATTCCAATCATTGTTATAAAGACTTTTTATAAAGGGTCACCCATTGATTTGAAGGAATGCTGCCATCCAATAGGTGGCGCTGCAGAGGTATTGTTCCATCTTCCTAATATGCATAACCTTTAAAGAGGCATGTCTGTTTTTAGTAAATACTTGTATTCCCTATAAAATAAGCATCTTTGCTGTTCCTCCGGGAAATAGATGAATAAATGGAAAACTAGACATTACCGTTCCTTTTATTAATAGGCTTTGTCCCTATTAACATAGTCTGATATAGTCAGCCCTGATTGGACAAGGTCAGGGTGAGCAAGGACAGGCCTCTTTTACAAGGAGAATGGCACACCCGTTTGTCAATCTGGTCAAACATTTCCAGGAGGAATAACAGGAGTAGAAGCACAAGGTCTAGAATGATTATGTTACAGGGAATGCAAGTATAAACTAGCACAGATGTGTCAGGGGAGCCGACGAGTCTTCTCCAACACAGCCGCTCTTTAATACAAGAGTTTATGATAAGAGTATGATAAAACTACTGCACAGGCAAAATGTCAAGCAGCGCTACAAGTAGATCTGTATGCAAGCGCAGCTCTCAGCGATGCCTCCGAGGGGTCTCTGGAGAGGAAGTGCTCACAGTCCCTGGTATTCTATACTGCAGCCGTTAGCGCGTTTCTGCAGGGCATACAGAGGGGAGGCAAATACCGCTAAACCAGGAATATTCTCAAGACTAGTCTCTTTATATCGCCGAAGACCTAGGATGTTACCAGGCTCGTTACTAGATCACATCAATGGACTAACGCTGCCGTAACCACAAGACGAGCTGTTCTGTCAGCACCTTAGTAATATACATGTGTACATGCATGTCTATGGAGGAGGGACACGTGGCCATTGGTGGCACTTATATGGGTAGTCTGGGACTTAAAGCGGTTTTCTGGATGTTTAATTCCATTTAGTACAGATTACCTAACTTCAGGATAGGTCATCAGTAGTTAATTGGTGGTAGTCCGCCACTTGGGACCCTCAATGATCACTTAGTCTGTGCCCCGCACTCACTGCAGCTAACAGGATGTTGACAGCTCCCTCAATATTGGTGTCAGAGCCGGAAGTGCTATAGCTCCAACTGATTTCAATGAGAACAAAGCCTTCTATTACACTTCTGGCCCCAAGTAGCGGACTTCCACTGATCAACTACTGATGACCTACTCCGGAATGCCCGTTTAAGGCCCGAACAACCCATATACATTGCCCCATAGGCTAGAATTTTTTTTTTTCACCAAGAACAGCACCACTCTTATCTATTGGTTCTTTTTGGTATTGCAGCTCACATCTATTACTTAAAAGGTCCTTTTACAAGCCAAAAGAAGTGGAGAGTAGATTGTGATGGGGTAGGGCTGGGCTTTACATTGACCTTGAGGAGTCCTGTTGGATGGTACGTGAGGACGATAAAGCGTATACCTCCTCTGACTTCTGCTGTGTCGCCCATATGAGCCATTGTAAATAATATATATATATATATAATTTTTTTTTTATGGATGCCTCTGCGAAGAGTAGTGTAGTCTACTGCACTAGTCTTCACCACAAAGCAATAGGCATGGCGAAGCACACTGGACAGTAGAATAGCAAATGACAGTTGGCATACGTGGGGTAAATGGGGCTCTAAGGAGTGGGGAAAATATAGAATGTGAAGTGCTGAGCGAGGAATCAGCAGTGATCCGCAGCGGTCTAAACGTTCCACACATCACCCGCTTGCGCAGTCGTTTACCCGACCGCTGTCCCGTGTAAACCCGCACAGTCTCCATGGGCACTTGTAGCATTAACTCCTGGTTCAGCCACTTGTTCATCCCTGACAGGTAGCATTCTCCCCCAGGGGATATTATATACTTAAATGGAAACAATCCCTTGTGTCTCTCTCTAATAGGAAGCCGGTTTGATAATAAAATGACATTGTCTTAATTAGGCCATACAGACACACATTATGCATCTTCGTCTTGCATTAATCTAATGAGCTCCGCTGGGTTGAAGTAAAGCATTAACCGCAAGATACAGCAAGAGACTTTGCAATTAGACACTTGTCAGGACCTCTGGATGGAAGTTACATGGGGGTTTTTTCAGGAATCGACTTGAAAACCTCCATTAATACTTTGTGCTGACAAATTACACTAAAAATCCCAATTCCTCATCAGCGCCATTGAAGAGGGTTTCTGGGTTGTTTCTATTGAGGATCTAATCATTATATAGGTCATCAACAGCTGATCAGCTGGCTTCTGCCACCGTGGATACCGGCCAATCATCTGCTCGGGTGCCCATAGGCCAAAACACAGGGAATGCGGCAGACGCAGATTGCTCCGATCTGTGTAGTGGCCAGCACTGGTAATTGCAGCTTTTAATGATTTTAATAGGCACTGTGCCTGCAATTACCAGCACTGGCCACAACACAGGGTCGGAGGGATCCGCTTCGGCTGCATACTCTATGTTATGGCACCTGGACAGCTAATCTTCTGGGGTCTTCAGCGACTGACCCCCAACTACTTAAAGGGGTCAACTACCGATGAGCTATCCTTAGGATAAGTCATAAATAAAGAAAACACAGAAAAACGCTTTATAGAGTTACCGGTCATAAGGCATTAACATACTGTAGTGAGTGCTTTGTGGGTCTACTATCCAGACACGCAAACTAAGGCCGGCCTCACACAACCGGATTTCAATTGCGAACGGCGTCCACATGGACGATCCGCCGGCATTGAAAGGCATTTTCAAATTCCCCTACTCACTTGGTGACATGAATTGCGTTCTCCACAAGCGGAAGAAAAATCGCAGCATACTGTATTTTATCGCCAAAATGGCTAGCATTGAGGTCAATGCAGGCATGTAACCCACAGCCCACATGCAATTAATATTTGTACAGGTCATCGCTAAGCTATGGTGCACGAAATACAAGCAGACGACAAAAAAAAGGGGGGGGGGGTGTTCCCGCATTGATCAGAGGGTTGGACCAGATGACCCTGGAGGTCCCTTCCAACTTCACCATTCTAGGATTCTGTACTGCATATGACGGCCTGCGAGTCTCCAGGGTCATACGCAATACAGTCAAGTGCTGTACGCAGGGTCACCGGCCAGACTCCTGGCCGGTCATGTGAGCCTGGGTTAAGGCTCCGTTCACACTGTCTTTTGAAGACCAGCAGTGAGACTGTTCAGTCAAGGATCGTTTACACAAAATTTATATGTTTTTGGGAACCAATTAGTATTAAGTGGGAGGGGGGAAAAAAAAGGCAGAAGCCAATCAGCATTCAGTGGGCAGCTCATGCTAAACAAGCAAACACCTCCCTTCAAAGTTATTGGCTTGTCACTGGAAGACCACAATTACTTGCTTACGCCAGACGATAATTAAATCGACCCGCGACTATTTTTAGGTGATCTGAAATGAAGAGACTAGTGAACAAATTCTCGCTCGTCACCCGGTTGGTGGCCGTGTTTAGACAGAACAAGCACCCCTTACATTCGGTCTATCAAGCGACTATTCGAACTGTAGCTTGAAAAAGAGCTCACGGTGGAAGCGTTGCTGCTAATCCATTTTTGTGACGGGGCAATAAAGTCATTTTATATTTAAGCACCCATATGTGCTGCCAAAACTTCTGTTTTCCCATTTGTATTTGAACTGTAGTTGCCTCGTGTGAAGCCACTATAAACCACTTTCCTGGTGTTCTTTTTCGATGGATGACCAATAGAGTATATACCATTTCATTATTTTTTCAAGAGAATGTTCTTCAAGACAATGGGGTTGAGCTGTAATACCAAACAAAGCCTAAAGGCAAAGGAGGTGCCATTTCTGGATGGAACCCCCACCACCACCACCACCACTAATTGTAATCTTGGACAACTACTTTAGAATCGAAAACATGATCCTACCTTTCCCGTGAAAGTAGTCTTGGTAATACCGGGCTCCCAAATCCACATGCTCTATACTGTAGTGTTTTAATCTCCCTTGTGTCTTCTGCATTTCCTTTGAAACTTCCAAAACAGATATACTGGCATTGGTACAGTATATAGAAAGAGAGGGCTCCAAAACACCCCCCTCAGTTCCATTCGGAGAGCCGGCAGAGGCCTTGGAAAAGCTCACATTACGTTCTGACATCCCACCAGTCTCATTTCGGAAATGTGGACAGCTGAGAAGAAGATCGTTACTGTTATTGTCTCCCATGTCGTGCTCCAGGTTCTCCTTAAAGTTCAGATCTTCAGTGCTGGTGAAACTGGGGTCCATGTTGCCAAGACTAAAGGCTTTAGAAACTGCTAAGGATACAGCCGATGCCGCAGAGGCTCCCGTTGTAGTGTTTCGCCTTTGGGCAACGTAATTTCGATTGGCAGCTACTTCGTTGAGGTCAAAAAGCATGCTCTGCACATCGTAATGGGCAAAAGTTTTGGGGCAGATCCAAGGCTTAAGACTTTCATCCTGATCCACGAATGACTTGCCCATTTCATTGTCGCTTTTGTTGCTTCTCAACTTGCGAAAGATGGAGGAGTCGTTGGACTCGCCCTTGGTGGCCCGTTTTCGTTGCTTATCCTTTAATGTACCGTCATCTCTTTGATATTGTCCATTTCGCAGATCTGTTCTGGAGCTTGATGCCAAGTGGAGATTAGAAGCAATGCTTGAATCTTCATGAAGAAGACCACTTCCCCTAAGAGGTGAATCACTTCCTTTGTCATGTTTTTCATTTCTTAAGTCTTTCAGCATATCGTATAAGCTCTGTTCCGAGACTCCTTGCACATTAATAGAAGATGTGCTCCCGTACTCCCTGAAGAGAGGCATCCCATTGCTGAGCTTTGACCCCCTGGGCTCTAAAGATACATCAACATCACATTCACTTAGTGTGGTCTCACTATTGCTTCTATTCCGAAGAGCGATAAATGTCCGGCCCGGAGACCTTGGCCAACCATCTAAGAACTCTACGTCTTTGGATCTCTTCCTCGACATTCTGTGAATGCCTCGAAATCCTGGAGAACCCCCATTGCTCTGAAAATGCTGTCCATTTGGAAAGCTCCTTTGTATGTAAAAATCCTTCAGTTCTTCCATCTCTCTTGATGGGCTAGGGGTCATCGTCTCTTTTTGAGTATCTTTTTTTGGAGGCCAGTCTGCAATCCTGGCACGCACTCCCATTTTTGGCATTGCTGGAGTGATGGAACTAAATTTTGCTGCCTCTGTAGAGTGTTGCATGCCATTGCTGTTCTGTCCCCACATGCCATGTGGATAGTATTCCACTCCACGGACAACATCGTTCGCTCTCATGGATGTCCCACTGGCCTCCACTCCATCATTTTGGTAGGGTCTGTAGCTTGTCATGCTCCAATACAGATATAAATATCCGTATCGAGCAAAATTGTATTAAAGTCCTTTGTTAAGCCAATGTGCAGAACCATTATGGGGACCTTGCCTGTGCAAATTTACATAAAGTAATCGGTCTCAGAACAATAGCGCTCATGTGCATTTCCGTAGAGAAGCCGGATCACTTCAGATGAATCTGCAAGAAACAAAAAGATGGCACGATAATACATTGATGACAAAAAAAAAAAAAATATATAGCTAAGGGCAAGCAACATGCCAAAATTACTAAGCTTATTATTACCGTCCAGAAAACAGAAGTGAAACACTAAAAACAGCCAAAAACAAATACTAAAGGGGATATTCAAAAATTATTTTTTTTGAGAATTACATGGCTGAGGTACACTGGAACTAAAAACATGTAGCAATAATAAAGTGACCCTCTGGTCCTGAGATCAAAATTTGTTTCGGGGACCTGAGGAGGGTTGAGGAGCAAAATGACCTTCCATTCTCCCTTTTGGGCGTTTTCTGCCAGTTCTCGGACCCTCTTCGGTCTTCAAAGACTGGTGGCACTTCTCCTCTCACTACCTGGTGTACACTGTGCATCAGTAGTCAGGCAATTCAAGCTGCTTTTGGATTGGTCAGTGCGTGAGTGGGGGTTGCTACATCTGTAGCCTAAGACACTGACAATACACAGTGTGCATTAGGTAGCGTCAGGGCGGATATCTCGGAAAACTGAAGATGGGTCCAGGAACCGGCGAATCCGGGCACACGGGGGGTAATGAGACTCCCTCCAGTGATAAGATGAGTTTTGTCCAGGGACTGGAAGGTCACTTTACTTTACTTCTGGCACTGCTGTCATGGCTTCCATTGGTCAGCAGACTTCATAGACTTTAAGGGGGTTGGCATTAAAGTTTGCAGCATTTTTAACGGCAAAAATATTGCTACATATTGGACTATTCTTAACGTCAGAAAGAATGAAATAGCCAATATCAGCTCTGTACGCATATGTATACAGAGCCTGCTAAGTACTGGTATATACACATACCCTTCACATGGCCGTGGGTTCCAGTCCCGGCTGTATGCAGAAGTAACTATATAACTACATATCTCAATGGGAGGGCAGATGAAGGAGTTATGGTGAGGGGTGATGGCTCGGCAGTCAGGTATAGACAGGAGCCAGAGACTATTATATGACAGATTATCACACTACCCGCTTGTAACCATAAATTAGACTGGGACGGCACTGTAATTTTGACTGGGATGGGACTCTTTAAAACAGTAAATGGCATTGGGTTGAGCTGTACTGACTCACGAAGAACGGACTGGGTTATGTAAAGTTTAGCTCCATGCTTCACTAAATATTACAATTCACTAATAATTTCTTTTTAATGTGTAGTACCAGTTTTGACAACGTTTTTTGACACGTCAGATGCTTGTCGCGGTTTGCGTAGACATGTTAGAAATCTGTCCAAAGTGGAGGTAAAGTTTAGCTAGCAATCAAGCCCATGTTATATCAAGCACACACACACAAAAAAAAAAGATGCCCGTCACCAGAAATCATTGCTGTCGTCCACAGTGGGAAAACTTTATAGAGAATCTTTCACTTCGACACGTTTGATTTACCAAATCCTTGTATTCCCCAGAAAAGAACAATTCCGGAGTACGTTCTCTTCTAACGCTATGTTGCGCCATTTCGCTGTTCTGTCTCCTAGAAATTTATGTTCCAGATTTTTTATTTTGTGGGGAATAGAAGGATTTACTAAAACAGACCCATCAGGGAAGTGACTGGGAGGAAGAACATTCTTCTTACACTTCAGAAATATGCTGACCTAAAAAAGAGAAAGTCTGGAAAAAAAAATTGATGACATTGGCGCCTCGGCTTGATATGCAGGACTTGGCTCCGTGCACCTTGTGCTGGTAAATCCTGAGTGGGTACTAAATGTTAAAGTCTTGTGCCCCTCATATTACTCCTTAATATAGCCCTAAAATACACTGAATGGCCACTTTATTAAAGACTCCCAATCTAGTAAGCACATTGAACCACTTTGGCCTATATGAGCGCATCAATTCATTGTGGCGTCCATCAAAGGTATCAGAGGACCCAAGAAAACATGCCTCACACGATTACTCCACCACGGCCAGCCTGAACTGTCGTCACCTGACAGGAAGGGTCATTGGTTCATTCTACTATTTGCACCAAATTCTGACCTCCCATCAGCACGGTGCAACTGAAATCTGCATTCATCTGACCAGGCGATGTTTTTCCACTGCTCACTGATACAATTTTTGCGCTCTTTTGCCCGCTGGAGTCTCAGCTGTTGTTCTTAGACAGCAATGGCGCAAGCATTGAATTTAATTGCAATTTCCTAAACTGCATTTTACAATGATTTTATTAACACTAAATCGCCATATACAAGTGTGGTAATACATGACCTCTTCTAGCTGCTCCCTGGTCACACGCTTATGACATTGTAAAAGGTGCTGCTGCTGCAAGACCTTTGATCTTTGCTATTGTCGGTCTCTGTGTACAGGTAGGTGTGTGTGTGTGTGGGGGGGGGGGTATATGTGAGTGATACCTGCTGGAGGGGACTGCTCCTGTCCTGCACCGATCGGGCAGGGAGGACTGTGTAGCCATGGAATGTATGGCTGCAAAATTCTCCCAATGAGTGGTCAGCGCACTGCCAGATGATTAAGGCAGGGGTCTCTGGATCTGTCAGACCCCCCTGCCTCTGGACGCTAAGCACACACACATTTCAGCAAGATTTTATTTTGCTAAAAACTGTATCTTATAGTCAGAGAAATACGGGATTTCCGTCCACAGGATCCCCTTTCGCTGGATGTTTTCTCTTGATCATGGCATTCTCAGTATACTCTCTACATCGCTGCCCAAGAAAACCCCACAACATTGGCAGTGTATGAAATACTGGCTCCGGCGAGTCTAGCACCAATAAATAGGCCTCATTCGTTGGAAGTCGCTCAGATGGTTGAATTTTCCCATCTATTGAGGATTCACACTGAAACTGATCTGCGGAAAACTTGCTCACTTGATTTTATGCTGCAGTCCGCAGTCACAGGTCTAATTTCCATACAGGGAAGCGCCCATTGTGACGGAGCCAGCGTCTCTAATAAAGTGGCCATTCAAGGTAAACTGAACTGTATTGATTAGCTTTATGATATCACCTAGTGATCCTCTGACAATACTTGGAAGTCTACAAGGCCAAGATTGCAATAGTCTCAGTTTTAACTAATCCTGCTTTTTTGGAAGACTTGCTTGCAGACTGCATTACTGTATATAGATGTATATCTATATACAGTGATACATCATCCGCCACCAACAAAACACAGTGTTTTATGAACTCTTGTACTTCGCTGAAGGCTCTTTAACCGCCTACAGACTGAAGAGAACGGGCTAATCTGGGGCAGTGCTTGGCTTTCCTACGCTGAAATCACTTCACTACAACCTTTGAGTTCATACTTGAAGATTGTTGAAAAACCCATTGAAGTTATCTGATGGAACTTAAGGCCACTTAGCCGATAGCATTCCAGGCCTTATCACAACATCAGTGCCCAGCTGCCGAGTGCCCACCCATAAGGAAAAGCCCTGTAATTTCTCATGTGCGGGTTAATGTCTTGTCGTCACACATAACACACGTTACGTTGGTGTAATGGCTCTTTTACACGGGACGATAATCGTTCAGATTCTCGCGGGGTTTTGAGCGGTAATCGTCCCATGTAAACACATGCAGCCACTGAATGAGAAGTGTTCAGTTTCTGCATGCATTCAGTGTAAACCGCATTAGTTCACTTTGGAACTGTCTGCTTACTGTGAATGGAGGCGAGTGGAGGGGGAGAACGAGCTTCGGCCCGCTCCGCCTCCATGCTGGCAGCACTGTGGGCGATTGCAGCAATACGCACTCCTGTGTAACCGTCTAAAAGGGCCATAAGGGACAACGTTCCTAAATATACAAACTGGATTAACAAAAGAATCAACAAAATCAGCATAATAAACCTAGAGGACATAAGCCAGCCATACACTATAATGGTAACATACAGCCCGAGGCCATGAGAACAATGTCTGATCCATGCTATACACATCCTGCCAATCCAAACAAAGGAAAGGAGGAGAACTCTCCATACTGTATTAGGCATCTTAGAGGAAAATTCCTTCCAAAAGCTACCAGCCTTGAAGAGCTCTACTGCAAGGTCAAAGTGGTATCTGTGCTTGGTTTATGTCTAATTAGTACCTCTAAAGCTTCAAAAAGGGGTTATCTGGGCAAACAAAGTTTTTGGAAAGTTGCTCAGCCTACTGTACAAGCATAAAAGCAGCCATATTCGCTTCACCTGATGCCTGCTGCTCCCAATTCCGATGGTGCCCGATACCACGCCACTTTCCACTTCCGTTGACTTCCTGATAACAGGGCACATGACTGCTGCAGCTAATCACTGGCCAAGAGCAAGACTGTGATTGGCTACAGCAGGTGTCGTTGATGTCATTGCTGCAGCAGGAAGTAGAGAGTGGAGGACGGGGCACCATCAGAAAGGGAGCGGCAGGGGATCAGGTGAGGAGAGAATGATGTCTTATGTTTGTACAGAATGATGAGCAGGATTAATTAATATCTTTTTTTTCACCTGAATACCCCCTTTAGCCCTTGTGTGGTACCATGGGGTCTATCTGAGTCCAGCCCCAATCATTGTAGTCCTGCAACAGGTACCACATGACTAACCTATTGATGACTCATCAGAACCAATCAGCAGTTGATCAGTGGGGTCTCCCTAACTGGAATCTCAGCCAATCGGCTGATTGAAGAGGCTGCAGCCTTTTCTCAGGCAGTGACGTCAAACAAACTAATTTGAGCTATAATGATGTAAATGCAAAATAAACCCCCCCAAAAACGCTCACTATTTGTTCAATTGTCGTTATCGCTGACTTCTAGTTAGCGTAAAAATCGATGGCAAATGCTCCCCGCTTAGCGATTCACACACAAGGTGAAGCACTAAGCGAGAAGCCCACGTTCCAGCGATAAGTCTTTCTGTCCTAAGACAGACCTTAGAGGCGACATCAGCACTTGTGCAGTCATTCAGACGACTGTCAGCCCGTGTAAAAAATTTTAAAAAAGCATTAGCTGCAATACCAGGTACAGCCACTATACTATGTATGGTGCTGTGGCGGTATGAGCTAAAGTGACAGCAGTGCTCACCCAAGCTGATCTCAGGACCTCCACGAATCAACTATCGACGTTCTATCCTGAGGTTTAGTGCTGGAAAACCCCTTTAATTCATATATGAATGTATAGTTTTTAGGGAAAAAGGATAAGGAATGATAAAACCCTACATACTGATCAGGATTCACTGATTGGCAGATGCAGGAAAAGCCATATATATACACACATTACACTGGTGGCATCATACAGATAATTTGTATGGTCTAGAAAGAAGGGTAAATTAGGTAGTTATAGAACTCCATAAAGTTGTGACCTCACATATGAGAGTGACTTACCTGTAGGTCATCTTGTTTGTTTTCTCTGATGGAAGTCACAGGTTCATCAAAGTAATGAAGGGCGGAGCTCTTGTTTCCTGTAAACAAAAGAGAATGATTAGTGGAATGATCAAAAACACAAATACACATATGGCGAATAGTTAAAGCTTTAGTAGTCACCGACTAGGTTATTGGAGACTCTCTAAGAGAAGTTTTGCTTTACTGTTTTTATAACAAGCTCTGCTGTTTGAAGAGTGGAAGAAAAAAAAAAAAGGACAAAAACAACTATTACCTAAAAAGTTACCATTGGTGGCAAAAGGCTGGAGACCCATCTCCATATCAGCAATGTAAGCTATAACTTCCAAGTTATCCAGTTATTCATATAACATGAAGGACAGATGAGTATAGGCTCTCCTGTAAGTTACCTATATTCCATACATGTATATAAAACTACCTTAAAGGGGTTGTCCCACTTCTAGCTGTTTTGCTGCAGGAAGCAGACAGCTCTGTACATTGCACAGTGGTCCGAGGCTGGCACTGCAGACTGAGTCTCATACACTTGTAGTACCAACCCAGGCCACTGCACAATGTACGGAGCTGTCTGCTTCCTGCAACTAAACAGCTAGTGCTTCCTGCAACTAAACAGCTAGAAGTGGGACAACCCCTATAATGAGAGAGTCATTGTTTGTGGAAAATTACAGTCTGCACCACAGACTAGATCTGCATTCACTAGTCTACAAGGTTCTGAGCTGAAATCTCCCAGTATTCATTGCCGGCTCATGATCTGCATAGAGCCATCGTACCCTCTATTCTAAACTGATGTGTGAAAGACCAGGGCAGGAACTTCTCAAAACACTTGCACCAGCAAAAAGAATCACAAATATTTGGGCAAACACCTTTTCTGTGGAATGATCAGCAACTTTTAAGGCCTTTACACAACACCCAGCAGTTAGCGGGTTCCTTGCGAGTGTTTGACCTCAGGGTGTTAATCCTCACCAGATTTAATTTTCTGGGACATAGCCTGTCAAAGACAGCATTTTCCCGCTAAGCCCCGCCTCCTTGTAGCGTAATGAATTGTTCACTGTGGTGAAATTGGTCCATAAGCAGCTCTAAAACTTGATGCCACATTTTGACCCAGAAATGCGCCAAAGTTTGACAAGCTCATGAAAGAAGTGAGGATCGCTCAGTGAATGGAGGCGGAGCGGGCAGAGTGATCCCCAGGCCACCCCCCTCAATTCACGGTAAACAGGCTGTTCTTCATAGATGATCCTGTTTACATGGACAATCTTCAGTTGATTTTTATGCCTGCCGAAATGGAATGACAAATAAATTATCGTTCGTCGTTCAGCTGCTGGATTTATCGTTCAGACCCCCACGATCCAGCAAATATCTGAATGATGATCAGGCCGTGTAAATGGGCCCTAGAAATTATCACATTAGTAAATGTGCCCCACTTTTTCTAATGAGGCAAAGGGATAAGTGGCTGCATCTTCAAACACTCATCTTGGAAAACCGTAAGATCAGATGAGGCGGGATGTAACTTGTCCGATTTGTCTCTTCCCACAGGTTGCGCCGGACAACCGGCAATTTTCTGTATTAGACCTCCGACAAAAACCTTATATCTGTACCCAACTTTAGAGAGTTACTATCATGCACAAAATGACCAACGACAAACGATAAGTGACAACTTCAGCTCTGCTACATTGTAGGTTCGGAACTTGGATCTCTGGGGCCAATCTAATTGTGTGATGTGGTTATAACACCGCTATGGGGCCGGTCACCTAATTCCTGTAGGTCTTTGAAATCAGAAACAATTAAGAAATTTCCACTTCTCCAACTGCCAACTTAGTTCAGAGTTTGGCGACAGGAAAGCTGAGGGCCATTCACTGTCTAATTAACCTAAAAAGACAATTCTGGAATGTGGAGGGTGATGAGATATTAACAGGCGCTGCGCCCTTGTTAAGCGAGGAGGTTAAACCAAACTGGCAGAGAGAAGAGTGAAGCTCTGAAGGTCCATGACAGAAGAGAGACGCCACTGCCGGCACCAACTCCCCAAACTTTCTTTACTGCGTTCATTATCGTACAGCCTTGTCCTGCACTCAGCAATAACACTTGGTTGTTCTAGGACTCGCTGACTACTTTAAAGCTATGAAGGAGCTCAAACCGATTGCTATAAATGGCTACTAAGTGTTCAACAAACTAGTGTGTATATCTTAGCAAATGTGAGCAAAAGATCAAATCGCTTCATTTACCTAAAGTGCCGTTTTGCGCTGAAAAATCACCCTGAATTGTTGGTCACTAGGGGTCTCCCTTCCTTGTAATTTGTTCTCCACCTCCAGTAACAGAGATAACAAGACATAAAGAAGTGGAGGAGTGTGATATCTCACATTTCTCACGGAAGTCTATGGAGAGGAGAAGAAAGGGGGGGAGACAGCGACTTTCATAGATGTAGCTGCTGGAGTTAATGGTGAGTGATTTACTGTCTCACAGTTACTGGAATCACATCTACACTGCTCAGTACTGTTGTATGTCCTCCATGATGAGGTTATTCATACCCATGTGTGTACTACAGCAGTTACAGTAAGCAGAATCTGCTGTTCTCTCTGTACACAGTGTATAGAAGACATCATAACTGCAGTCTCCAACCACCATCTCACAGACAGCAAGAGCAGGATCTCTTCTCTATGCGTGCAGTGTATGGAGACATAGCAGCTAGTCTACACCCACCATCTCACAGATGAAGAAGTGATCCTGGTCTCTTATGTGTGCAGTGTATGGAGATGACATAGCAGCTAGTCTACACCCACCAGCTCACAGATCAAGAAGAGATCCTGCTCTCCTATGTGTGCAGTGTATGGAGCCACCGTAGCAGCTAGTCTACACCCACCAGCTCACAGATAGAGAAGAGATCCTGCTCTCCTATGTGTGCAGTGTATGGAGCCACCATAGCAGCTAGTCTATACCCACCATCTCACAGATAGGAGAGCAGGATTAGAGATGAGCGAACGTACTCGGATAAGCACTACTCGTCCGAGTAATGTGCTTTATCCGAGTACCGCTGTACTCGTCTTGAAAGATTCGGGGCGCTCCGCTGCTGACAGGTGAGTCGCAGCGGGGAGCGGGGCAGAGCGGGCGGGAGAGAAGGAGAGAAAGATCTCCCCTCCATTCCTCCCTGCTCTCCCCTGCAGCTCCCCGCTCCGCAGCGCGTCCCGAATCTTTCAGGACGAGCAGAGAGGTACTCGGATAAAGCACATTACTCGGACGAGTAGTGCTTATCCGAGTACGTTCGCTCATCTCTAAGCAGGATCTCTTCTCTAAGTGTGCAGTGTATGGAGCCATCATAGCAGCTAGTCTACACCCACCAGCTCACAGATAGGAGAGCAGGATCTCTTCTCTGTGTGCAGTGTATGAGACACATCATAGCAGCTAGTCTACACCCACAATCTCACAGATCAAGAAGAGATCCTGCTCTCCTATGTGTGCAGTGTATGGAGCCACCATAGCAGCTAGTCTATACCCACCATCTCACAGATAGGAGAGCAGGATCTCTTCTCTGTGTGCAGTGTATGAGACACATCATAGCAGCTAGTCTACACCAACCAGCTAACAGATAAGGGAGCAGAATTCCTCATGTACACACAGGGGCTTATTCTGAACCGTCACCTGTAAAGTTAGGCACTTCCTAAAGTGATCATCAGGGGTATAACTAGCTGAAGACCTAGCCCAGTGACAGAAATAGAAGCGTCCACTACTTAGAAGAGCTTCATTTTTCCAGCGCAGGTGTTCTTCACAGTTCCAAGAACAGATCAATAAGTTGAATTGGCTTCCTTCACAAACCTGCACCCTTCACCCCCTCTCTCCTCTTCTATTTAACTGCAAGTTCTTCAGGATACAGTGCTAATTGCTATTGCATCTAATGCTACAGTTGGGTAAAAGACCGTTCCTATTACTTACACCCTTCACTGTGTTCGAAAGCTTAAAAAGATCGATATCCACACAAACATGAAAGCTGTAAAGTCGATAATGATAATAGATACAAAACGTTTCTCACTTTGTTACGTCTGGAGGTGTGAAGAGGAGATAAATACGGATCCATCATCTGCCCCATATTAATAAAGGAATCACTCCGCTATTGAGCAGAGTTGTGCTGCTGCAGTAATGTGCTGGGAGTGCTGGTGGCAGAGCGCAGGGGAGACCGCCAGTAACTGGCACCAGACACCGGGCATGCAATGTATCTAATGTCTCACTTCCAAAATGTAGGAGTTTTGTTCTAATGTGATGCTGCCAAAAAGTTTTTAAAACTTTCATTTAAAAAAAAACAACCCTGGCCCCGTCATATTGGTGGCAGAGATGAGTGCGATTAACAGATGGTACCACAAGCTGCAATTAGGTAGCACCAGAGTCGTGTAAAAGTGTGCCGATTACTGCGACTTGCATGCTACCGCAAGGGAGAGAGGTCGAGCGACAAAACCAAGAATTAGAACACGGCTTAAACTGTTCCGATCATCGCAAGTTAGCTGCAAATTTCTCTCTCATTGGAAGATATTGTGGTGGATGAGGCCCGGTAATGTTACGGGGAACTGCACAACTTTACTAGTATCGATACGTTTCCATTCATTTGTTGAATAAAAATAATGCAAATTCGTTAATAATCCTGCTGTATGTTTTATACGCCAAATACACGGTGGCACTAACGTTCCACCCATAAGGCCGTTTAACATGCCTGAGAAAATGGTGCAAGATTGGTGCATTGCAAGACGTACAATTCTCGCGCAATTATGAACCCCATTCTTTTGAATGGAGTCATATACAAAAAGGCTATAATGGAATCCCTTTTGTGGACACGTCATAAAAGCTATTGAAAAGCTCAGGACATGTCCATTACATGGAGCCTGCAAGAGAAACCAAGTCATCTTGTAGATATGATACCTTTTAATGGCCAACAAAAATACATGATATGATGATGCCCAACAATGGCCTCCGTAAGCCTGTAGACTATGAAGCCATCGGCGAACAGATAAGTCATAAAAAGCTAATAATATATCCATATGGAGACCGTCCTAGCCCATTGTTAGGCATCCACCACAGCCTATAATGTACCGGATAGGCCAGATTTTCCCAGCCTATACACTAAACTGAACCTAAAATATAGATGTGGTCGTGGTCTAAGCTGTATATTTAATGCCAAGAATGGGATCCATTCTTGTCTGGGGAGATCAGAAACACCTTTTCCAAAAAATCTGATCATATCTTGCAACTAAAGGCCCGTTTACATGGGCTGATTATTGGGTCTGAATTTTCCTCAGAATGTGTTTTTGCCCAACGATCAGCCAGCGAATTAGTGAAGGCTTGATGGTCGGTTGACCGTTCAGTTTCAGTAAGCATTAAAAGACTCGCTGATCAGCAGTACAACTCCCCGTGCGAGCAAGAAAACGTACAGCCAGCCTATGGGGACTGACAACTGTAGTAGCGATCATTCAATCCCCATAAGCAGATTGTCGGCCCGTGTCAAATAAGATGAAACTGAGACGATTGATATGCGTGTTGATCGACACTAGTCTGAAAGGATCTTAAAGGCCCATTTACACCAGCCAATGATCGCTTAAGGGGAAACCCCCCCCCCGCTAATCAGCGATCGTTTTAGCAACAATCGGAGCGTGTAAATGTGCGCCCATCGTCTGATCATTAAATACAGTCCAACCTAAAAGTCGTCACTTACTTTTATCAGTAGTTCTCCACGGGGAGTGCTGATATCATTGTTTCCCTGTGGAGAACAAAGGATCTGAGCGCAGATAATAGTCTCTGGCTATTAGCTGCTTTCAGCAAAGGCTTTATTTGCACACCTAATTGGTATTTAAATAGCTGAGTAGCTACTTAATAGTTTATGCAAAATGATCACTCAAACTGTCGTTTGAGCGATCGGCCCCTGTAAACCAGCCTTAACTCTCTAGCACAGACAATGAGTCCGAGACGGACAAAACGTGCACAGAAAAAGAACCCGTTCCTTTGAATGAGTTAATGCACATTTTCTTGGACAGATAGTCTGAGTGTGAAGTTTAGCTGCATGTCTTATTCTTCAATATAATCACCCATTAGTGTTGAGAAATAACAAATCAGACTGCACTCCTATGCCGTGCGAGTGCGATACGTTTTTAACGCATTTTACTATGGGGACTACATGAGAAAAAAGGAACCAGGACCTTGTGATTTTTTTCAATCACGTGAAAAACGGATGCAAAACATATGCCAATCGCTCCTGAAAATTGCAAAAACGCATATAGGCACACAAAAGAAATTTAAAAATTTGCACGGGAAATGGTCAATGCTTCACTGGCCAAGAATCCTCTCGCCTGTGTGAACACAGCGCAAGTAACATCTTTGCTCTCTGAAAAAAAAGTATGCAAAGCAGCCGGCCTCCAGAAGACAATGGAACTCTCTAGCGCCACCTATAGGTGGCTACTCTAAGTAAATGCAAACAATTTTATTTTTATAACATGTTGACTCCATGTGGCACGAAGTTACAGATCTTCTTTCCCTGCTTCTTATATACTCTTCCAATGGGGCAATTAATCAGAAATATGTAAAAACACAGACTGCAGTTTGCTTTGAGCAACGCAATTCTGGGAGCAATTACTAGAGACAATGTTGCCGCAATCGTGGCAATTACTGCATATAGTAACATACGGATCTTCTTATACGTTGCAATGATCTTTAAGACATTTGCATGAAAATCTATTCCACTAGCAGTAAAAATTCCCAAACTGTTGCCAACTGTTGTTGAACATTCAATAGCAGCAATAACACCCAGCAGCTGAAGGAGAAGGCCTGGCGCCGCTCACACGGTAATGGCAGTTTTTGCTCCTCTTGCTTTCCCAGCACATCAATAGGAATATCACAGTGACCCAATTTTCTGGACTTTTTCCCATATGGTTCATCTAATGCACTAATAACGTATTTACATGGAAAATGTGACCAGCGGAGAAATCAGCTATTGGCATGAGAGCAGAGAAGAGCAGGTGTAGGGCAGAGCAGCGGCCGGGGCTGCCAGGAGCATGGGAGCTCGTGGTCAAAGGTTTACTTCTTGGCACGCGGCGCACAGATCCAACCCGGACGTCACAACTTTTTTTTTTTGCTGTGATTTCACCATGACACGGCACAACATAAATATGTAACGCAAACAAACACAGAGATATACCGTCCAAGGAAAACCCTAAGGTGTCTCATACCTGTGACGTTGGTCCATGACTAAGCCACCTATGCCAGGAAGGCATGACGGTGCCCTCTGGACTCCAGATGCCATCAGCTAATGGAAAACACCGCAAACTTAAAGGGGAAAGTGCCACCAGATAATGACCTATAAATCATGTTTTTATGTTAAACATATTTTATAAGCATTTTTGGTGATTTTTTTCCTTTAACTCGAAGTCACAATGTAGATTTTTAAAAAGCCCTAAAATCCTGCATTTCTCACTCTGACACTTCCTGCTCTGTACACAAAACCTCTCAGCAGTCATCACATTATCATCACAGGCAGGATTACAAATCAAAGTTAACACCTTTATATAGATAACACAAGATCCAATAGGTAATTGTCACAGCTCACCTCCTCCCCTCCCCGCACAGGTCATTGCGAATGCCCACAACACTCTCCCAGAAAAGTCAATGGCCCATCAGAATACTGCAAAACATCTCTCTAGCGGGCAGTCCCATGCTGTAGTTTGTATACATGACCCCTCAGGCTTCATAAGTGATTTTTCCAAGGGCGCTGAAGCCTGAGATTGGCTGAGTGTTCACGTGCACAGTGTATGCTATATGGCCAACCACCATCTGCTTCCAGGTTCCGAACAGCAGGTAGTGGGTCTCCAACACTGGATGGAGAGCTGCTGGAGTAGGCAAATATACATTTGGGAAAAATAGATACGATTTAGTTTTTTTAGGAGGAAAGTTTGCTTTAAGGTTAGTGAACTTTGTCCTACTTGTACCCAAATTAAATCACATCTGCACCATGGGGCAAGACCTCACAATCCAGAAAAAGAGTGTTAGAGGTATTTTGCACAGTCCAAAAATTAGGCAAGAACATTTCGCGATAACATTAGTTTGCCCGATCACTGGGCACTGTAAATACTCGCACAATCATAGGCTGATCGGGTCTTTTATGTGGGCATAAATGCACTCACTGGTTGGCCGCACATCGCTCTATGTAAAGACGGCCAACGATAACCTATTAACGATGGCTCATTCCCGTACTGTCGATCCTCGGGTGGTTGACAATGGCAGTAAACAAGCTCCTACTGACACACTTTCACGATTGATGCTCAAATCAACAACCTGTGTAAGAGAACCCATAGACTCATCTATTAGGGTGGCACTAATTAGGCGCAATTCTAATTTGGGCATATAGAAAGGTACACAGTTGACTGCCCCTATCCCCCCAGATTCACCAGAGTAAAACTTGCTAATAGACTGCTGTTGTCCTTCAAAGGAAGGTACCTATCCGACTCCAACATGTGTTGTCAATAAAGTGTATTTTTTTGGCCATTCTGGGGCGATTCAGAGTTCTTTTTAACTTCGGAGGGCGGCAGGCCTTCCGGCGAATCAACACCTTGTACCTGAGCATCAAAAGAGAGAAAACATCCTCCGCTTGTTGGAATAACTCCCCAGTGTGATCATGTAGGCGGCTATACAGGCAGCTAAACACACGGGTAGCACCGTACAGGTACAATCTTGTTGGGTGTTTAATACTCAAGACGCCCACATCGATTGATTAATGTGAGTGCTGCTATGGAAACCAAGTAAAAGTGATGGCGAAAAGCACAGAGCGCTAAACGTCAAGCATCAATCATGAAGACGACTTGAAAAAGCAAAGACAAACCCAATGGTGGTTCGCTTGTAATCTTCTACAGTTAAAAGGCCTACGGATCGTTATTGGTGCATAGACTGGTATATTACATGGGGATCAATGGGTCACAACGGAAAAAAGACACTTTTCTGCAGGGCACAGTAGATAGGGCAGGTACAGAATGCCACACTTTAGCTGGTGCTTGTTTTCAGATGGAGGGTTTTGGCAGATGTATGGTGTGCCCACATCCTGCTGAATAGAAGCGTTATGGAGGACAGCCTCACCTCTACCGAGAACACTTCTGGAAATACTTAGAATGCCTTCCCATACATCGGCTATGTCCGGACAGTGGTTCTATACTGGAGACAGACACAACCATTGGGGCATTTGGTGCATCGGTCCAACATGCTTAACTGGACAGTGAATGCTGCATGCAGGAAGGCATCTGGCATCAAAACTGTTGTGCTGGATGCCATGAATGATCCCATAGAAAATTAGGGTATCAGTTCCAGTTTTCCTCCAACATTTCACTACAGTTCTGGAGGGCCCGACATGTAAGAACGTAAGGCATTGTCAACAGTATTACATATTCCAGGTGCATTCTGGGAAGAGTAAAGAGACACTGTGAATGGGCCGATCGCTGGATCTAGCTGCTCAGAGGACATCGCCAGACAATATGCCATTAATTTTCACACTTATAGGTTAAATATCATTACGAGAATTCTTGACCAATAGAAATTTGGAAGTGGACATCCACTGTCTATATGTAACATGGGAGGGGAGAGTAGCCATAGGGTAAGCTGCAACATATACTATATGATTACAGACCTTTGAAATCTTTGCCTGGGAGAGACCTTGCTGATGGAGTATAACTACCTTGTGTCTTGTTGCTGTGCTCAGCCTTGCCATGGTGTATGACCTGCGGCATGAAACTGTCTTCCACAACCTCACCTTTGCAGCAGAGTTTGGCTGTTTCTCACCCACTTTTAAGCCTCCTACACAGCTGTCTCTGTTTCAACCTACACATGAAAATGATGATCATTATCGCCTGTTTGGTATAATTGCCTAATCACACACTTGACCATAATCCTACAAAATCCATAACTTTGTGCAAGTGTACCTAGAAGAACGAATGCTGTTTTGAAGGCAAAGAGCGGCCACACCAAACATTGATTTGATTTAGATTTATTTTTGGTCATTTGCTTTATTTTTATCAATTCACAGAATGCAAACTATTAACACTTCTTTTTTTGGAAGCATTCTTACTTTGCGGCATTTTTTCCATACCTGCCCAAAACGTATAACAGTACTATGTACAGAATGCCCAGATACCAACCAAATAATACCAAGGGTAAATTGACCATAAGTGACCCAGCCCTTAAATATACAAGGCCAAAAGTGTGGGCACTGCAATGAATGTGAGACACCCCCAGCCCTCCCCAACATTTCACATCTGCATTACTGGTCGCCGTATATAACAGAGCCTTAACTCCACCCTTTTCTGCAACTGGCTGCCAGCCCATACTACCAGCTGCTCCCATTACATCAAAAGGGAAGTTTTATAACCAGCTGTAATAAGGGAGGGGGACGTAATCCTAGCAGGGATTCAGCAGAGAGAGCTAACTCTTTAAGAGCCAGCTGTGCAGAGATCCCCCTCCCTCCCTATGAAGATGAGACCTGGCTAGACATGTCTACAGCAGCGGAGCTGGGTTGGGTGCAGTGAGCTAATAAACTCCATCCAGGAAATAAGCGTGGGGACGGTTGGACTCTGCCACTTTAAGATGATTATCTTGTGGTTCAAAAGAGAAACAACATCCCATCCCGCAGAATTTCTGGAACACGCATCCACCTTCCCAGAACTGTATGTATAGTGTCACCTTACACAGCAGCTGCCAGACTCTTGGAAGGCTCGTTTCTTTGTTACACAGCTCATTTACTTGCCCCACCACGCCGTTCAGCATTTATTCAGTCGATTCCATTAGTGCCTCTGTTAGAGCCATCTTGGGGCGGCCTGCAATGTGCATTGTGACCGTTTGGTTCAATTTTATGTATCTGCGGTCTTCTTCCTGTTCGCATGGAGATAGAATTCTGCTCCAACCACTGGAAAAGGCCTTCCGCAGGCCGGTTAAGCTCTGTTCACAATAACGCTGGCTGTTAGTCTTCCAGTTCCATCACGAGAGCAAGAAAACAGAATGCTGGATGGTCCTATGACGGACATGAACAGCGCCTAATAGATGCCATTGACTGTGATGGGGTCTGCCCAACTTCCATCATGCCCTCCGACATTTTACTAGGCAAAACCGTGCCGCATTATGCAATATATTTTGTCCGGCATGTTGTGCCAAATCTGAAGGCTGCCAGTGGAACCTCTGATGCAGATGTGAACGGAGTCTTAGTCTAACCTGAGTTCTTGCTCTATCTGCTCATCTAACTACATCCATGGTCTCTGCTGCATATGGTTAGTACTTGGATTCTGGGCACCTGCCTGGGGTGACCTCTGCATGGACTGTGCATGTTCTCTTCACCGGTTCCTCCCAGCAGGGGCGGATAGGTCATAGACTACACAGTGAGAAATCCCAGTGGGTAGCGAGGTCGGTGCTTAGGCTTTTGAATAAAACAAAACCGGCTATACTGACTTCCTGGCCACTGCAGTCTGCGCCGCTCCTGCTGACTTGCAAGTAACACAATCACGTCATGCGGTTGCTGCTGCCAATCTCAGCCTGAGTGTTGGTGAGGTATGATTCTTGTGCTTGGTAGCAAATTTGCTGCGACGAACTCTGCACACTGCATAGGCTCCTCCTCTGCTACCATCAATGTTGCTGCAGCTGCCGGCTTGCTGACCTCTGCCAACTTCAGTTCACCTCACTTGCTATTTGTTTTGGTTCATCTACAACATGAGGACATTTTTGGGGTCACAATCCACTCCGCCTCCTGGCTTCCGATGACATTCTCATAAAAGAAACCCCAGAGCAGTGGTTTCCATCTATGGCTCCCCAGCTGTTGCAAAGCCACAATCTCCAACTATGGAACAGTGTTGGCACGTTGCAGTTCTGCAACAGCTCAAGAGCCAAAGGTTGGAGGCTGGCTGCTCATCTAGACTGTCCAGAATAAGGAATTGCTGGCTTCTCTGGAGAGACACAACGATGGGAGTGTAACACTTTCCAACATGTTACTGGGTTTCCCCCCCAACCTTTCCCCAGAGTCTTAGATGGTATATTTACTACCATTCAGGAGTCTGGAAAAGCTCTGTAACTCCCCCTCTGGGTAGTAGGAGCAGTCCAGATGAAGAAGCTAACTTTGGCCACAGATTCTGATGCAAGCCTGCAGGAAAATTGAACTTTGCTACCTGCGGATTTTATTCCAAATTTTGCCATGCATAACTTAGTCTGCTCCTAGAAAAGCTGAGTACACTCAATATGCCACCATAGACCTAGGAGTCGCTCGCGTAACATAGTATGACACATGGCCATCCAGTTCAGCCTATTACCCTCCAATCACAGCTAAAGAAGTTGTCCGGGTGAGAGATTTTTTATTTTTTTTTAACTGGATCCCAAGTTGGTAAAACAATAAAAGCAAATGGTACTTACTCGTCCTCTCCTCCAGCGATTCAGCGCTACAACCCTGCAGTCCTCCCGGTCTTCGTTTTCAAACGTCTACCACCTGACTGCTGCAGCCAATCAGAGGCTATAGTGCTCATATGTCATTCTCCTGGCCATTCATGAACAAAGACGAGGAGGTCAGCTGGATTGCCAGGAGTAGAGGACTGATTAGTACCTCTGCTTTATTGCAGAAGGGCATGCAGTTTAAAACATACATATCATAACACACCCGGACAGCCCCATTAGGAACATCCAGTGTTCTGTGCAGGAGCAGAACAATGGAGGCGAGGACAATCATCGCCCCCCTGCTTGCACACTTGCTCAGTAAATGGAGGCAGAGCTGGCCTGAGATCTCTTCCAGCTTCCATTTAGAGTAAACAGGCAGCCATTCCTGGAAGAACGACTCCCGGGATGATTATAGTTTGGTTTTTATGTGTGCGTAAAACACAACAATGAACAATAGTGAACAAATTCTCCCTCGTTGTTCGATCGTTGCCCATATTTACACTGAACAATTATTGTTGTGTTTCGAACGACTGCCTGAACAATAATGGTTCCCCGTAAACCAGTCCTCACAATGCTGCCGGATCTTATGTGCCGGATAACACCGACTATAAGGGGGCCGATGGTTTCCATTATGGTGTCCTGCTGGGTCCTTTTACATGGGATGACTTTTGATCCTCTGCTTACACACAGGAGCGATAGTCATTCAGTGAATGGAGGTGGAGTGAGCCAGAGAGCTCTTTCAACCACCCTCCTCAATTCCCTGTGAACAGGCAGTCACTCGGATGAACGACTGCCTGTTTACACAGAGCGGCCACAAGTCCCTCACTAGTCATTTTGCTGAAACGACTAGCGAGCGATTTCTTGCTCAGTAACCTCTCAGGTCCTGCTTTTACATGGGACGACTATTGGTCATAATCACCCAAATAAGCGATTTTCCGGCCGATAGTTGGCTTGTCTAGAAGCACCCTTATCAGAAGCTACAATAGAGACGCCAGCACAGATGTGAACGAGGCCTAACATTGGCAGCAGACTTTTTAATTGCAGTGGAAATGCATATTCTATACTGGTAATGAGCTCCCGTGCCCTCTATATTATGGCATATATAGAGAACGTAACAAGCCCGCAGCCTGGATATTATGAGGTTGTGGAAAACTGCCGTCAACACATATTAATATTAAAAAGCTGAAAAGTAAATGAGGTGTAAGTGCGGCCATGATACGAGATGCACGAGGCTTTATTGAAAGACTCTTCAGAGATTAAAACACAGTTATGAATTATTTATCTCCCTACCAATCATACAGAGTGTTTACCTCCCCCGGGGGCCCGGCTTTAATCTACTTTTATCTAATGAAAGGGGTCCGGCTCTGTGACTCTGGCATCTTGTAATAAACAGAGGCACAAAGCAGGGGGGCTATTCATTCACAACCACTCGGTATGACCCCATTTAGCAGCAATATGACATTCATTCATGTCCTTCCCTTGATGGAGCCCCATGAATTATTTTGCGCCTTTCTGGAAACGCTGCAGTTGTGCGGTTCGTCAGGGTTAGAGATGAGGGGGGGCACTGAGCCCTCATAGAGGTAATTAGTTATGACATACTTCCAGCCACATCATCTCACGCAGCTATGACCTATTTGTAAAGTCCGAGGCTCCTAAGTGGCCATGTCAGCTTTAATTTAGGCTTGTCGATCAGAGGGTTAAAGACAAGACTGTATTCCCCCCCCCCCCCCCCCCTCTACTGGAGAGAAATCCCTTCCCCGATATAGGCTGGGAGACAAAGCTTTCTCAGGAAGACCGTGGTATACATTCCGCACCGCCGTGTAGAGCTCACGTGGCGCCAACAGAGCGATGTAACAGCAGGCGTGCGGAGGGACAGCAATCTCTTAAGGAAAGATTAGCACCAATTTCGTTTTGCATCAGTTCCGGAACCACCTATAATATAAGATCCTACAATCAGGTTGCATCGCTCCACCCGTGTCCACTCCAACTGGAAGTGGACACCAGTTCCTGAGACTTGCAGCTCTGGAGTTTTTCTTTTGTTCTATGCAAATGTCAAACACCTTATAAGACTGCAGCAATATGCGGTGTTTCTCCTTGAAGAGCTCTTTAAGACACGATAAGTACACTGCATGGCCACTTTATTAGTAGCATGTTGGCCTTCAGAACCGCAGCAATTCATTGTGGCGCAGCTTCCACTAGATGGTAAAATTGTTCTACAGGAATATTGGCCCCTGCGGACATGAAGCTTTTTGTAGTTGGAGGTGCTGACATGTTCTGATCAGCT